>NC_041019.1:44213961-44842092 GCF_004193775.1 Glycine soja | reverse complement strand
AAGAAATAACAGAAAGTTAACAAATTAACTACTAAGTATAGCTTATCAAGGGCTGAATTGATATCTATGACTAACTCCAAGCTTCAACAGCTAAGTTTCTACTCTAAATGACTCCTAACTCTCAACCCAATAAATGGAGGACAGAACAATTATGGATCAGAATCCAAAACAATTAAGTATGTTATGCATGAGTCACATGACTCATTCTATGGACGGACAGTAGACAGGAAGCGGAGTGACGATATAAATTAAATAATTTTTTTTGTGCTCAAATCCATGTGAGGAATGTGAGTTGTGTGATTATCATTACTTGTCTATGAGAAATTCTATTCCTATAACTCTTTTCTACAAGGAGATGAGAAGAAAAAAGAGGTAAGTATAACATGAGTGACGTCATGAAGAGAAATTCAGAGAAAACTTGACTTGTGAAAAGGTGTTGTAGAAAATATGTGTAGGAAATAGGAATAATGGTTCTCCTCATTTACTCGTGTATGTTAGGTCCTCATTACAGTAATTATATAATCCAAAGATTGAAGCTAACCATTAAATATTTACCTGTTGAATCTCAAAAAATTTATCAAGCATGTCCTCAGGAATGGACCAGTCAAAAATATCAAAGTTTTCCTTTATCCTTGCTGGATTAGAACTCTTGGGAAGCACACTATGGCCCATTTGCAGTCCCCATCGAAGAGCTACCTGTGCTGGAGTCTTTCCTAATTTCTTTGCGATCATATTTATAACTGGATGGTTAAGGAAATCACCTTCAAGCCAGGCAGGGGAACCCAAAGGTGAATATCCCTGAACATTTGCAATTAAATGTCACATTTTAACTATGAATTTTTTTATAAAGAAAATAGAAAAATGCTAGCATAACAACATATTTTCTAACACACTCTGCTATTGATTTAAATGTATTAAAAATTACAGTTTTGTGAATCACAGTTATTTAATGAATTTCAACTTATATTTTATTATTTAAAAACGTCTTAACAAATGATAAATGATAAAGAGTGTGTTTTTAACCTTCCTCAAAATTGAATACTCCATCACGCTAAGTGACAAACATGATCGGTAAGTGACTACTATTGTGGAAAAAATGAAATAAGATCATCAAGGGTTAGAAAACTTACAGAGAAGTGGACACCCTTAGATTTGCAAAAGGCCTTCAACTTGTCCTGCCTCCATGCAGGATGACACTCTGACTGGTTAACCGCAGGAGTAACACGAGCATACTCAAGCAATTCTCCCAACTTCTTAGTTGAGAAATTGCTTACACCTATAGCTCTAGCCTTGCCACTTTTATTCAAAGCTTCCATTGCCTTCCAAGTGTTAGGTATGTCTGATGGCACAATGTTTTCAGCCTTAAAGCCCACTGAACCCTTCTTCATTCGAATTGGCCAGTGAATCTTAATAGGAAAACTCATTAGTATATAATTGATAATGTTACAAATATGCATACTCCCCTAAAAAAATCATAATAATGCGCCACACGCAGGAGTATTAATTTAGGCCCCCTGTTCGAAACATACATACGTTGGAAATGTAGATACAAAATAAGAACTATGAAATATGAAATTAAAGCAAAAAATAATAATGCATCTGATATTTTGTTCAAACCATTTTACTGTCCATGAATCAAATTGAGACCTGAAAATGGTGAATTTTCATATAACGAGAATGCAAGTAAAAAGAGCCGGGGCGGGGGGGCAGAATGCAAAATAAATCCGAAATTCAAAACTTTATCTGAAGTTATATCTTAGATATTGTTTATCATTGTAGATTTTGACACTAATTAAATCCAGACATAACCCACATACTAAACATTTATAGAAGATTATATAGATATCGAGCAGTAACACATACAAGGTATAAATCTATATAATCAAGTTGCAAGTCTCTCAATGTTCTGTCCAGAGCTTCTGGTACATCTTCTGGAGCATGATCTGTACACCTGTCCATCATCTTAACTTCAGGTATAGAGAATCCTTTAGTTCTAGATATTAAAGACTAACTTAATGCATGATTCTACTACCATCACTTTAACTTTAAGAAGGAAGATAATTAATTTGGAACTGAAATAAAACCAGAGTTTAGAGGTGATCCATAAATCTTCTCGCTTGACTACACCCTCTTCAAATAACTTCTTTAATGCTAAACCAATCTACAACAGAGAGAATGAATCATAAACATTGGACATTTGGACCAAGACAATGTCGCAAAATTAAGGCATCATGTGAGAAGATAGATGTGTAAACATTATAGCAAATCACATATTGAAACTGAAAACATTATCCAATATTGCAAATAAGCAAATATTTTTGTTACATCCTTATTGGTAATGATCTAGATCAGTAATAATACTTATGAAGATGTCTAAAGATCTCTTAGGTGCAAGGTTTATGATTTATACCACTATTGATAGATGTATTAAAACTCTAATCAATACAAAAACAATGTGAATTGGAGTGTAGAATAACCTGCTAGGCTACTCAGTATTACATATATGTTGACTTAGTTATTAGACTAAAAGCAATGTTATGCATGTACAGACACTAGCGAGCTAGTATTTTGTTGAATCGGGACATTGTTTATGATAATTACCTCCTCCTGATTGCCGTAAATTTGAGCACAATCAATATGGCGATAACCAACCTGAACCAATGAAGTAAATGGTTAGATACTTTTCTTTTTTAGCAAATTACACAAATATCTCCTTAAGTTTGGACATATTACATGCACATCTCCTCTTTTAAAATACATTTCTTTCGCATCTGTTACCGAATCTGTTAATTGTTTGTGTGTTTGTGAAAGATCAAAATTATCCTTCATAGTTCTAAATCCCTCATTTCGCTACACCCTCACATGTTATGCAACCCCTAAATTAGAAATCCCCAAAATATGTTCTGCGAGGGTTTGAGTTCTCTCTCAGGTTCGATGACCACCATCTTCATATGCTAGGATTTTAATGATCACTGTCTGCGTCTGCTTGGGTTAAAAGTAGATTTCTCCACTGCAGTGGTGTTCAGCTATGTTGGCTTCGACGATTGTATTTGGCCGGTGGTTCGAGCTAGTTGGTGTTGGTTTGGTTGTGGTTTGACCTAAACTGTTGGTGGATCAATTACTCACAAACGAATGAAGAAATCGAATAAGGGTATGAAGAAATTGATTTGGCCAACATGAATCAAACAAAAACTAATAAAGACATGAAAAACCCCTAAAATGTATGATTTAAACGGTTGGTGGAGAGAAGACATAAATATTTTTGTCATAAAAATTCTTTTAAAGGACCATGTGACTAACACGTAACTATTCTAGGTAAACAACATTAACATTGTCACTGGAGAAGGGATACTAGTGTACCTGAGATCCTAAAATAATGAGTATTTGTGTAAGGATCAAATATGGAGGAGATGTGTGTGTAATATATTCAAACTTGAGGAAGTGTTTGTGCATTTTGCTCTATTTTTTTTATCATAGTAAATGGTTAGATATGATAAGCTAATTGCAAAAAAAGTTTAAAACCTATTAAAATCATTAAATGCAACAATCCAGCATGAAAATTATAAGTGCAACTAACCATTTTTTCATGTCATCACTTGATTCAAAATATTTTTGCTCAAAATTTGGAGAACATGTCCACGTTAGTGGATTAGAAACAAATAAAAGTTGGGTCTGGTTTACAATCTTGGTTAAGGGCTTACTTTGTGATGGTTTATACTAAAGTAAAGGTAAAAATAGGTATGTTAGGCTTTATAGGAATTGAGTATAGTTTGTTTATATAATAGATTAAATTGTAATTTTGATCCTTTCATAATTTTAAATTCACAATTTTAATTACTTTATTTTAAAAAGACATTTAGTCTCGTTATTTTTTAGGATAAGCAATTTTAGAGTAAAAGTAATTTTTGTATTAAAATAAATTTACAAATTATTTATGTAAATAATTTATATATTAATTTATGAAACTTAATTTTAAATTGGTAAAATTAAAATCAAAATAAGTAAATGGTTCAAAATAAAAAATATATAAAATAATATAAAAATGATTTATATATTAAATATTTTTAAATTTTTATAATTAAAAAATTAATAAATCTTGACTAATAGTACATGTAAAAATAGTGGTTATAAAACTAACTAAAAAAACAAATGAGTTTACTACCTTATTTTTGAATAAGAGGCTATGAGTTCAATTCTTAATCCTTTTTATTTTTTATTTTATTTAACTTCATGTCACATAAGTATCATATTAACAACCTACATAAATGTCATGTTAGTACTAATATATCACATCAAAACCAATATTTAACTTTGGATGGTCAATAGACTAAAGAATCAGAATTGTTTATTCTAAAAAAATAAGAGATTAAATGTCTTGATTTACAAATAGGACTAAAATTGTATATTTAAAATTAAAGGAAGACCAAAATTACAATTTAGTCCATATGATATAAATATATTTTTAGGTCTAATCTAACTTGCACGATAACTCATTTAAAAACATACTTTGAATCGAAATAAGACCTCCATGAAATTTTAAGCTTAAGTTTAACTATTTGTGTAGGTCAACATGATTAACATTTAAAAAGATAAATAATAATAATAATAATAATAATAATAATAATAAAAATAAAAATTATTATTATTATTATTATTATTATTATAATAAGAGAAAATTATACTTGCATCCTCAAAGTTTTTTTTTAAATTACACATAACACTATTTTTTTTATGTTCCTCCACTAACCTCTTTTATGTTTGAAACATTGCACTGATACTTTCTTATATATTAAATTAATACTCCCTACAAGGGATACAGTAATAGTTAAAAAAAGGGGATACTTGTATAATTTTACGAAACCTCAAGAGTGATTAGTATAATTTACTCTAACAACAACAATAATAATAACAAATATTTATTTGTTTATTCAAATAGGTCAACTTATTAGACATAAATTTTTTTTTGAATGTACTAGAGCTTAGACTTTTTAACTAAATAGGATTTAATAAAACTTGTAGTCTAATTTATTTTCTTATCAAGCATGACTTGGCCTAGCCTATTGTAAGCTAGGTCATAAGGTCCTAATCGAGTAGTCTGGTCTATTTCCACTCTTAGCACTAAGTGCCATCCACTTTAGAGTCATAGATTGAAACTATGTGTTTTTGGCACTAAACACAACCTTGGGTGCAATAAGTGTAAAATCTCCAGAATTTGATGTTTAAGCCCTATCTTTATGGTGCCAGGCAACATTGCTATGTCGCTAAGTGGAGAACCCTTAGAGGCTTGTTCTTGACTCCTAGGCTATGTTTGGTATAGAAGGATAAAAAGAGATGAAAATGTGAGAGATGAAAAAAGATGAAAGAGAGTGTAAAGTAAAATTGTTTGATAGAGATAAAGAAAGTGTAAAAAAAGATGAAAGGTTTGAATTAAAGTGGTTAGGTATGTAAGAAAAAAAATTAACTATTTACAAAATTCCCATTTTACTAGAAAGTAAAAAGTGGAACATTGTGAAGTGACAAAAATACTACAAGGGGAAGTTGAATGGTATTTTCACAAACTTTGATTTCTTTTTTAAAATAAAGTGTATTATGATATAAGTTTAGAAATAGACAATTTATTATGAAGAACTACTCTAAACTCAAAATGAAAATGCAAATTGTTCTAAACAAGAGTTTTCACAGTTTAAAACTCCTTTTTTTAAAGGTTTGTTTTGTTGAAAAGACTTTAATAAAAAGAGTTCAATTTTAAGTGTGTTTATCATAGGAGTTTTTGTCTTAGTGATAATAAAAAACTAGTAAATAGTTTATAGTTTAAAATCAATGCAAAAAGAGAAGGAATATGATGCACATTAATTTTTATATTGATTCATCCCAAACTTAAACTATGCCCAATGCTCACTCTTCAAGATAGGATTTCACTAACATAATCACTATTGGATCAATAATCATTGGATTTTAACAACTTGTCAGCAACCCCACTGGACTTCACTCTTTGCAATTATTAGACCAGTTACACCATTGGTTACACAAGTAAACTTATATTTTAACTCAAAATCTGAAGTAAATTATACAAGTAAAGTTGATATATATTTTAACTCAAAATCTCATGACATTAAATTTAAAGATTTTTCTCTATTAAGTTGCTTAACTTTTTCATTTTTATTTAACGTGAAAATATTTGACTTTCACAATTAAACTCTAACAAATCTTTTATATTTCTTCTAAAATTTTCATTTTGAGAATCTTACCATAAATGGATAAGCATTCTCACAATAAAACAAAAGTACATCAAACCAAATATGACAGTTGTATTGTAGATCCATATCTCAAAAGTTTGGTAAATTTCTAAGTTAATATATGCTAAACTACCATTCAACCAAGAAACTCCGGATCCACAATATAGCGAATAAAAAAGAAAGAGAATCACAAAGTACGTGTAAGGATAATATAGTATAGGAGGAAAAAACCTCGACGGCATGAGCTATAACATCACCAACAACACCAGGATCAGCCAGCCAAGTTCCCAGCCCTAGTGAAGGGATATTAGCTCCAGTGTTTAGCTCGAAGAACCGGATTTCGTTGCTCATTTTTGTCACCACAACACAACCCGATAGAGCATATTAAAGATAATGCCAGCTGTGCATGGAACAAGGTGGATGAAAAATAAACACGTGGGTGCAACCGAATATACAACCATTGAATGCACTCCCACTTGCTCCTTGGACTCTTGCGTTGGCGTTAATTTCTAGCTAATGTGATGTACATATTTCAGCGAGGCCATGTGTAGAGCTAGAACCACGTACACTACATAATTCTAGACAAACTTGTTAGGACCCGGTGTGGTGCCTCTTCAGTGTTGAACTCTAGTTTATTTAAGTAATGATACATAGATATTTTAATATTTTACAAATTCCGTTAATATTTTTTTTTCTTATTACATCATAATTTCTATTTATTATATATATATATATATATATATATATATATATATATATATATATATATATATATATATATATATATATATATTCTCTCTAGTTATCCAATAGGTGTTAGGGGCATCCATATAATCTTTTAATTTTATTTTCTCTCCAAACAATGAATTAGCTATTACGTAGGGATATATGAATGTTTCTATATTATAAACACTTTATCAATAATTATTTTTCTATATTTTCTTCATATCACATCATAATACTCATCATACCTATCTTTCTTTTTCTTCCATTTCTTTATCTTTCTAGATGTTAAATAACATATAATTAGGCCTACCCTTCTCTTTCTTTCATCTCTTTATCATTCTAGATGTTAAATAATATATAATTAGGTGTCCGTTGATATTTTTCTTAGTTATTTAATTCTAATATTTTTATGGAAAAAGTCTACTTGTATATGCCAAATGTTATTCAACATAGTGAGAGAGAAAATAAAAAGAAAAAATATATGCATAATAAATGATATGATGTGATTAGAAGAGATAAAAAAATGAAAAATATTAATGAAGTGTTTAAAATAATAAAATGTTAAAATATCATTAATCTATTTTTATCTCTTTCCTTACCCTTATTTTTTATTCTTCTTATTCTTTTATTTAATATTTTTCACATATTTTTTTTCCTATATCCAGTTTCTTTATGGCATGTTGATTTAGAAACGAAAGTAAAGTATGTAAAAATGAGATCTACACAATTATTTCTCTATTTTTCTCTTCTTTTCCTCAACCAAAGACCTAACATTTGAATGATTTGATTGATAGACTATTTAAAGACAATTTGTAAAAAGTTACAAAAAGTAAAATTCTGAAAAAAGAAGTGTTCCCCTGCAGACTACTTGTTTCTATTACTCATATCATACATATTTGAACCCTGCTATTATCATCAGGAGAATTTGCCAAATTTTAAGCCAAAAGGTTCTTTCTTTTTTCATCAGGTACATTTTTGCTCAGTAATTCTTTGCGGGCTTGGCTAAATGAGAAACGCGGACAAGATGCTTTTTAACACTTTCTTTCCTGTAAATTCTCTTATTGAGCGAAATTCATGCAAGTCTAACTCCTCATTTGATTGATCTTATTCACAAACTAACAAGACTACGTGAATTTCAACCATTAGAATAGAATCTATTAAAAAGAACTAGATAGCCAGTATGTTCTCAGCACTCCTTTTCCCAAATAGACACATTCATGATTTGGAAATCTGACCCCTAACAATTTTAATCATGTATTCAATCTCACCAGCAACTTCTTTCATCGAAGGCCCTTTTTGCCTCTGCTCATCCAAGCAGGCAGTTGCAAGATACCCCAATGACTTCATAGTTTCCAATTCCAACTCATTTGCTCCTTCTTTAAGCTAAGGATCAACCACATCCATCAACTTGTCCTCAACCATTTTCCTCTTCCCATACATGGCCAAGTTCACACTCTCTTCCTCCCTATTGAAATCAATTGCCTTCTGAGCAGTGAGCAACTCCATCAACACCACTCCAAAGCCATAAATATCGCTCTTATCCGTCAACTGAAAGTTACGGTAATACTCCAGATCAAGATACCCCCGTGTCCCTTGAGCACTAGCGAAAATATGGCTATTGTTCTCTTCAGCCAATTCAACAAGCCTAGATAGCCCAAAATCAGAAACCTTTGCATCAAGCTTGTCATCAAGAAGTATATTGCTCGATTTCACGTCGCGATGGTAAATTGGAGGCTTGGCTGCAGAATGCAGATAACAAAGCCCTTCAGCTGTCTGGTGTGCAATTTTGAGTCTTTGGTGCCATTTGAGGGGTTCCCTCGAGCCAGAAGAGTGGCGATGAAGGTAATTGAAAAGGGTCCCATTTGAAATATACTCGTATATTAGCAAAGGGTGTTCAAGTTCCAAGCAACAGCCAAGGAGTCTCACTAGGCTTCTGTGGTTTACTTGGCAGAGAATTTGGACCTCGTTTTGCATTTGATCAATGCCTTTGGTGCTTCCAAGCTTGGCACGCTTGATGGCGAAGACGGTTCCATCATCGAATGTTCCCTTGAAGACTTCACCGAAGCCACCAGAGCCAATGAGGTTTTCTTGGGAGAAATCGTTAGTTGCTTTTTTTATCTCTCTGCCAGTGAAGATTCTTGATGAAAGCACTGGCTTTGGCACTTGAGATTTCTTTCCTCTTTTTTATTTTGGCCTCCTTTGCTTGATTATGCTTCTTGTAGAAAATGAATCCAATAACTATTACAATAGAGACTATTCCTCCTAAGGAAGCAACCACTGTTGATAACAGAAGAGTTTAGGGGGAAAAGAGCACAAACACAGTGGTTAGTTACAACTACAAGAAAATTGCATTTGATAAAGAAATCTTGTATGAGAGAAAAAAGTGAAACATAGGAGTGCTCAGTTATTTGTAGAGTTTGAATCCCTTGTCAGTATTTGATACAAGGAATGTATCATGTGATCAGAGGAGTGTTTACACAAGAAGATAACAAAGAAATCTGTAACATACAACTATACATGATGTTTAGAATTTTAATGCTTGCATGATCATATAGAAAAGTCACATAACATTGAGATTTAATCTTAACCCATCTCATTCTCTCATAATAGAAGTTCTCTTAAAATCCCCTTTTCATATAATAATAAAGATTTATGGTCACACCAAATATTGCACACCAATATCTCAAGTGATCCGAACTGATATTTGTTGGCATATAGCAGAAGAAACTTTTAACAGAGTTACTACATATGATACACACATACCAGCCAGAAGCATTTTCTTTTTCTTCCGAACTTTGCAGTGGCTATCTTTTCCATGTCCTTTGCACTTTGTATCTGCAGGTTAAAAAACAAAAAATAAAACTAAAACAAGAACAAAGGATACAGAATAAACAAGCATCTATAATAATTGGTCTCGTGAGCCTCACATTAGTTGGCAGCCTAAACATAAATCTAAAAAAATATATAAAGCAACTGAAAAATGATAAAAAGATAAATAATACTCTGTAACAACCAGCAAAAATATCAAATGAGTGGTACGGACTCAAATATCATGAACAAGATCTTAAGTTCAAATTTTATAAAAAAAAATTGATTAAAATTTGAGAGAGAAAAACTCACTAAAGATCCCTGATCAAGTTTTACATAAAAAATAGTCATCAAATAGTCTCAAACCCCAAATGGTTACAAACTAAAGGTCTCAACTAATCAGAATTATACTTTTAATAACATTAAATGTTTATTTTAAAAAATATATGCATGTCATGAGTTAAAAATCACAAACCCACACATCAAACTCATTCAATATGCAAACTAAAGACATGTTTGAGTTCTAGTTGAAGTTATGATGACACGCATTCTCATAAATATCAAACAGATGAACGCAGAAGATAATTTTTGGATCCGTTGACCAGAATAAAATTTTGGAAGGTACAAACATTTAATCAAACATGCACTAAATTGCCAATATATATAAGCCCACATGTATATGGGTTAATTCTCACTGGACTCGAGCCCATACATGTTGCAACTTAACTATTTATTTCAAAATAAATAAATACTTTTTGGTTTTAAAATAAAATACTGCACATTCTCTTCAAAAAAAAAAAATACAGTATGTTACTACTTATTCATTTTATATAAGTAATATCAAATTTTAAAGTATATCTTAGTAAATAAATAAAACATTAGATTAGCTTTGAGCCATACTCTGTTTCTGAGTTTGAGGTTGTCACGAACCATTGATCCGGTCCCACTTAAATCCAACATTGCACAAGCACCTTTGCACCCCACCACCAGCGGGGCCCACTCAACACTTGGAGTTCAACAATTCCTTGCAATCTATTGGCGTCGTACAAACACGTTCCTGTGGTGCCACCCACTCGATCCCCACCCCAGGCTCCGGCCACCGCTTTCCCACCGCCACAGCCGTCGTGCCGTTTAAATCCACCAAACTCTGATACGCCGCGCACCCTCCATCGTGTACCCGAACCACGTACTCTTTGCGGGTCCCACCACTCTTGTACTCGCAACACACTCCCACGCGCACACACGCGCCAAAATCCGCGTGCTTCTTAACGTAGCTGTGGCACGCGCCGCTTGCGGTGCAGTTCATCGAAGGCGCGTGGGCGGTGCAGTTGAAGAGAAAAACGGTGTTTCCTGAAGCCATGCTAAATGGAAGGGTTTCGTTCAGGTGCATGCCTTCGCTGCGAAAATCTGTGGACACGCACGACTTCGGTGCAGGTGATGCGGGTCGGGTAATGATCCTACGGGCTAGCGGGTCAATGTACCTGATCGGGTAAGATGTTCCGGCTAGGGCATCGAACCACAGTGTACCCTCGGTGCACCGGATCTTGTACCACGGGTTGCCACAATCGGTTCCCGTGCTTAATGGATACGGAACCGGGTACGGACCGCAATTCCCGCACTTACGCAAGGCCTCGGCGCTTGATAGAAACTATGCTATTGTTGTGAATATTAGCATTGTAATGTTAGGTTGGTCCATGAAAGTGCTTAATGGAACCATATCGTAAAAAAGAAACAATTGCTGCTATATATGACTGTTGTTACTTGTTAGATATTTTAATTATTTTAATTTTCAGTTGAAATTAGAGGGGAAATGATTAATAAAGAGAAAATTATAAGCAAATGGTTGTCACTCAGCCACATATGTGTGTGTAGGAGAATGTGAAATTAGCTACGCTTTTCCAAAAATTTGTGCAATTTTATGTAAATGTACAGATATGGTAATTCCACTTGATGCAGAGGAGTTGGACATGGTTAAAAGGGCCGAGATTAGTCAACTTTAAACGTATTAGTGTACGATCTGGGAAACATTGCCTGTAGCTGATTTTGATTTTCTAAAATTAAAGTATACTAGTGTCTCTCTTTTCTAAGGAAGATATGCATGTTTCTCTTTCACCATGCATGAATTGACGATGGTTCGATATTGTTTTCGTAGATTCATATCATCAGACGTGGTTTTGTTCTGGATTAAATGTTTGAGGAAAATTTTAAGAGCAAATTATATTAACACTTCTTGAGATTTTATATAATTATATAAGTATCTTACCTTTTTAATTATTACTTTTATCTTTTCTGAATGAGAAGTTAGTATAAGGATTGTGGGAGTATCAGTGAATGTTTTTAAACATATAAATAGGTGTTACTGTAATACTTTTAAAATTAAAAGGAGGTTAGAGTAGGAAAATAAAAAAGAATAAGGTTATGTGTAATTATACAAAATTTCAAAAAATATTACTGTAATTTACTCAAATTTTACTATAAAAGACTTGGAAACGACAAAAAATGAGATAGCTAAGTTATAATTTATGTACGTACTCCCTTCTAACTTAAATATAAATAAATTTAACTACTAGACGTGTGGATTAAGAAATTTAATTAATAATATTTAATTCAAAAAATTTTATTTAAAATCTATTTTCTTTCTTAAAATATTCTTCATAATAGTACTTGTAGAATAAAAATAAATGATTCACGGAAAATAAAATTATTAAATGAAGGGCATAATAGGAATAATATCATTAAATAAGATAAAAATTAATTAATATTTACTTATATTTATGTTAAAAAAAATTTATTACTTATATTTAGGTCCGAAGGAAATATGTTTAATTATTTATCACTTTATGGATTGAAGCTAGATAGAGTTCTAGTAGCGAAGAATCTAAGTAGTTTGTACAAATTTTTAATCTTATTGTTGCCTGTATTAAAAATAGAAGGAATTAACGATAATGTTAGATTTTCAATTGAGTCAATCCATTAGTGTTATTATACACAAATTCCTTATAATTTTGGGAAAGACCGAAGTCATCTACATAATGTTAGTTAGAGGGCACAGGAAACATCATATCCGAATGAGATTTAATTTCATATAACTATATATGTAGTTAAGATTTAATGTAAAATATTTTATGTTTTTTAAAAAAATTTACATAATTTTTAAGTGGTCATGTGACATTAAATCTTAATTGTTTATATTTGATTATATAGTCTAAATTTAATCATTTTCTTCTTATATAAGATACACTCATCTCATATGATATTTTCTCTCTTGATATCAGTTAACATCTAAATAAAGAAAAATTAAGTACTAATCTATTGAACACTAGCATTATTTTTAAACAGTAGTAAGAAAAACATTTTTTTTAAACAGAAAAAAAATTAGCACTAGAGTTAGCGATCAAATGCCACTACTTTTTTTTTCTAACCATAGTATTGATATAGAATTTCCCCCACCGAAAACAATGATAAATTTTCGTCGGATATCGTGAGTGCGCACAAGGTAAGTATTATCCTTTCAACAAGATCTATTTTATACCCAAAGATCAATTAAGATTCGAATCATGGATCACTTGATTAAGGAATACATATCGTTATCACTTGTGTTAACCTGTTTGTACCAAATGTCACTACTAATTTCATCATTGTGATACTCATTTAGAGACCATCAGTGATTGTGTTTAAATTGTATTTTTTTTTAAAAAATACAGTTAAATTTAGCAAGTGAATTAATTATCATACTTGCAATTGTTAATATGGTCTCCAAATAAAAAGTGAGAAAAATGTTACAACTTATTATTAATTAGTTATCAATAACCCATTAGAGTCAATTGAGTGATGAAGGTTTAGGTCATTTGCATGGAGTCCCAAGTTTATCATTGTATACCAATAAAAAAAATTAACAATCAATTATAGCAAATCAATACTAGTTAACCAAGTGATTGGACACAAGTGGTTAATGTGCTAAAGTTAAGGTTGAATTGTTCGGGTAGTACATGAGTTCGATCTTTGGTGGAAATAATTCTTGGTCAGGTTTTACTTACCTCGACTTGAATTAGTCAGGATCCATTTCTTCTAATGAACCAAAGGGTTAAACAAAAAAAAAAGGAAATGTTAGCTATCAATGTCAAAATTTAGTCGCTAAACACGCTAGTCATCAAATTTAATATGAACACTATATGGTGATTACTAGGTACGTCTCTATGTACTTTAGCAAACAAATCTATACCAAAGCAACCAAATATTTTGGTCGCTAAAAGTTATTTTCTTGTGATCGTATGTGTGATATGTCGTATTAGATCTTCTAATTTTAGAGAAATGAAGCACATGCCAAAGTTGATTTAGGGTAAGAAACATGGAAAAAAAATCATATGCTAAAAGATAAAGAAATTAAAATGACTATGCATTAACAATATAAAATAGTTTTATATTGTCATCCAATTAGAAACAAATGTTTATGATAAGTTTGATGACTTTAACAAAATTTTCTTAAAATTTATATGAACGGTAATTTATGATTGGATGACAGAGTAAAACTATATTGAATCATAAATAAACTTTAAAAGATATTGCCTCTAGAGGATATTTCCAATAAATAGCTAGAATGAGTACATTTTTATGGTTTTGACTATATTATACCTTTAGGCCTTTGAGTTGTCCTAAGTGGAGTGTATAAATTTAAAACTAACAGTCATCAAGTTCGCAACACATGACGATCATCATTATTAGTCACATCCAATTTCCTTTCTACATCAACAATAATATATATGTGAGATCACCCTCTAATCTTTTGATCATTAGGGACAACAAAGCCTAATATGATGCCCAATAATGAAATTAAATTACTTGTGTGAATTATAGAGTTAAGGTATGAAAATGATGCGTTTCAATTTCAAATGATGAGACCCCTCTAGTCTTGGGCCCTAGGCATTCGTCCCTCCAAACATAGCCTAAGGTTGAGCTTTAACACCTCTACTTTCAATCATTTATAAAGAACATTCCAAAAGCAAAACAACGTTTTCCACCCAAAATACACCTCTACTCAAACCTTCTAACCAAACCATGACAATTATAATTTCTAATTACAACCATAAAAATCTAAAAAACACAAGTTCAACATTTACAAAAAGATCTAGATTTAAAAATCCAGGGTCAAGGAGAACAAGAGAACCCATATCTCCAGATCTATTGAAAATCAACATAAAAATATGAAAAACCAGAAACTCAACATTTAGAAAGATCTAGAGTTACAAACCGAGGTTCAAAGAGAACACAAATATGTTGCTCTTCCAACTTGTGCACAACAAAAAAGGCAATTTTCCAAACATGTATTAAAAAAAGAGAACAAAGTACAATTTTTTCTGGTTGTGGGAAGAGGTTAAGGTCGTGATTCAGCAAATCGGGGACGAGGTTAAGGATGGTGACGAATCGTGGATGAGATTGAGGAATAATGGCAAATCAAGGAGGAGATTGAGGAATGGTGGCAAATCAAGGAGGTGGATGAGGAATGATGGCAGATCAATGGCAAGGTTATGGTCATGGCCATTGACGACATTAAACTTCATCCTGGAGGAGGACCACACAAGGCAATGCCAGGAGGAGGAGCACGGAGGAAGAGATGAAGGCGGGGGATGCTAAGAAGGGAGCTACATATCTATTTTGGTACAGATGGATAGTTATGTTTAGTGAGGGTAAAAATGACTTTTCGAGAATAAAAAATAAATAAAAGTGTTGAAAAATGGTGTTGCACCGATGCACCACTTAATTGGTAATTCATATACGACCCCTAGTTGTCTCCAATTTCGATGTTAGTCCCCTTTTAAATTTATTCACTAATTTAGTCCCCCAATTATGTCAAATCATGTAAATGTGGTCCCTAAGTCTAGATTTGAACATTGACTGACACAAAGAAACGTTGATTACCACGTGTCACGTTCTGATTGGACATAAAAAGGTGCACACAAGAGTCAACTCTAACATTTTTTTTGTTCATCGTCCAATTAGAATGTGACACATGGAAATCAACATTTCTTTGTGGCAGTCAACATTCAAATCTGGACTTGGAGACTACATTTACATGATTTGACATAATTGGGGGACTAAATTTGTGAATAAATTTAAAAGGGAACTAAAATCGAAATTGGAAACAACTAGGGGGATCAAAAATGCAATTTTACCTTCATATATATAAAAATAAATGGTAATTCGCCGAAGAGAAAACCCATTAGTGTTGGCTTTAAGTTAGTTCTTTCTCTGCATTTTCTTGTTGTAAAATATAACAATCAAATAAAAAATGTTATACGTGTTGCATGCCAACAAATATTTCCATTATAATTTTCTTTAACATAAAAACTAAAATAATGTTTCCTCTTTTTTAACCTCTCAACTCTTTGCTTTTCATAGTGTTACAAAATTAAAGAAAGAAAAAACATATCAACCATCCTAAAAACATGACATTTTGATTACATTTGATATATATACAGAGAAAGAGGGGATTGTTAACATATTCTCATCCTTTTTTTGTTGGAGTAGGTTAACAATATACACCATAAGTTTTGGAAAAAAAAAATCAATTAGTTCTTTTGTTTTAATAAATTGATTAGGATTGTTAAAGTCATTTAACATTTTTTTAAAAAAAGAAACTTGATAACTGCTATGTATAGGTCAATTTTGGGATTAAATCATATAGGAATTGTTACTTTTCTCTCATATTTCTTCCTTTTTGTGTGAATAATTGGAATTTTAACATCATTTAAGTTTTTGTGCAGAAAGTGTTAAAATTTTGTGAATTTATAGTGCTTGGTGAATAATTGACGTAAAAAAACAAAGTAAAGCCCAAAGAAGAAAAATTGAAGATCTGAAGACCCTCGCTCCGTGCGCAGCACTCGCTCAACGTAAAGAAGTCACATGGAAAAGCAAAATAGCACATGAAGGCATGCTTAGTGTGAGTCGGGCATTAAGCACGTGACCACTGACTCACTCGCTAAGCGCGACGGTCGCCCTTAGCGCGAGGTTGAGTAAATTTTAAGCTGACTTAACCTAAAAAAAAGGAAGAAGCAAAGGAAAAAAACACACTGAGACACATAGCTACACACAAAATATTCCAGAGAATACAATTTCTTACAGAAGGCAAAGGTCAGAAGCAGGAGAAGCAAACATTAGGAGTCATTTCTTTCCTCCAAGAAGAGACAGAGGTTGTGAACTTAAGCATTGGCGGAGAGAAAAAGGAGGTCAAGGTCGACACGTGTATGTCTGAGAAGGTCCGAGATGAGTTAGTGACTCTATTGCGAGACTACCAAGACATCTTCACTTGGACCTACCAGGATATGCCTAGTTTAAGTTCAGAAATCATGCAACATAAGCTACCTTTAAATCCCAAATGCTCCCCAGTAAAGCAAAAATTGAGGATAATGAAGCCCGAGATGTCCCTAAAGATAAAGGAGGAAGTGAAGAAGCAATTTGACGCTGGTTTCTTGGCCGCTGCTTGGTACCCACAATGGGTCGCCAATATCATGCCATTCCTGAAAAAGGATGGGAAGGTGCGAATGTGTGTGAACTATCGGGATCTAAACCGAGCCAATCCAAAGGATAACTTTCCTTTACCCCACATTGATGTTCTTGTGGATAACACGACCAGTTTTGCCCTATTCTCTTTCATGGATGGGTTTTCGGGTTACAATCAGATAAAGATGGCATCAGAGGATATGGAAAAGACAACCTACATCACTCTATGGGGAACCTTATGCTATAAGGTAATGTCATTTGGGATGAATTCCCAGATGAGGATATTATGGCCTTGTTTGAAGAGGAGGTTAAAGATGTGTGTAGAAGCAAGCTTCATGATGATGAATCAAGTAGTTTTGATGATGACAAAGATGATGACAAAAAGCCCAAAGAATGATTTCAAGATTCAGTCAACAAGTTCAAGATCAAGATAAATTTTAAGTTTCATGAGAAGAAATCAAGAAGATTCAAGAATCAAGAGAAGTCTGATTTCAAGATTCAAGAGAAGATGAATTCAAGATTCAAGAGAAGAAATCAAGAAGACTTCACAAGGGAAGTATTGAAAAGATTTTTAAAAAAAGAAACATAGCATAGTTTTTTTTTTCAAAAGAGTTTTTCTCAAAATTTTCTAAGTTACCAGAGTTTTTACTCTCTGGTAATCGATTACCAGTTTCCTGTAATCGATTACCAGTGGCAAAGTTTGATTTCAAAAGCTTTTAACTGAATTTGCAACGTTCCAATTGTTTTTTAAATGGTGTAATCGATTACAATATATTGGTAATCAATTACTAGTGTATCTGAACGTTGAAATTCAAATTCAATTGTGAAGAGTCACATCTTTTCATAAAATGCTTTGTGTAATCGATTACATGGTTTTGGTAATTGATTACCAGTGACAAGTTTTGAATAAAAATCAAGAGATGTAACTTTTCCAATGGTTTTCAGGTTTTTCTCAAGGTTATAACTCTTCCAATGGTTATTCTTGACCCGACATGAAGAGTCTATAAAAGCAAGACCTTGACTTGCATTTCAATAACTTTTTTATATATTTTTTTACAACCTTTGAATCTCTTTGAACATCTTCTTGAACTTCTTCTTCTTCTTCCTTTGCCAAAAGCTTTCTGAGTTTTCTGGTTTCCAAACTTTGTTCTTTCACAGAAAACAAAAGTGTGCTATTCATCTTTTTCATTTTCTTCTCCTTTTGCCAAAAAGAATTCGCCAAGGACTAACCGCCTGAATTCTTTTTGTGTCTCTCTTCTCCCTTTTCCAAAAGAATGAAGGATTAACCACCTGAATTCTTTTGTGTCTCCCTTCTCCCTTTTCAAAGAATTCAAAACGACACAGTCTGAGAATTCTTTTGATTCTTCCATTTCCCTTAAACAAAAGATTTCAAAGGACTAACCGCCTGAGATATCTTTTGTTTCCCCTTCACAAAGTTTCAAAGGACTAACCGCCTGAGAACTTTGTCTTAACACATTGGAGGGTACATCCTTTGTGGTACAAGTAGAGGGTACATCTACTTGGGTTGTTGTAACTAAGAACAAGAGAGGGTACATCTCTTGTGGATCAGTTCAAGTGGAGAGTACATCCACTTGGTTATTCAAAGAGAACAAGGGAGGGTACATTCCTTGTGGATCTTTGCTTGTAAAGGTTTTTACAAGGTTGAAAGAAATCTCAAGGACCACAGGTCACTTGGGGACTGGATGTAGGCACGGGTTGTTGCTGAACCAGTATAAAATTCTTGTGTTTGTCTTCTTCTTCCCTACACTCTTTAATTTTCGCTGTTCACTTTAATTATCGCTTTTACTTTTGGTTAAGTTTCTATTTTTGTTCTTTACTTTCTTAACTTTGTAGTAAAAGCCTAATTGAATCTAGTAACATTAAGAAGGATACATTTTTTTTTTTAATTAGTAAAGGTTCACTAATAATTAATTCAACCTCCCCTTCTTAATTATTCCGAGGCCACTTGATCCAACAATGAGGACAAGGATAAGTGGATTGTGTGGTTTTATGGTGCGTCTAATGCACTAGGCCACAGGATTGGGGCAATATTGGTTTCCCCGGATAAGCAATATATACCTATCATGGCTAGGTTGTGTTTTGATTGCACAAACAATATAGCGGATTATATCAGGAAATTGATGGGACTCTTTGATGACATATCATTTCATCATATTCCTAGAGAAGAAAACTAGATGGTCGACGCCCTTGCTACTCTATCGTCCATGTTCAAAGTGAGCCCTCACTGAGATTTGCCATACATCAAATTCAGATGTCGTGTTGAGCCTGCACATTGTTGTTTGATAGAAGAGGAGAAGGATGGTAAACCTTGGTATTTCGATATCAAACGATACATTAAAGACAAGGAATACCCACCTGAGACCTCTGACAATGACAAGAGGACATTACGAAGGTTAGTAGCCGGTTTCCTCCTGAGTGGGGATATCTTGTACATGAGAAACCATGACGTGGTGTTGCTTTGATGTGATGCAAGAGAGGCCGAACAAATACTAGTGGAGGTCCATGAGGGATCCTTTGGTACACATGCCAATGGACATGTCATGGCCCGAAAGATTCTGAGGGTGGGGTATTACTGGCTCACTATGGAGAAAGATTGTTGCATTCATGTGAGGATATGCCATAAATGCCAGACCTTCACTAAAAATGTTAATGCTCCACCTATACCATTGAGCATATTGGCAGCACCATGGTCACTCTTAATGTGGGGCATAGACGTGATCGGGGCCATCGAACCCAAGGCTTTAAACGGGCGTCGCTTCATTTTAGTCGCCATTGATTACTTCACCAAATGGGTGCAAGCAGCTTCATATGTCAGTGTGACTAGAAATGTGGTGATTAGATTCATTAAGAAGGAGATAATTTGTAGATATGGGTTACCCAGAAAGATCATCACCGATAATGCCACCAATTTAAACAACAAGATGATGAAGGAAATGTGTGAGGACATCAAAATCCAACACCATAATTCCATGCCTTATGTGGAAGCAATGACTTCCAAGATTATTTTGATGATGCCAAAGAATCAAGAGGTAAGCAAGTTCCAAAGAATCAGGCTTCAAGAATCAAGTCTCAAAGAATCAAGATTCAAGAACAATTAAGTTTCAAGATTCAAGAACAATTAAGTTTCAAGATTCAAGAGAAGAAGACTCAAGATTCAAGATTCAAGAGAAGTTGATTTCAAGATTCAAGAGAAGAAATCGAGAAGCAATAGTCAAGACTTCACAAGGGAAGTATTTTTTCAAAAAATCCAAATATAGCACAATTTTGTTTTACAAAAGAGTTTTCTCAAAAAATTTCTAAGTTACTAGAGTATTTACTCTCTAGTAATCGATTACCAATTTCATGTAATTGATTACCAGTGACCAAATTTGATTTCAAAATGTTTTTAACTGATTTGCAATGTTCCAAAATATTTTTCAAATGGTGTAATCGATTACACTATATTGGTAATCGATTACCAATGTATCTGAATGTTGGAACCCAAATCCAATTGTGAAGAGTCACAACTTTTCATAAAATGTATTGTGTAATCGATTACATGATTATAGTAATTGATTACCAATGATAACTTTAGAATAAAAGGTCAAAAGTTGTAACTCTTGACATGATTTTCTCAAGGTTATAACTTTTCCAATGGTTTTCTTGACCAGACATGAAAAGTCTATAAAAGTAAGACCTTGACTTGCATTCAAAAGAACTTCTACAACACTTTAACAATTTTTGAGAACTTCTAAGAATTCCTTTCTACTCATCTCTCTTCTTGTTCTTCTTTTGCCAAAAAGCTTTCTAAGTTTTGTTTTTCCAAACCTTGTTTTTCTGCAAGTGAAAATTCTGCAAAAAACAAAAGTGTGCTATTTTTTTCTTCTCTTTTCCCTCTGCCATAAGAATAGAAGGACTAACCGCCTGAATTCTTTTGTGTCTCCCTTCTCTCTTTCAAATAGAATTTAAAGGACTGCCTGAGAATTCTTTTGATTCTTCCCTTCCCCTTAAACAAAAGATTTCAAAGGACTAACCGCCTGAGATATCTTTTGTTTCCCCTTACAAAGATTCAAAGGACTAACTGCCTAAGAATCCTTTGTCTTAACACATTGGAGGGTACATCCTTTGTGGCACAAGTAGAGGGTACATCTACTTGGGTTGTTATACTGAGAACAAGAGAGGGTACATCTCTTGTGGATTAGTTCAAGTGGAGGGTACATCCACTTGGTTGTTCAAAGAGAACAAGGGAGGGTACATCCCTTGTGGATCTTTGGCTTGTAAAGGATTTTATAAGGTTGAAAGAAATCTCAAGAACCGTTGGTTGCTTGGGGACTGGATGTAGGCACGGGTTGTTGCCGAACTAGTATAAATCTTGTGTTTGTCTTCTTCCCTACACTCTTTAATTTCCGCAGTGTACTTTTAATTGCTGCTTTTACTTTTGGTTAAACTATTGTTTCTATTCTTTACTTTCTTAACTTAGTAGTAAAAGCCTAATTGAATCTAGTAACATCAAGAAAGATAAATTTTTAATTAGTCAAGACCCGTTCATAATTAATTCAACCCCCCCTTCTTAATTATTCCGAGGCCACTTGATCCAACACCTTATAGGCCCAAGATGAATGGGGCAGTTGAGGCTGCCAATAAGAACATCAAGAAGATCATTTAGAATATGATTGTGTCATACAAGGATTGACATGAGATGCTCCCTTTTGCACTGCATGGATATCAAACTTTTGTGTGAACATCTACTAGGGAAACCCTATTCTCTTTGGTATATGGGATGGAAGTTGTGCTCCCATTTGAGGTGGAGATTCCTTCTTTAAGAATCTTAGCAGAGTTAGGATTGGAAGAAGCAGAGTGGGCCCAGGCATGCTTTGACCAATTAAATCTTATCGAGGGTAAGAGATTGGCTACTATAAGCCATGGGAGACTATATTAGTGCAGAGTGAAAAACGTTTTTGATTGAAGAGTGCGCCCGTGTAAGTTCAGCGAGGGGGATCTTGTTCTGAAGAAAGTGTCGCATGTCCAAAAGGATCACCGAGGTAAATGGGCCCCAAACTATGAAGGATCGTTTATAGTGAAGAAGACTTTCTCAGGAGGAGCGTTGTTTCTTATGAACATGGATGATGAAGAGCTATGTTAGTGCTTAGCTTTACTGAGCTTTAAAAGATTGGCTAAAATTTTGTTAAAACATAAGCACTTAGACATTGAAGGAAAGCTGGAGTTGCTGCACATGATGTCCAACGTTATGTCAAGGAATCAGATTGGGCTGCACAATGCACAAGGCAAGATAAAATGTCAAATGAAGAATTGAAGCTGCAGGATCCACGATGTCGGATACGATGTCCAGGACATCTTGCCCGAAAATACTGGACACATAAATCTGTTATATCTTTAACAGATTAATGTGCAGTTAGCAACAGATTTGGCGATCTATCTTTAGGAACGAATTAAAAGATAATTAAAGTTCGAATTACAAACTTGAATAGTTCGTTCAGGGATTAAAGATTAAAGATAAAAAACTAAAAGATCAAGCTTTATCTTTTAGATCTTTAAGTGCAGATTTTCAGGAAAATGATAGATCTCATCCAGCGCAAGTTGTTGCAGCCCAGATACGCACACTGCTATATAAACATGAAGGCTGCACGAGTTTTCGACCAAGTCCGGGATTGAAGAGTTATTTTGTGAGTTTTGGGACTTGAGTGTTTTGTGAGCCACCTTGATGCTACCCTAACATCAAGTGTTGGACCTGAGTGTGTAGAGTTGATCTCTATTGTTCAGAGAGCAATCTCTGGTGTGTATTTGATTTAATTGTAAACACGGGAGAGTGATTGAGAGGGAGTGAGAGGGGTTCTCATATCTAAGAGTGGCTCTTAGGTAGAGGTTGCACGGGTAGTGGTTAGGTGAGAAGGTTGTAAACAGTGGCTGTTAGATCTTTGAACTAACACTATTTTAGTGGATTTCCTCTCTGGCTTGGTAGCCCCCAGATGTAGGTGACGTTGCACCGAACTGGGTTAACAATTCTCTTGTGTTATTTACTTGTTTAAATCTGTTCATACTGTCAAATATAATCTGCATGTTCTGAAGCGTGATGTCGTGACATCCGGTACGACATCTGTCATTGGTATCAGAATTTCAATTGGTATCAGAGCTGGCACTCGAAATCACTGAGTGAGATCTAGGGAGATAAATTCTGATGAACATGGAGAAAGAAGGAGGACCAGTGAACAGACCACCAATTCTGGATGGAACCAACTATGAATACTGGAAAGCAAGGATGGTGGCCTTCCTCAAATCACTGGATAGCAGAACCTGGAAAGCTGTCATCAAAGGCTGGGAACATCCCAAGATGCTGGACACAGAAGGAAAGCCCACTGATGGATTGAAGCCAGAAGAAGACTGGACAAAAGAAGAAGATGAATTGGCACTTGGAAACTCCAAAGCCTTGAATGCTCTATTCAATGGAGTTGACAAGAATATCTTCAGATTGATCAACACATGCACTGTGGCCAAGGATGCATGGGAGATCCTGAAAACCACTCATGAAGGAACCTCCAAAGTGAAGATGTCCAGATTGCAACTATTGGCTACAAAATTCGAAAATCTGAAGATGAAGGAGGAAGAGTGTATTCATGACTTCCACATGAACATTCTTGAAATTGCCAATGCTTGCACTGCCTTGGGAGAAAGGATGACAGATGAAAAGCTGGTGAGAAAGATCCTCAGATCTTTGCCTAAGAGATTTGACATGAAAGTCACTGCAATAGAGGAGGCCCAAGACATTTGCAACATAAGAGTAGATGAACTCATTGGTTCCCTTCAAACCTTTGAGTTAGGACTCTCGGATAGGACTGAAAAGAAGAGCAAGAATCTGGCGTTCGTGTCCAATGATGAAGGAGAAGAAGATGAGTATGACCTGGATACTGATGAAGGTCTGACTAACGCAGTTGTGCTCCTTGGAAAACAGTTCAACCAAGTGCTGAACAGAATGGACAGGAGGCAGAAACCACATGTCCGGAACATCCCTTTCGACATCAGGAAAGGTAGTGAATACCAGAAAAGGTCAGAAGAAAAGCCCAGTCACAGCAAAGGAATTCAATGCCATGGGTGTGAAGGCTATGGACACATCAAAGCTGAATGTCCCACTCATCTCAAGAAGCAGAGGAAAGGACTTTCTGTATGTCGGTCTGATGATACAGAGAGTGAACAAGAAAGTGATTCTGACAGAGATGTGAATGCACTCACTGGGAGATTTGAATCTGCTGAAGATTCAAGTGATACAGATAGTGAAATCACTTTTGATGAGCTTGCTATATCCTATAGAGAACTATGCATCAAAAGTGAGAAGATTCTTCAGCAAGAAGCACAACTAAAGAAGGTCATTGCAAATCTGGAGGCTGAGAAGGAGGCACATGAAGAGGAAATCTCTGAACTTAAAGGAGAAATTGGTTTTCTGAACTCTAAACTGGAAAACATGACAAAATCAATAAAGATGCTGAATAAAGGCTCAGATTTGCTTGATGAGGTGCTACAGCTTGGGAAGAGTGTTGGAAACCAGAGAGGACTTGGATTTAATCATAAATCTGCTGGCAGAACAACCATGACAGAATTTGTTCCTGCCAAAAACAGCACTGGAGCCACGATGTCACAACATCGGTCTCGACATCATGGAACGCAGCAGAAAAGGAGCAAAAGAAAGAAGTGGAGGTGTCACTACTGTGGCAAGTATGGTCACATAAAGCCCTTTTGCTATCATTTACATGGCCATCCACATCATGGAACTCAAAGTAGCAGCAGTGGAAGGAAGATGATGTGGGTTCCAAAACACAAGACTGTTAGTCTTGTTGTTCATACTTCACTTAGAGCATCAGCTAAGGAAGATTGGTACCTAGATAGCGGCTGTTCCAGACACATGACAGGAGTTAAAGAATTCCTGGTGAACATTGAACCTTGCCCCACTAGCTATGTGACATTTGGAGATGGCTCTAAAGGAAAGATCACTGGAATGGGAAAGCTAGTCCATGATGGACTTCCTAGTCTGAACAAAGTACTGCTGGTGAAGGGACTGACTGCAAACCTGATCAGCATCAGTCAGTTGTGTGATGAAGGATTCAATGTAAACTTCACAAAGTCAGAATGCTTGGTGACAAATGAGAAGAGTGAAGTTCTAATGAAGGGCAGCAGATCAAAGGACAACTGTTACCTATGGACACCTCAAGAAACCAGTTACTCCTCCACATGTCTATCCTCCAAAGAAGATGAAGTCAAAATATGGCATCAAAGATTTGGACATCTGCACTTAAGAGGCATGAAGAAAATCATTGACAAAGGTGTTGTTAGAGGCATTCCCAATCTGAAAATAGAAGAAGGCAGAATCTGTGGTGAATGTCAGATTGGAAAGCAAGTCAAGATGTCCCACCAGAAGCATCAACATCAGACCACTTCCAGGGTACTGGAACTACTTCACATGGACTTGATGGGGCCTATGCAAGTTGAAAGCCTTGGAGGGAAGAGGTATGCCTATGTTGTTGTGGATGATTTCTCCAGATTTACCTGTGTCAACTTTATCAGAGAGAAATCAGACACCTTTGAAGTATTCAAAGAGTTGAGTCTAAGACTTCAAAGAGAAAAAGACTGTGTCATCAAAAGAATTAGAAGTGACCAGGGCAGAGAGTTTGAAAACAGCAAGTTTACTGAATTCTGCACATCTGAAGGCATCACTCATGAGTTCTCTGCAGCCATTACACCACAACAAAATGGCATAGTTGAAAGGAAAAACAGGACTTTGCAAGAAGCTGCTAGGGTCATGCTTCATGCCAAAGAACTTCCCTATAATCTCTGGGCTGAAGCCATGAACACAGCATGCTATATCCACAACAGAGTCACACTTAGAAGAGGGACTCCAACCACACTGTATGAAATCTGGAAAGGGAGGAAGCCAACTGTCAAGCACTTCCACATCTTTGGAAGTCCATGTTACATTTTGGCAGATAGAGAGCAAAGGAGAAAGATGGATCCCAAGAGTGATGCAGGAATATTCTTGGGATACTCTACAAACAGCAGAGCATATAGAGTATTCAATTCCAGAACCAGAACTGTGATGGAATCCATCAATGTGGTTGTTGATGATCTAACTCCAGCAAGAAAGAAGGATGTCGAAGAAGATGTCAGAACATCGGGAGACAATGTAGCAGATACAGCTAAAAGTGCAGAAAATGCAGAAAACTCTGATTCTGCTACAGATGAACCAAACATCAATCAACCTGACAAGAGTCCCTCCATTAGAATCCAGAAGATGCACCCCAAGGAGCTGATTATAGGAGATCCAAACAGAGGAGTCACTACAAGATCAAGGGAGATTGAGATTGTCTCCAATTCATGCTTTGTCTCCAAAACTGAGCCAAAGAATGTGAAAGAGGCACTGACTGATGAGTTCTGGATCAATGCTATGCAAGAAGAATTGGGGCAATTCAAAAGGAATGAAGTTTGGGAGCTAGTTCCTAGACCCGAGGGAACTAATGTGATTGGCACCAAGTGGATCTTCAAGAACAAAACCAATGAAGAAGGTGTTATAACCAGAAACAAGGCCAGACTTGTTGCTCAAGGCTACACTCAGATTGAAGGTGTAGACTTTGATGAAACTTTCGCTCCTGTTGCTAGACTTGAGTCCATCAGATTGTTACTTGGTGTAGCTTGCATCCTCAAATTCAAGCTGTACCAGATGGATGTGAAGAGCGCGTTTCTGAATGGATACCTGAATGAAGAAGTCTATGTGGAGCAGCCAAAGGGATTTGTAGATCCAACTCATCCAGATCATGTATACAGGCTCAAGAAGGCTCTCTATGGATTGAAGCAAGCTCCAAGAGCTTGGTATGAAAGGCTAATAGAGTTCCTTACTCAGCAAGGGTATAGGAAGGGAGGAATTGACAAGACTCTCTTTGTCAAACAAGATGCTGAAAACTTGATGATAGCACAGATATATGTTGATGACATTGTGTTTGGAGGGATGTCGAATGAGATGCTTCGACATTTTGTCCAACAGATGCAATCTGAATTTGAGATGAGTCTTGTTGGAGAGCTGACTTATTTTCTGGGACTCCAAGTGAAGCAGATGGAAGACTCCATATTCCTCTCACAAAGCAAGTATGCAAAGAACATTGTCAAGAAGTTTGGGATGGGAAATGCCAGCCATAAAAGAACACCTGCACCTACTCACTTGAAGCTGTCAAAGGATGAAGCTGGCACCAGTGTTGATCAAAGTCTGTACAGAAGCATGATTGGGAGCTTACTATATTTAACAGCAAGCAGACCTGACATCACCTTTGCAGTAGGTGTATGTGCAAGATATCAAGCCAACCCTAAGATAAGTCACTTGAATCAAGTAAAGAGAATTCTGAAATATGTAAATGGCACCAGTGACTATGGGATTATGTACTGTCATTGTTCAGATTCAATGCTGGTTGGATATTGTGATGCTGATTGGGCTGGAAGTGCAGATGACAGAAAAAGCACTTCTGGTGGATGTTTCTATTTGGGCAACAATCTTATTTCATGGTTCAGCAAGAAGCAGAACTGTGTGTCCCTATCTACTGCAGAAGCAGAGTATATTGCAGCAGGAAGCAGCTGTTCACAACTAGTTTGGATGAAGCAGATGCTTAAGGAGTACAATGTCGAACAAGATGTCATGACATTGTACTGTGACAGCTTGAGTGCTATTAATATTTCTAAAAACCCTGTTCAACACAGCAGAACCAAGCACATTGACATTAGACATCACTATATTAGAGATCTTGTTGATGATAAAGTGATCACACTGAAGCACGTTGACACTGAGGAACAAATAGCAGATATTTTCACAAAGGCATTGGATGCAAATCAGTTTGAAAAACTGAGGGGCAAGCTGGGCATTTGTCTGCTAGAAGACTTATAGCAATTACTTCTATCTGAATGTGCTCAAACGTTAATAGCACGTTCACTACTGGGCCAAAACAGATTCGACCGTTGCTTCACACGTCCCTCTACATTCCTCATTCAAATTTATATTTTCGTGGCATTCTCGTTTTCATCAGCATTCCCCAACACCTCTCAGATTTTCACGAAACCATTTCAAAAGCTCTGCTTCTCCATGGCTACCTCACCAAAAGATACTTCATCTCCTGGTTCACCCTCTGTACCATCATCTCCATCATCCACCAAAGCACCATCAAACCAGGAACAACCTGAATTCAATATCCACCCCATACAAATGATTCCTGGTCAAGCCCCTGTTCCTGAGAAACTGGTTCCCAAAAGACAACAGGGAGTGAAGATTTCTGAAAACCCTAGCCTTGCAACAAGTCCTAGGGAAGTAGACCTGGAGATGGATAAGAAGATCCGCAGTATTGTGAGTAGCATTCTGAAAACTGCTTCTGTCCCTGATGCTGATGAAGATGTTCCAACATCTTCCACCCCAAATGCTGAAGTCCTCTCTTCATCCAGTAAAGAGGAATCAACAGAGGAAGAGGATCAAGCCATAGAGGAGACCCCTGCACCAAGGGCACCAGAACCTGCTCCAGGTGACCTCATTGACCTAGAAGAAGTAGAATCTGATGAGGAACCCATTGCCAACAAGTTGGCACCTGGCATTGCAGAAAGATTACAAAGCAGAAAGGGAAAAACCCCCATTACTAGGTCTGGACGAATCAAAACTATGGCACAGAAGAAGAGCACACCAATCACTCCTACCACATCCAGATGGAGCAAAGTTGCAATCCCTTCCAAGAAGAGGAAAGAAATTTCCTCATCTGATTCTGATGATGATGTCGAACTAGATGTTCCCGACATCAAGAGGGCCAAGAAATCAGGGAAAAAGGTGCCTGGAAATGTCCCTGATGCACCATTGGACAACATTTCATTCCACTCCATTGGCAATGTTGAAAGGTGGAAATTTGTATATCAACGCAGACTTGCTGTTGAAAGAGAACTGGGAAGAGATGCCTTGGATTGCAAGGAGATCATGGACCTCATCAAGGCTGCTGGACTGCTGAAAACTGTCACCAAGTTGGGAGATTGCTATGAAAGTCTAGTCAGGGAATTCATTGTCAACATTCCCTCTGATATAACAAACAGAAAGAGTGATGATTATCAGAAAGTGTTTGTCAGAGGAAAATGTGTTAGATTCTCCCCTGCTGTAATCAACAAATACCTGGGCAGACCAACTGAAGGAGTGGTGGATATTGCTGTTTCTGAGCATCAAATTGCCAAGGAAATCACTGCCAAACAAGTCCAGCATTGGCCAAAGAAAGGGAAGCTTTCTGCAGGGAAGCTAAGTGTGAAGTATGCAATCCTGCATAGGATTGGCGCTGCAAACTGGGTACCCACCAATCATACTTCCACTGTTGCCACAGGTTTGGGTAAATTTGTGTATGCTGTTGGAACCAAGTCCAAATTTAATTTTGGAAACTATATTTTTGATCAAACTATTAAGCATTCAGAATCTTTTGCTGTCAAATTACCCATTGCCTTCCCAACTGTATTGTGTGGCATTATGTTGAGTCAACATCCCAATATTTTAAACAACATTGACTCAGTGAAGAAGAGAGAATCTCCTCTATCCCTGCATTACAAACTGTTTGAGGGGACACATGTCCCAGACATTGTCTCGACATCAGGGAAAGCTGTTGCTTCAGGTGCTGTGTCCAAGGATGGTTTGATTGCTGAACTCAAGGACACATGCAAGGTGCTGGAAGCAACCATCAAAGCCACCACAGAGAAGAAAATGGAGCTGGAACGCCTGATCAAACGACTCTCAGACAGTGGCATTGATGATGGTGAAGCAGCTGAGGAAGAAGAAGAAGCAGCTGAGGAAGAAGAAGAAGCCGCTGAGGAAGAAGAAGATGCAGCAGAGGATACAGAATCCGATGATGATGATTCTGATGCCACCCCATGACCATCAGACCTTTATTTTTGCTTTTTACTCTTACTAGCTATAGGGGCATGTCCCTTTGAACAATTGATTGCTATTGGTCTGTAATATTTGCATGCATTCTACTTTTGTCAAATTCTGTCTAAAAAGGGGGAGTAATAGTATTATGCATGATTTATGATTTTGAGTAGTAGGATACTATGTATGCAATAGTAGTATTATGCATGATTCATGATGTTGAGGGGGAGTTGTATGTATATGATTTTGAGGGGGAGACTGCTGCTGCTGATGATGACTGATGTAAGCTACTGTAACTACTAGTAGCTGATAGAAGATGCTGCAGTAAGAGCATGGAGATAGAGGGAGCAGAAAGCTGATGTCACATGAGATGTCTTGACATCCTGGAAAAGACTAGTAGCTGATAGAAGATGCTGCAGTAAGAGCATGGAGACAGGGGGAGCAGAAAGCTGATGTCACGTGAGATGTCTTGACATCCTGGAAACGACTTGCAACTTGCAGAATTTTGCTGTCGCCACTACAGATACCGCTGTGCTTGATTACTCTGATAATGAAAGTTGCTGATCCCACTTGCATAACTGCTCGTACCTGCTCAGGAAGTGTCTAAGTATGTTTTAGACAAAATTTGCCAAAGGGGGAGATTGTTAGTGCTTAGCTTTACTGAGCTTTAAAAGATTGGCTAAAATTTTGTTAAAACATAAGCACTTAGACATTGAAGGAAAGCTGGAGTTGCTGCACATGATGTCCAACGTTATGTCAAGGAATCAGATTGGGCTGCACAATGCACAAGGCAAGATAAAATGTCAAATGAAGAATTGAAGCTGCAGGATCCACGATGTCGGATACGATGTCCAGGACATCTTGCCCGAAAATACTGGACACATAAATCTGTTATATCTTTAACAGATTAATGTGCAGTTAGCAACAGATTTGGCGATCTATCTTTAGGAACGAATTAAAAGATAATTAAAGTTCGAATTACAAACTTGAATAGTTCGTTCAGGGATTAAAGATTAAAGATAAAAAACTAAAAGATCAAGCTTTATCTTTTAGATCTTTAAGTGCAGATTTTCAGGAAAATGATAGATCTCATCCAGCGCAAGTTGTTGCAGCCCAGATACGCACACTGCTATATAAACATGAAGGCTGCACGAGTTTTCGACCAAGTCCGGGATTGAAGAGTTATTTTGTGAGTTTTGGGACTTGAGTGTTTTGTGAGCCACCTTGATGCTACCCTAACATCAAGTGTTGGACCTGAGTGTGTAGAGTTGATCTCTATTGTTCAGAGAGCAATCTCTGGTGTGTATTTGATTTAATTGTAAACACGGGAGAGTGATTGAGAGGGAGTGAGAGGGGTTCTCATATCTAAGAGTGGCTCTTAGGTAGAGGTTGCACGGGTAGTGGTTAGGTGAGAAGGTTGTAAACAGTGGCTGTTAGATCTTCGAACTAACACTATTTTAGTGGATTTCCTCCCTGGCTTGGTAGCCCCCAGATGTAGGTGACGTTGCACCGAACTGGGTTAACAATTCTCTTGTGTTATTTACTTGTTTAAATCTGTTCATACTGTCAAATATAATCTGCATGTTCTGAAGCGTGATGTCGTGACATCCGGTACGACATCTGTCATTGGTATCAGAATTTCAAGCTACCTTCGTCTGTGAATTTTGACATCGTCAAGCGATATTACACGTAATACTTGGGGCAATTCAAAGGCTTAATGTTTGGACCTCCTCAAGGAATCATTAGGACCTCCAAATCTTAAGCTTTTTGTAAACAATAATCGCAACATTAATAAATATGGATTAATGATTTGCATCTCTCCCTCTAGTGTTATGTCCTTTGCACTTTTCATTGCCTTTGAGCATGAACGTACACCCTCGCTCTTGCTCACTCATATGACCAGTATTCTGGAGCCATTCGGCATGTTCAGCAGGGGTGCCGTAAGCGTTAATTAAAATTGAACACGACAACGAAAAAAATCACAACACCCATTTAATTATTAGGTTTAAAGTTTGATCATAAACATGCATGCATCTGAATCTTATCATCAAAGTATTTTGCAACTGGGAAAATGAATGAAGGGTCACTTTGGGTGGTCAGCACCACACCAACTTGGGTAAGTCTAGGGGCAAATGGAAAGGTGATACGGGCATCTCTTAGCATTTTCTTTACATTTTGCGTGTTAACATGTTCTTTGTCAAAGCATTAGGGCAGGTGCTAACAGGTGCTAGGTCCATGATCAAATTTGCTCACAATCAAGCAAAAGAATTAGGGAGGATGAGACAACGAAGCCTCGACCTTAGACCACGCGCCCGACTAAAGACGTTAAAGAAGCGCTCCTAGGAGGCAACCTAGTATCTCTAAACCTTTCTCTTTAATTTTATGCTTCATGTTTTCCATTGTGAGCCAGGTTTGTTCCTTTTCTTGAATTATCCCGTAAGTTTACCTAGAGTTTGTACATAATTATAAGGCTTAAAAGGGAAATATATATAATAATGATAACTCAAAAACTTTGCAAAATTTTTTTTGCAAAAATAAAATAAAATTTTAACTCGCTTGGGCGAGCATGGCTGACAAAAAAATAAAAGGGGAGGGGTGAAATCTGATTTCACCCCATATTCCCCAAAAAAATCAAAAGCTTCACAAGGCACCACCATTGGCAGCAATATCAAGCTTCCTTTGTGCACTCTTGTTTCATTTTTTTGCATTCCTTTCATCCCATTCAAGTAAGTGCCATCTCCATCTAATTTTACGTTTGCCTTGTAATGTTTGGTGCTTTGTTTGTTGCTTTCTTTGCAATGTTTATGAGGTAAGTTGTGTGTAAACCCATGATCAAAATGCTTGGATTGATGGCTGTATTGGATGGCTCTAGGCCTATCTTTGCTTCTTTTATGAATTTGCATGTCATGTTGCTCCTTATCTCTCATTTATACATGTTTTAACATGCGCACACCAACTATTTGATGAAATGTCGCAATGACTATTCTGTGATTTTGAAGCTTGAATGGGTAATGATCTTTACAGGTGCATGATCAACTTGGGTTGTTAAATTAAATGCCAAGGGTGTGAACTAAGTTTGAAGTTTTGGACATTGCTTTAGAATCAATTACATGAGTCATATGAATGCTTAAAGTTGTTTGAATTGAATTGGCATAATTGTTTGGTTAAACTTGCTACACCAAGGTGGGTACATTGTGCATAAATTGCTATAGAATATCAAATTCTTTCCTTCAAAATAATACACACTGAGTAGTGATCTTTATCAGTTGTATAGTAACACCTACAATTAATAAAGACTACACAAAAATTGGTTGACTTCTTGGTTGCTATACTTGGGATAACTAAAATAATATGGTTATTGTTGCAACCTACCCTACGATGGGAGTACGAGCGAAAAGCCAAAGGAGCGTCTTCCAAAAAGGAAAATGTGTGGGAGTCGCCACCAACGTTTATTCGAGGAAAGCATTAGAAAAACCAAAAGGAGGTATTAGCACCCCACACGCCCGTCACAAGGGACGACAACCTTTAGTCGAGTGTGCATAATGTGACTTCAAAATTATTTATCTTTCCCTTTTTATATTTTATTATTTTTTGGGGTCGACAAGGGTGTTGTCCTTGCTCCTACATATCCTCAGGTGCGATGAGGAATTCAGACCTACGTAGTTCTTTAAGTCTGAATGTTTGTGTGTTAAATTGATTTTATGTTTTTGAAAGATTTATTTTAATTGTGAACAAAAATTCGTTTAAGGCGTTGGACCTTGAAACGATATTTTAAATTTTGAAAAGCGGAGAGAATCGTTAAGGCATTGGACCTTTAAACGATCTCAAGTGATATTTGATAAAAAGAAGTTGGTTATGAGTTGGTTTTATATTGGTTTTGTTTATTAACTTTCAATCTCTTTAAAGACAATTTTACAACACTAGTGATCGGTTAAGATTAAACTTTACAAAGAAAAAATGAGATCACCGATGATAGATGGAGTAGATGGATATGCATATAATAACAAGGGGGACCCATAAGGGTACATAGATCACATTCAAATCTTAAAAAACAAAACTAACCGACGGTCATACAAAGAACGCAGAACAAGAAACAAAGTAAGGAATGACCGCGATCGCGATTCAGTAGCGCCTCGACTTTGTTTCCTCTTTCTTCTTCTTCTTCTTCTTTCTCTCTTCTCTCAATTCTCTTCACTTTTGAACCTTGGAACCCTTTAAAACACCCCTAGGACGCCTATTTATAGGCAAAAGGTCACTTTGGGACAGTTGCAGCTCGCCTAGGCGAGCTAAAACTTAGTGTTGAAGTAATGAGCTCGCCCAAGCGAGTTGGTTTCATCACCATGAAGCTATTTGGTGGCCTAGGCGAGCCAGAGGCTAGCCTAGGCAAGCTAGGGTCCAAGAAAACCAAGGAAAAGACCTTTTTGCCCCCCCTTTTTTTGGTATTTTTCGCATTCTTGATCAAAACACTAAATGACCATCTATTTCACACTATAATTGGCATTCAAAATCGTAAGTCGACTAGCAAGGATCAAAAGATCAACGAGCGATAGTCCTCGGATGAAATTAGGGTTTAACAGTTATGTATTTCATACAAAATAATTTTTATGCTAAATTTTAGTTGGATGTTGTTCCATCGGCTCCACTTGTTACTGTAAATGTGAAATCTTATTGGCAAGTGTACCGAGTCGTGCAAGTTGTTGGATCAAGTGGCCTCGGAATAATTAAGAAGGGGAGGTTGAATTAATTATTAATGTGTCTTGACTAATTAAAAAACTATTCTTCTTAATGTTACTAGATTCAATTAGGCTTTTACTACAAAGTTAAGAAAGTAAAGAACAAAAACAGAAACTTAACCAAAAGTAAAAGTGGCAATTAAAAGTACACAGCGGAAACTAAAGAGTGTAGGGAAAAAGAAGACAGACACAAGGGAAGGGAAGAATCAAAAAATTCCCAGGCGGTTTGTCCTTTTAATCTTTTTTCAAGAGAGAAGAGAGACACAAAAGAATTCAGGCGGTTAGTCCTTCTATTCTTTTGGCAAAGGGAGAAGAGAATGAAAAAGATGAATAACACAAGTTTTTGAACAAATAACTTTTCTTGGAAGAGAAAGTGTTGAACAAAAACTTTTTAGAAAGATGAAGAGAAATGAATTAGAAAGTTTTGTTGAAAGAGATGAAAGAAGATATTGAAAGATTGTTGAAAGATTGATTGAAAGATTCATGCCATGGTCACATATTTATAATCTCTTGATGACTCAAGTTAAAGTTTGTGACTCTTGGCAATTTCTTTAAAACTAGTCACCTTAAAAATTGTGACTCTTTTGAAAACTAGTCACCTAAAAAGTTGTGACTTTTGAAAAATCTTCAGAAACAAGTCACTTGAAGAATTGTGACTTTTGAAAATTTATTTTTTGAAATCAGTCACTGGTAATCGATTACCTTTAAAGTGTAATCGATTACACATCAACGGATGTGACTATTCATGTTTAAATTTTAAAATCAAAACGTTTAGAAACACTGGTAATCAATTACAAGTATTGTGTAATCGATTACACAAGTTTAAAATGATTTGAAAATGTTTAAACACAAGTTATGACTCTTGAAATTTGAAATCTAACGTTTTAAAACACTGGTAATCAATTACATGATTATGGTAATCAATTACAGCTTTGTAAATCAGTTTTGAAAACAATGTTGGCCACTGGTAATCGATTACTACCTTATGGTAATTGATTACCAGAGAGTAAAACTCTTTGGTAATGATTTTGTGAAAACTTCTTGTGTTACTCAATGTTTTAAAAAACTTTTTTAGTACTTATCTTGATTAAGTCTTCTCTTGATTCTTGAATCTTGAGTCTTGAATCTTGATCTTGATTATTCTTGAATCTTGATTCTTGAAACTTGATTCTTGAATCTTGAATCTTGATTCTTGAAACTTGATTCTTGAATCTTTGGAATTTTCTTAACTCTTGATACTTTGGCATCATCAAAATAACCTTGGAAGGCATTGCTTCCACAATCTCCCCCTTTTTGATGATGACAATCCTGAAATCAAGAGAATGCATACAATTTTTGTTCTACCGTTCACTCATCCCTTTCTCCCCCTTTCTTTTTGAATTTATGCTTAATTTTAAAATTTTGAAAATATAATTTCGATTTCTTAAAATACCCATTTTTCTCTCCCCCTTTGGCAACATAAAAAAGACCAAAGTACGTAAAGCATGAATAATTTAAACATACACAAAGTACGTAAAACAATGTCTTCCAAGGTTATTTTGATGATGCCAAAGAATCAAGAGTTAAGCAAATTCCAAAGATTCAAGAATCAAGTTTCAAGAATCAAGATTCAAGATTCAAGAATCAAGTTTCAAGAATCAAGATTCAAGATTCAAGAACCAAGTTTCAAGAATCAAGATTCAAGAATAATCAAGATCAAGATTCAAGACTCAACATTCAAGAATCAAGAGAAGACTCAGTCAAGATAAGTACTAAATAAGTTTTTCAAAACATTGAGTAGCACAAGAAGTTTTCACAAAATCATTACCAAAGAGTTTTTCTCTCTGGTAATCGATTACCAGAAGGTAGTAATCGATTACCACTATTTTAAAATGTTAAGATTTCAAATTTCAAGAGTTACAACTTGTGTTTAACAGTTTCAAATCATTATAAACTAGTGTAATCGATTACACAACACTTGTAATCGATTACCAGAGCTTCTAAACGTTTTAATTTTCAAAATTCAAAATGAAGAGTCACATATGTTGATGTGTGATCGATTACACGGTAATCGATTACCAGTGACTGATTTCGAAAAATACATTTCCAAAAGTCACAATTCTTCAAGTGACTTGTTTTTTAAGATTCTTTCAAAAGTCACAACTTTTTAAGTGACTAGTTTTAAAGAAATTGCCAAGAGTCACAAGCTTTGACTTAAGTCATCAAGAGATTATAAATATGTGACCATGGCATGAGTTTCAATAACAATAATCATCAATCTTTACAATAATCTATCTTTCAATCTTTCTACAACATCATCTCTCAACATCTTTCAATCAATCTTTCAATATCTTTCTACAGAATTTTCTGATTCATTTCTCTTCATCTTTCTAAAAGTTTTTTATCAACACTTTCTCTTCCAAGAAAAGTTCTTTGTTCAAAAACTTTTGATATTCATCTTTTTCATTCTCTTCTCCCTTTGCCAAAAGAATGAAGGACTAACCGCCTGAATTCTTTTGTGTCTCTCTTCTCCCTTACAAAAGATTCAAAGGACTAACCGTCTGAGAATTTTTTTAATTCTTCTCTTTCCCTTAAGCAAAAGATTTCAAAGGACTAACCGCCTAAGATATATTTTGTTTCCCCTTACAAAGATTCAAAAGACTAACCGCCTGAGAATTCTTTGTCCCAACACATTGGAGGGTACATCCTTTGTGGTACAAGTAGAGGGTACATCTACTTGGGGATTGTTATACTGAGAACAAGAAAGGGTACATCTCTTGTGGATCAGTTCAAGTGGAGGGTACATCTACTTGGTTTTTTCAAAGAGAACAAGGGAGGGTACATCCCTTGTGGATCTTTGGCTTGTAAAGGATTTTACAAGGTTGAAAGAAATCTCAAGAACCGCAGGTTGCTTAGGGACTGGATGTAGGCACGGTTTGTGGCTGAACCAGTATAAATCTTGTGTTTGTCTTCTTCTTCCCTACATTCTTTAATTTCCGTTGTGTACTTCTAATTATCGCTTTTACTTTCGGTTAAGTTTCTATTATGTTCTTTACTTTCTTGACTTAGTAGTAAAAGCCAAATTAAATCTAGTAACATTAAGAAGGATAGATTTTTAATTAGTCAAGACACATTCATAATTAATTCAACCCCCCCTTCTTAATTATTCCGAGGCCACTTGATCCAACACATACGATAACCTAGCCCGTTTTATCCAGTTCTAAGGATGCAATGCATTTTCCAATGCTAAAGATCCTAACTTTACATACAAATGGGTGATTAAGCCACAATCATGCAGAAATTAAGCATAGATAGAAACATTGAACACACAAAACAACTTTAAATAGATAGGATAAGAATTTACATCAAGTTCTCAGCAGAATTCCCCAACAAAGGGGTTTATCCTTCCATCACAAGGCAACACCTTTCACAAGCAAGAAGTGGGTTATAAGAGAAAATAACAGATTACATAGTGGTGGGGATGTCTCCTTTACCTTTTGAAACCTAATATCCTTTTAAAACTAAGGTTTTTGCTTCCTTGCTTTGTTTTATGCCTCTATTCTCTGTTCTTCGTACTCTCAAAGCTCTACACTCCCCTCCTCCTGATTTTCCACTTCAGGCTTTAAAAAGGGCTTTCTGTCCTCGAAGGGACGCTTAGCGCCATTTTCGCGCTTAACGCGAGTAAGTGAACTTTGGCTTAGCGAGCCAAGCGCGATAAGCGCCAGAAGAGACAAATGACTCACTGGGTGAGCTAATAATGCGCTGAGTGTGTGCTTGCATGGCAGATTCCCTTCAAGATTCCTCTTACTCGCTAAGCGGGCTGATGCCTCGCTTAGCAGATGATACTTGCTAAGCGCATGGGCCAAGCTTAGCGAGACACCAGCTGCGGCATCTTCCAATTTTTCTCCTTTTTACCTGAAATTGAAGTGAAATTTGCATTAATTCCATGTGGAGAGTATTTATTGAGCACAATTTAAACTAAACAAGAAAATATTTATGATCCTACAAAAAGAACCATAATTTGGGGGAAAATATATACATTTTATAAAACTTTTCTATACAAAAGTTAGTCGTAGATGACGACTAACCGATGTGTCTTTATAGGTGATGGCCATGAAGAAGCTTTCCGCTAAAAGGGCTAGGAAGACCTCCGCAGAGGAGGGATCCAGTGCGGCCCCACAAGCAAAAATTGAGTTTGATGGACACCGTTTCCAAAGCGAGGAGCATCAACGCCGTTTTGAAGCGATTAAGAATTGGTCTTTCCTCAAAGAAAGATGGGTCCAACTAGCAGAAGGAGAGTACCCAGAATTCCAGGAGGAGGTTGCTAGAAGGCATTAGATCCAGCTGATAGAGCCCTTGGCTAAGTATGACCTTGAGATAGTCATGGAGTTCTATGCAAACGCCTACCTACTGAAGAGGGAGTTATGGATAAGCGTTCCTGGGTGCGGGGCCAATGGATCCCCTATGATAAAGATGTTATCAACCAATTCCTGGGGCATCCGTTGATCATGGAAGAGGGACAACATTGTGAGTACGTCGAAAGAAAAAGCCAGGTCTCAGGTTTTGATGAAGAAGCCATAGGCCAGCTACTGTGCTCCTTGGGACAGGATTTTGCATGGAGTGTGATAGAGAAGCGGGTGCGGATCACGCGCACTAGAATGACCACTTTGACCCAGATCTGGATGACGCTTCTGCTCAGCAACATCCTTCCTAGTGACCATAATTCTAATCTCCCGCTACCTAAATGCTAGTTGGTCTACGCTATCTTGACCCTGATCAATGTTCATGTAGCACAGCTTATCTCGAATGCCATCTACCAGTTCATAGGTATTGCACCTCTAAGACACCCAATGGACCCAGAGAAGTCCAACAGGGCACTGGGATTTCCAGCATTGATCAAAGGCCTCTGCCAATTCCATGGGGTACCAGTCTCACCCACAAAGCTCATCCGGCCCCCATTAATAGGTCCTTCATTGAGAAGTACTACATGCCAAGGCAAGCACAACAGTTGGGGCAAGACCAGCAGCAGCTGGCAGCAAATGCACCACCACTGCCTCCACATCAGCCACCGTCCCTAGAGTCCATCTTGGCTCATATGCAGAGGATGGAGCTCCAGATGCACGCATACATGCAACATTTAGCCGACCAGCAAGTGGCAAACCATAGAGGCCAAGTGCAGTTGAACGATAGCTTCTATCAGTATACACTGCACCAGCAACACCAGGACCCCAACCCTTACCTGTGGCCTACTCTCGAGTAGTTCAGAGCCATTGTCGCATGGCCTGGGGACAGGCCTAATTTTCAAGGAGGTGCAGGTCCCACAGAAGCCCAAAGAGATGAAGACGGAGCTGAGGAGGATGGAGATATGGCAAATGTGATGGATTTCTTCCTTTGAGGAGACTGAGCCTCCCGACCAGGACCTTCTAAATTTGTGAACTTGTCTTTATTTTATTTATCTCTTTCAATACTTTGTTATGTTATTTTGTTGTGAGGATTGTTTGAAACAAAAGAACTAAAAAAAAAACTTACGCGTGGTTTCATTTCTATTTTTGCGCGCCCTTTGTTTTTTTGATAGTGTAGTCTCGGATTATAACTTTGTCTAGGAGTCAAACTTTTTCTAAAACTAACATGCTTTTAAAAGGGAACAATCACCAGTACTCTTCGAAAAATTTGTAGATCAGAACACAACAAAATGGTTTTTGAAAAGGAAAAAAAAAGAAATGAAAAAATGTGTATCTTGAGGATAAAGATAATGAAAGAACAATTGTTTTGCATGGACCTAATAAAAGAACAATTGTTGAAACACTGATTTGATCTGAATGTGGAAACAAACCCTAAGCTTTAGTGATTACGTGACCACAAATTTTATGTTGAGCGTCCGCATGGATATGTTCTATGATTGAGTTTGCATGAATATCTAATTGTCATAACATATGATTCATGGAAGTGATCTGGGCATTCCTTCTTTCTAAGCCATTGGCCAAACAGCTGTCCCAATATGCATTATTCTCTGCCATTTGCAAGCCTTTTGAGCCAGACACTTGATTTTTACCAGAACCTTGACCTAGGATGAAAGTTTCCTACCTTACCCTAGGATAAGAGAGCAGGGGTATCTTCCAAGGGAGATTTCTATAATCTTTTGGTTAGTCATGGATTTTTTGAAGGAAGTTAAATGTTCATAAAAAAATAGAAGAAAGGAAATAAAAACAAAGAAAAAAAAGTCAATCAAAAGTGGAAAAAAAAAAAGCAAAAGGAAAATAGAAAAGAAAGACAAGTTCTTTGAAACAAACAATGTCTGAACCATGTACAAAGTTGTTGTTAAGGGTAAAAAGGAAGGGAAACGATAGTAACTTGGTCAAGACATGAGGTGATAGGAAGTGATCGCCCGTTTTAGTTACTAGCCAAATCTTTATGTCTGCTCTCCTACTCACACCGGAAAAAAAGGAAATACCAGAGCAACCAAAGCCAAAATTTCCTACAAGTCCGACCTTAAAAAGTCCTATTGATCTATGATGATTATGCACATTATCCCTAATTTTATGGGAAATGACTTGCAAAATCAATTTATGACGTATATGTGATTTGGAATTAAGATGAAACACTTGCCTGTGTGAAGCTTTATACACCCTTGAGCGATTTTCCTCTACTAATTTAAATTCAGTGTTTCTTCTAATGCTCCTTTAGAAACGAAATGCAAAATGTCTTAATCTCATTATTGGTCATGAGAAATTCTATCTTTGTGCTCTCATTCCTCATTCGTCGCATTATTTTTGAAAAAAATGTGTGTTGTTCTGATCAGTTTGGGAGTTTGTTTCTTTACCAAGCGTGTTAGCATTTTAGTGAAAGTTTTCAAGACTTCAATGTCTTCAGTCTTTACATTTTCAAGACTTCAACGTCTTTAGTCTTTACATTTACAAGACTTTAATGTCTTCAGTCTTTACATTTTCAAGACTTCAATGTCTTCAGTCTTTACATTTACAAGGCTTCAATGTCTTCAGTCTTTACATTTTTAAGACTTCAATGTCTTTGGTTTTTACATTTCCAAGACTTCAATGTCTTCAGTCTTTAAATTTTCAAGACTTCAATGTCTTTAGCCTTTATATTTACAAGACTTCAAGGTCTTTTGTCTTTTACATTTACAAGACTTCAATGTCTTCAGTCTTTACATTTTCAAGACTTCAATGTCTTCAGTCTTTACATTTTCAAGACTTCAATGTCTTCAGTATTTACATTTCAAGACTTTAATGTCTTTGGTCTTTATATTTTCAAGACTTTAATGTCTTTAGTCTTTACATTTACAAGACTTTAATGTTTTCAGTCTTTACATTTCAAGACTTCAATGTCTTCAGTCTTTACATTTCGAAGACTTCAATGTCTTCAGTCCTTATATTTCAAGACTTCAATGTCTTCAGTCTTTAAATTTTCAAGACTTCAATGTCTTTTGTCCTTTACATTTGAAAAGACTTCAATGTCTTTTGTCTCTTACATTTCAAAGACTTTAATATCTTTTGTCTTTAACATTTCGAAGACTTCAAATGTCTTTTGTCTTTTACATTCCCGAAGACTTCAATGTCTCCTATTTTGTTGTGCAAGAGTACAATGTCTTTTGCTTAATACTTTTGATACTTCCATATCGATATTCGTTTGTTCTTTTTTATAGGTTTCACTTCCTTGGTTTTCACTAGTTGCTGGTCGGAAAGCAAGATCGGTCAAATGAAATTAGTGCCCTTATCTTTGCATACCTTTTCATTTTCAATAAAAGATAAGCAAAGAGGGGCAACTGTCAGACCCTAATTTTGTCTGGGGACTATCATTCACTGATGTTTTGATTCTTGCTAGCCAAACTGCCTTTTTCGACACCAATTACCGCACAAGATGAAAGATCGTTCAATGTTTTGATCAAGAATGCGAAAGATACCAAAAATGAGGGGCAAAAGGGTCTTTTACTGAGTTTCCTGCACCCTAGCTCACCCAGGCTAGCCTCTGGCTCGCCTGGGCCCCTAAATGACTTTAGGGTGAAGGAACCAGCTCGCCTAGGCAAGCCAGTTACTTCAGGAGTAAGTCTTAGCTTGCCTGGGCAAGCTGCAAGTCCACCAAGTGCCTTTTTTTTCTATAAATAGGCGTGAAGGGGAGGCTGAGAAAGGGTTCCAGCATTGACTAGTGAAGGAAATTGAGAGAAATAAGAGAGAAGAAGAAGAAAGAAGAGGAAACGAAGTCGAGGTGCTGTCGAATCGCGACTGTGATCAATCTCTACATCATTCTTTGTTCGGTGTTCTTCGTGCGACCGTTGGTTAGTGTTGTTTTTAAGATTTGAATGTGATCTATGCACCCTTAGGGTTCCCCCTTGTTGTTTTGTGCATATTCATCTTCTCCTTCTACCATCGGTAATCTTCTTTTGTAAAGTTTAATCTTAACCGATCATTAGCGTCGCAGTTGTGTTTTAAAGACATTGAAAGTTAATAAAACCAACGCATAACTGATTTTCTCTTCATCAAAGTCACTTGAGATCGTTCAAGGTCCAATGCCTTAATGACCCTCTTTTGTTCTTATTAATTAAAAGTGAACCTTTCAAAAGCATAAAAATAATTTGACACACAAACTTTCTCACTTTAAAGAACTACGTAGGTCTAAATTCATCATTGCACCTAAGGATACGAAGGAGCAAGGACAACACCCTTGTCGACCTCAAAAAAATAAAAAGATATACAAAGGGAAAAGTAAATAATTTTGAAGTCATGTTTTGCACACTCAATTAAAGGTTGCCGCCCCTCGTGATAGGCATTTGGGGTGCTAATACCTTCCCTATGTGTAAGCAACTCCCAAACCCTTATTTTCAAAATCCGTAGATCTCTTTTTGTTTTTTTAACGTTTTCCTCGAATAAATGTTGGTGGCGACTCCCACGCGTTCTCCTTTTTGGAAGATGTGCCTTTTTCTTCCTGCCTCGCCCTCCCGTCGAAGGATAGGTTGCGACACTACCATATTACTCTCTACCTCTATCTAATCTCACAATCTTAATTTGTTTTCCACAATGTTTCTCTACTTTAGCCTTAAAAACTTTAAAGGTGTCCAAAGCTTCATCCTTAGAATGAAGTAGGTAAAGATACATATATAATGAGTAATCATCTATGAAGGCGATAAAGTATCTCAGACTACTCGCGCCCATGTCTGGACAACAAATATTTGTATGAATAATCTCCAATAGGTGTGAACTCCTCTTTGCATTAGTTTTAAACTTGTTAGTTTGCTTGCCCTTAATGCAATCTACATAATTCTCAAAATCAGCAAAATCTAAAGTACTAAGTATCCCATCATTTACTAATTGCTTAATTTTGTCAATGGAAATGTGTCCTAATCTCTGATGCCACAACATAGAGGAATCCTCATTCACAACACGTTGTTTTAACCTAGTAGAAACATGCATAAAATTATAAGTAGTATTATTTTGTAAATTAATAAAGTAAAGATCCTCACACGGTTCACGGAAACCAATAATTTCATATTTATTCATCAAAGTAAAACCAGAATCTAAAAAATTAAAATAAAATCTCAAAGGTGTGAGTCTTGAAATAGAAATCAAGTTCTTACAAAAACTAGGAACATAAAAAGTCTTTTCTAAACGTAGAATAAAACCACTGCTTAAAACTAAATTGCATGTGCCAACGGTCTCTACATGTGAGCTCATCTTACTCCCTAAACTGCTAACTTCTTACTGGCCTCCTTAGGTTTTCCATACCCAGCAAGGTATTAGAAACATGGATCGTAGAACCAGAATCAATCAACCATGTGTTATGATTAACATTAACCATATTAAACTCATAACAAACAAAAGCAAATAAAGTACCTTTCTTCTCAAAAACAACTCTTAAACTTTGGACAGTCTTTCTTCATGTATCCTTTCTTCTTGCAAAAGAAACACTTTGACTCCTTCATTATAACTGGTTGAACATGAATCTTTCCCTTGTGATTAACTTGACTTTTCTTGTTCTTTCCAAAAGTAGTCTAGTTCACCCTCTCTCTCTTTCATTATTAACCTTTCTTCTTCTTGAACACACATGGTTAAAAGCTCATTAATAGACCATGTGTCCTTATGTGTATTATAATAGATTTTAAAGAGGGCATACTGATGAGGCAAGGTACACAAAATGTAATGTACCAGGAAAGAATCAAACATGGTAACCTCCAAGGCTTTTATTTAAGCCATTATATCCCTAATGTGCATGATGTGATCATGCATTCCTCGTATCCCAATGAGCCTAATGGATGAGAACTACATTATAAGGGTGTTGGCAAGGGATTTATTAGATGAAGAAAATTGCTCAGTGATAACGTTAGAGAGAATGAGAAGGGATTGAAACCTTCATTCCACTGTCTGTGTGTGATGACTATTTCTCCTACCACATACATTAATTTAAAAATCCGAACGGTCGAGATTTGTGGAAATGAATTTCGAACCTGGTTTTCAAATTTTATGATGATCCAACGGTTAACAAATCCAAGATCATTGTTTTACTGAAACATGTTTGGGTGTATGCGGGAAAAATAGAGGGTTTTGAAAGACGGAGAAGGGAAAACGAATTTGAGAGGAAGAAAAAATGTAAAGATGTATCATAGTCTAAAAACTGACCTAATATGTCTCTATTTATAGTTAGGGTACTTTCAGCCTATTATTTACTCTATTTTTCTTTATTTATTTATTTTATAAAAAAGAGCTCTATTTTATTTCCTATCAAATGAATAAATAAAATATCCTTTTTTTTCTTTCAAACCATTATTTTAATTAATAAACTTATTTCTCCTTATTTATTTAATTATAAAAAACCTCATCATTTTTCTAAAACTCTATTTATTTTTTAAATCAAAATCTTTTTTAATTTATTTTATGAAAAATGGGTGTTACAGGTTTCTCGCGCTAAGCCCGCCTTTACTTTTCTGAATTAGTCTGCTTTCCTTAATTATTTCTGTTTTCCTGAATTATCTTGCTTTTTTGGACTTTATTTTACTCACTAAACATTATAAATTCATCACTTTTAATATTCTCTGCAAAAAAAATTAAATGATATTAATTTAACAATTATTTGTTCAAAAAGGAAGTATTAGGAGAAAAAAATTACAAATTTCTATATAATTTAACTCCAAAATATACTCATAATTAGCAGTTATCAATATTACATGCTTAACTAAAGAAGAGTAAACATGCAACTTTTACCAAATAAATATCTAATATGCATTTTATAAATCCAATAAAAAAGGATTATATAAATACATAAAATGCACTAATTATATCAAATTGTGAATATGACATAATGGTGGGTTTATATGATAGGTGCAAAAGGAAATAGGGTTTAACTCTGGTCAGGACCAAATTGTTGGTTTAATTTTTATTTTAAGGAAAAACACGTTAAAAAGGTTGACAAAAAGCACATAGCCAAGTTTAAACTATAAACTAGTTGTGTGTTTCAAGCTGATTATTTTTTATTATCTTGTTAGAAAATTAGACTAAGGTTTCAAATCAACCGAACTATGAATTTTTTTATTTATTAATTCAATCTATTTTCAAAATATTACATGAGACATTTATATTGAAGCTAGAGAAATTAAATGATTGATATGATTCTATTCCTCCATTCTCTTGTTCTTCAAAAGAGGGACAACGGGTGAGTATGATTCCGAGTCATCATAGACTTCACACTCTTCCTTTGCTTGCTCTTGGCTTTTCCCCCAAATAACAACATAAAAACCAATAACCACTATGGCTGCTCCAAGCACACTGTACATAAACAAAACCATACTTACATAATTGTATTCCTTCTAAGACTAAAGTATTTTTAAGTTGCATTCACACACACGCAAACAAAAGGTCCCCTTTCATAATTGTAGTCCTTAGACTAAACTATATTTTAAATTGCATTCATTCACATGAAAACAAAATGCTCCCATTAATAAAATCATAAGTCCATAAGTGAACACACCTCCAATTTTTCTTATGATTGAGACATGAAAGAAACGTATGCCTTCCAAGATAGATAGAGTCACCAAGAAAGGCAATTCCCATGATGACCGCAAAGATGATTCCAATTGGCTTAAACATTGCAACATAGAGAGGGCCCTTCTTGCTCATGACCCATATATGAACAATACTTCAAAGGGATACACCGAAAATTGCCTACATTCAGAAGCAGATCAAGTTAATTGAAACTCAGAGCAAGAAATAAAAGACTCATGCTGATATAGGAAATAGTATCACCATTTATTCTTACTTGGAATGCAATAGCTATCAAATTCACATCAAATCCTAATCTCAAATCTTTTAGATCCGTTACCGAAATCAGTGAAGGTGGGATAGATAGCATAGCAACTAATGTACCGCGAGTGAGCACTATCACAAGCTCTGTTGGGTAATTTCTGATTATCCATGTCTACAAACATCAAAGAAAGTAAAAGTAAAATCGAGATTTCGAGCATTTTTATTGTCTTGTTTGCAAATAAGCCAAAATGGTGTTTGAGATTTGCATTGGTTACCTGAACTATGAACAACAATGAGAGAACAAAGCTATGACCCGCAAGCAACATTGCCCCTAATACCCAGTCAAATTGCTCAGATGAAACATGTTTTTTGGGGAACAATTTATTTGATGGATGATTCTTTATGACTGCTTGGCCTTTGTACAAAGTAATTATTAAGGCTCCAACGATTGATACCAATGTGCCAATGGACTTGGCCCGAGTACTTTTAGTTTTCCAATCCAATTTTTCCATCCTGTAAGGTCAATTACCAAAAAAATAAGCATGAGAATTAGTTAGAAAATTATGCAAGACTACTACTATAAGGTTGTTTGGTTTAGTGGATGAAAATAGAGAGAATAAAAATAAGAATTTTTTTTAATTAAATTTGAGTGTAAAAGGTGTAAGTCCCACATGGGACTCACAAAATTTCTATTCTCCCTCCCGAAACCAAACAGAGCCTAAGTGATGTGTCATTATTTTCTCCTATTTTTTAACCCTTTTTGCACCATTTTAAATACTGATTAGTCTTAATTGTCAAATTTATTAGGCAGTTTTATTATTTGGGCCCATTCAGCTAATTTGATGTTTTTAATCTAATTTCAGGAATTAATGAAGTATTGGGCTTGAATCTAGAATTGGACTTGGGCTTGAATCCAGCATTGGGCTTGGACTTGAAGAGGGCAGACTAATTTATTCTACAAAATTAGATCTTATCTTATCTTATCTTATCTTATCTAGATATTATTTAGATTTGATCTCATCTAGATATTATTTCATCTAGATCTTATCTTATCTAGATTTGATTTTATTTTATTTATGGGCTTGGATTTAAAATAGATTTGTAAGCTTTGGGGCTGAAAAAACTATATAACAGCACCAAGGTTCTAGTTTAGCTCTCTCTCTCTCTTCTCTCTCTTCTATTTTTCGTTTTTAGTTTTAGTCTCTCTTCTCTTTCTCTTTTATTTTTGTTTTTTTACAATTCCAGTTCAGACTTTTAGTTTTATCAATAAAATTTCGTTCTCTATTTGATTAATGGAAGGCTAAGTCCCCAGCGTTGTTTTTTCTTGAGGATCAAACACAGTTCTCTTTGAGGTTCTATTATTACTGTTAAATTCTGTTCAGTTTTTCCTCTTCACTAATTACTCTGAATTTGTTGCTATTAATTCATGCATGCTTAGTGCTTGATTAATTGTCTCTACGCTTAATTTATGTTCATGCTTAATGATCGTTTATGAGTAATTGGTGTGTGTGATGCTTAATCACACAATGAATGCTTTATGTTAAATTTCATTTAGTAATTTAATTTAGGGTTGGATTAAGTGGTTGAACTGATAAAGGATAAATTCTCACAACCTAGGATAAGAGACTTGCTTGTGAATCAAGGGGAAGCAACGTATTTTAATTCTGATAAATTCTAATTCAATTTTACTCGCTGTTTAATTTACAAAAGCAAACAACCCTCCCCCCCCCCATTTGTTACTATTTCCTACTATCTGTTATGAACATTTGGTGTATCATTGCTCGTTGGAAAACGACCTAGGATCACTTCCTAGTTACTACATTTTAATATTTATTTGATTCGGGTACGGCCTCGATCACTAAGTCTATAAGGTATTCCAAATTAATATCTTTGGAAATTGGTTGCACTTATCACTGCAATAATTAGCAAGGGTTCATTGTTGAGATCTTAAGTCACATGCTCTTTGATATGTTTGAGTGCCTTCAAGAGAAAACAGAAGTTACAAATGAGAGAAGTAATAAAAACCTGAAGACGATGGCAAGTATGAAGGTAAAAGCAGGGATTAAATCAGACATTGCAGTGGCCAAAGTGGGAGAGCAGTAACCTATTCCAAAAAACCTGAGCATCTGAACACTACAACTGCAAGACACACAAGCACCAAAAAATATAAAAGAGCAGAAAAAAAATAAAGGAGTAAAAGAAAAAAAAACCAAATCCACAAGAGATTAGAAAAGTTAAACTAAAATTGTAATTGAGTATAGTTTATACAGTAGCTGAAATAAATACTTACCTTAAGAAGCCATTAATAAATAATTGGCCAACTATGAAATATGTGAGTAGAGGAAGAGCTCTTTTCCTGCCAAGTCAAAACGATAAGAAAGAAGAGAGATAAGAGGGCGATGAAATATGTCTAGAATTCATTACTATAAAGTGTTAAGGAAAAAGAAGTCTTAATGGAGATACCTATAAAAGATAAAAGTTATGGGAAGAAGGAGGCAAGTTGCGAAGGCATTGGAGTACATGACAAACACAGAGTCATTCATGTCCTTCTTCATGGCTGCTTTGCTTACAGTGTAGACAATCACGTCAAAGAACTCTACTGACAACAGGATTGCAACCACGCCCAGGTCCTTCATTGTGTTTGGCGATGAAGGAATTTCTGGTGCAGAAGAAAAAGATGCTTAGTACTTCTCATCCATCCGTTTTCAGATAAAACTTGTCTAATCAAACTGGAAGTACCCAAATGAAAACCAACGCAATTTTTAATGGAAATACAAAACCTGCAAACTAAATTATATCAGTGGGCACTGGAGACACACTAGAAGGACCACCTTTCTTTTATGAAGACTGCTTTGTACTTTTACCTGGGGTGGCTCGACCAGATTCAGCAACTGCTTTACTTCCCTCAGCTGGATACAGAGCAATGACCAAAACTATAAGCACAACAACACAAACCATATGAAGCGAAACCAAGTATTTCAAGTTCCTGATTGTGGCAACTGAACTATTTAACACAGAATTTCATATTATCTCTTTCATGACCTAACACAGTATATAATGCAAACTTAATATAATTTGTCGAATTTCATCAAATACTTTCATAAAACAAAGGAACAGAGAAAAAATGATGCCCTCAAATATATGAAACCAAAAATAGCAACCACTCTTAAAACTTAACTGAAATTATGTAACATAATCATAGATTTCACAATCCATATTCATAACAATGATAACATCAATCTAAAATTTCAATAAGAAAATAAGAATAGTCCAATATAACATGCTAAAGTTTATAGTTTCTTTTATAGTTTTAAAAACTTTTTTGTGTGTGTGAAAAAAGTGGTAGAATGGGGAGGCACGCCCAATGCTACTGATCTCTTCACTTTCATTTTTTTCTTCATTACTAGACCAATCTTATATATCCAAGATAGAGCATAATTATGTCATTTGATATTATAAATAATATTTAGTGCATCAAATCAAATCAAATTGTTTATACAAAAAATGATATAAAGTTAGAGGAAGAAATTGAAATTAAAATAAGAGATGAAGGATAAAATAACACAAGAGAGATTAAAAAATGGAATTGAAATAAAAAAAATAAAAATAGTAATTAAAGTATTTTTTTTCCTATTTTAACGAAGTCATTTATTTAGTTTAAAGAAAAAAGAATAAGACATTTCTGGCAAAAATATTTTAAAAATTCAAATTATTGAGTATTTTCTATATAAGAATGTTTCTTTCACGTAACTTACTTTTACAATTTATTGTACCTCTTAGGAAAAGACATAAAATGTTAAATTACACGAGGAAAGAAATAAATAAAAGCTATTTTTCAACTATTTACTTCATATTATTTTTTTATTCCTTTACATTGATTGAAAAGGATTTTCTTTATTTTTTCTGAAGATTTTTTTCTTTTCTTTAAATTGATTTATTATTCAATTTTGTTTTCAATTAAAGTAAAAATAATATTATATAATATATATATATATATATATATATATATATATATATATATATATATACAACAACAACAACAACAACGCCTTATCCCACTAGGTGGGGTCGGCTACATGGATCAACTTCCGCCATAATGTTCTATCAAGTACCATACTTCTATCCAAACCATTAATTTCGAGATCCTTTTTTATAACCTCTCTTATAGTCTTTTTGGGTCTTCCTCTGCCTCGAATTGTTTGTCTTCTCTCCATCTGGTCTACTCTCCTCACTACAGAGTCTACCGGTCTTCTCTCTACATGCCCAAACCACCTAAGTCTATTTTCCACCATCTTCTCTACAATAGGCGCTACTCCAAACCACCTAAGTCTAGGGTAGCTTTGCTATTCTTAGCCGGTCCCAAGTCCGGATAAAAGGAGAGGGTTGTGTTAGACTTTCGACAGCCAACGTTAAACTTTGTCGAATCTCTATGACATATATATATATATATATTATTACTTATGAGGTCTAGTTCAGTTAGTCAAACAAACTCTATGAATCACTGTGAACCTCAATACTTATCTTTGAATCCTACAAATAAAAAAAATAAAAATATTTTAAAATTGATTTAATAGGACAAATATATTTATACTAATGTAAAAAATTTTAAAAAATAACATGATATACTTCAATTTTTTATACGTAGCATAATTCTTAAGTGCCATTGACTTTTGAGCTTCATTTTTTTTTTCTTGAATTTTATAGTTCTCCAAGCTTCCATAGGATCTACACAATTCCTACATAGGAATCGAATCTTTTGTGAGATTTTAATTTTAAAAATGTTTTACAAGTACACATGCTTGTGCCCGAGAATAATATTTTTCTGAAAAAAGTGTTAGACGTAAAAAGTTTAACTAATAAATATAAATTAAATTTACTAAAGGTATTTTATTGTTTTGTACTATAAAATTATTGATATTTATAATAATTTTTTAAAAAAATTTATTGAAAATATTTTTTTACATTAACATTACATAAAGATTAAATACTTGATATATATATATATATATTATTGTAAAATATTTCTGTACATACATACAATAAAAATTTCCCTTATCGTCACATCTTATTAATAAATAAAATGATGTCGTAAAGTGATCAAATTTAATTAGATGTCTATATAAAAATTTTATATTGACAGCAAAAATAAATTACACTTTATATCATAACTGTAATTATTTTAAAAAAGAAACATGTTTCTATTTTGTGTCCTTAACAACAAAAATATGTTTTGTAAGGGTATTTTTGTAAAAAAAAACTAAAGCAAAGGAGTATACTTAGAAATATTGTGACTACTATTAACAAAGCCCGCTTAAGAAAGGTTCTTATTTCAAAGCCCAAGTTTAAAGAAGGTTGTTATTGGCCGCTACAACTTTTGCTATTGGCCCGTACCACTTGGTGAAAAGTTTTTTCTACCCTCCAATTCAAATTCTTCACCCCCTCCTTCTTCTTCCTTCCCTCTATCCATGCCCCCCTCACCCCCTCCTTTTTCTTTCCCTTCTCTGCACACAAACCCTTACCCTTCTTCCCAACTCTTATTTCTTCCTCTTCTTCCCTTCCCTAACTCCTCTCCTTCCCAACCCTCCTCCTTCACTTCCTAACCTAACCCAATAGTGCCCAACCTAACCATTCTCCCTTTCCTTTCCCAACTCATTTTGAGGGTTTTTTTCCCCTCAAGTTCATGGTTAACGTGATTCCATTGTACACATAGCTATAACGAGATCGTTATTTTGTTTATAGTTTTTTCTAGGAAAAAATAGGTAATGGAATCACTATTCCTTTGTGTATTTTAACACAATGGAATTATGATTCCGTTGATTTTTTTGTTTGGAAAAAAACTGCAATGGAATTGTGATTCTGATTTGGCTTTGGAAAATAACACAACCTAATCATGATGAATCATGCAACAGAATCGTGATTCTGTTGTGTTATTTTCTAGAGTCACAATTATGTTGTGCATCATGATGAAACACACAGCAAAATCGTGATTCCATTATATGTTTTTTATTATTATTACTTTTAGACAAATGTAATATTTTTTTATGGTCTTAGATAAATAAAATTATTAAATATAATTGTTTACTATGAAGGATTACTGATTTATTTTTTTATTTTTTTTTCTAGATGGCTTACACGAAGCAGGTGTCGTATGTTGTTGGATGTGACCCCTCCCATGAAGGCCATTGCAACAAGGGTAAGATTCTACAAAGACACATCACAAAATGATTGTGTTAGCATGCTAGCATAGTGATGACGAGCGCCAACAACAACAACATACAAAGCCAAAGTCAAAACTAGAGCCACAACTACACCTACTATAGTAGGATCATTAGACCTCCATTTGGAGGAAGTCCATTTGATTTGTCCCTTCTTCAGTCATATAGCGATTATTGTGTTGGGCACATTTGGATTCGTTATGAGTGGTCTGAGGTGAAGATTGTGAGCCACAGTGCTCTGGTGTTATCGTACCCTATTCATTCGCAACCCCGAACATACGTGGATTGGTCAAGGTTAGCAGCCTAGTTACAACGTGGTATCCTACTACAAACTATGGCTTGGTGAAGACCTTTTTGGAGAGCTCACACCAAGAGATCTTCCTTCCACCTGCCTATTGAAGAGATGATCATCACTCTAGATGATATGTCTCGCCTACTACAATTGCCTATGACAAGCAGACCCATTGGTCATGTCCTCTCACACTTTGATAGAAAGGTGGTGAAGATCCTCATGATGAGTCATTTGGGCATTTTGACAGTGACAAAGGCTTTTGTGGTAGCAAACACAAGTGTCAAGGTGAGGTTGATGTGGCTAAAAGACCTTTACCACTGCTACATTGAATCAGGCCTGTTTGTTTGAGTTGTGACGACTTATCTCTTGCACTTGATTGACAGTAAGATATTTACCGATAAGTCCTCGACTCATGTCCATGTCGCCTACCTCAAGTACCTTAACAACCTAGATGGTTGCCACTAGTATGTATGGGGTAGCTACACTAGTGTACCTCTACAACCATCTTTTCTATGTGAGCTAGTATAACAACAAGCAATGTGGAGGTTGTATGACATTACTCATGGTAAGTAAATTATTTTAGTATTTTAATATTTTTAATTACTATAATTAATATTTTTTACAATCATGGGTGTTTGCACATCTGCCCATTTTTGGCAACTCAGAGTCAAAGGATTATGTTATGGAAGACCTAATAGCCACCAGATGGAAACCGTTGAGAGATATCGGGCGTGCCGTTCCGATCAGGGAGAGACTGGATGAGCTACAAATACATGTTGTTATGGGGTGTACACATGAGGACCACAGGGATGTGAGGCCTTTTGCACAACAATCCCTTTTCTTTGGCTTCATCATATGTGGGACTCACGTGAGGCCTTATCGTTCGGAGAGGGTGCTGAGGTAGTTTGTACATGTCTAGATGATTCCATGCCAGCCATCTTCCCATCCTATGTATCAACTTTGTGATTGGGCATGAGAGGAGTGGCAACAACATATTATTCCTCTTGGGGATGTTGTGCCACCTGTGGCTCCTTAGGCTGACACCTAGGACTCTCTGCATTGATTTTACAAGATTTCCCATCCCTATGTCATTCCACCAAAGGAAGGATAGCCGCCACGTGGTCTTGTACGATTACCGCCCATTAGAGTACAACCACAACTTGGGCAGCCAATGTAGACTATGTATGAGGTGGAGACTACTGTTTCCAGGTAATGCAAATTGGATTTTATTGATTTTGTTTTCTAAATTGTCAATGAAAAAATAGTTACTAATTGTAATGTAATTGTTATTGTAGGATTGATTCCAGATAGCGTTAGAAGCTATGCAGAGCTTGTTAGACCTAAGAGTTGTGCCAAAGGGCACAACTCATCATCAACTCATACAACAAGCTTTGGAATTGTAGTAGGAGGGCTTATCAGTTGGGTGCAGCTTAGAGGCATAGAGACCCAGGAAGATGATTGACAATGATGGTGGCAAAGGTGGCAGACGTAGTTGACTTTTTGTATTATTATCATTATTGGTGTCTTTTGATGTATTGTGCATAATTTTTGCTGTTTTGACTTTTTTTTAGTTTATGTTGTGGTTAAATTACTTTTTTTGTGTTCATCAATTGTTTAAACAACATGGACCTAGTAATAACAATTGTTACTTCAATTGATTTATAAAACAAACATTAACATCAACAAATAAAGAAGCATTGATAATACAAAGTTTGGTTAAAAAAAAAGAAGCAATGCACGATTTTTATTAAGTAAAAACATGATTACATAGATTTATCATGCATTAGAGCAATAATCTCATAAGCAAATCTTGGATTCCTTGGTTTGTGCAATAGGGCAAAGATTTCATCTAGAGATCGGCCAAAAATTGCATTCAACTCGACCAGACCTTTGTTACTAAATTTCGAAAAGATGAAAAATGTTTTTCCCACATCATCATCATGTTTAAGCTCCATATATTTGTATTCAACACAACCACCACCTAGATAAATAGGTTGCCAATAAAAAAGATCAAGTAAAATTTTATAACCTGCAATGGTGCTCATAATTGTTTTCCTTAAAGTATCAAGCGACATGTTCTCACTTAGGACATTCAAACTATATCCCTTCAAATGATGAAATATGTCACCATCACAATACACAACAATAGATACATTTTTCATGTTTTAAGCAATATGATGAATATCAAGCAAAGGTATTGAGTTGCATCAAACTCCTATTGGTATTTATATCAAATGATCTGTTGTTCTCCCGTGATCCATACTGAACAATTGAGATCACACCAACAATATAGACGGTTTAGACTGCATCTATATTTAATACGATTGGTATGTGTATAAGAAAATAGTAGTGTTTAGTCAATACGTCTTAGAAAAAGCAAAGCTCAGTCACTAAATGCAGTGTTTAGTCAATACGTCTCAGGAAGAGCAGTGTTCAATTAATAAAAACACAAAATGTATTGTTTTTCTTTTTTATTCATTTTTTTAAAAAAAATAGTACAACAGAATCAAATTTCGTTTAAGTTTTTTTTTTATTACAACGGAATTATAATTCGATTCTAATGTGGACAAAAATAACAACGGATTCAAGATTCCATTGTGATAAGGGGGTGTCAACAATAATAATAATGGAATCATGATTTTGTTGTGATAAGGGGACACAAATTTGATTGTACAACGAAATCATAATTCCATAAGAACATTCTTGGAATAAAAAAAAAGAAATCAGGCACTTGATAAGAGTCAAACGCAATTTCAATGGGCCAATAGCATCCCCAAGAAAGACCACCGAACCCAGGACATGCACCCAAAGGGCCCAGTACTTCGATCTTCTCCCCTCAAATAATATATGTCCGAAAAATTCACCAAAAAAGATTAAAAAAAATTATGTGTATAAAACTTCAAGATGAAGGGCTAAGATGAAGGGCTGGATTGATTGAGGAATACTAGTAGGTTTCTTCAGATTTCAGAAGATGAATTTCTGAGTATGCATCACTTGGGTGATGCTTCTGATTAAATTGGAGTTTCCATTTTGAGGTGAAAGAGACTCTGTAAATAATAAAAAAAAAACAGATATTCTGGCTTTCCCCTAGACTAGAAATATTCCCGGATTTCGTTGAAAAGGTTTTTTTTTTCCTAGTGTTAATATATACTTTGGTATAGCTCTCTAAAATTTGCAGCCTCTCACGTATATCGTTTTCTATCCTATGGGTAGGGGAAAAAAAGGATCAAAATTAAGTTTATTAATTATTATGATAAAATAAGAACGAATTGTGAGAATATTCAAATTGGAAGTTTTGGATAGGTTGTCGAAATGAAGTTGGTGATGAGATGACATTTCCCCTATAGCTGTAGCCGCCCCCGAGACAAAACGTAAAGTTATTAGTTAAAACACATTTTAAATTAATATCTTGTTGGATGATAATGATGCGAAAATTTGACCAAATGGGCTCAAAACAAACCAACCACACAATTATTTTACTGATTAGAACGAAGAATAGTTTAATACTTCCAATAACTAGCCAGTAGTTATTTCTCCTTAATTTGGTCACGTACATAAAATCATAATTTTTTTCTTATTACAATCTCTAATAATATGTTTAGACAGCAGATAAACTTTTCCATAATCAGGAGAAAATAGAAAGTTAAAGTAAATTGAACTTCTTTTATAAATTAAAATTAACATATATTTTAATTTTTAGAAAAGTTGAGAGAAGTTCTGTAATAATTAAGTGTATAAGTTAATTTTAGTATATAAAAAAAAACTCATTTTATGTTTTTTTTTTATTTCCTTCGTTTGTAACTTTTAATAAAAAAAACAATTATCTAAAGTCTAAACATAACCTAACTCTCGCAGAACCAAACTTCAAACGCCTATAAAATATAAAAAGAAGAATAGAACTATGAAATCAGAAAATAGAATATATAAACGGTGAACAGTTGCAGACTAATCAAATGCTTTATTCTACAATAAACCATTACATTTTGTTCATTATTTTGCCTAAAAACTCATAGTTCAAGTGACCATTTGGTCATAAAACAAGAACAATTTCTTAAGCATGAGAAACCCATATGTACAACTTAATTACAAATACCACCACTACCTAAGCGTATGAGACAGACCCTTTTGGTTGTTTTCCACACGCTCACAACAACTCCAAATTAAGATGAAACAAAGAACCAAGATTCCCAACACTACTTGAAATCACAAACTCGAACTCCTGAGTTAAGCAGTAAGCACCTTCAACTTTTTCTTCAGGCACACAAACTTGAATTGTTCATGTTCATGCTGCAATTGGACGATGTGTAAGACACTGATGTGGGGACTGAACACCAGAGGAAACAATGATTTGTGTAGCAGAAGAAGAATTAGGGTTGGTGGAAGAGGGTGAAGCTGCAGAGAATGAAGAAGCAGGTGCTTGAATTTGAAACCTACCTGAGTCACCAGCAGGAAGTCTCATGTATGAGTAAGAAGGTGACTCACAAAGCCATGATCCTATAGGATGACCGTCTTTGTCACCCTTGTATTGCATGATAGCCTTGTAAACAAAAGGAATAAGACCCTCCATTTTTTATGTGTCAGTTGGAGAGAAAGTAAAAGAAAGGTTTTTGGGTTTTGGGTGAATGAATGTGAGTGGAGAATAATGAGCAATTTTCTTGGGTATAAAAAAGGGTTGGAAGGAAATGATGACGTTGGATAAAGGAGTTTTGGATGAGAGTCCAGCTCTTCACGCAAAGCCAGGAAATTTTCAACGCAAGCTCACACGTATGACCTTGAAAGCTACGTGTGAACCAACAACACCTTCATATATAGAATCATAGCACACAAGTTTAGCAAAAACTGTTTATTTTTTTCCTTTCTTTCTTTTATTACCGTTGTGTTGTGTAGCTTGTTTTGTAACTTTTGTTTGATGGGTTTGAGCTTTTGGAACAAGCTAGGTTGGATGGTTTGGGTTTGATGGGGTTTGAATTTATTTTATTCCCTAGAAACTAATGACAGAGCACTGGTTTCTTCGTACTTTGGTTTAGTTTTCTATTTTGAATATTATATGCAGACTCTATTTGTTTGTTTAGATGTTCTCTTAAAGTAAGATGTGTAGTAAATTAATAATTTGTTCATTCAATGGCGGCCACCTGTACCTGTGTATGATGTTTGAGTATGACATAAGATCTTTATTTATTGTCATGTTTTGCATATGAAAATTGGTAGATGCATATTTTCATGAAACATATCACTTCACATTTTGGTAGGTGACTAAATTAGAATGTAGGTGCATGAAAAATAAGATGAAATCAGTTATAATTAAATAATAAATGAATATTGTAATTAATAGGTGAGTACATAACATATCTGACTCTATACATGCATTACCTTCCTTACCTCACCAATGGCATTGATATCATTGATTCTACCATGATATAATTTTTTAATTTATTTCTTCTTCCTGATCCATATCTAGAGATGTTATTTTCCTAGCTATTTAAAATCGTTTGTATACTTTAGAGTTTAGACTAGAGTACAAAAACAAATGGGAGAGAAAACAAAATCCTTATTACTTGAAGTAATAAAATTTGTTGTAATAAATTTTTGACGTGATAATCGAATTTTACATTTTTGTTTCAATTTAATATAGGTTTGTACATTTAAAGATCATGATATATATATATATATATATATATATATATATGTCAAAGTGAGATTGCTATATAAACCTATGTCAGTGGACTTTTTCATTATAATTATTATAAAGGCCCAAAATCTAAGGGGTATCAACCCAAATCAACAATCTATTAGGAATTAATCTCATACTCAAAACATGTAACTATAATTTATAGTTACATGTTATTATAGTTACATGTTTTGAGTATGACATTAATTCCTAATAGATTGTTGATTTGGGTTGATACCCCTTAGATTTTGGGCCTTTATAATAATTATAATGAAAAAAAGGCCACTGACATAGGTTTATATAGCAATCTCACTTTGACAAATAGTAGCTTACAGATCCTTCAAAGTATCTCTTGCCCATCCCATGTGCACAAGACTAGTCAAAAACCTTTTCCCTATAAGGTTGATTTCACGCAGGTTTAAGGTCCATCCACCAGACCCATTGCGCACCCTTCATACATCAAGCTTAATTACACATTGACATCCGATGTTACAGCAGTGATAGAGACAACAGGAAAAACTAGAAAAACAAGAAGGGAAGATAATAATAGTCTCATGCTTGGAAGAGTTTAAGTAAACTAATCTCATTACATCTCCTTACAGTTCTCAGTACTTTGAATTTTGCATGCTTATTGATTTTAAGTATATATGTTATCTCATTCTAAAGCATAAGCAATATCCCTCCTTGAATATATATACTATGAAAAAAAGCAATTATTCTATAATCCAAGATCACTACGTATGCATTCCTTAAAAAAAAAAACAAACGACCAGCATGTGTTTATGATTCAAATTTATATCCCATGGGGCGATAACCTCTCAGCCTAACCATATGAAATTGTATGAGCCGAATAGATCTCGGCCCACCAAACATTACATGGATATATGTGTAAGGATCCTATTATAGTATAAAATATCATTAGTGGATTAAGCGTAAAACACCCGATAATGAAGGATTAACATTATGATAAAATTAAGGCAAAATCCAAAAATAGGAGTCCCACTAAAATATATTTATAAATACGATAAGATTTTTCAGGAAACACAACTAGTCATTCTCATTTTATTATTCTCATCACTATATCCGGTGATATTTAACTTAAGTTTCAGAGTGCTTTTGCAAGTACTTTCTCCCTCTAGCATATGATAGAGAACAATTGAAGACGACAGATAGACAGGTAGAGCTTGGCACAATAAGGAAAAATTATCATCATATCCTGAAATAGGTACAAAATCAATTTCTAAACGATACATTGAGATTTTCATTTTAGGAAAAAAAAAATACTATCTCCTTTTCGTATTTTTAGATGTTTTAGCATTTTTTTTTATCCCAAAACAATTGATATTTTAAAATTTTAAAATCTAATTAATTTTTTTAAAAATATATCCTTACTTAATATCCCAATACTAATAATAGCATGAAGGATTGAGGTCTTATATGATTATTTTAGTATAAATATAATAATATTTTACTTCTATTAAATATTTCTCAAACTCGGGTTTAACCCATAGTCTAATATATGATTAACAGAAAAAGTAACACTGATTTAACTGAAAGTCTAACTTATGATTAACAAAAAAGTAACGCTGGTTTAACCCAAAGTCTAGTTTATGATTAACAGAAAAAGTAAATTCATACAAAAAAATCAGTGAAGAACAACACTTTGGATTACTTTTCTTATATACAAAATGAAATAGGCTGATGGGCAATATATATATAAAACGTTGATCTGTGAAGCATGTCAATATTAAGCTAAGGTCAGAATTATATTTATGGAACGATTATTATTATTATTATTATTATTATAGTGACAGGTCTAACGAAGTAAGTTTAAATTTGATGGTAGTGGTTGAGAGAAATTCACCCTACACAAACCTAAGTTTTCAGGGTCAATTGAGGTACAATGAGCTCAATTTCTTATTTTATGCTATATCATAGTGATTAAAAGCAAATTTTAATACCCTATTAAATTCGGAATCAATTTACAAGCTCAAAAGTTAGAAGCTTCTTTCATTTAAGTTTATCTAAACATTATACTTATCATTTTGCGACAGATTGTTCGATCGATTGAACTGTCTTTCATAAACCGTCAGAACTCAAAAGCGATAAGTTCTTCAAAACCAATTTGGCAGTAAACGGCAGGAAGTTCTAGCGAAATCATTACTTTATGTTTAATTTTAATTTTTAATTTAGTCAATGATCTAGAAAGAAAAATAAACAAAAAGAAAGTCTAAATATGAAAATTCTTAGATACTACCTTCTCTTCTAATATTTCTCTTCTAATATTCCGTTCATGATAGAGACATTTTGTTATTACACAACACAATTATTTGTGTTTATCAAAATTTACAAAATATGTTTGTGATAGAAATTAATAGATTGCTTAATTATGTTAGTTCATGAATGTTTTACAATAAAATATTGTTCATACTTTTATATGTTGATTGAGACAGCAATATTAGAAAAAACGTTTCCGATTGGTTCTTTTACAATAATTTTTAAACCGTCCTAGAATCTAATTCTTTTTCAAACCGTCTGTGTTTTTATATTTTCAAAATCTTAAAAAAATTAACATTTATAAGATAGTTATTTCAAAAAAATTATTTTAAAAAATAAATGTTATAAGACACTTTTTCATAAAATCATCTTTAAAAAGTGAACTTTTTAAGACAATATTTTAAAAAATCTGTCTTAGAAAATTCCTAAACAAACCACAAATTTATTGATTCAATTATATTTCCTAAAACAGTGGCAAATTAAATGATTTGACAAAAGCTGCAAGCTAATATGCATATTCTATTTTATTTTATTGCTACACAAGCCAAATTGTTTTTATATCAAATTTTCTTTCAACTACAAAGTTTGTGCTCTGGACTTCACCTTCGGGATGTAACAGCTCCTTGAGCTGGTTTTAGTAATTAATACCATCAATTTTCTGGTTATTCAATTCTAGTTCCTAACATGGACCCAATTGAAAGATATAAATTTTGTAATGGCCTACTTGCACTAATTTATTTTTGGGGGGACCATAATGAAGAATTATATATTTTTCATGAACCTACAATGTTATTATCCATAAGAAATATATTAAGGAAAGTCAAATAGGACATGGATGAAATACCTCTTTGCTTGTCCATATGTAAAAGGCTCATTCCTTTTTTCTTGCATCTCCTTCAGTCTCTGCACTATCAGCATCCTCTACTGAAAAAATTTCACCTTCTGGACCAATCATATCTCTCCTTAAATAATCAAGGATATCCCGTAATATATAAAAATAAAATGTATCTTTTGTGATAGAAAACGCATCTAGATAAACATTGGCAGGCTACCCTTGATCATAAAGCATCTTCTCAAAATGTGGAACTACAAAGATATAAAAGCTCAACAAATTAATCATCCTTACAACATTTCAAAACAAGAGCATTGGATATAACAGCACATCGTAATTGACATGGCCAAATCAAAATGCTCAGATATTTGCATATTGAGAATTACAGCTGATACACGTACATATCAAATATAGACTCAAAGAAATGACTGCAGCCTAAGTTAAACTTACCATGCCAACACACTGTTTTGTGATAGACTGAAATTTTTTAAAATTATCAATTTTGATGAATTTCATATCAATCCAAAGAGAGATTCAATAAATGATAAATAAGATCCACTAAAATTAATGATTTTTAACAAATTTTAGTCAATCAAAAAAATATTAAAAAAAGAGTGTCTAAAAGAGAGAAAGGATGCTAGCATTTCTCAGATTTAAATACCGTATCTGCTCCACTGTCTCAATCGTATATGAAGTCATGGTTTACATCATGAGGAAAATCGTAGAGTTTAATATTATGTGTTTATAATCCTGATTAATTCATCAACACCCTATCACCATATGGCATTTTGCTTCTCCATGTCATTTTTTAGAAAAATATTTCCTCACCATGGCTGCAGGTGCTACTCAAAAGCCATAAACCGCGTGCGCCTGAGTTTTGTGGGATGATTTGTATGAAAATGGGAGAACACGTGATGTCAATATGGTCTATATGGTGTTGTATGTCTTCTTTCTTAATGTCTTTCTTTTTTTAAAAAGAAAAATTGAAGCAGCTTGCAAAACAACAAAATGCAACCCATAAGATTAATGTAATGGTATACACCTAAAACTACATTGGATTCAAAAATGTAAGAAATGATTTATTTAGTGAAATAATGTTTCGTATGTAAAATTCTTTGAATCATTGACAATCTCATACCAAAATTAATCTTTGTCCCGATAAAGTATGAGGCACTCGTAATCTCCAAGAAAAAAAAAAAAAAAAAAACAGAAAATGCAGGCAACATCATATATATTGCGTACGCTATTCTTTTGGCAGAATCAACTCGCAAGTGCTACTCATATATCCTGTACCTTTCAGTCAGTTTCCCAACTACAAGCAATTGGATGTTGATTTTGTTCTCGAAATTTCAATGCAGATAATATGTATTGCTTACATTGACTGTTACTTACCTGCCTTCAATTAAATATTTGAGAAGTATAGATCAGTTATGTAAATCTTGACAAGCAAGACGGGCCAAACATAAATTTTTATTTTTTGACTTTATAAATTTATCGTTAATTGCTAACTTTATTAATTAGTCTTTACGTAATATGAGTAAAGATTTTCTTTCTGAAAAAGAAGTTTCTTATTTAGTTATCTTATATTATATAAAACAGTTTTATGCGCTATAAATCCTAATCCTAAATATAATGTATGTTAGACTAATCAAAGTAAGTCATCACTACCAGTATAATGCCAGTTATAAGTTATAATGATTCATGTGACTCACATAAGTTCAAACTCAAGGAGGAATTGGTTGAATTTTGAAGAAAAAAGTTCTTCCTATGCCTTCTATTGACTCTTAGATATATTAAAATGAAGGGATATGCTAGGTGCACCCAGCAATATTGCTGGTGCACCCAGCAATTCAATGAAAGGTCAATTTTGCCCTTCAGTTAAAAATATAAAAAGCATTTTTTTTCTTCCCGGAAGCATTCTCTCTTTTTCTCACTGTGTCTCTTCCGCAAAAAGCTTCTTCTCTTCTCTCTTCCCCGACAAGCTTCTTCTCCGCGAGCATCTCCGACAGCCCTCCGCGAGCTTCTCCGACAGCCCTTGGACCCATTTGCTTTCGAGGTAGGTGGCCTTCTTCTTAGCTTTGGTTTTGTTATGCACTACATTAGGGTAGGTTAGTGTAACGTTAGGTTAGAAGACGAAACCTAGGGTAGAAGACGAGAGGGGAGAAGACGAGAGGACGCCGGAAAAAATGGCGGAAATCGCTGACGGAGGAGTCTTCCGGAAGACCCCTTAGGGGTTCTTCCGGAAGTTCCGGAAGAACGTTTTCCGGAAAGTTTCCGGAAGAAGTGTTCTTCCGGAAGTAACCAAACGTCTTCCGGAAGAACACTTCTTCCGGAAGACTTCCGGAAAACGTCTTCCGGGAACTTTCCGGAAGAAGTGGTTCATCCGGAAGAATTCCGGAAGACTCGCACTTCCGGAAGAAGTTTCAAACTTCCGGAAGACCTTTCCGGAAGAACCCTTCTTCCGGAGTGTTTCCGGAAGAACCACTTCTTCCGGAAGTGGTTTTTTTGTTTTTTTTTTGTGTTTTTTTTTAAAATTTTTTTTAAACAGAAATTGTTTTGTTTTTTTTAAATGAATTATTTTATTTATTTTGGTTATTTTGTTTTTTAGATTTTATGAAAAATGAAGTTTGGGTTTTTGATGTCATATTTTTTTTATAATTTAAATTGTGTATTTTTACTAAATATTAATTTGTAAATTAATTTTTTTTTATAAAAGTAGTTGTGTTTGTTTTTGTTTATTGTTTTTTTTTAAATTAGTGTTTTTTCTTTAAAAATGAAGTTGTCTATTTTTATAATTAAAGTTGTGTGTTTTGGAAGTTTTATAAAAATACTAATTTTTTATAATTAATTAGTTTATTTTATTATAAATGAAGTATTTTATTTACTAAAAAAATTGTGGATGTTTACTAAATAATTTTTTTTTTACATTAGTTGTTTAATTTTTTTTAAAAATTAAGTTGTGGATGTTTAGTAATGAATTATTTTTATATTAGTTGTGTTTTTTTTTTTTATAAATGAAGTTGTTTAATTTTTTAAAAAAAAAATTAAGTTGTGCATGTTTATTAATAATTTTATTTTACATTAGTTGTTTTTTTTTATATAAATGAAGTTGTTTATTTTTTTTTTAAAAAAATTAAGTTGTGCATGTTTATTAATAATTTTATTTTACATTAGTTGTTTTTTTTATATAAATGAAGTTGTTTAATTTTTTTTTTTAAAATTAGGTCGTGTATGTGTGAAAATGATTTGATTTAAGTTAGTCTTATTTGTTTATAAATAAAGTTGATTTTTTATAAAGAAAATTGTGTATATTTTGACCGAAAAAAAAACGTGTTCGACATGATTTACAGATCATGGCCAGAACACGAGGTTTAGGTCGTGCCATAGGTAGATTTGTAGGCAGAGATAGAGCTGCTGGCGAGGATGCTGGCGATGTTCCCGAGAGGCGTAGGCCTACTGCCTCAGCCCGTAGGCTACGCGTTCATCAGATGATTACGGAGGGACGTGATATGGCTGAGGACGTCGCTGACATGACTGATGATGTCCCTGAGCAGCCTACGGAGGCACCTGAGATGCGTGCGGACGCACAGGGTGCTGATAGTGGTGAGGGGTCAGATGGTGATGATGCTGCAGAGGGATTCCCTGGTGGTCCACGTGACCCGTCAGTGCTCACATCATTTGCCGAGCATGTTGCACATGCCGTGTGGAGTGGACAGGTATTTTAATTTGTTAATTATTTGTCATTGTTTATTTATTTATTTATGATTAATTTTTTTTTAATAATTGTATAATTTGTACTTCAAATCAGGAACGTCCTGATTTGAAGTTAGTGTCACATGGGAGGAAGCTGACACTGATTGGGAGGCCAGTGCCTGAGATTGAAGGCCTGGTGGCTGCCACAGGATTAAGTCCACTGATAGATTGTTCAGTTATTACTGGCGATCCTGGACTTATATCCGCATTTGTGGAGAGGTGGCACAGTGAGACTAGCACCTTCCACCTTCCAGTAGGAGAGCTGACGATCACATTGGATGATGTGTCGTCCATTCTACATTTGCCCATCACTGGCGCCTTGCACAGTTTCCACGCTCTTTCTACGGAGGAGGCCAGATTCTTGCTCACAGAGTTGCTGGAAGTGTCTGCGGAGGAGGCCAGAGCCGAGACAGCGCTCACACGTGGAGCATATGTACGATTAGGATGGGTTCGTGACATTTATGAGACCAGATGTCAGGCCCGGCGGTGGATTGTCGCAGCTCGCGCTTATTTGCTGCACCTTGTCGGTTGCACTCTTTTTGCTAATAAGAGTGCAACATACGTGCATGTGGTCCACCTTGACGCTTTCCGGGACCTCGCTCATAGTGGTGGTTACGCTTGGGGGGTTGCCGCGCTGGTTCATATGTACGACCAGTTAGATGAGGCTTGTAGGACCACCACCCGACAGCTTGCGGGGTACTTGACGCTATTTCAGGTAAATTTTGTGTTTATTAATATGTTAGGTTCGATTATGATTTAAACATGTTTTTATGTTATGTTAACCTCAATTATTGTGTAGTGCTGGATCTATGAGCACTTCCCTAGTGTGCATCAGTGCGTGACTGACGACACATACCAGGAGACGTCCCCACGTGCTTCCCGGTGGTTGACGTCGAAGGCGCACATGAAGGGCATCACAGGAGCACCCTACAGGGCACGTTGTGATGGTTTGACCGTCACAGATGTGTCCTGGTTGCCGTACACGGAGCATCGGGGTGTTAGGGCGTTTCAGGAGATTTCATCGTTCCAGGGTCAGCTCAGATGGGGTCCTATGATCGTCGCAGTTCGACCGGAGAGGGTGGTACGCCAGTTCGGTTACATCCAGAGCATCCCTCCGCCGCCTGTTAGTGCACGATTGTCACAGGAGCAGATAGATGACAGGTGGATGGAGTTTGCGGATCACTTACTACCTGCGGGTCAGCCTTGTTTAGTGCCTGGGCAGGTATCTGCGGATTACATTGAGTGGTTTTTCCGCATATCTCACCCTTTCATGACACCGACCCAGGCAGCTGACCAGCAGAGGGATGCACCAGCTGCAGACCCTGAGGACTACATACAGCCGCCCAGCCCCCAGGTTCCAGTGGCATTTGACCCCCCTCCATATGTGGTAAGATTATTTGCGCGTTTAATGTTTTATGAGTTGTTGTTTATTTTGAATTTCATAATAAATGTTTTTACTGACTTTGACAGGATGATTACGAGGGATATGAGGCGATTGCACAGAGGTTGGAGCGTGTGCTCAACCTTAGGATAGTCACTGCAGGCACAGAGTTATATGACATTATGCAGGACTGCCTGACGATCGCGAGAGGGGGACCCAGTGCTGATGGGACGGTCAGGGCTCGTCAGAGACGCCGCACGGACCATTGATCATTGTATTTATATTGTTGTGTTGTAGTTGACATGAATATTTGTAATTATTACAGTTTTTGTTTAATATAGTTGGCGTGTTTTGCACAGTTTATTATTTTATAATATAGTTTGTTATTCCGATTGTTTGTGGTCCTTAAGCAAAGTTTACGGTTGTTTTAAATTTATTTTTAAAAAAAGGGAACCTAGAATCATGAGTTTTGTTTGTAAGAATTACATAAAAAATAAAAGTTTTTAAAATAATTAATAAATCAGGAAATAGTCCCGTTCCCCAGTTCTCATGTTTGGACGTCAAAGAATCCAAAAAAAATAGTCCTGTTCCCCAGTTCCGTCAACTAACACGTCAAAACAAAGCCTCAAAATCGAAAAAAAATAGGAAATGAACCCTTTTTCCATGTTCAAGTACCCATGTTTGGGATTTTTTTGCGTGGGTGTGCCTGTGCCCTGAGACAATGGAGGGCGGCCATTTCTCATGTTTGGACGTCAAAGAATCCAAAAAAAATAGTCCTGTTCCCCAGTTCCGTCAACTAACACGTCAAAACAAAGCCTCAAAATCGAAAAAAAATAGGAAATGAACCCTTTTTCCATGTTCAAGTACCCATGTTTGGGATTTTTTTTTCCAAATGCACAGAAGCTCCACGATCACAATCTTCAAAACCTATTCATTAAAGAAGCAAGAGAGTTCATTAAAGTTCAAACTTGGAATATTCTTATTCCCCTTGATAATTAATTCGTAGTCACTTTCTACAAATTTGATTGGGAAAGAGCGATAACTAGGCATGCTAATTAATCTTCTATGGCTATAGTATATTGATCAACCTCAGATAAATACAGTAATCTTCATAAGACTGGACCTCCTCCTGACCATGCATGCATGGTTACCGCACGAGAGAATAAAAAAGAAGGGAGTTAATTTTGTTTAATCCAATGGCTGAGATTGAGCACAACCACCTTGGATATATCCTAATCCTTGTGGGGGATAATCCATGTGTCGTTAACATAGTCAACGAACATCGGCCAAGGCGAACAAGCAACTTGAAACTTCTGATATGACTCATGGAACTCGTATTCGGACGGACAATCAACCAAAGTACCCCAGTTATCCATTACATAGTCCCACGCATTTTTTTCCCCGATTAAAGATTTGCACTTCGCCTTCACATTCTTATCGATATGAAACCTGCACAACAAATTAGTAGACTCGGGAAACACAGTTTTCACTGCATTCATCAGTGCTAGGTCTCTGTCAGTGACAATAACAAGAGGGAGGCGATCGTGTCTTAAAAATAGGCCTCGAAATCGTTCCAAAGCCCATACAATATTATTAACACGCTCAGCCTCCAGATATGCAAACCCAGCAGAGAATGTCATCGCCGTTGGTGTCACTCCAACAAAGTCAAGTAGTGGGAGTCTGTACCTGTTTGTTTTGTAGGTACTGTCTATAAAAAACACCAGATGACATGCATTGCATAACTTTACTGCATCTGGGTGACACCAAAACAGATCACGCACCACAACTTCATCCTTCAATCTATGCCAATGAATGTATTGATCACGTTCGAGAAGCTTCATCAGATGCTGCATTTCGGTATCAGCTCCTCTTATTGAAGAACGATATGCACTTCTTGCATTGTAAATTTGCTTTATCGTGGTGTAACTGTCGACATTATGTTCCTTCAACGTTAGCAAGATGTTTTTCGGTTTCACCATCGACTTTGTCATATCAGCAATAATTTTCTTTTCTTCCTTAGTCAATCGCCCGGCGTATGGATGTCCAACTAAGGACTTCGCCAATTCATGATTATGAATCCCACAGATCAACTTCACCATCCAACCTTCCCCTCCACGCACTGGTTTCCCACGAAGCCTGAAGGGACAACCACATTTCCTACTCCCGGTGTCTTTTCTAACGAATTCTTTATTTCTACACTTGTACGTACCACTCCTTTCGCACCCAATTAACACAAATGAACTTCTTCCTCTGCTACCGGTCTCTGTGTCAGATCTCATAATCACTGCAACAAATCCATTTTCATGGGCAACTGTTCGAGCCCATTGCAAAACATCATCTCGAGTAGTGAATACCTACAACGCAACCCTAACACATTAATTTTCGTACAAACCATCAATTCAACCAATGACTCAAATTATCTATGATTACCTGAGATGTATTAAAAGCATTTGAACAATCGACATGTCGTTCATTCACTCCACATTCTTCTTGATTATCATAATCATAATCCATATCAACTTCTTGTGACATCGCAAAGTCATACCTCCATTGATCTTCGTCCATCTTAAGGACATATGCATCATACACAAGTACATTCAAATTATCATATAACCACATCCAAAAATTTACTACACCTTAAATAACAAACATATTAATAGGACATATGCATCATACACGACTATATTAAAATTATCACTATATTCTAAATTTATAACTACATTATTTACTTAAACTAAACTTATCACTATAATAAACAACTAATAAAACATTTTTGTACCATTATACATTTAAGTTACCTAAATCATTTAATATTATACCATTATACCTAATTAAATCAATAATCCACAACATATATAAACCAGAAATAAAAAAAAATTATAAAACAGAAATATATATACCATTATAAAACAAAAAAAATTATAATCCACAATATATATCATTATACCTAATTAAACCAATAATTCATTATTAACTAACAGAAATATATATAAAACAGAAATTAAAAAAATTATAAAACAGAAATTAATAAATTAGTAATAATTTAACATTCCGGAAGAAGTTCTTCCGGAAGTTACGAAGGCCAATTCCGGAAGAAGTGCTTCCGGAAACTATTTCCGGAAGACCTTCTTCCGGAATTGGGCTTCTTAACTTCCGGAAGAAGGTCTTCCGGAAGTTACGAAGCCCAATTCCGGAAGAAGTGCTTCCGGAAACTATTTCCGGAAGACCTTCTTCCGGAATTGGGCTTCTTAACTTCCGGAAGAAGGTCTTCCGGAAGTTACGAAGGCCAATTCCGGAAGAAGTTCTTCCGGAAACTACTTCCGGAAGCACTTCTTCCGGAATTGGGCTTCGTAACTTCCGGAAGACCTTCTTCCGGAAGTTACGAAGCCCAATTCCGGAAGAAGGTCTTCCGGAAATAGTTTCCGGAAGCACTTCTTCCGGAATTGGCCTTCGTAACTTCCGGAAGACCTTCATCCGGAAGTGGTCATTCCGGACCTTCCTCCTCCTGTGCCTAAAATTTCTTCCGGATACATTTTTTACTGTTTTTCTTCTCTAAAAGCTAACCGGAAAACGAAATAAACTTGTACCTCCGACAAAATAGGAACAACAGCCACTAATAAAACTTCAAATACGGAACACGGGACCACCAAATCTTCAAATACTTCACTTCACTGGACCACCAACAGACTGCTGAAGGGACCACCACCGAAACAAGAGCAAACGGAAGAAGAAACAAAGTAAACGGAAGAAGAAACAAAGCAAACGGAAGAAGAAAGAAAGAAAGCGCAGTAAAACACAGCCTGAAGACGTTAATTTAAAGAAATTTACACAAGGGCAAAATCGTCATTACGTACGCATTAAAAAAAAAAAAAAACCTCCGGAAGAAGCTTCTTCCGGAAGTCTTCCGGAAGAAGCTTCTTCCGGAAGACACCGGAATTCTTCCGGAAGAAGCTTCTTCCGGAAACATTCCGGATGACGTTCTTCCGGAAGAATTCCGGTGTCTTCCGGAAGAAGCTTCTTCCGGAAACATTCCGGATGACGTTCTTCCGGAAATTGTCTGTGAGTTTCTCCGGAAGACACAAATTATTCTTCCGGAAGAAGGTTCTTCCGGAAACTTTCCGGAAAAATTATTTCCGGAAACTTTCCGGAAGAACCTTCTTCCGGAAGAATAATTGCTGAAGGGCAGTTTCGCCACTTCACTGTTTGCTGGGTGCCCCAGCAATAATGCTGGGTGCACGTAGCAACTCCCTAAAATGAATTGTTCAGCTTGGCCCAAACTAAGCATGAAAAGTGGGTTGGTCCGATCTGACCAAAATTTCTTATTGCTCACAATTTTTGTGACCTAATGTGACTCGACACTCTAATTTTTTGTGGGTCACAATTTTGAGATTCATAGTCAACTCACTCTACATGGACCATTACCCCAGGGTTAGATGACCTAGTGCCCAAAGTGGAGGGAGCTCAAATAAAATTTAGATAATTTTGAAAAAAAATCAATTACTTAATTTATTTGATCATTTATGTTCTTGATCTTTTAACAAGAATATATCATCGTGTAAGTCTCTAAAACTCAATACTTTTAAATTCTCAATTTTATAGTATTTATAATTTTTCATCAATCTAATTTTTCATCAATCTCTAGTATTTATAATAATAATAATAATTTTATCGTTTGAAGTTGAAAAATAAACAGCTGGGAAATAAATTTACCTAATTTGAAAAATAATAAAACTTAATCAACTAAAAATTGAGACACCACAATTACACATATTATAAATTTAAAGAACTAAAAGCAAAATTAAATCTATATTTTACAAACCCAAAACATTATAAATTGAGATACCTAATTTCATCGTTTTTTTATTCAGAAAAAAAAAAGTTGTGCAGTTTCAAAGAATACCTGTCCAGAGCTCAAGCTACTACAATTTTCCCAGTTATACGATCAGATTCTTCTCCCATTTCATTCACAGTCAATCTTCATATTAATAAAACTAGAACCCTTACACATTGCACGAGTACAATGTCATTAAAGTTTTTGAGCAGAAAACAAAGCATAATAACTAGCTAGGTAGCCATCCGACGTACGGGTTTTTTTTTTTAATACTTGTTTTGCGATAACAATTAAATGTCTAACATCATCATAAGTGAAATTCAAATATGAACACAATCACAATATTTTATCCTAAAAAAGATTAAAAAAACACAAATTGTGTATATACGTGTTTGCTCCCAACAACAAACAAAAATTTACATTTTTCAGTCACCATTATTACCAAGTCCATCAAAAAATGACCCCTGAAATCCATATTTTTCTCACTATACATCGATACTATACTACAATCAATATTTTTGTACGTACTAATGCGATGTTTTAGAATTATAAATTTATTGTCCAAAGCTCTTCAATGCATCATGTAACTTAATTTTGTGAATTATATTTGTTGTTTGTTACTAAAACAACACATGCTGGGCTACTCATTACATCTCATAAAACTCTTAGTAATATAAAGAAAAAAATAACCTTAAACTTTGATTAAAGGGAACATCAAGAAAAGACATAATCAAACATTCTGATGTTAGAATCAAATGGAACATCAAAATGCAAATGGTTGGAATTTGCAAATCCATCTTGGCCTTCAAAATCACATAATTGAATAACTTGAGTAGCCTTTGATGATGCAATTTGATAAAGGTCAAGAGACAAATACTGCAAATAAATTAAAAGATAATATGGAGATTAATAAAACAAAGGTGTTAGAAGGTTAGTAGAATAAAAAAAATCCAAGAAACGATACGCAAATGAAGAAAAGATGCATTACGTGAGTTCAACCTGATACGCTTAAATGCCTAAATTTTAAATTCAAATTGTTACAAAAATAATGACTTAGTGAAATATGGAACATTTAACCGATAAAAATAATTTCAGAAAAGAACTTAAAAATGTAGAAGTGTCTTTTGTTTCTCATATTCCAACATGTTCTCTCTTGTTGCCAATGGTTTCTACCTCCTCTTATTGATCCTAATGTCAGAGCATGCCCTACAATGTTAGATTGAGATGCAATTGGTGATGTGACAATCTTGTAGAAGTTGATGTAGTTAGCTTATTTGAAAAGAGACAAAAAAAAAATGCTACAAACCATTCGATTGAAGAGAGGCACTGAATGAAGAAAAAATGGATAGTACCTCCATGGGGTGTAGGTGGAGAAAACTCATCAGAGCATTAACACAAAAATAGAAAGAAATGAATTGAGTTGATAATTAAGGGTGTTGGAGAGAAAATGAAATATCAATTGGAAAAGGGATGGATAATGTGAAAATGAGAGTGAAAATTGAAGAATAAATTAAGAGTTAAAAGAAAATTGAATGGATGAAATAAGGTGAGATGGAGAAAAGACACTAACATTAAAAAAGTTGAATGGTTGTGACTATCCATTTAGATAAATGTGTTGGTATTAATGAGCATGAATAACAATGTTTTTCATAGGCTAGAAAAAGAAGTTAAAGAGTCCAAAACAGCTATTCAAAATAGTTGATTAGGTAATTATGATGAAAATGAAGAGTAATGAATAATTAAATGTCGGTAGAGGAATATAGAAAGACAAAAATGTATGAAAAAAGGGGGTGAAGGTTTTCGAGGAAAAAATTTACAAGAGAAGTAAAAACTTGTATATATATAATAAATTTGACATGTAATACTTTCTTCAATAGTTTTATTCCAAGTAAAATAGATTTAGTACCTTTGATATATCAATTATAAAGGGTAATAATATTAGAACATGCCTTTATTTTAAATATTTTATCAACACTTTTCATTATGCTCTATCTCTCTTTTTCCTGTGAACGAGTTTATAGTTCATGAACTTTCAATTAAACTTAATTTTAGTCCTTATATTTTCATATTGACAAATTTAGGGTGTGTTTCGATACAATTTTGCAATACACATACATTGTCTTTCTCCACATTTTTAAAAATAAAAAAAATGTAGGGTACCTTACATTACTTGATGTGATTTTACAAAGGAATACACATATGGTATGTTTTCCAAAACACCTTCTTAGTCTTCTAACTATTGAAATTAAATATGTGAATTTAGTTCCTCGTCCAACTTTGTTGCAGTAAAAAATTCTCATTGAATGTTAAGTTCAAACTTGAAGAAGGACTAAATTTACATATTTTTAAAATTTGAAGAACTAAATTCATTGATTTTAAAGTATATGAACCAGAATCTAGTTTGACTGAAAGTTCAAAGACCAAAAATACGTTTTTCCTATATATATTTCTTTTGTTTCTCACATATATATTCTTTTAAAGACAATTATATCTAAAACACAATTAAGTATTAAATGTGAATATCTCTTTCATGAAAATTTAGACCTTCATTTGTTGCATCACTAGAGATTAACCCTTCTACTAGACCCAATTGATAATTGGTAATTGCCACCATTACTTGTATTTTACAATGCCTTCAGTGCAATAATTAGATACTTCTTATGCTTTTGAACCATGTTCCTACTCATTTTTAGTTAGTTTTGAATAAATATCTTTGTTAGTTAGGAGCTTAGTTTTTATTGCTTTTTCTTTGTGATCTTTGGAATTTTTATGTTTATTATGTGAAATTCATGAAGGACAATTATGAGAGATATTTCAGAAGCATTAATGTCACCATTTAGAGCTTCGAAAGTGGATTTGTGAAGATGCAGAGCTGGCTTAAGCGAGTCACATTTGGGATGGCTTAAGCTAATAAAAATTTGGAGAAAAAGAGTGTCGTTGGCACAACTTAAGCAAACTTTTGTAGGGACAACTTAAGCCAGTAAGTCATAAAAGTCAAAATTGTTGAAAACTTAAGTACTATTTAACGGGGGATCATGACAAACTAAGGGGTCTCGTTTTTGTATGATTTTGGAAGAGTTTTGATGTTGAGAGGAACATGCAACGCTTCTAGGCTTGCGAGCTCTTCTGCAATTGGTTCTTCATTGATTTCTTCTTCCCTGATGGTTATGCATAGCTAATTTCATCTTTCCTTGGAGTTTAATGTAATTAGACATATTTTCATGTAACTACTCTTTTTATTATTCAATAAAAAATTGTTATTGCTTCTCTTCTATGCTTAATGCATGTTTTTGGTTTGATCACCCAATTGCATGAATCTTTTTATTCAATTATAATTGGGAAATTTTATTGAATTGATAACTATAGGGAGCACCCAGTAATTTTTATGCCTTGAGATAAGGTATAAAGGATTGGGCATAGTTAAAATCCTTATTCCTAATGCAAGTACTTTGGTTACATTAATTCAAGGGATTAAGGGATTAAGGTTTGAATAAACATGTGAGTTGATGATAACAACATTTTTTTGAATAAGAAAATAGTGATTGCATTTTAGGATGGTTTGATGAAGTTAAAACCAATGAATTTCTCCCATTGATTTAGATTCTATTTACTGTGCACGTCAAGTGTTTGTGAAAATTCTTAAACTAAAATTTCTTTCCTTAATTCTTCTATTAATTTCTTTCCTTAATTTACTTTATTTCTTCCCTTAATTTCTTTATCTTTATGCAAATTGTAATTTAGGTTCAGTTACTTTTAGTTACTCTTAATTATTCAATTCTCATGGTCTATATTTTACTATTAATTACCCAATTATCACATAAGTACCTATGGAGACAACATTACTTGTAACTATTATTACTTGAACGATCTGGTACTCTTGTCAAAATCCAAATAATAACCTAGTTATGCCAGTGAAGCACCGCCACGGCCCCAAACAACGGTGTCCCCGTTTCCGACAAGTCGACAACATGGACACGCGTCGAACACATACCAAACACGTCTCGGACGCACATTTGCCGTGTCTAGCTTTTTTAAAAAAAAAAACCTTCGACACGATTTTGGACTCGGGGAGCCAACAGACACGACATGACCTTTGTTATTTTTTTCTTTTCAAAATCATATTTTTTTAAATCTTAAAAGATAAAAGATTAGAATTTAAATTATAATAATAGATTAGATTTTTTATTATTTCCTCTTCAGGCTTCCTCTTCACGTCGTTTACACTTCCTATTTTTTTTAAAATCTTAAAGATAAAACATTATATTTTAAATTATAATAACATATTAGAATTTAAATTAAATCAAATTAGAATAACAACCCTTCCTATTCACGCCAGTTGTGCCACTCCTTCATTCACGTATGTCTTCACTAGTTCCCTCATTCATGTCTATTCATTATTGGTTTGAGTTTGTTGTTGCCTTTGTTCGTTCAACTTATGATCTTCAAAGCATTTATGATTGTTGACCCTGACTTGTTGTTTGTTGTGTTTGTGGTTGCTGACCTCTGACTTACTGTTTTTGTTCTGGTTGGGTGTATTGTAACTTTGTAAGGTTTTCACCTTTGAAACATTTTCTTTACTTTTCAATTTTTATAATTTTTTCTTCATCTTTCGTAGGCTCGTAATAATTTTTAGTTTAATATTTTTTTATTTACTTTCTTATCTACTAATACATTTAATACTTTCTGATTTTTAATGTTATATGCTATTTTGATAATAGTTTTTAAATATAACAATTAATCATTCATAGTTTTTTTTATATTTTTAAATTGGTCATTGTGTTTTTATTTTATTTTATTATATTGATTAATCGTAGAGATGAGTACTTCTAATCAAGTTAAAGAACAAGGTGATGACACCAAACCTTTATGGAATTATGTTTCAAAGATTAAAGGTGTAAGTGGAGGCGGTGGAAATTTTGAAGTTAGATTTAATTTTCCGTGAAATAGTTTTTAATGGGTCTTACACTAGAGTAAGGGCACACTTATTAAAAATCACTGGAAAAGGAGTTCCAAGTTGTCAAAAGATAACTCCTTCAAGGCTTGAGAAACTTACAAAGATGGATAATGAGGCTGCATTAAGAATAAAGAGGTCAAAGAAAAAATTTGTCTCTTTACCACCGGTGTCTAACCAAGAGACAACCAATGTTGATCCGAAACAGAAAGACTCTTGAAGGTTCTTTTAATATGCAAGTTAGAGAGACCCTTGATTATGAAATTTTCAGAATGTTTTATTCTTCAGGACTACCATTTCATTTAGTAAGGAATCCTCACTATAGAAAGGCGTTCTCTTTTGCTGCCAACAATAATTGTATATCTGGGTATCAACCTCTAGGTTACAATAAGTTGAGAACAACATTACTTGTAAATGAAGGAAGACATGTAGAGAACCTATTACAACCAATAAAAAATACATGGAAAGAAAAAGGTGTGAGCATTGTAAGTGATGGGCAGAGTGATCCTCAAAAAAGACCTCTTATCAATTTCATGGTTGTGACCAAGAGTGGACCAATGTTTTTAAAGGCCTTAGATTGTTCTGATGAGGTAAAAGATAGGGATTTCATAGCTGAACAAATGAGGGATGTAATTATGGAGGTTGGTCACTTGAATGTAGTACAAATTGTTACTGATAATACACTTGTATGTAAGGCAGTAGGTTTGATCATAGAGGCTAAGTTTCCTTCCATCTATTGGACTCCTTGTGTTGTGCACACCTTAAATCTTGCATTGAAAAATATATGTGCAGCCAAAAACACAGAAAAAAATAATGAGATTTATAAAGAATGTTGTTGGATCACACAGATTGTTGACGGTGCCATGTATGTTAGAAATTTTATCATGGGTTATTCTATGAGACTATCAATGTTCAATTCATTCAACACATTGAAGTTGCTAGCTCTTGCTCCCACAAGATTTGCTTCCACCATAGTGATGCTAAAGAGGTTTAAACATTTGAAAAAAGGACTTTAAGAGATGGTTATTAGTGAGCAGTGGTCTTCTTATAAGGCAGATGATATTAACAAGGCAAAATCTGTGAAAGAGACATTGTTGGATGACATTTGGTGGGACAAGGTTGATTATATACTTTCTTTCACTACTCATATCTATGATGTTCTTAGAAAAACAGATACGGATGCTGCTTGTCTTCATTTGGTTTATAAAATGTGGGACTCAATGATTGAAAATGTGAAGAAGGTCATATACCGACATGAAAGAAAGGGAGAAGGTGAAGAATCTACCTTTTATAAGATAGTACATGAAATATTAATTGACCGTTGGACTAAGAGTAGCTCACTCCTTCATTGTTTAGCTCATTCTTTAAACCCAAGGTGATACATTATATTCTTTCATTTATAAAGTGTATTTTTTCCATACGTTTCTATATGTTATATTAATTTATAATCATTTTTTTATTATAGATATTATAGTCATGAATGACTAAGTGAAGATTCAAATAAAATTCCTCCACACCAAGATGGAGAACTTACTTGTGAAAGATTAAAATGCTTCAAAAAGTATTTTGATGATGATAATGAAAGAGGGCAAGTAAATGTAGAGTTTGCAAACTTTTCTGGTGAAAGAGAAGACTTTGATGAAATTGACTCTTTAAGGGATAGAGGTCTAATAGAGACAAAGTCTTGGTGGCTAGTTCATGGTGCTCATGCACCAACACTTCAAAAGATTGCTCTTAAGTTACTAGGGCAACCTCGTTCATCATCATGTTGTGAAAGAAACTGAGATACCTACTCTTTCATTTATTCAATCAAAAGAAACAAGATGACACATCATAAGGCAGATGATCTAATATTTGTTCATAGTAATCTTCGTCTTCTTTCAAGAAATTTCCCACAATATTATCAAGAAGAAACTAAAATGTGGGACATTGCAGGAGATGAGCTTGGATCACTTGATGAGAATGAAATTCTTGAAGTTGCTAATTTATTCCTTGATAAACTAAAATTAGAAGTTGTGTTTTTCAATTATGACGATCAAGAAGGAATAGGAATAACCTAGATAGATTAGGATTGATAGTTTTTTATTTATCTTTTCAATTATGATGATTTATCTTGATACTTCTTTTAAGTGAAATTCTTTATTAAATATATTAACAAATTTGTTTTTAGATTATTTTTTAAAAAGACAAAGTTCTTGCCTTATGAAAATTTCTTTTCAATGATAATTGTACTACTTAATATAATTTTTTAATGTTTATTTTATATATATATATATATATAGTGTCCTCGTGTCCTATGTTTTAAGATTTAATAATAATCGGTGTTGGTATCACAGTGTCGGTGTCGGAGTGCGTACTTCATAGAGTTGTGCATATATAAATTACTATCAATATAATATGACAAAATTAATGGATAATATTATCTCTTAAGGATTTGATTAAAGATTTGATACGATTGGATTGATGCATGTGATAGAAAATTATCCGATTCACCAAAGAAAATATATAAATTATATTTATAAATATACTAAGTAGGTCGAATAATTGTGCAACGTCACTGGAATGTTGCACTCTTAAAATGCAGCAAAAGTTTCTGGAGTTGTCGTGAGACACCCATCATTTTGGAATTGGACAAGGTGTGGTCCAGGATCAGCCTTAGCAATATCATGGTAGCACCTCACCATTGAAGGGTCACTCGCTCACTCACTCCGATGGGGAAAGAAAATGGCCGATTGGATATGCAGGCGCGTGTGCGAGTTCCTTAAAGTGCGTATGGGCCTCTAACTAACAAGCAAATAAATAAAGCAAAAGGAATGCAGAGTTTCAGAAGCCAGAAACACTGAAACAGTAGTGAGAGGGCGATGACGTTAGCGGCCATTCAAGTGCCTCTCTTTTTCAGTCCAAAATTATGCTCTTTTGGTCTGTGCCTTATGTTGCACTCAACACTTCACACAACAATAACCTCTCTCCAATAATAACACCACTTTAGGTTAGCGTCTTCAATTCCATCACATTGTCTTGGTCCGTACATTACACATAAGCATCACTGTTGTTGGACACTTGAATTGAATTCCCTCCTCCTCCACCCGTCACCCTTCTCTTCCGCTCATTATATCCTCCACTTTAGTTTATTCCCTTTATGACATGTGTACAAATATTCAATGATTAAGAAATTTATTTGTCATTTTATGCTTAATTTACGGTTTTTCAATTATTTGTAAAGAATATGAGAGAAAAAAATAAATGTGTTCCTCTCAACATTAATTTATGTACACTAAAATTTACACTATTATTAGCAATTATGATTAATTTATAAGTCTTTTTTTCCTTTCAAAATAACAATATATAATTTTCTTAATTAAATCTTCACAGGCTGGACTCCTTAAGTATACATTTTTTCTCTCTAGGATATAAGTTAGATTCAAAGTTAAAACTTTATTTAAGGCTTAAACATTTTGAGTGATTTTATAATTTATTTGTAAAAGTTTCTTATATTTTTTTTTGGTCAGCCCCAAAGAATAATTTCATTAAACAGGGTACCAGTGGTACCATTGAGAATTACATACATAGTTTTCCATTGCCCCATCATACATTTCCAGCATCGATTTCCCAAAGAAGAGCCACCTGCATGCATTACATGAATACATGAAGTTTCTTATATTTATCTACTATAGTATATTATAAATGTGAATTCTCAGTTTTTAATTAAAGTGATATCATCATTTCTACACATTTTATTTTCTCACATAATCATATATCATTCTCAGTATTATAACATATGTTTTTAAAGCTTTTATATTAAATCAACATATGTTTCCTAGTTAATTATAATATTAATTCAACCAAAGAGTATTTTTACTTTCTTAATGCACTTAATCAGTATTTAAGTTTCTTCAACTAATGCCAGACATAATGATTTTTTTAATAAATAATAAAATAGTCTTCTATTATTTGAATCAAATTTTAGATTCTGTAGGCTGGCAAGGCGCTTGCATTAGATTCTGTAGCTCTTAATGTTGATGGTAGTAGTGCGTACCTTGAGGAACCCTAAGTCAAGCAAGGTTTGGTAGCTTGGTGAGAGACCATTCTGATGATCACGGACTTTGTTACAATTAAGCTTTTTTGGTAGTGTTGGGATATCCAATATCCTTCATGCATGCCAAGTTTATGGTTCTGCTCTATAGGTTTCAAATATGTTTGAGACATGGACTACCGGAGGTGAAGTGCTTTTCGGACTTGATGCACACATTACATTTAAAGTTTAATTATTTGGGAAAACGTTAATTGAACATAATTAATTCGTGTTTTTCTCAATTTACCAATATAATTTCTTTTACCTTTTAGCTTCAAAATGAGCGAGCAAGAGTTTAGTTAATGTCTTATAAACCGTAATCCAAACACACACACTTAAATATTTATTATCAATAACAATAAAATATCCATCATCAAAGGCTAATATTGGGCCGAGATTGAGAGTGTGTAAGCACTAATTCAAACTTTGTGACGGATATAATTGTGTTGATCATCTTAGCTTAAAGAGCTATAGTCTAACACCAAACTGGTGACTTTAGATACAATCCCCTCAGGCATGCATGGTTCTTAATTTATTACTTGGGAATGTGATGGATGTCATTTTAAATACCTTAGAATGTCTAAAGGATTGAGTACCCCTTGTACGTTGTACCCATGCATATGGCACTGTCTTTTGTAAGTGTCGGGTATCCCTTATATCTTTTGTCCTATTTCAATATATATTTAATTTTGCCTGATAAAAAAAGAATGTCTCAAGGATATTTTTAAAGTATTTTTAAACGAGTCATAAACTCATTTGATTGAGTCATGAATAACAAAATCTTGTTGACAAAATTCCTAAAACCTCGTTATGATCAAACCTTGAATCGTTGAAATTCAAATTCATTTCTTGCCTAAACTAAACCTAATATTTTCTCAAAAAAAAAAAAAAACCTAATATAAACGTCCCCTAGCCTATTCAAACTTTAATCCTAATAGCCTAGTTGCAAATGAACTAAACTAGCTTAAGTAAGTACTATGTCTTCTAGTTATTACTTCTTACAAAACTTGCACTTTGTACCATGCATGTGTTCCCTCAAGTACCTTCTAGTTACTTTTTTTTTTCTCTGGCGTTTAATTAATTGTAAATTCAAAGAATCTTATGATCAAATCCTTCATTTTGATAATTAATCGTAACTAGAAGGCTTCTATCAAGAAATAAAAGAAAAATTAAAAATTGTTTAGCAGATTTCATCTATTTAATAGCTAGCTAGTCAAGAATTATAAATTAATAATATTAGTAATTCACAAAGAATATTTAATTAATCTCCCAGTACAAATCCGGTCATTGAATTTCACTTTATGTATTTTAAAATACAGAGAAATTAGTTATTGTTTGACGCACATATATGCATCATAACAGCCGTCTTAACTCAATTATTTGGACAGAATAATAAATAATTGCCGACTTAAATTATTTGCTCAAGTTTCAAATGTAATGAAACAAAGGAATATATATATATATATATATATATATATATATATATATATATATATATATATATATATATATATATATATATTATATGTTTGAGAATTGTTAACCCTGTCACCTCTTTTTTAATTACAGTATGTTAGCAATTTATATCAAAATTGTTAGAAAAAAAATCACATTTTTCTCTATTTTAATTAATGTACTTTAAGGTTAAAATTCAACAACAACAATGATTATGAACCTAAAATGTATCCTATGTTTCTGCGGTTTAATTAAGGTGGGAGGAGGAAAATAAGAGAAAAAATTTATATTTTTTTTACGTGAAATTCACATCTTTTATATTTTATCTTAATTCAAAAATTTATTCTACTTTTACCTTTTCTATTTCCATCTTCAAAACTAAACACACTCATAATCTTGAATCATCCGAATTCCCTCCCTGTAATAATTAATGAAAAACAGATATATACCTCGTATTCAACCAACTCAACAGTATCCTTTGAGTTTGAGTAACAGACTACCAAGTCAAAACCCTTGACCCACCACATACCTAGTTACAAATAGAACATTTAAATATAGAGTTTAATTGTTAAACATAACAAATGTAACAACAAATTACAAATAATTATTGATATTACTTTTAAGATAATTATTATAAAAGTTAATAAATTTATAATACACAATAATTTATGATTAATGACAATATACTATTTTACACTATTAATACATAATCTATTTTCTCTTAAATATAATCTTTCCTACAGTAATCACATGGATGGAAATGAATTATAAGACGCTCTAGGTTTACTTCAAACCATTGTCATTATATTTTTCCTTAATTCATCATATACTACAAGGAAAATGACTTTTACCTACAATCAAAATCTATCACTAGAAGTCCAAAATCCGTAGGTAGATGTATAAAGGACTTTGTCCTACAGACGATTTTGCATCAACTTTGAGGGGGTATACAGTGACAACTAATAGTCTATCACTATATGTTTTACCTACAGATATATTTTTACCTACAGTCAAATTTAACTATCACTATAGGTAATACCTACTATTTCAAATGTGTAGGTAAAAGATATTAATTTATACCTATAATCTCTAACTGTAAGTAAAAGTCAATTTACTTGTACATACGATCTTCTGTAGGTAAATGTCATATAATAATAATAAAACTAGTTCTTAATTACACTCTTTGTTGATTATAATTTTTAATTAAATATACATGAGCTTATTATTATGCTGCACAAAGTTAGAGATCTGCTGCAACATGGCCTTTGAAAAGTTACAACAACCTGCTACATACAATTAAATTTTTGTTAGCCTAATTTGTGATTATTGTAACTAGATTGTGTGCTTTTTAACATATTGCAGTCCTTGATCCATTGTCATTGTGAAATGATCTAGCATTAGTAGTGCTATAGAAAATTTTCCAATTCACTTTGCCTTGTTTTTTAGTACCATGTGCATAGTCCTTCCTAAGTGTATCTTTTTTGGTGCACCATGACCCTCTTTACATTGAGGGAATCATCACTAAAATGTAACAAGTTTCTAAATTTCTAAATGTATAAAAGAGTTAATTCGAGTTGTTGGACAAATAGACTAAGTAAAAACCAAACACTTGAACATTTTGTCGTCGGCTCGCATCTTCATTACCATCTAAATCATGTTCCTGAAATAACATTTTGTCGCCGGCTCGCATCTTCATTATCATCTAAATTTCAACTCACCTCTAGTTAAGATTGTTTGTAGTTTGATGATCTTTACTGGTAGAACCATTTGTAGGTACCTAAATTAAAAGAATGTTTTTTCTTTGTAAAGTATCATATCATAGTTAAATCGTTGAATAAGTAGAATTATAAATTCATACCTCTTGATCTATAGCTTCTAAGACTTGATTAATTTGTGGATCTTCTGCAAATCGTACTTTAAGCACAACTACAAGGTTTCCAAGCAAATTCTCCAACTTTTGAATTCTATTGTTTGCATAAGAGCTTTGAGATGAACTTGCCTGATGTGGAAGCTTGCCAAGACAACGCACACGTCCTCTTTTTTCAGGTCCTTTGACTTTTGAATATATATCATTTGTCCAATTAGTAGAATCTTGGGTGTTTTGTAAATTTTGCGAACTCTCTGTTTCAACCATTTTCTTTTTTAGTTCATCCTACATAAATACACCTTATAAATTATTATCATACATCAATATCCTAAATACTTCAATATCACTAAACAAAACTCATCTTCACATTAGTTACTCCCCCTCACCCCATAACCTTCTATTAGAAAATTCAGCAAAATAAAAAAAAAGTATTGAAATAAAAATTAAAATTCTTACAATTACAATAACAGTCTTTTCAGTAACAATGCTTCCATCTTTTCAAGTTCTAGTGTCGATATAAATTTCTGCCCTAGTAAATTTAATCTTATCATATTCTAAAAGATATTCAACTCAAACAGAATTGTACATATAATTCTAACCCAAAAAAGCATATGTGTATAAATACCTTTAGTTGAACTTTCACTTGCACTTTCAAGAGAAGTATGAGACTGAACATGACTATCTTCTTGTATGTGTTGTTCTGTTTGTGATTGTTGATTTAGTTAATAAACAATTGTGTTATAAATAATTTAATATAAAATAAAGAAATTAAGTTAATAAAATTTTTATACCTCCTTCAAATTGTGCATTTTCTTCAAGTATAGAGTTGTTATTTTGGTTCACTTCAGTAAAGCTTTCAATTGATTGCTCTTTTGCTTGTGATTGGCCATCATTCTGAATGATATTCAACTTTTTGCGCTTTCCCATAGTATGCTAAATAAACCAATCCAAAAAATAAAATAAAATAAAAATTAGATATAACTACATTATTGACTATGATTTTTTTAAACACCATGCCAAAAAATAAAAGAAGAATAAAGTAATTACCTAAAATGCGAATTTAGATTGCTTGTAAGCTATTTTTCACCAATCTCCAATCACCAAGAATCAAACTATTGAGGAAACAATGAAACAAATTTTGATAAAAAACGGATAACATCATTATATTGTGAGTGATTTTTATACATAACAAAAAAATAAACACAAGAGTAATGAATAATAAGAACAAAAAACTAAAGAAAGGAATAAGAGTATATAAATGTGAGAAAATGTTCAATACATGTATACTCAAAATATAACCAAATGTTCAAATAGAACAAATAAAAACAAATCAAAAAAAGTATGCATCACTCTCATCATCATCTATATAATTATCATCCTTGTCATGTGGTAAAATGTTCTCCATAGGTATTGTAACTTCAATGATATCATCACTATCATCGACTTCTGGTCTGATCAAATCATTATGATTTATCTCTTGTAAGACTTGTTCATTCCCTTGATCCGTGTCATTGGATTGCTCATCACCCATATCATATACATCTCTGATTTTAGCATGCACAACAACAAGCCAACCATTTTGTGTTTTATTCTCCACATAGAATACTTTCTTAGCTTGAGATGCAAAAACAAATGGATCGTCACATATATCATTCCCTGTATGTTGTAAATAATTGAAATTCACTAATGTCATACCGAAGTTATCAATTTTGCAACCCCTGTTTATATCAACCCAATCACACTTGAAAAGTATAGCCTTGTGAATTTATTGAGATAATTTGGATAAGAGAGAGCATCACCATGTAGATTTTCATTATTTCTAATAGATTAAACCAAAGACGAGAACAAGAATAACTAAACATGTAGAGTTTCTTAATAACCTCCAAAAACTTGGAACAAAATGATTAAGAAGAAAATGAGTCATAGCACTAATTTATTGATTGAGTCATTCACTATTCCACCTATCATGTCCTAAATTTTCCCATTATGTGAAATTTAGGCCAATAGAAACAGTGTGAACTGAAAAGGTTTTCAAAAAGGCCATTAACTAAAGTTTAGGCCAGTACCAATATATCCTACAACCCAAATTAGAGGTTAAAATCCCCAACTAATTTGGGGAAATCATTCAGCTCCATTCTCATAGACATAATCTTTTCAAACTTAAGGATTGAAATCCTAACAAGTTTGTAAATACATGCAGAGGTGACACTGAACAAGAAAGAGATTAGAAAGGGTGAACATCACAAAATCAGCAACATGATGATGGAAAACTGTATAACAAAACATAGATTAAGTAACATTCCAATTGAAAGTTAAGGTTCCTGTCCCCCTTTTCCCCTCCTAATCTAGAGTAACAATAAAATTATGAAGGGAGATTAAGCAAACATACCAGGTGTGGCGTTTGACGCAAAAATAAAAATAAAAACTACTGATCAACCTATTAAATAATTAAACAACCAAAACCATACCAACCCCATACAATTAATTAAAGACATGCACCACAGGAAACAAATAATATATAGTACTCATACTATACTACTATCAGCTTCTAAATGATACTAAAAAATAAATAAATAAAATAGCCATGAGAGTCCAACTTACATTAACTTGGTCTAAGCCCATTTATTAGAAAAAACTAGAGGCTTATGAACCCTACATATGAGGTTCACATGTTTCCATTCATATTTCTTATAAGACTCTTTTATGCACCTTATTCTCACTGTCCCACTTCCCCTGACCCCTCACTCTTCCATACTATAGTCCTCAGATTTTTAGTTTGCACCATTTCCTAGTGTGCTCGTGTGCCTACAAATTTTATTCACTTCCCACTCAGGTCCTTTCTTTTCAAACATAAAATACAATACCAAAAACACCTAAAATATTGTATGTAGGTTTTATTCTTTTATGCAAAATTAAGCATCAGAAAACATCTCACCACATAAGAAAACATCTCACCACAAAATTAAGCAAAGATCGAAACCTAAACACACAAGATGCAGCTACGAAGTAGATCCACATCAACAAGAGCAAAGGAGGTCCAAAGAATTTCGATCTAAAAAACACAACAGAAGTTTACGGATTCAGTAACCAAAAACAGCATGTAAGCACAAAAATTCATCCAAAATATAAGGTGAAACACACAAATCGCAGAATCGGTGATCGAAACGCACCTTGCGCAAACCAAACCCTATTTGCAGGGGAAGTGGTTCGGTGGTGGAGCAAAGGCAAAAGCAGCAGCAACAATAGCTGCAAAGGGAAGTGATTCTAACAGAATGCCAGGGAAACCATTTTCTATCTCCCAAACCCTGCTCCTTTACTTTCTTCTTTTTTCTTATCTTATTTTAACTTGTAAAATTTATTCTGTTGCACGGATAATAAGATTACGTTGAATAAAATATTTCAATTTTTTTAAAAAATTATTAACTAAAAAATTTGCTTAATTTTTTATAAGGAAAACTTTTTTTTGTAATGAGTGTTTTAAAAATATTACTTGAAATAGTATTTTTTAAAATGTTAACTTATAACTTTTTATGTTTTTTTACTCTTAATAATTTATTAATTATTCTTATTTAATAAATTATAATTTTATAATTTAATAAATTAATTTTTTAGTTTTTAATTAACTTTTAAGTTAATTTTATCCCACGTAACTTATGTTTAAAGTTCGAAATGTATAACTTTTATATTATTATAATTTTTAAACTATCATTTGAGGTTATACCTACACCAACCAATGGTAGGTATAAGACTTTTTGAGGTTATACCTACACCAATCAATTATAGGCATAAGTTTTATGAAGTTTTATCTACATCATGCAATTGTAGGTATAAGTTTTTTAGAATTTTGCCTACATTGTTCTTTTGTAGGTAGTAATCCTTGAGTTTTACTTACACTAATCAATCATAGGCACAAGTTTTTTTGGGGTTTTACCTACACAATATAGTTGTAGGTAGAAGTCTTTTTTTTAGTTTTAATGAATTTTCCTACACCAAATAATGGTTGGTACAAACTGTTGAGTTTTACCTACATTAGTCAAGTGTAGGTAGAACTATTTTTGAGATTTACCTACACTAATTCATGTATGTGGGAAAAGGCGTCCGTAGTATTTCTTTTTTGTCAGCAACTAAATATATCTTTATGACAATTGACAAGGTACCTAGCTAAAACCCAAAACATAACCAACTTACAAGGACAATACATGCCCATAGATAATATCCAGAGGGTATTAAAAAAAAATTCAGTTATATAAAATCAATTCATAACAGATCATATCCAAAAAATCACTTTTAATCCATTTGAATGGATTGATTTTATATTCAAATCCAGGTTTTTGGATTTTAAATCCAATTCAATAATTTGGATATGAATTGGATATTTTATTGGATTTTCAAATTTTAAAGCATTCATCTAGAAATAAACTTGGTCGACGTCAGATAAAGACAAATTTTTGGCTAACATTGGTCAAGGCTATTTTGGGCCAACATCCACTTATGCTTTTTTTTTCGACAAATGTCGATCGAAGTTTTTTGGGCCAACGTTTGTTGATGATGTTTCTTAGCTGATATCAATTGAGGCTATTTTTTGGACGACATCATCTAGAATTTTTTCTACCAATGCTAGTTGATGATGTTTTTGGTTAATGTCGTTTTGAGTATTTTCGACCGATGTCAGTTGATGATATTTTTTGGCCGACATTGACTAAGACTATTTTCGATCGACATCGACTAGAGATTTTTTTGGTTGACGTTGATTGAGACTATTTTTGGAGCGACATCAACCAAGGCTACTTTTCAGCTAATGCTATTTTGAAACTGATGTTGGCTAGATTTTTTTGGTCGACATCAACCAATGTATTTTTTTTAACCAACATCAACTAGGGTGACTTACTTATGGCTGACAACGATGGAGGCTATTTTTAGCTGACATTGATTAGGGTTTTTTTGGTCGATGTCAACTATAAAATATCATCATCCTATTTTGGCTAAAAAAATCCTACCCGTATCAACGAAAATAGCCCTAACTAACGTTGGTAAAAAAATATTTCCCTCTAATAACCAATCTTGGCCAATAATACCCTAGCTGATGTCAATAAAAAATAGCTCTAACTGAAGTCAGCCAAAAAACATCAACCAACATCGACCAAAAAAATCTTAGCCGACATCGACAAAGAAATATCCTCGACCGACATCAATCGAAAAAAACCCTAACCAACATCAACCAAAAAATAACACCTTCTGATGTCATCCAAAAAAATAGTTGTCCCTAACGTCGGCCGAAATTAGCGTCAACTGATGTTGGCCAAGAAACATCTCCGTCCAACATTGATCGAAAATCCCTAAGTAAACTTGACAAAAAATAGTTTCAACCTTAGCCGAAAATAGTTTTGGTCGACTAAAAATAACCCTAGTTGAAGTCGACCAAAAATAGTGGTGATCAATGTTAGCTAAAAGCAACCCTAACTAAAGTATTTTTAAGCCATTCCTCACGACTCAGGCTTTGATACTAGAGCGGATGGATCATACATTAGAAATAGAGCTGGTAGTTGCTTAATAAAAAGTTACTATAAAACAAGTCCAATTCAACTCTAAAGAGTAAACCAATAATTGAAGCAAAAGAATGAACTAATGCAAAATGAAATGAGATACTTACAAGAAGCATAAGAAATCTTGAACAACAAAAGAATTTATGGAAACTTCAATGGAATATCATTTTATTGTAGTAGCAAGGTTTATAAAAGAGAAAAAGAAAATAACCCAACTTATAATCACAAGAAAACACTCCTAGAGAAAGCACACTTTTTAGAGAAAACTCAAATTGAAATCTAATGACCTAGTCTCTACATGAGACCCCTTATTTATAGCACTCTTTTACAAATAAAATAAACACTCATGTTGTACACTATCTAATATTTTTATTTGAATGGTAACATTTTGAAATGTTTCTTGAAACTTGACGGTAGTAGTTACTTCCATGATGGCTTCTTTTGAAAGGAAATGTGACACCCTCTACCCCGACATATATATAAATAAACAAAATATATAAAAATATCGGTAACCAAATTCACACGGGTAAAATGTTCACATTCACTTCACTATTATCAATTAAAACTTATTAAAACATATTCGGCTCAAAATAAGGCCGTCAAAATTTACAAAAATATTTGGTTAAATCAGTGAGATAAAATAAAATAGACTAACATTATGCAATTAATATGAAAACTTATGTCCCACTGTCACATCCTATCAGAGCATTGTGTCCCAACGTCCTTTAACATAAGGTTCCTTAAAGCGATTCACCTAGTCATTTGCTCCCTCGAACACAAAGTTCAAGATCATCACAAGATCCAAACACAAATAACACACAGGGAGTGAGTTATCACATTCCTAACTAATAGAGAAGCAAGACAACTAGATACACATATCATATAAACAAAATAAAACTTACTTAAATATAACTCACATAATTCCACCACTTTGTCATTCAAAATTCACCTTTCAATCTTCAATCATCAATCACATTACACAAGAATCACACACTCTGATCAAGACATAATAACACATCAATTTCAAAATAAACAATTAGCAAGCATATGCAACATTTATGCTAAGACTCAATCCTATATGCAATGTGGTACCATGTCAATGAAAAACCACCCTGGGACACTTAGGAGTACATAACAAGACACACCACACAATGGGTTTGTCAGGTCACTCTCACTAAGTAAGATCATAGGGAGATCAGTCAGGATCACGATGTTTTGCGAAAATGCTCCAACCATATGGAATCAGCATAGGCTTAAAGGAGCACTCAAACCCCGTGACCCCCAAGGCCTATACTCTGAAGAGTCCGTCAGGGCCTCTCCCTCCTGATTCAGGTCCAACCCCTAAAATCATTTTAGCTCACAAACTCTATCTATGAATTGTACAAAACACACGACTCCTCAATTGTTCTCAAAATAGTTTTAACTCGTCACCTTTTAAGGGTCTTAGTATTAACTCGTCGCCCTTAAATGGACTTAATATTAACTCGTCGCCCTTAAATGGACTTAATATTAACTCGTCGCCCTAAAAGGGACTTAACATTAACTCATCTCCCTTAAAGAGACTTATAGTCGTATGATTATACAATTCACTTGCATACTCAGTTTATCACATACACTTGATCTCAATCACAACGGTATAATCTCAATAACAATACTATAATCTCAAAGCAACATGTTATTCTACAATTCATCACATATTTCATTCATAGACACTGCTCATGAATTATACAATACCCACGATCTCACACTCGTATTTTCAAACACGTTTAACACATTGCGCTACAATTTAACACTGGTTCCTAAATAGGAAACATACAATTTCTCTTTAACATTGCGCATCAACACTTTTTTTCAATATCAACACTGGTCGGGTTATTATACAATTCACAGCTCACAACGTAATCATTGTCACATAAGTGTTAAACACATACACTTATTTGCAACCAAATATTATTCCCACAATTTAACATCTCATAATTCATATGCACATCCCACAATAATCATATTTGCATGACACAAAACATATATATATATAGTAAATCAAGCTACATTATTTTTAATCAAAAGAGTTTTTATAATAATTAATTTAATGTTACATCAAAAGAAATTACCACTAGGCATTAATCTTACAACTTTATTTAATTTATTATTTTAGTATTACAATAAATATATACACACAACATGTTGATCATCATCATGGAAAAATATAGAATAAGATAATAATTCATATAAAATAAGTCATTAAAAATAATATCATTTAGAATATAATTCACATTAATAAAAAGAGCTCAATTTTTTTTTATTCACACTCAACACAAGAACACATTAATCTCAAAACAATTTCTCATTGGGACATCAAATGGTTCATCAAACATATATAATTCAGTTATAACTATAAGGACAAAATAAAAATTGCAGAAACACCCCAAAACTCATTCCAATTGATACTCTAAGAATCCCTACACATGTTCTGACTAATCCCCAATTGTAAATAATTCATCCCTTACCTCTAAACGGACTCACGTGTCTTCAAACAGCGATAGCGGCATCTCTAACGGTTCCCTGAGATTTTTCTAGTTTTTCCTCTGACTGCTCCGATAGAGTTCCCAAATGTCAGGGAGACGGAGAAGGGATTGAAGCCTCCATTCTATACTACTTCATGCGATGCATATTTCTCCCTCCACAGACATGTTTTTTCAAATCCCAACGGTGGAGGTGTGTGGAATTGGATCGTAAACAACATATCAAAATTTCACGAAATCCAACGGTTAACGAAATTGAGATCGTAGTTTTACTAAGATAACTCTAGGTTTCTGCGGGAAAGGAAAAGGCTACGATACGAAGGGTATTTCTATAAGCTCAGACATGATATCGAAATTCCCAATAGTGAGAATGCTCGGAATTGGGTTGCAAATCAGGTGCTTAAATTTCACAATGATCCAACGGTGAATGAGTTCGAGATCATTGTTTTTCTAAGACCGGGTTGGTGATCTGCGGGAAAAAGAGAGAGTTTTGAGAGAAGAAAAGAGAAAAACGAAAATGAGGCGAAGAGGAGGCACTTGACTTAACCTAGCTATTTATACCTAGGGTACTCAGCCTATTATTTGCTCTATATTTATTTATTTATTTTTACTAAAAAAATTAAATTTATTTATAAAAAAATGGAATGTTAGAGGAAGAGTCTTGGAAGATTTGGGACTTGAAATATTGTCATTAGGATTGCATGTTCATGATGAAGGGATAGATAATCTTGGCTCTATGTGGATAGAAAAATATTGTGCATGAGGGAGAAGCTTTTGGCCTTATCCAAGGCTGAATGCTCTGAAAGCTAAGAGTTCAAAATAAATTAGTCAAAAAACTATTCATTGATAGTGTTAATTGGAACAATGAGAGCTGTTAGGACATTGGTCAGCTTCAAGACTTAGTGGTCTCGATAATTATCTTGAAAGAGTAATAAACCCGTTGGTCAGCTAAGTTAAAAATCGAGGTGGTCCCATCACAAGAAACACTAACAAAGATAAGTAAAATGACTAGTTTGTTAAGAATTTTAAGTGACTTAAATTTAAGAAGAAGAAATAAGATAGTAGTAAGACACTCATCTCAAGATATTTCTTCTGCCTCACAAAGTCAAGAAAATCAAACAATTCCTATTGAATCACAAATTGCTAAAATTGAAAATGCTCTGTAGCATTGGTCAATACCCGTTATTAAAAAAATGTGATGTTTACGAACAACAATTTTTATGGTCATCCTCCTATGACAAAGAAATTCATATGCTTGATTATAGTTAGGGGAGGATGACCATAAAAATTGAAAATCCCCAAATGAAGTTTTAGATGAAAAAATTGGACCCTTTCAAATAATATATAGAATATATTATAAAGTAACGAAAATAAATTATAATTTTAAGGCCTTAACATCATCACCTAAAAATGAAACTATACTTGTAGAAGAAAATCTTTCGCTCAAGTACCTAAAAAGCTTAAACACAAAGAAGTAGTGGATAAGATTCCACAAGATTGGCTATTTATAGACATTATAGAGGAAGAAAAAATTTATAATACTCAACTTAGAGAAATAATTCAAGAAGACACTAATATCAAATTAAGAATGAATAGGTGAACATCTTTTAAGGCATTGGAACCTCAACACTTAGTTAGAGAAGGATTTTCTAGACACTCAGTTGATGGTTCAACAATTAGTTTTGATCTGAAAGGATTAGACAACAGTGTACCAAAAATTTCTAGACTTGTATATGAAGAGAAAAAAAGGTATGGGTCACCTACCTATTCTCCAACCACATCTCAAATACTTAACACCCTTACAAGAGAACCACCCTTTAAAATTGATAAGCAATGAATAAGAGATGACTTTGAAGCTCCATATAATAAAATTTTAAGAGATTGGTTTTTCTCGGCTTTTACAAAAGGTGAAACAAATCAATTTAGAGAACTCGTTTTATCTATACATGAAAGAAAATGAAATTAACATATATTTCTTTGATTGGTTTTCAAACTATTGTAAAATAAATAATTTAAATTACCCATTTAATAGGAAAAAAGAACTAAACCCTTTATCAAAGATATCAACACCCTGGAAAACTTTAGGCAACAAAATAGTAGAATCTGAGTATCCTCCCTTAGAAGGAATAAAACTTCAAATGAGGGACCTAGAAATAGAGGCTGCTCCCTTATAATATTGTATTTTTGGGTTTTTTATTTTGAAAAATGGTGTTCCTAACTATTTATTGGTTTAGATTGTTTTCTATTTTTTTTTTACTATTCACATGACCACACAATTAATCTTAGGAACACCATTTTTTAACTATATTATATCCTTTTAAGCTGACTAAAAAGGGAATAATATCTAAAACCCTAGAAAAAGAAATATGTTTTGATTTTTGTTCAACACCCCCGACTAAAGGAATTAAATATGTTACAAGAAGTTTCTATAACTAAAGTAAATTTAATCTAAAGGAAACAAAAACACATAAATATGCTAAATAAATAAATTCAATATAAAAGAACTTAAGAACAACTAAAAACTCCTAACATTAAGAAAATAGTAAAAGAATTTGAAGAGAAAATAGAAAAAGAAATTTGATACGAATCCCATAGCCTTTTGGAGTCGGAAAATATGAAGTTTCAATAGCTTACGAAGAAGAATTTAATGAGAATGATGCCCCAACAAAAGCAAGACCAATACAAATGAATCAACAATAGTTAAAATAATGCAAAAAGAAATCCAAGATTATTTAGATAAAGGATTAATTAGACTATCCTAGTCTCCTTGGAGTTGTTCCGGATTTTATGTAATGAATACTTCATAACAAGAAATAGGGGCTCCAAGGTTAGTAAAAAAATTATAAGCCTCTAAACAAAGTACTAAAAGGGATAAGATACCCACTACCTAACAAATTTGATCTAATAAAAAGGTTGCATGACGCAACTATATTCTCTAAATTTGACATGAAGTCAGGCTATTATTAAATTTCAATGGTAGAGGATAGATACCAAATTGTTTTTGTAGTCCCTTTTGGACATTACGAATGGAATGAAATGTCCCAAGGCTTAAAGAATGTGCCAAGTGAATTTCAAAATATTATGAATGATATTTTCTACCAATATATGGAATTTTCGGCAGTATATTTAGACAATGTACTATTTTTTTCAAAAGGAATAAATCAACATATCTCACATTTAAATAACTTTATAGAAATAATCAAAGAAAATGGGTTGGTTCAGCAAAAAAAGCAAAAATATTCCAAACAAAAACTAGGTTTCTAGGATATGAATTATACCAAAGAATGATTACCCTAATCCAAAGATCTCTACAGTTTGTAGAAAAATTTCCAAATGAAATTAAAGATAAAAAAAACAATTACAAGGATTTTTAGGATGCTTAAATTATGTAACAGATTTTATTTCAAATATTAGAACCACTTGTGCCCCATTATACAAAAGATTAAGAAAAATCTACCACCATGAAATGTTGACATGACCCAAGTGATTAAAATTAAGCAAATTATAAAGCATCTGTCTTGTTTAGGAATTTCGGATCCAGAAGCCTCCTTGATTGTAGAAACTGATGCCTCGGACATAGGGTATGGAGGAATCCTAAAGCAAGTTTCAAAAAATTCTTCTAAAGAACAAACTGTTAGATATTATTCGAACATTTGGCATCCAGCTCAACAAAAGTACTCTATGGTTAAAAAGGAAATTTTATCCATTGTTTTATGCTTTACCAAATTTCAGGATGATCTATTTAGCAATAATTTTCTATTAATGACTGATTGTAAAGCAACACCGAGTGTTTTAAAGAATGATGTAAAAAACTTGGTTTCTGAACACATTTTTGCCAGATGGCAATCTTTACTCTCATGTTTTGATTTTGATATTATTCATATCAAAGGGAATAAAAATTCTTTGCCAGATTTTCCAACAAGAGATTTTTTGTAGGGATCAAAATGAGTAGTAAAGCAATGTCAAGAGATCAATATGGTCCTCCACTAAGTGGTAGCCTCCCAATATCATTACAACCTATAAGACCTTCAACACCGATTTCTCCTCCAAGCTCAACACTTGTTTCCAAAAGTCACCCACTATGACTCAAGTTGTTCAAAAACCTCTTGTTAAAATAGATGGAAAACCGACAACCTCGCAAAATCTCTTAATCCTGCATTACAACAAATTTACCCCTCTTCAATACCATTAGTTAAGCCTTCTGACCTCACTAGAAGCCAACCCTCTTCATCTTAAAACTACCAAGAAAAACTAGAGCTTATGCCGATAATAATTGAAAAAGAATGGTCGAGGTTTCACCCTAGAGAAGTAGCTCAAAGGGCACTTCCCCCTCAATACCATTACATCCCTCATGAATGAGAAAAAAACAAGAAAATTTTATAAGTTTATCCTAATTGATTCAATAGAAATACATCATGATGACCCAACGGTGCAAGGTATAATATTTTCAAAAGCAAATTAAAGTACTCTTAGTTCAAACTGGAATCAAGAACTCTATAAATCCAAGGCCTTTTCAAGACAATTCTCTCTGCAATCATATAATTATTATGATTATATTGATGCTTGATACAATACTTTTTACCTTCGGCCTTTTCAACGTTCGTGGTTTTTTTGGTTCAAAAAGGGAATTTCACTCAAGTTTCCAAAATGGTTCTTCAAGTGGTTCAACGATATTGGGCACACTGTTAATTTATTCCCACAACAAGCTAAAGACAATTATCAATATTTTAATGAAAAAAAATCACTTTTGTTCAAGGATATAGGTTTATATCATTTGTAGCCAGCCAAGGCATAATATGGATTATATCCTGGGATTATGATATGATTCAAGACTCGATAAAACTCTTTAGTGAGATAGACATTCAATACCTAGCTAGATCGAGTTAAATGATGTAACAAATTTGATCTCATTGGTAAGAAAAAAATTGATGAAGGGTAAAAATATACCAACAAAGGTTTGAGATAAAAGTCCAAGCCAATAAAGGATCATCATTTTTAGCAAAAAAACAAAAGATAATGATGGTCTTGGCCTTCCCAACCTCTGAAGAAGATGACAAGAAAGATTAAAGGAGGTGAGTTCAACACCATCGGTGGGCCTCAGGGATAAGGCCTTATCAAGCCCTGAAAATGTTTCCCAAGACAACGAAGATAACTATTATGAAATGTACACCTAAGTAAAAATTACGTGGCACCACAAGACCCCAAATGATACCACGTAAGGATACACATTTTCAGATTTTAAAATTTGAATACCAAGAGCATTCAACCTTGCATAAGGCCAAAAGTTTCTCTCTCATGCACAAGATTTTGTTGTTAACATACAACAAAGATTCTCTATCCCTTCATCAGGAACATGCAGTCCTAATGACAACATTTCAAGTCCCAAATCTACCAAGACTCCTCCTTTCAAAAGAAGTCATCATGGAAACAACTACTACCTTTAAGTTTTAAGAAATATTTCAAAATATTACTGTTCAAATAAAATATTAGATAGTGTGGAAACATCCCTCCCCCATACCTTCGCATAGCGAAGAGCCTCTGGGCAATGGGGTACGAAGTAAAGAAGTAAAGTAAAGTGTGCAACATGAGTGTTTATTTTATTTGTAAAAGAGTGCTATAAATAAGGGGTCTCATGTAGAGATTAGTACACTAGATTTCAGTTTGAATTTTCTCTAAAAAGTATGTTTTCTCTAGGAGTGTTTTCTTGTGAGTGTAAGTTGACCTTTTTTTTATTTCCTCTTGTATAAATCTTGTTGCTACAATAAATGATATTCCTCGAAGTTTCTATCAAGTCTTTTGCTATTTCAATGAAGCCTTTTACTGTTCAAGATTTCTTATGCTCTTTGTAAGTATCTCATTTCATTTTGCATTAGTTTATTTCTTGCTTCAATTCTTGCTTTAGTTCAATTCTTGGCTTACTCTTTAGAGCTGAACTGAACTTGTTTTATAGTAACTTTTTATTAAGCAACTACTAATTTAATTTCTAATATACCATCTAAAACTAAAATGATTTTCAACTATAAACTGATTTTAAAAAATTCAAACTACTTTTATTCAATTAAGTAGATGTAGATTATAAATCCAATCCATTTAATTGATTGGATATGGATTGGATTTTCAAAAATCCATGAAGAACGCTACCGATAATGGTTATATGCATACTATTAATGTAATTACAACCACCTGTAACATGCCCTCCAACATCCCCTGATCTATATACAAAAATAATTATTGAAGTTTAAATAAATGCCAAAACCAAAGCAAAACCAATTGACAAAGGCAGTTTAAAATGTCTGCAGTTTCGAAAAACCCACATCAACCACATACTAGTATGCTCTACGAATAAACAAAGGCCAAGCCTCACACAGAATTTCCACGTATGAATTATAAATGACCAACACAATCCACACTTATCAATTACCCAAGTCCCCGACTACCCCAGGATTGCATTGCCATGAAGCATAAGATTAGTCAAAGTCCTTTGAGTATCCATTTATCCATGCCCACGTGTAAAACAGAACATCCTTAATCAAATCTTTGTTCACCACCATACCATAAAAAATGCACTTGTTCCTAACAAATTTCCACAAATTCCGAAATACCATCATATCAGTCTAATAATGTATCGCATTATTAATATAAACGACCCCGATACTTATATAACCAATTTAATTGGATAAAGTTTATGCAAACAATAGTAATCCTTACATGAATATAATGCTTCATTAATATACATGTAGAACATTTTTTTCCCGTATTGTGTATATAACTATATATTACCGGGTTGTTGCAATACGAAATGGAACAAAAAAAACCATCTATTTTCAGGCAGAATCTTCATTATAATATTTATATATGGCAATAGTAAACTAGCTTGGCGCTATAAAAGAACAAGGGTATCATTCATATTTGAAAAGGAAATTAAAATATTTAATTGTGGGTATAGATGCAGATAATTGAACTCTAATATGTTACTTTCGTTACCAAGAGGTCGGTTTGTCTGGATTAAGGAGTATTGATCATACTTACCAACATGGTAAGCTGCACATGATATAATATATGCAAAGGCACTTATCATAATGAAAGCTTATAACAAGTGACGCTGACTTGTATCAACTCTTTTGGCACATTAAAATTTAAAAGGGAATTTATTCAAAAAGTTCACAAGTTGCACATGAATATATAAATACCACTCTACGCGACCCGGTAGTGTTACTCTTAATGAAAAGACCCATAAGTTTGTCATGAAATCTGAATATTGCTAATATTTAAGGTTAAGTATTTAAGTCATATTTTGAATTTATTATTATCGAATGTGGTATATTAAGAAAATTTTCAAAACTTAAATTATATTAGTTATTTGTAATTGTTATTCTAGATTTTGTTTTATAACTCTTAAATAATAAACTTAAATGGAAATAACAATTTTAGAATTTTAAAATATAAAATAAACATGTGTATTGCATAGGTCACTAGATTAATATTTACTCTTAAACAAAAAGACCCATAAGTTAGTGGAATAAGCTTAATTATATGATTTTTTTCTTAGTTATAATTAAAAGTTCAATTGAATCCCTCCATTACTAATAGCAAAAATTTCAATTTAATCTTTTAATTATTTAAAAATACTACAATTATATCCTTTCTATAAAAACTTTATTAGTTTGATTGACGGAAATTATATAAATAATTATTTTTACATTGGTTGTATTGATAATTAATGCAAAAATATTTATCAACATCAGTCATAGATTTTAATAAGAATGGCGTTTTTACATCGGCTGCATTGAAAATCAATATAAAAATTTCTTATTTTACATCAATACAACGATGTAAAAATATTTATTTTTGTCCATCAAATTGATAGAACTCACGGAAAATGTATAATTATAGTATTTTTAATAATTAGAAGATCTTATTGAAATTTTAATAATTAAAGGATTCAAATTTTTAATTATAATTAAAAGATGGATTGTATAATTAAGTCTACTGGAATATTTCACATTTTCATTGGGTCACAAAATTACAAAGGATGACATAAATTTACAGGAGAGATTAAAAACAAAATACTTACCGTTTGCCAAAATCAAAACCAACGGTTGATTTAAATGGTACATATTTTACTCTCATAACTAATTAAAGTTTAGGGTTTGAGTTTTCTATGTATGAAAAAAATCCCATCGTAAGAGTTAACTCTATCATACTGTAAATATTCTGAAATGTACAAGATTACTTCTTATAGAAGATATCTTTAGCCTAAATAAACAAAAATCAAAATACATAACAAAATCACAAGGAAAATGTGGAATTGATATAATTAGAAATACATCCTAACATAGATATAATGTTGAAACGAAACTGAATGAAAAAATAAGATGAAACATAATTTAAATATTACTAACTAATTTTTCTTGTGCCTTATTCAGTGTAGGAAGCAAAGTGGCTATTTTCCTTTGAATGCAAATCACGTTATTGTCGTTGCTAGCTATTACCACTGCTCCCATTGTTACCGTTGTCCATTGACCATCACTCCTATTTCACATTGCTATCTCAACCACAAACCAGCATCATAATCAGTAGTTGGAAAGAGGCAGTGATGCCAACGATCGAATAGTGATGGCCTTTGGTACAATTTCGAGCCCCCATTGACCAAGACTTCGTCTTCACCAAAGTTTCTACGTACTATTAGAGTTGTTTGAAAATATATTATTTAGATGCTAGAAAATTATAGTGGAATTTAACTAACCTCAAAGTTATCATGCTAGAGCTTCATATATAGGTTACACTCTGAAAAGAGTCCCGAATGACTGTTGGAAAATTTTAATATTGTTTGATTTTTTGTTACTTGACTATTTTTTAAAAATATTATTTTATCAAGCAGTTTTGCTTATAAATAAGTAAAATGTTTATCCCCTTTCAAAATTTATTCTTGTAATTATTACTGGATTAACACTTTCTGGACTACTAAATGTAACCTCAGTAAACATTCACATCGATGTCAGTATCATGAGTGCAAAAACTTGTTACATAATCTGATTTCAATAAAAAAAAAAAAAGGAAAGCGAGACGTGAGATCGAGTTACTAGTCTAACACGTAAAACGGTTAAAGAAATAAGTTATTTATGTGTACCAAAAAGCTAATAATAGTATAAATAAATAACTATGTAGAAAAAATAAACACTAAAGCAACTATATAGCGAATTAAAACGGGTTTAATATTATATATTAGATAATTAAATAAGCACGTGATTTTGCTCTTTTTTTCTTTCTTTTCTTCCTTTTTGATTTACATTTTTAACTTTTGTTTTTAAATTAAATAACACACAGTTTTAGAGAAGACTTCGCCATTCCATTTTATATATCAAGATTTTCTGTCAACACTCATTCACACACAATAGCTTATTTTAGTTTGTAAGTTCTTAAATGTTAAAACAATGATAATTTTTAAAATGGATAATAGCAAAGTCTGGACTTAGTTTTAATTCCATTCAAATTATTAAAAATAAAAGGATTCAGTCATGAAATATTGAATTAAAAATAATACTTTGAATTATTAATAAATTAGATCCGTGTTCTAGTAAGAAAACGAATTTAAATATATATGATACATTTTTAAAGTGACATAACAAGAAAAAAGAGTTCCATTATATTATTTGAATAATGACATGTGACAAAAACATATAATACATAATATATATTTAAAAATCATCAAATAAAATAACAAATAATACGCAAGCTAGCAAAGTGAACTTGGAATAACAGGGTTGACTTTCACAATTTCTTATATAGGTCGGTTGTGTATGTAGCTATCAAAAGTCGGGATGCCGCAGTGTACTGATATCATATATTTTGGCACGTAACCATAGTCAAATGTTATATTAATTGCTATTATTGCATGTTCTAAGTAACACATCAACGTATGTCTTCCAATTAATGATTTCAAGAGAACATATATTTTTGTAGTAAGTTGTGAAAGTCAATCGGGTAGTTATAAGTTTTGAATTTTGATTTTTAAGTGTATGTTTGTGTCATATCAGATATTGTTAGTAGCGCCAAGGCTTCTCTGAATTTGAGAGTTCCCGAGAAAAATTCCGATAAGCTCTGCTTTTTCATGAATCTGGGTGAGGATGATGTTTGCAAATTTATCTTGCTATATGCCAGAAGTTGGCGCACTTTGACGTGTTTACATATTCTTAATTACGTGACAGTATCGCTATGCCTTTCTAACATGTTTGGAAGGTACTAGAATCATTTTTTCGAGTTTGAGAGCTTCCTGTGATGACGCCTACTAGTGTGGAAAAGGGAAATAGGTCCTGTACCGTGGGAAATTTTTGGGCCGTCTGATATAGAACTTACTCAATGGATGGAGGAGATTATCAGGTAGGAACCAGATGGGATGTGTTCACTTTACAGTAACGTGCTAAGTCTTCAGTTGGGCAATAAAATCTTCCCTAAGATTATGTGTGTGTTCAGCCTTTGGGACCGAACAATCCAATTTTAAAGGAAAACCCTTGTTTCTTTCCCAAATTTTTTACTTCAAAAAATAATAATGTAGATCATAGGTGATGAAATCCTAATTTGCGGATTCAATTTTTAGTATCAATAAACTGGAGAATTTACTTGAGACTTTCTGAAATTGATGAAAATAAGAAAGAAAAGGTGAAATTTAAAAAAGGAGATGGAAAGAATAATAACACAATCTTGAAAGATTAATAAGTTGAGAATGATTCGTTATACAGGATCTAAGGTTTCACACAAGAATCAAGAGAGACATTCTATTAATTATGTCTAATATGAAATTTCATCAGAAACTATTAACAAAGTGTTTAAAGAGTTTATTTATACCTTTTACTAATAACCCTAAATTAGACCCAAGGTCCAATAACTAATATAATAATTAAAAGACTTAAAAATAACAACAAAAGGTCATAGCCATTACAAGTCCAAAATTAGGTCTAAAATACAATTAAAAATGAAAATAAATCATATTCTAAAAGTTGGCAAAAATTTATGAGTTTCGCTTCTTCTTCAAGAGAATTTAGTTTTTCACCAAGTTCTTCTTGAAATCTCTTACTCTTTGCTCAAGTGATGGTCCATCAATGTTGAGTCTACCCAAGTCAAAACTCTTCCTTCTTAGGCCCTCCTTAAGGTTAAAAATGGTTAGCATCTAGAACGGCCTGGACAACTTAATTTTAAAGCAAAACCTCCACTTTTTATTTCTCAAATTTTTACTTGAGAAAATAATTAATATATTTAAATCATGATTTTGAAAATCTGACATGATCGATCTGTAAATTGATGAATTGGTCTGTTCTCTAATCAAATAGATACTAAATCAATCAGATAAGAAATCGGATTAATGGACCTAAAATTGATGAAACGGGTAAAAATTGGAGGTTTTCGGTTTGTAGCGGTTCAATTCATTGACCTACACATTTGTCCCTCATTGTCAAAAAGTGTGCTTCGTAATTCTTAATTTGTTCTAAAAATACCTTTTTCTTTTTCATTTTTGAACATACCAACTCTTAAAAAGTGTGTCAAGTTAATGAAGACATTGATCTTATCTCACTTCGATTTGATTTTAAAATAAGCCACACTGATCTGATTTATATATTGTGTAATTATATAATGTCACATGTGACTTTTTTTGCCATATTGGATTATTAACTTTAATTTTTTGTTTTTTATAATTAAAACTTAAGATCTTTTTTGTAAATTTGGTATTTTTAATTTAATATTTTTTTAAAAAGATACTCTTATCTTTAATTATTTCCTAATTTTAAACCTAACATTTTTTTTCCACATCATCAAGTAGAAAGAGCACTCACTCCACAAGCACAAGGATTTAATGTTATGAATTGTTCATGACTACGTTGTATTTCATATAAGTAGCAAAATTAACTAAGTTCCATCGATCCCCAGCTTTGACATGGAATTACAATTGGGGGTAACACTTTACCTTAAAATGGACTGACCCGGTAGAAAAATAATTAGTTAAATGTCAACTAAGAAGCCCTGTGTATCTTCTGATCTTTAAAAAAAGGTTCCACATTATAGTTAGCAGTATAGCTTCAAATGGAAAGAGTTAACAAGATATACATGGAGTTGTTTTCAACTTGATTTTTAGTTGTGTAGATTTTTTCCTGGTTGCATTTAAATTTGAATTGCAAGAGAGTGTTTAAAATAATTTTGACACTTTAAATGAGACTAAAGTGGGATCGATGATTAGTCCCATAATCCACCCTAATGAATGAAACTTATGGACATAGTTTTAAAAACTAAACCAGTGATCAATCAAGTCATGACATTGGGTCAATAGTCAAACTAGTGGGTCACTTATTGAACTGCATAACTTGATTTTTAATAATAATAAAAAATTCCTTACCCTATATTAAAAAAAGCCAAAAAAATCACATCACAAATTAATATAATATTTTATTATTATTGGTTATTAGTTGAATATAGAATTTGTATGATATATTATATTAATACTATAACTAATTTTGTATGATATATATATATATATATATATATATATATATATATATATATATATATTATAAGGGAAAAAGTCTGGTAGTTATGTTGGCTTAGTGGAAAAAACAATGTGTTATGTTTAATTAGGTCTTGATTTCAAATCTAGCTTGGGTGAATTTTTGTAATTTAATTGTATTGCTCCCTAGGTATATTGTATATATAGTTTTTGAAATTAGGTATTAAGAAGCATAGTTGTAGCACAAATGACAATTCATTCAGCACATTGGGATAAGAAGCACAGTTGTAGTACAAACGACCCACTCTTGGATGATGACCGGTGCACAAACTATAATTTCCATAGTCTGGCTAGCCTATCTTATATTAAATTAATAACCTATAAAAACATATAATATATTCATATATATATATATATATATATATATATATATATATATATATCCCAATCCAACAATTAAATATCAAGGTCTCAGGTCACAACACAGACCCTTGACATATTGTCCAAAATATCAACTAATAACGATGTTGGTCATAAATACTAATCATCAAAGAGTCTCAAAACATCATAAGTACATCATCAACATATCTATAAGAGAGGATCATTTAAATTTCAAAATAAAGAAATTCTCTCTAAATATATTACTACTCTTATCCTTATAGCTGCATTATACTGGAGTCACAAAAAAACTCTCCATTAGACGCAATGGAGACCTACCAAAAGATAATCAAATTCATGGATAAGTCAGCAAATCCCAGGAAGTCAGCTACTCCACTATTTATGTATATGAGAAAATAAAATAAGGGGATAAGTCATAAAGACTTAGTGAGAGCATAAAATACAAAGCGGACAGGAAGGAGAGCACAACATAACACGAGTCTTAACATCCAAGAGGAATTTAAATAACATTAAATAAAGAAAAATAAATACAATTTCTTTTAGGAACTATTGTGTACTCCCTTGAAAAATTTTAGAACTATATATAAAGTTGTATTCAAGAATAATAACTTTATAATCAAACTTTCATTCCACTATGTGCACATAGACCACATTATCTCTTCGTTGTGGCAAACTGTAATTATAGAACTATGACATTTAGCACGTAGGTTGCATTATCTCTACGTTGCAGAGAATGGATCTTTAGGAACTATGGATATTCAACCCATAGACTACATTATCTCTTCATTGCAATCAACGGAAAATATAAATATACTATGAGTAGTTGACACATAGGCTACATTATCTCTTCATTGTAGCGAACAACAAATATAAATATACTATGAGTAATTGACTCAGACTACATTATCTCTTTGTTATAGCGAACGGCAATCAATCATAAACTCACAATAAATAAAATAAACTATAATCCAATATTCATCCTTAATTATCTTATCAAAAATCTCAAAATAAATTCTAATCAAGCGAAAATAAATATTTTTCCTTTATTCTCAAGTACTCCTAAAATTTCAAAGATCATAAAAGAATATATATATGAGCAAGTAAATTTTAATATATATATATATATATATATATATATATATATATATATATATATATATATATATATATATTAAAATTTACTTGCTTCCCCTAAAAGAATAAAAAAATTTGTCACTAAGTAGATTAGCTACTCACTCAAAAGAACGTAATCAATGTCTTTCAATGTTGTTGGGAGGATCAACCACCTTATTTTTCACAGGATCTAAGCATTTAAAATAAAAAGAACAAGAGATTTAGATAAAATTCCCAAATTTAGCAAACCTAGGGTTTTGAGGAAACCACAATAATCCCTAATACTTAGTTTTCTAACCCTTTTCACACAACCCATAACTAAACAATGTTATAAAATACTCATCTAACATTATGAGTTACAAATTTTTACCTTAAAGAGATTAAATAGAAAATTTAAGGAAATGAGTGGTGTTCCCTTTTTTCTCCAATCACATTCTCGTGCTTGGGAATGACACAAGGATGCAATAAGCTTGATAAATTTTGGAACAATGGAAGAAGATGATTGAAAGGTTGAGAGATGAAAATTTGGAAAGCAGAGATAGGGTTTGAGAGATGGGGGTGGGTTATTGAAAAAGAAGAGGAAATTTGGAAATAGGGGAGGTTTCGGGTGGTTATAAAAACTAAGGGGGATGGTGTTATATATAGTTTTGAAACGCACCATTTCATTTATATATATATATATATATATATATATATATATATATATATATATATATATATATATATATAAATGAAATGGTGCGTTTCAAAACTAGTCCAAGTCCCACGGTTTGATGGTTCGACCAGAAACCACCCACGGGTTGCACTAGTCTAATTGCATGTCCAATATGATAGGTGAACTGAACTAGTTGATTAGTCATCGAGTCTCGGTCTGACAATCAGCTCAGTTTTTAAATTATTTTAAACACTTCTTATGGGGATACTTAATGCTACCCTGCATTAAGAAACAAACATCTCATCATCTCAATTTTCACACATAAACCTCATATAACTTTAAAAATTTCATTTAATTTAAGAATTAGTTAATGAGATTAATGCCCACACACTATCAATGTAAAAGGGCTTTATACACACAACCGGGCTTTATACACACAACCAATCACTTTCTTTTATTTTGCCACCTCACATAATAGTGCTTTAATTAAATTAAAAATAATTAGAAAATGTAATTGCATGTTTTCTACCTTTCACCCTCTTTCAGGCCATTACATTTGTCCTGCTACTTGTTTCACTCACCTTCCTTTTATCTTTACCTAATTCTCAATTTTGTGAGGTGCACCAGGAGAAAGTTAGAGAGACACTTGGGTTTTTAGTTAAACATTTGGGCTTTTGCATATTATGTTGATGAGAACTTATATACAAAGGATTATAAACAAAAATAACATATTGTCTTGCATGTACATAAAATTACTTGTAAAAAATATGTGTGTTTATGATATAAATATAATGAAATTTTCATTAAGTGAAATGTGAATATCGCTACCTATGCACATACTAGAACAACCATTACAACATCTTTGGATATAATATGGTGGAGGTTGAGGCGATAGTCATTGCAAAACGTAAACATGCAAAAGATGTGGAGTATTGTAACATAATGTTGTTCATTTTTTTTTAACTATTTTTTCATTTTTTATTAAACATTATCATGTGAGGTGACAAAATAGAGGGACGTGATTGGTTGTGTGTAAAGTCTTTTTACACTGACAATGTACGAGCATTAATCTCTTAATACCATATCAATCAACTTAATTTTAAAATATACTATACTTTTTGGAATACAAGAATTTTTTTTCTAGAGAAACCTATGAATGTTTAATTTATTTAATTATTATCACATGATTTTATGGTTAAATTTGTTATATTTGTATTCTACAAAAAGTTATTAAATATATTCACCACATAACACACATATATAAAGAAATGAATCAAGTGAAAAAACATTGGTTATAGAAGAATTAGAGGGACAAATATTTAGAGTAGATCCTATAATAAATGGTTAATATTTAAAGATATAGACCCTATCATGAATGACTAAGATTTAAATAAATAAGAGATCTATCTTTAATTATATTAAGGATAGTTTGGCAAAAAATAAATTCTTGGAGAGAAAAAGTTCTTTCAATGGCTAAAAGAGAGATACTCTTGAAATTAGTAGTACGAGTTGTACATATTGCATGAGTATCTATTAGATTCCACCTACTCTTGGTTATGAGCTATAACTAATGATGAAATCATTTTGGTGGGGGAGTGGAAGAAGATAGCAAATGGGAATAAATTGGTTGGCTTAGGGCAAGTTTTGTGCAAAGAAGATTGATGTGGAATGGGCTTTAGAATTTTGTATGCCTTTAATTTTGCTTTGTTAGGGAAGCAAGCATGAAATTTAAGACTATCATCTGTCATGAATTGTCTTGACCTAGGAGCTGAAGTGGGGAAAATGAAAGGGGTATTAAGAGATATCGTGTTGTTTTCATTCTCTATGAATTGTTTGGTCAACTTTTCTCTTACCAATGCATAGTTGATTGTAATATAGAAAATTGGGCTTTGTCTATCCTTGGGTGCTCTCAGATTGTGATCTCTAATGCTACAACAAACCCAATTAATCCAACTATCTTTCTTGAACTAGCTTACTCCTTCATTCTCAGCTTCATTAAAACCAACATTCTTTGAAAATAGTTGAAAGAAATTATTAGAAAAGTAGTGCAGGACAATATTAGTATTAGTAAATAACAATTATAGTCGAATCATTGTGATACTATGCTCCATGCCATTAGGCTTACAATCCAATATGTGATGAATCTAGTAGTTCCTATATTTAATAGTGGTAAGGGACTATGATTTCCACTCCTAGTTATTACTGGAACAACGGTAACAAAGTGGCTGAATTTCATCGCCTTGGAACACCATAGAAAGAATGGAAAATGAATTCTTCTGGCGATGGAAAGTATAGATACATGTTTGTTTTTTTCTGCCTTACTCTTCAACGATTTAATCTGTTGTGTAAGTGATGTTCAATTGCTTAAAAGCAAGAAAGTCATTGTCGATCATTTGAATATGAGTAATCAATATATGGTAAATCTTTGTCGTTTCATGGCAAGAAGTGTTGACCGTGACCTAGTTGGTTCAACTTACAAATATATGATTATGCCTTTAACAACTATTCAACAACAACAACAAATTATGTCATACAATAACCTGTAATGTTGTTGCATTATGTGAAGGAAATCTCATAATGGCTTTCCCGTCTTCCCAAGTTTATAAGGTGTGGTTACAACTTTGTTGCTCATAGATAACTCTTTTCACTGTTATTCAAACTTTTTATGCAGTTCTTAACTATCATTTTTCCAACAAAGTGAGTCATTCAATTGCTTTAATTATATTAAGGAAAAAGTTTGGGAAAAAAATCTTGGAGAGGGAAAATTATTTCAATGGCTGGAAGAGAGATACTCTTGATATCAACAGTGCAAGTTGTGCCTACATATTGCATGAGGATGTATTAGATTTTGTCCAATCTTGGTTAAGGCTGGTCTTGACATTTTAGGGGCTCAAGGCAAAACAATAGATATGGGTCCTTTATATATAAATATTTAAAAAATTAAATATTCTTTTTAAAAAATTTAAACACATAATTTTATTAAAAAATAATGTCTGATTACATTAAATACCATAATTTTAACAAATTAAAATATGTATTACCTTTTTTTCTCCAATCTACTTTAATGTTATCTTTATCATCTAGAAAATATTTTTTCCACTCGTAAAATTTTCTCCTCACTTATCACCTACAAAATAAAATACACAAAACTCATAAAAAGTGATTTCTTCAAGCATTTCAAGATGCAAAATCGTTAATGATAACACCAACATCAATGTTTTCCAACATATCTTTTTCAATAGATAAAACTGCTACGTCAGACAAACTTTCTTGTGACATCAATGGCCTTAAATAAGTTTTTATTAATTTTAACTTTGAAAAAAAAATTTAACTGATGGTAGAGTCACTAACACTGTTAATACAATTCTACAAGCAACTGAAACATTTAGATATCAATCTATAGTTTTGATGAACTCAAGAATATAAGTCATCAAGCAAAGTCATTTACAACACTTTCAACTCAGAGAAAAAATCATCCAAATCAACATCCAATAAATTATCATGAGAAAATGAAAGATGAAAATTAGTACAACATGTTCCAAAAATACTTTCAAATGTCTTTAATTGCTCAAATGTGTTCTTTATAGAGGTAATTGCCATGACCCTAACAATTAAAAAGTAATTATTGACTCTAAACAACTCATCACTCGACTAAGAAAATTACTCCATCCTCATTACTTTCATCAAATTATTTTTTCCTAAAAACATGACAGTTTTTTTTGAAAAATAGGTTCTACATCTATACCAAGTGCAATACTTTTAGCAACACCTATACTAGATGCAAAACCTTCATTTCTATACTTCTCAAATAATAATAATACACCTTCTAATTGTTTTATGATAGTGTCAACACACATAGACTTAGATTATAATTTCTTGCTCACCATATTAATGGAAAATAAGATGTCATACCAAATAACCAAACCAAGCAAAAATTCAAAATTTTCAAGTGCATTAACCAGACTCTCTGCTTCACTTTTTGACTTGGCATCATCACAAGATTTATGTAATTCTAGCAAAGCCAATCTTATTTAGGGACCTTGAAACCTAATAGCTTTAATGCTTTTAATTCAACTTTCCCAACGAGTATTAGACAAAGATTTCACAATTAACGAGGAACAATATCAAGCAAAATTTTTCATCTTTTTGGAAAACTAGAAAACAATGAATATATGCGTTGAACAACTCCAAAAAAGGAAACAACTTTAACACAAGAATGCACCATATCACTAAGAGTAAGATTAAGACTATGACAAGCACAAGACATATATAATGCTTTTGGGTTTAATTCATGAAATCGCTTTTGAACTCCTTGGTGTTTTCCTTTCATATTATAACCATTATCGTAGCCTTGACCCCTCACGTCATTAACATTAAGATCAAAAGACTTCAACACATTTTGTAATTCATTGAAAAGTCTCAATTCAGATGTCTCATCAACTTTTAAAAATTTTAAAAAATACTTCTCAAATTTTATTTTATTATTTGACATATTTATACACCATACTATTAGAGTCATTTATTCTTGATGACTCACATCAGGGGTACAATCAAGAATTATAAAAAAATATTTTGCCTTTTTAGTGATCTTTATGAAGGAACTTTTAACACTATGGCCCAAAAGAGAAATCATCTCATTTTGAATTTTATGCGCAAGATAATGATAATGAATTTTACGATTGTGAATGTGTCTAACATGATCTTGCACGTTCAAATCAAATTTCGCAATCATTTCAATCAAGCCCAAAAAATTACCATTGTTATCTTGATATAATTTTTCATTGAACTCATGAAAATAAAAATTATGTTTGACAAGACATCTCACAGTTAAAAATATCCTAAGTAAAACTTGTCTCTAGCGTTCTCTCTTTTTCATAACCTCTTGTTGCAAGTTTTTATCAATTATCTGATTTTTATCTAATCTTGCTCTTATTTCATTCCAAGTATTCATGTTAGTCATATGCTCAACACTATTCTGATGTTGCCTAAGTGCTTTGCTAATATGCTTTCAATCTCTTGTGCCCTCATTTGCTAACAAACTCTTGTTATTATCTTTGAACAATTTGCAACAAAAACAATATACTTTGTCAAGATGTTTGGAATAAACCAACCATTTTCTACCTCTTATCCCACCATTGCTCAACTTTCTAGAAAAAAAAATATAAATAATTGAAACAATCATTGTTTCACTCTAGATTTAGCTAAAGTAATAGTTTTATTTTTATCTATAAAAAAAACTAAAGTAATAGTTGAAGGCTTAAAGTAATAGGTGATGATAGATGATCAATTCATTATTTTCCTTTTTGCTACCAGCCATTGAGCCCATGAGCCACGTCCTCTATTCATCTTCATACAACATATTTAATTTAATTACTTACAAATGCTATCAATTTTTTTAAAACAACAAAAATTATAAGTAGAAACACCGAATGAAAAAGTGAAGAACTCAAGTCTCAAGCACATACCATCAAGCTATGTATAAGTTAATATATGCAGAATGCGGGTGTGTCTTGCAGAGTCATTGTGCCAATCGCAGATAAAAAATAGAGTTGTTGCTATTCAAGAAGAAAGAAATTTTGGTTGAATCCAAAAAGAAAGAAATTTCTCTTGACTCAAAAGTCACTCCGCTATTCCAGCTATATTAGATTATCAGTATTCGGTGGTTTGGTTTGAGTGTATGATAAAATCATTCTCAATATCTTCTTGTTTAAGGTGAAAAAATTAATTTTGTTGCCACAATCATAGAAATTGTGGAAGTTCTTTAATGCTTTAAAAAAATTAAATGCTCAAATTGTTGGAAACTTGAAATTTGGAATCAACAAATTAGTAATTAAATTAGAGAAGTTGAAGAGACTAACATTATATTAATTATGTAAAAAAAACATATTAATTTTTTTTATAAAACCAGAGCATACAATTTTTTTGGGCCCTTCTCCGCTAAGGACTTGGGGTGATAGCCCCTCTAACCCACCCTTAGGGTCAGGGCTGTTCCTGGTGATGAGCTATAATGAAAGATGAAATCATTTTGGTGAGGGAGTGGAAGAACACAACAAAAGGAAATACATTGGTTGGAACAAGTTATGTACAAAAAATATTAATGGTGGAATGAGCTTTAGTATTTTGTACCCCTTTAATTTTGCTTTGTTAGGAAAGCAATCATGGAATTCAAGACTGCCATCTGTCATGGACTGTCCCGACCTGAAAGATGAAGGGGAGAAAATGGAAGAGGTATTAAGAGATCTAATATTGCTAGAAAATTAGATACCTTTTTTCATTCTCCATGAATTGTTTGCTGAACTTTTCTCTAGACAAGGCGTAATCGATTTTAATATAGAAAATCGAGCTTTGTCAATCCTTGGATGCTCTCGGATTGTGATCTTTAACTAGCCCCATTAACGCCACTCACCCTCTTGAACTAGCTTACTCCTTTATTTTGAGTTGGGTAAATAATACGGAAAGATAACAACGTTCATTGAGAATAGATAAAAAAAGTTATTGGAAAACTTGTACAGGATGATATTTGTATTAGTAAACAACAATTACAATGAAATTGTTATGCTACTATGTTTCATGCAGTTGGGGTTACAATCCCATATGTGTTGAATCCCATAGTTCCAATATTTAATAGTGGCAAGGAACTAGGACTTTTACTCCTGCTTATTACTGTAACAACTATAATAAAGTGGTTTAATTTTATTACTTGTGAACATCTTAGAAAGAATGGAAAATAATTCTTCTAGTGGTAGAAAGTCTAGAAATGTGTTCACTTTTTCTTCCTTGCTCTTCAATGATTTGATCTGTTGTGCAAGTGATGTTCAAGTGCTAAAAAGCACGGAAGTCATTGCCAACCATTTGAATGAGTAATCAAGATATGGTGGATATGTTTTGTTCCATGGCAAAAGTAGTTGAACGTGACCAAGTTGATTCGACTTAGAGATACATGATTCATGTGTTTAACAACTATTCAACAACAACAACTTGTATCATAGAGGGGCAAACCTACACACATGGTTGGGGGCCTTGGCCCCCCTATTTTTTAATATGTATAATATATAAAATTAATATTAAAAAAATATTTTCATTTGAGAGTTTGAATATAGAAATAATGTTACCTTTATTTTTATTTGGCTTAAAATGTAATTTTGATCTTCCTATTTTTAAAAATATGCAACTTTGGTCCCTCTATTTTAAAATAGAGATATTTAATCCTCCTATTTTTTAAATCTTGTAATCTTAGTCTCCCTATTTTAAAATAGAGACATTAGTCTTTCAGTTTTATAAAATCCGCAATTTTGGTTCTTTCATCAAATTAAAAAAGCTTTGATCAGTAAGAAATTAATTTGATGTGGCCCAAATTTACTGATGTGTCACAAGATAATTAGTTTAATCTACATCATTGTCAATGTTAATCTCTTATAGCAAATGCCTTCAGTTTCAGCGAAGGACCCAAATTGTAGATTTTATACAAGTAAGGGACTAAGTGTCTCTATTTTAAAATAGATGGCTAAAATTGCAGATTTAAAAAAAATAGGAGGACTAAATGTCTCTATTTTAAAATATGATGGATTTTGAAAAATAGAGGGATCACAATTGCATTTAAGCCTTTCTATTTATAAGACTCAATTACCTAATTTATCATGATCATGGAAATTTGTTAATTTAATAGAAAACAATAAATTTGTTCTCATTTTTTTTTCAAAATTATCCTTGTTATTAATACTTCTCTCTCTTAATTGTTTGTCACTGCAATTAATTATAGGGCTGTTAACCTTTGTCTATAGGATACTCTTACATACACTATATAAGGAATTGATAATTAACTTGAATCTCTTAAGACACGCAAACAGTCGCACTCTCACTATTCTTCATATATGTTTTTTTTTTCGATCATCTCATATTTATTCTTCTTATAATTGTTTGTGAGACTCTAACATGTTTCTAACTTAAGTGTATGAGACTAGCTTTGAATTTATAATCTAAATGCCATCATATAAAATTTGGAAAAGTAAACTAAATATCAAATTGTACCAAACATTTGTTGGAATTTTTTTAATAAAGTTTTATGACATGATTGATTGGACTTTTTTAATAAATAAAATATAGTTAGTGTAGATTTTTATCACAAATTCATTAAGTTGTATTCACCCCCTTCCTCTCCTTAACTTTTATACTTGGGTCCACCCTGGGGTCATACAATACCCTATAATTTTGTGGCATTATGATGATTTATCTTATGTTTCTTATATATAAGATTAGAGGTACTATAATTTTTCTTCGAATACTTACTTTTCTTAATTTGACTAAAAAAACCTTAAACATTAGTTATTTGGGGCAAAAGAAGTATACTTAATAAATTAAATAATAATAACTAATTTTTTTAAAATTAAAATAAAAAATAATTATTTTTATTTATTGTTAAGTTTAGAAGATTACCTTATGCTTGTGTTCGGGCTGTAGAAAAGAAAAAGAATGAGAGTGTGAAGGATGAAAAGGAAATAAAAGATTTGAATTAAAGTGATTTATTAGGTAATAAAATAAAAATAAAATAAATGGTATTTTTACAATTCTAATTTTACCCATGTGTTTGTAATTTTTTTATGGAAGAAAAACCTTTTTTTTAACCATTGCTATTATATGCGTGTTTTGTTATTAAAAAAGGAAAGTGCATAATCAATTTTGGCAAAAGCATAATTGAATAGTACCATCTCGGACACATGCGCAAGGTGATTGACGGTTAGGACCCCATTTTGAGGGCCCCCACAACTTTTAAAAAATTTGAAAAAAAAATTATTAACTTCATTTTGGTGAACTTTTTAATATATAAGAGTTTTGTGTATTATTTTTTTATGGTTAAATTTATAAATTCATGAAATTTTTTGTTGATAAATTATTTATGAAATAAATTTTCATTGTTTAGGGATCTCTTTTTTAGTTTTTGCTCTGGGCCCTAAAAATGTCCGAGATGACACTGTAATTGAATATGACCTTGAATTTGACACAAGAGATCCTTTAAAAACAAGGTGCCCTTGAATTTGGCAACAACATAAACCATTTTGCCCTTGAAAGAAAATTGAATATGTAAACAAAATCGAATGTGTTCAAAACTAAATCGATTATGCTCATGGTCCTTTCCTCATAAATGGAATTTCTACTGCTCATAATCAAATATGTTTTCAAGTAGAGGAAAAGTTATAAAAGATTAAAGTTGGGATGATCACAAGGCCCACGAAGTGTTTGTAGATGCATATGTTGTATGAAGATTTTGATGATGTCAAAAGATTAAAGCTATTCAACGTTGATTCAACTCAAGATCAAGAAATCAAGAGAAATGATTAACAATTAGTCCTTTATATGTTAAAAGAATCTCTTAAAGAGGTTGCAAAGGTTTGGCCTTAAAAGTTATAGCTTTCAAAATATCTTACAAAGTTTTTTAAGTAAGTACTTCATTTTGAAAAATATGTGTTTTCTCTCTGGTAATCGATTACCAAATAGAAGCAAGAATAGTTTCTAACATATTTCAGAAAGATTTAAATTTGAATTTTAAAATCTGTAATCGATTACAACTATTGTGTAATCGATTACCAAACACGAAAAGTTTTGAAATTCAAATTGAAGAGTTATAACTTCACAAAATAAATGTGTAATCGATTACCACATATCTGTAATTGATTACCAGTGAGGAAATTCTGAAAATAACTCTGAAAAGTCACAACTCTTCACAAGTTTTTTGAAAGGCCACCAAAGACCTATAAATATGTGACTTGTACTCAAAATTCTTTAGAGTTTTTCAGAACATTCATTGTCCTATCCTCTCATAAGAAAACCTTTGGTCAAACACTTGCAAAATCATTAAGGATTCTTATAAGTCTTCAACTTGTATCATTCTTCTCTTAAAGAGAGACAAATATTCTTCTGTACTTCAAAGCAAACTATTGTTAATAAAGAGACAATGAGTCTCTTGATTTGTAAAGTTCTTTGAACACAAGGAAGGATATCCTTAGGTGGTTCAGAAGTTGTAAAGGGATTTATAAAGTTAGTGAAAATCTCAAGTTGATTACTTAAGGACTGGACGTAGGCATAGGGCGTGATCGAACCAGTATAAAACTGAGTTTGCAATTCTCTCTTCCCTAAACTCCTTTAATTTATTGCATTTTAATTTTGCTTTGCATATTTAAAGAAATTTCAAGTAAATTGTTCTTTACTTCTTTTCTATTAAGTTTGCATATTCTTTTTTAAAGAGAGAATTAAAATTTGTTAGGGGAAATTTTTTAAACTTAATTCACCCCCCTCTTAAGTTATTGAGACCACTTGTTTAATAGTGTTGAGAGTAGTTCCGAAAATAAGGAAAAATTATACACTTTCACTCCTCTTTCATCTTAGTTTTGAACTAAAAGTAAAATAAGTGGATCCTACCACACACTATTTACAATTTCCAAGGACACTTTCTATGCAAATGAACGACGGAGGTAAACGACTTTCAACTGCCTTCATTGCATCTTCAACTTTTAGTTGAAACTTTCATCGCAATCGCAAATGAAAACACCTATGTAAGATGTAGGGACATATTTAACCTCAATTGCTTGAGTAGTAACATTTTATAATGTACTATTTGGTTTAAAGGAATGAAAGAGGTGTGAAAGTAAAAAAAAAATATATATATTTGAATTAAAATAAAGTGTAAAAATGTGAGACTCACTAATTTTTAAAACTTTATACTTAAATGTACCTAAGTGGAATTAAATCAAATACTACCTAAAGCAATGAATATTACCAACAAGTCATTGGTCCAATTGGTGTTAGACTCGATTTCATTAATGAAGGTCTCAAATTTGAATTTTTTGAATGAAAAAAACATGATTGGGAGGAAAAAAAAATCTAACTAAAGGTGACCAACTAGATTCACGATCGAAATTAGTCATCAGCAAAGTTAGTAAATATTTCGTTACCAATAACAATATAAAAAAACAATAAACACTACCATAAAATATATTTTTCATCCCCATAAATATGAATGTTTGGAATTTATTTTTGTAAAATTTTCAATAGGTTTTTCGTCTTCACAAAATTAAAATGTGTTATTTTTTTATTTAAAACAAGATTTCAAACCTAAGTGCATGATTTTTTTTTTTTTTTGCATTACTTATATGTGCAATTAGTTTAAAAATGTGAAATTTTACATTCAGTTCTATACATAAATAATGTAAACTCATTACATTTACATCGATTATATATATAATAAATATAAAAAGTTATTATTGTATATTTAAATTTATCCAACTTAAGTTCAGGTAAAAAAAATATATTTCAATTTTGTGGGAATGAAAAGTATTAAAAAATTTACAAAAATATATTTTAACTTAAATACTATAATATTATTGGATAATTTTGCATAATTTTCTTGTTTTTCATATTTGTTGTTTTGTCGTGGTAACAATTTTTATACGAGTTTTGCTTCCTTGGGCAATGTGCAATAATGAGTTTTTGCAATGAAGAGAGAATCCCGAGGAGAAGATTCAACAAGAAAACAGAACTTGTCTCTGTTACTGTTACTGTTAATGTCATTAGAAAGTGGAAATTCCTTTTCCCACGCGCTCCAAAGTGCAGTAGAATCATCAGCAGCTTCTGTCACTGTCAGTGTCCCTGTCTGTGGGGCCCTCATTCCACTTTCTCCACCCCCATTTTATGAAATCCACCTTTGAATCACTTTCAAGTCCGCAAGATGAAAGAGAATGCCAATGACCGTAATTTTTATATAAAGGGTTGTGCTGGTGTTGCTGTTGCTGTTGGCATGTATAATAGTAGAATAGAAAAACCAAAGCTTTGTGGGTTTGTGTGGACTTTTTTTTAGTGCAAAAAACAAAGTGCCACCCCTCTCTTTTTTTCCCCACTTTTTCTACCTTCTGGGGTTATTGATTATCCATCAAAATCTCTTCTTTTTAAGTGTGTGGGGGAGTTTCACTTGGCTTCTTTCTCATGGAGTGTAATGAATTTGTGTATGGTGAAATTCTTTGATTCCACAGTCAACAGTACAAGAGTGGTAAGCATCATAAGCATAGGCTTTGTTTTGTCAGTTATTGCTTCAAATGTGATGAATGATGATGACCTTTGGTTGCTGAAAAAATGAATCAGCGAGAAAAATAGGATTTTGATTTTTGGGTTGGTTCTTTTATTCTGAATTTCTGAATGAGCAAAGTGTAATATTGTGGGATTTGGTTCTTCATTTTATAGAGTTGACTTGTTATTTTCTTGGCAGAAATTTTCAAGTAATCAAATAGACTTTTTGGTCAAATTTGTTTGACAAATGTTTTGTGTTTTGGTTTTGCAGGATGTGTGTTCTTCTATGCTGAGCTGTTTTTTAAGGCTTAATTCATAGTTTAGACCTTTGGGGTTTTTCTTCTAAAATCACTTTGTTGGAGTTTGTCTGCAAGTTGCTTCAAAATGGCACAAAAAATGGAAATAGTGAGCACTTCTGGTCATCATTGATTGTGACAGCACGGCTCTAAACACATACTCTCTCATAGTCTTGTGTTGGAGGAGCCAAGCAATGACTGTTTTCATGCTCCTATGTGCAACAGGGCCACCGATCAAAAGAAGAGCGGGTTTGAGAATTAAACAAGCAGGGAGAGGTTCATACAGAGGAAGCTAGGCGTGTGTTTGAAGTTGCTATTGGGTTTTTCTTTTGTGTTTCTTCTTTGTTTTGCGTAGTCCTGGAAAGTAGAACAGAAAGATGGATGCCACTTCTATAATGCATTTGTTGAAGGGCTTTTGTGATCACACACAATGGAAATATGCTGGTTTTTGGAAGCTTGACCAACATTTTCCTATGTAAGTTCTTTGGCTAGTAGTTGTTAATAGTTTTCTAATTGAGAGAATGATATACTTAACCATTTAAAATGATGACTCCTGTTCACTTTGATAGTTTAATTATATTGTTGCTTCTATATATCTGCGTTGCAGTTCTTTAAAAGGGATGCGGATTAATTGGATTATCAGCTGAAATTTGTCTACAAGCTTCTTTTTATCTTATATATAGAATACTATACCTGTCGTGTCTTATAGAAAAGATCAAAATAAACTTCTGAAAAGGTTCCTATAAATATAACCAGAGGTAATATGATATCAAAGCTTCTTTTCACCTACTCAATTGTTTGTTGAGAAACACAATCTAGAACCTCAAGGTCAAAATCCCTTTGATCAAATTGGAAATTAATCCCATTACTCAGTGACCATTCTAGCAAACAATGAACTGTTGTTATTAAGATAATAAATAAAATCAATGTCAACCATCCCATCTAGTGTGTTACTTATTACTAGTAATAGGCTTATTAGTATGTTGAATGAAATTATGTTTGCTCTTTAGAATTAAAGATCTAGCATATATGACACAAATCTATTTGTTTTAGGACGTTGACCTGGGAAAATGGTTACCAGAAAAGAGATGAGGTTAAGGAAAGTATGTGGGGTGACCTCAGTTTCAAATCCCCAGATGAGTTATATTCTTCAAGCGGTGAAAATTCTGATTATTCGGCTCGATTACTCTTGATTGAAATGTCTCATCGCAAATACAGTTTGGGAGAAGGGTAATAACTTCAGTTTTATTGTTTTTATATCTAAAGTTGTTGCAAATTACTCCATCTGATCAAAACAATTGACTTTAGAAAACTAAAAATATTAAGTACATTTTCTAACTTTATCCTTGTCTTCTTCTGACAACTCTGCTAAGTAAAAATGAGAGGATTCTAATGGAGTGAGCTGTTAAAGTAGAGAAATGAACTTATTTTCGTTTGTAGTTGAAAACTGAAATATAATGTTTTATATTTGAGAAATTCCAAATGCATGTTTCTAGAATGAGGCCAGGAAAGCATATGATCTAGTCATTCTGCTATCTGTATTACTTTATTGTATGCAAGATGTCATAAAGTAGCACGTTTTTGTGTCCTCTTAGAGGAAAGATAGGGTGCTAAATCTAAATTAATTATAGTATTCTTGTGAACAAGAAAAATATTTGTATTATGATCTATAAAGGTGATTCAAATTCAATAAGCTTACTTAATATCATTTGTTCAGGGTTGTTGGCAAAATAGCTCTCGCCAGGGATCATTGTTGGGTTTCATATGAGGATATTCTCACCAGTAAATTTGACACAGATTTAATCACTGAGGTGAGATTCTATGCATTCAATTTCCACTTAGGAGTAAAATTAAGCTCACTGCTTTGAAATATTTAATAACTGCTATCTTTTCCTTCTCCAGTGTCCTGATGAGTGGCTGCTTCAATTTGCATGTGGCATCAAGGTATTATGTCTTGCCTTTATATATTATTTAGTTTGTACTATAAGTATGATCTGATTTCAATTTCTAATTTCTGGATATATTACAAGGCATTTAGCATGTGGACTTATCAGTGTGTTAGTGACTAATCATTTTATATTAAGACTTGCCTTACATATTATTTCCACAATTAATGAGTGCAATTCAAATTAATGTTAAGTTGATAATTTGAATTTATTTCAGACTATTGTGCTTGTACCAGTGCTTCCACAAGGGGTTTTGCAATTCGGTTCATTTGAAGCGGTATGTATATATTTTATGTTTGGATCCTGACCCAGACAGGCTGTAGCTTTTGCAGATTGAAGTTATATACTTATATCCTGATGCATGCATATCTATTAATCCTGTGCCACGAATTCTGGCAATTTTGTTCCCTATAGTCGTAAATTTTGGTCTATTACTCCCAATCTATTAGCATTTTGCATACCTGCTACAGCTCATTTATTTTTCTTTTTTCTTTTTTTTTTTTCAGTTTTCACATACCTTACAGGTTTAGGCACAAAAATTGGTTTTCTTATCAGTGTGCTAATTGGTGCTATTGTTGTTAAGGACTTGTGAGATCATGTGTATTTTGGAGGAAAATCTTTGCTTTATGCTTAATATGATTACATAATGCTTTCTTGTCCTGTCAACATTTTAGGTTGCTGAAGACAAGGAATTTGTTACCAATATCAAGGAGAAATTCTATTCCACTCATTATCTGGAAGCAGATATTACCCCTTTAAATTTGGGAACTGATTGTCAAGATGTGTCATTCTCAGACCTAATGCATAATTTGATGGGCAGTTTGGATGAATCATCATCTTCTGTTACAAAAAGTATATTGAAAAGTGAAGTTTCAACTAGTCCTGCTGCCCTCAATTCAAATGGTTCAAGGTTGAACCCGACTATGCTATCATTTATTCAGGATGACTGTTTCTTTTCTAGAGAAAATTTACTAGAATCTCTGAAAAGAGAAAATGAAAATGAGATAGGTTCCTCATCAACTGAGATGCCAAGACATATCGGTAAGGTGGAGACAAAACCTAATCATATGGAAGAGATATGGTCCTGGTCTCACTTGCTCAACAATGTTGGAGTATTTAGAGAGATGTCAAATGGATTAGACTCTTCCTCGGTTATAAATACGACACAGAAACAACTTGGAGGCATTGAAACTGGCCATGATGCTAAGAATGTGAATGACTTCGCTTTTCCCTCAGAGTCTGAATTCCGCAAAGCACTTGGATCAGTTTCATATGGAGAGACAGGCAAATTTATGTCAAAATGTATCTCTGTTGAGGAAACATACAGTAACTCAACTCTTGTAATCAACAAAAAAGAGCATGATCATATTAAAGGTTTGGAGTTTCCCAAAGATGTTGATCTGGAATATCTTTTAGATGCTGTTGTTGGCAATTTTTGTGGTGCTGCTGCTGATACTTCAAGTATATCCAACAGTGTTAGGTCTCTTACAACCATGCCAACAGAGTTTACCAGTTCCATTCAGCCAGAAAATTATTCAGAAGAAAGCACTTTGATTGTGGATAGTTCAGATGTGAAAAATGATCTTATGCCTGCAATCATGGTCAAGGGAAAAGATGAATTTTCTAACCATTTTACATCATCTTTTGATGGAAATGCAAGCTTATTGATTGACAAGGCACAACAGGAAAAGGCTAATAGTCATATGCAGCCTATTGGTGGACCAAAGCTCTCTAGCTCAAGCAAGAAAAGAACAAGAGTTGGTAACAACCAAAAGTCAAGGCCAAGAGATAGACAGCTGATCATGGACAGGATGAAGGAGTTGAGAGAACTTGTCCCAGAAGGTGGTAGGGTAAGAATTTATGTTTCAGGACAAAAGCTAATTGTTTGATTTCCCTTTTTGTACTTTGTGAAAAAATTTTAACTTTGGCCTTATGATATGCAGTGTAGTATTGACAACCTCTTGGAACGTACCATAAAGCACATGCTGTACTTGAGAAAGATAACAAGCCAGGCTGAGAAACTGAAACGAATTGCTAATCGGGCGGTAAGGCTCACTATATTTCTGAAAAATTAAAAGCAAATGTTATCTCCGAGACTGGGAAACTGGTTTTTGTTGGTCATCTAAAATAACTTTAGGTTTGCTAATTGCAATCCGTTGTGCACAAAAGCTTCAATTTATCCTTTAAGCCAAGGCATAATGGGTAACATACAACAAGAAAAGGAAATGCAAAGGAAAAATGCATGAAAGTTTATTTGGAAGAGCTTATTTACAACACATTTTATGACATAAACACTTGCATAAAGAGTTGGAAGAGCTTTAAGAAAGCAGCTCATAATATGTTCATAAATATTTTTCAACTTATTTTAATAAGATCTTTAGGATAGCTATAGAAATAACTTTATTAAAAACAGTTTAACCCTATTTCCTCTTCAATTATAGAAACAAGTTATACAAAGACAAACACTTAATACTTAAGCTGTTTATCCAAAATAATGCACCCAAAATCTGTTACAACTGCTTGATTAAGCTTAACATTGTCAAGTTGGTGCCTAGGTTCCCGAGTGCAAAAGACAGAAAGTCAATGCTAGCCACCCAGGAAGGAGCTGTGCATTTGACTTTGAAAGTGAAGTATCCTGGCCTATAGTCATAGAAGATCTGGAATGCTCAGGGCACATGCTCATAGAGGTATGCTATTTCTTCTCCATGCTACTTGACTCGCAAAATAAAATTAATAAAATCATACAAAATTGCATTTATTGAACTACTTGCCACTTTTGTAATAGATGATATGCAACGAGCATGGACTCTTCTTGGAGATTGCTCAGGTGATCCGGAAGCTGGATGTCATCATCTTGAAAGGGATCTTGGAAAACTGTTCCAGCAACAGTTGGGCTTGTTTCATTGTTGAGGTAGCGAAATATAACTAATTTGTTCCTAAGTGCATGTTTGGATAATCATTCTAAATGTATTTTTTAGTGCTAAACATACTTTTGGAAAATGATCCTCTTTATATCTTGGATAAAATATGTTTAGTTCCCGTCCCTTCAAAAAAAATGGTATTAATCTTGTACTTTAATCAATTTTGGTTCTAGAATTTTAGAAAAGTAATGATTTATGTCCCTCCTCACTGATGTTTTTGGCATGAAGAGGGACGAAAATCACCGTTTTTGTAGAGTTTAGCTACCAAACTGATGAAATTAAAGTCTAGGGACCAAAATCAAGTTTCATCGAAACTATAAGGACTAAAAACATATTTTACTCTTATATCTTTTATTTTGAAGGCATTTTTGGAAGGGATGCATCCCTCATTCATGCATTAAATTTGGTTATAGCAAGTATTTAAGTATGTTTTCTTTGAAATGCACAGGTTCCAAGAGGTTTTCACAGAATGGATGTTCTATGTCCTTTACTGCATCTTCTGCAGCTTAGGAGAAACCCTGTCTCTTGTAAAAGCTGACCCTACCATGCCAGTTCTCAGTTTCAAACTGCAACTTCTATTTAAAGAAGTTACAATAATATTCAAGAGGGCCTTCTTTTGTGTAATGCTGTAAATGATTGTGTTCATGCCCTCGTTAGTGTACTTGCTGCATTTTGGTGTTGATTATAAGCTAGTACCTAAATTTATGTAAACAAAAAAAGGACACTTTAGGGGTGCTACTGGCTGCGGAACAATATGCCTAGCAGGCAGTAGCTATCTTTGAACTCATTTCTGGTGTGGCATTATCATCATGACCTAAATAGATAACTATGGGAGTGTTAGCTAGAAAAGTAGAGCCTTACCGCCGCTGGATATTAAACTGAGTATGTTATATGAGTGTAATTAAGTTGACAATTCGCGGGAGAATAACTGTTTGATTCTCACATGATATATTTTTTAGAAGAGCATGAAACTGTAAGTGTGATTAGGTTCTCGATTGAGGATTAGTTCATAGTCGATTTAAAGGACCTAAAAGTGAAATATCTTGGGATCTAACCCGGGAACCAAAGGTTCTAATTGTGGTGGTTATAAAAAAAAGTAAATTATATTAATCACTTGTAATCACAAGATAAATGTTAACTAGTGTCCTTTGCCTATTAGATAAGAAACTAAAAGAAGAAATTTTTTTATTAGAATGTGTAAGATTTTATTGTGTATGATTATTTTTACGTTCTCTTGTAGTTCTTGTATTAAATATTTTTTTTCTTTTTAATTTTTTGACTAATGTCCTAAAAGTATTGATTAATAAAATTTAAAAAATAATATTGATAGCTTATGGGGTTTTGTAAAATCATGTAAATTTGTTTTATACTAACTTTCTAATTGTTTAAAAATATTATATCTACACCTTTTTATATATATTAACATTTTTAATTGTTTGAAAAATATTATTCTTTTATAGAGGAGGTTATTATAAATATTAAAAAAATTATGTAATTTCAAAAAATTTCAGAGAAGTTGTTAATGCATTTTTTACTCATTTACTTCAAATAATATTGTTAGCTTTCAAAAATGCCACACAAGTGTTTAAATGAGATAGGCATTTTTTATTCAAAAGGCATGATATATTTACTTTTAACGGTTAGAATCAGGCTAGTGAGGGAAGGGTTATGTAGTATCTATAAAGTTGTAAGTTTTAATTTCAGAGTAATTATTATGACATAATCTATGGTGGAAAAATAAATTTCCTTGTGTATCATATAAAAAAATAATACTCTTTAAATTGATCTCATTTTATAATATTATGGTGCACCCTCTACATCTTACCACCACCCCTCTTCTTCTCCCCAGCTACTTTGCCATCGACCATCGTTTGCTGCCACTAAAGTCGATTTCAGGCAACGGTGCACCTACTGCACCGACACCAACTTGGGTGAAGTCTCAGCCTCTGCACAACTTTGTCCTCAATGTCTTGAAATGGGGCATGAACAACATCAACAACGCCCACCACCAACACCATCGTCGCCCCTCCCTCCCAATCACGCCTCTGAACCCAATTCCTGCCCCCATCGCCTTGAATCTAGAATCGCCTACAACCAAGTCTCCCTCCCTCTCAAACCACCACCACCACACAGAGCCAAGCACAACAACGTCAATGACTCCGTCCAAAACTGGTGGAACCTTCGCCATCGCAAACCCACACTCCCTCCCCAAGGCCGCCCTCAAGATTGACACTAAACCTTCTTTTCCCACCACCACAACGCCAGCAACAACAGTGACGGAGAATTCCAAGACAACAACAACAATCCCACGACAAAGTCACTCTGGCTTCGAGGAAAAAAGAGGAGCAAATTCTGGATTACTTTCTCCCATGAAGAGATTGAAAAAGACATCTTTGTGTTTTTTATTTTGAATTTTTTCACAATTAAACTGATCTGTTTATAGTTGATTCTTGTTGTAGTGAAGAATTTAGGAAGGTCTTGGAGATTGAAGGTACAAAAGCGTGAAATTTTTAGTAAAGAGAGAAAGGAAATGATGGTGGAACGATGACTTGTAATAGTAGGAGAGAATAAGAGAGGTGGTAATAAGGTGTGAAAGATGTATCATAATATTATGAAATAAGATTAATTCAAAGGTCATTATTTTTTGTGTGTACCACATAAAAAGAATTTACTAAATTTTGAATAGATGAAAAAAAAATTCCTACATCATCGTCGTGTTTGAGTTTCATACAGTCATATGTAACACAATCATAACCTACATAGATTGGTTGACGGTAAAAAAAGATTGATTAAAATTATACAACCTCCGTTGGCGTAAAAATTGTGTTCCTTAAGGTAGCAAGCAACATGTCATCACTTATTGTGATGACTTTAGGATCACTAAGGCTTTGAAACATTATACCTTCATCTGATGGAATAATGTCAGCATCGCGATACACAAGAGCAGATGCACTCTCCATGTTTTAAGTAATAGGGTGGATATTAGACAAAGGTGTTGAGTTGCATCAAATCCCTACTGCTATATATATTAGATGATGTATTGTTCTCTCGTGACTCATACCAACAGCTGAGATCACACTGATAATGTAAACGGTTTAAATTGAGTCTTAATTAATTATGTTTGGTATCCACAATTCGGAAAAAATAGTGTTTAGTCAAATCGTCTGGTAGAAAGCATCGTCCAATCACATCATCTCAAAATAAGCAATGTGAGGTCAAATCGTATAGGGAAAAGCAATGTGTGGTCAACTCGTATAGGAAAAAGCAATGTCTGGTCAATTCGTCTCAAAGAAATGAATGTTCAATCAATTCGTATTAAAAAAAATGCAACGTTCAGTCAATTAATGCATTGTTCATTCAATTAACAAGGGCATATTAATAATCATCATAATAGGACATAATTAATAAGGGAAAACATTTAATGTCGTTTGTGTCCACCAATTCCACATCTGGGAGGCTGCCTGTTTCTTGTTGGTTGTCGACGTACTCATCCATGTTCTTAAGGTTCAAGTTGTTCATCAGGTACAACAGGTTGCTCTTCTTGGATGAAGTCATTAGTGGAAGAACTGTTGACAATACTTTGGTGAAATGATGCAAATGAAGGTATGGGCATACTTTGTATGTACGCATAAGCATACTCCAATGCTTGGAGATCTATACCCATGAGGTTGCTCATAAAGTCTTCTCTGCTAGCACTGAAGAACTGCAGATTGTACCCATAATCTTCTTGATGATGATGAGGTTGTCACATAAATTCATATGATTGAGCATGTGGTTGTAGTCTTTCATCATGCATGCCAACATCAATTGGTGGGCTTTGTTGTGGAGGATGTTGTTCAGTTTCCATGTCTGGAGCTAAACGAGATGTGGTGGCAACATTTGGATGAGTTGCGAACTGTGTTAGGCAAATTTTTTAATTTGCTCGGTACCAATTCATGTAGTAACTCATATGTTCAATCTTCCCTAGAATTGGTTGCTTGATTAACACATATTTGCGTCTTTACTTCCAAATTGCAATCCACCGTTGATGTTCCTCTACCCAATTTGTGTCACTATGTCCTCTCATGTCAATATGATGGACTTTGTCAAGATTATGCGGTGGATTTGGAATATTTTGACAAAGTCCAAATTGGAGCATGACCATCTTAGTTTGATGCCATACTACCATTGGAAAACAGATTAAAACTACACAAGTACTCCATATTTTGGAATCCTTGTATGCATTTTCTAGTAGAAATGACTCAAAACCTCTGTAAGACATCCAATGGAACTGAAAAAATAATGTGTTAGTAATTTTAAAAACAATGTAATTGAAGTTTGAATAAGTAAAACAAAACATAAATGGTTCAACCTTTTCATTACACATGTTATCAAATCTTGACCTGTAGCCTATCACATCATCGCACAAGATTATGAAAAATTGTAGCCCTCTGCCGCTTCATCTAATGAAATGTATTATGTTAGTGTTAAATACATTACCAAAAATGAACTTTGTTTGAGTGAGAAAATATTTTTTTTACCTTGTTGCAAGTGGATATGAGAGTTGACGCTTGATCCTTGGTTGAATGAATGACAAGCGATACCATGCCCAAGACTCTAACAACACTATACACCCCCCCCCCCCCATTTTTTGGATGTGGAATAAATAATCCTACACATTTCTTAGTACAAATGTGCTAAACATGCTGAACCCCAGCTCTACCGGCCAGCCCGATCAAGATTTGCTAACAGGGGTAGATATATCAAGTGAACTTTGTTCCTTGACATGTCTGGCATCAACACCCCACCAATCAGCCCTAAAATGTATGTCCTACAATGGACTGCTAATTGTTGTGTGGGTTTTGCTGGGAGAGTCAACATGTTTTCTTTTAACCATTTTAGTTTAAGTGTTAATCCCACCAATGCATTATTTGGGGGAATAACACCTGTATATTTTGTGCACATTTGTTGCTAATCATAATATGTTAGGCCAATAACTGGTTTTTCATCAATGCGTAAACCTAGTTGAAGAGCAACATCTTCCAAGGTGATTATGCACTCACCAACATGAAGATGAAATGTGTGTGACTCAGGTGTCCATCTTTCAACCAAAGCAGTCACTAAAGCTCGTCAATTTTAACTTGTCTGAGCTTTGAAACATTTGAAAACCTAGCTTGAACCAACAAAAATTCAATTCTGGGATCTAGAAAAGGCATAGCCTAAGCATATGACTGGATTGGATCGTCTGTTACCTGCAGAAATACAAAATAACAACATCATTATTTGTGAATCATAACATAATTGATATTAAACTAAATAAAATGTATTGCATGCTTCTCTAGATCTATGAAAATGTTGTTTCCAAAGAAGAGGAGTAGATGTAGATTCCATGGTTTAAGCTTTGGTACTAACGTAAAGAAGAAGTTAAAGGGTGATATATGAGAACGAGAGAAAATGAGTCTGTGAGCTAGTGTATATGGTGGAAATACATGCATTGTATTTATAGAAAAAAATCTAACAGTAACATAATTCACTCGATGGGATTTAGGCCGTTGATTTTGTCGGTGGGATCTTGGTCATTCAACGTGCATTTCTCCAATCGGTGATATCTAGACCGTTGATTTTATCGATGGGATCTTGGTTGTTCAATATGTGTTGCTCCAATTGGTGATATCTAGGCCGTTCATTTTGCTAGTGGGATCTTTACTGTTTTTTTTTTGAAGTGTATGTAACAAGTCAGTAAACATTATAAATATGGTGTATTATGATGGTGGGATCTTGACTGTCCATCACCTAAATCAGAAACCTTTTTGCTACCTTAAACCCTTCATCATTAGTCAATGTGATAGTGTATTATGATGGCACCATCATAACAACTAAACATGGTTCAATGTTTGTAAGCGGTTCACCAAAAATCATTCAACTTGACAACAAAATGTCATTTGATGCCTTGAAGCAAGCTATTGGAAACATGATTAGTCTATCAAATGGTAAAGTTGTCCTAAAACCATCTTAGAATTATGACATTCTAAGTCGATTTTGCCCCAAAACCGTTTTAACATATTATGATTCTAAGATGGTTTTTGGATGAAAACTGTCGTCGAATACCAAACATACTAAGACAATTCAAGAATTGTTGTGGAAATTGAACACTTTCCATGATGGTAGCTTCGAAGACGGTTTGCCAATCGTTGTTAAAAGCATTAAATAATCGTCGTTGAAACACAATTTTCTAGTAGTGTAGGAGCACTAATAAAATCAACATATCTAAGGTGTAATGCATTGTTCAACAAAAGAAGGAGAGAAGTCACAACAATGGTTGCATCTATCCAAGTTTATAGCAAGTACTAAATAAGGCCCATCAAAGACACACAGAGAAAGGCAAGCACTCACACTGTTCTTGAGTTTGATCGACACGAGACATAGTTCTTGGTCTGGAGACAATAAACCCGAGAGAGGTTCGGCTTGTTGAATATTTCACAGTTAGACTAGATAAAAGGTTATGTGACTGTGGCAAATTCCAAAAATTGCACATGCATTGTTCTCATGTTGTTGCTACTTGTAAGTATGCTCACAATGAGTACATGAACCACATACATCTTGTGTATACGTTGGAAAGTGTCTCCAACGTATACAAAGGATTGTTTGGAGAATTGCGCAACAAAGCGTATTGGCCACCATGTCACAAGCCAATGTTCTGCCCTGACCCAGACAAGAAAAAATTCTAAGGGTCATCTTGTCTCCTCTCGTATCCACACTGAAATGAATATTCGAGAACCAGGTCAACCAAAGCGATGTTTCATGTGTCACATCCCAGACCATTCAAAGAAAACTTGCCCCCATCGTGTAGGCTCAAGCGACCAACGTTAAATTTATTTCATATTCTTTGTATTTAAAAAATTTTGTTGTATTGTTTCAAATTTAAATATTTTAGTTCAATTCAACTTGTTGCTATATTTTTTTATCTTCTTATGCTCATTTGCTACTTTCTCTTTTTCTTATCATTTCTATTTTTCCACTTATTTTTAATAAGCTAAATGATTTTATTTAATTAAAATTTGTAAATAAAATAAAATATTTTCTAATTTAAAAAATGACTTTTAAAATTTTATTCAATTTTAGTCTCTTCTCGCTAATTCAAAACATTTGATATGTATAAATATGATAGGTTTGCTAGGACTATTAGACATCTAGGGAGAGAGAAAAAAAATAATTATAAAAAAATAAGTGTTGGACTAGCGGCCTCAATAACATAAGAAAGGGTGAATTAATTTCTCACTAACAAACTTTTAAACCTCCTTCTAAATGATAGGTTCAGAATGCAGAAGAAGAAGCAGCAATCAATTTAATAATGTTCTTTAAACATGCAAGACAAAACTAATTGCAATAAAATAAAAGAGATAAGGGAAGAGAAAAATGCAAACTCGATTTATACTGGTTCGACCACTTCCCGTGTCTACTTCATTCATCGTTACTTATGAGATGTGAGATGCGAGCTTGTTAATTTCTTCCTTCACATTATTTAAAAAGTATATTAGTTTACTATGCCTTTAATTATTAAAAATTGCATAATTCTTTATCCGCATCCATACTGGAACCAGTACCACACCCATATTCATGAAACATAGCATATAATGCTTTTTAATTTCTACTCTACTCTTAACTCTATCCTCATATTTTAGATTTTGAGGTGAGTTATCATATCCTTTGACTGAAGTAGTAACCAAATCCAACCTTCCCCTAAGTATTAGTTTGTCTAATTAGGTCATCACATACACACACTAGCTGGAATAAATAAATAATATTTATTTAATGATCACACATACCAAATTTTAGAAACATTTAACATTCATAGGTATGTAATTTTACAATTTTGACATGTATTAGATTTTTTTCAAAAAAAATTCATACAATAAAAAAGTAGTTGATTCATGAAATATCAAATATAATTTAAATTATAAGTCACAGGAACACCTTTGTTTTTTCAAAGCCTTCCACAACACTTATCTAGACACTTGATTATATACTTTCTCCAAGTCAATAAAAACTTTATGTAGGTCTCTTTCTTTGTTTAGGTTCCTTTCTGGCAACCCCTGATAAAAGATAAATAGCTTATGTCGTAGACCTTCCTAGCATAACTCAAAATTGATTCCCTGCAATCTGGGTCTCTTCTCTTAACTTGCTCAATGACCTTTTTTCCCGACAATTTTGTAGTGTAACTCGTAAGTTTTATTCCAATGTAGTTTACATGAATATTAGGAACCAAAGTATTTCTACTTCACTCATTTGACATTTTCTAGGATTTAAAATCTCATTAAATAACATACATAGTGAAACAAATGAAACACTGTTCTTCTACACATTTCCAAACTTAAATAAGAATAACATCAGAAACAACAACTTTACCATTATCCATCCTCTTAGTTCTTTTACCTCTCACCCAATTGTGCAATAGTAAGCAAAGTTTTGTACATCCTCTTGGATTCTTAGTCCTTCCATATCACATGTCAATCCTTACCCCCGATTGAAAATCTTATAAAATTAGTTCTACCATGTCTCTTTGAAAACCCTTGCTCATTTAAAACTACATTCAGATGCCAAAGCAACGACTCCAGCTAGTTTAACATTGTACTCAAACCATATAACACATTACTTTCGAATAACAGCCTAACATTAGCTCTCATTGTTTGTTGTGTGTCCCCGGGCTAAGGAACCCATAATATTAAAAATGTGAGATTTCAATGTGTGCAAGCTCTATCTCATCCTTGGCAGCAAAAATAAAATGCCATTCATCTAGGCAGAAGATCAACATGGAAAACCATTAAAAAAATTCCAACAACAGCAGACTCACCTGGCCATACAGTCCCCAGCCGAATGTAAGAAGAGCCCCAGCATCTACAGAAAGAATTTTTAAAAAATTGTTACAAATTATGACTGTTCTTAATCACTAACTAAAACATGCATCTCTTTCAACTACATTAAATGAATATAGATTTAGTAACTGATTACAATTCTCAAACTGAATTTAGCCTTTGTAATACAACACTCATACAATTTTATAAACATTCAGAGATGCCTTTGCAAGGCTACATGACAGCAGTGAAATCTGACCTGTTATCACGACACTATGTCGACCGCCACAAGAAATGTCCATCACATAACTTCCAGTAACATTTGACCCTTGAGCTCCAGCACCACTTCCTTGATGAAAAGCTGATGATTTATCCTTCCCAGCAGACTCAATACAAGGTATAAGATGAGGGGATGATACCATCTTTACCCGAGAACCCAATCCTAGCTGTCCTTCACCTCCATAGCCCCAACCCCAGACCTGTCCCACATCTGAAAACTTCGGTAAAAATATGATGCATCAGGTGTCTTGCTTTACATCAAAAACCTTCCATATCTTCATACTTCATTGAACCTACAAAACTACATAATGTAACCACAAGAGCCAACTATCCCTAGATTCTCGGAATCATTATAGTACACTAAAGATATATACAAAGTGAACTACCTGACAGTGCCAAGGTATGCCGCCCTCCAAGTGCTACAGAGGTAATTTTCACTCCATTACCAAGGGTCACAAGAGAGGGGGACACACTAAAGAATTCATCTCCAGATGCTTGACTGTCAGAATCCTGTCTAGAGAAAGTGATCTTCCTACGCTTTACAACTTCATCTCCCACTTTCTTGTTGTCATGATGAGAATCTGATCCACTGCTTGTGTTTGAGCTCTGAGGGCTTCCTGTTTAATGTCTGAAATTCCATTAACTCCCTGAAATGAAATCAGAAAACTCTCTTTTTGTTAAATTATTTTTGTTGTATGAAAAAGTGTTGATTAGCACTTTGTTCAGCTATTGATGAACTTTGTTTCCCAGCAATATCCTTTTGGAGACTTCCCACAGTGATGAAATCAGTAATAACTTTCCCAGAAGGCACACATTCTTTCCAGCCCCATGCATACACCTCACCTTCTTCTGTAGACGAAGCAGTATATTCCTTAGCAAAGCATTAGTATCATATTCATATATTGGCCGTTGCTTCACAGGTAATCTATGAGGTGACTCTAGTTGTTCTTTAAAATATTATAAATGCCAAGTTGACTGAGTCATAATGATTAAGTTTAAATATGTTCATGATCCCTCTAAATATCATAAGCTTCCCATTCTGTTTCACATTTTTAAAAAAGTTGGAATCTAGTCCTTGTAGGTTGTTTTCCTTCCCCATATAATCCATCTATTAGTCTTCCATTTTACAACTTGTGATATTTAGAAGGACCAAAAAGCATGCAAAAATATGGTTAAATAAGTTTAGTCTCTTACATTATTGGTCAAGCATGGCCCACTTTCGTTATTGCCTAAAACACAATTTTTGCAGCTAACTTAGAAAAGACTTTCTTTAATTAACAATTTTAAATGGTAACCAATGTACAAAAATCTATCGACACGCTAAAGTTTTCAACCATATTCCATTTAATGACACGTTGAACTTTCTAGCAATATTCCATATACATCATTTGAGATAAGTGTCTCCATATACATGTTTTACAAACTGTTAAAACTTTGTTCTCATACCACACATCTGCTTCTGTAATTTTCATATATACATATCAGTTTCAGATCTCATTGAAGGGAAGAAAAATCCTTTCATCCTATTTTAATTAGCATTGTTGGGTAATTATACTAATTAGATAGTTATAAAATATATAAAAATTGTTTAGTGATAATATATTTACAAAATTACCTCTATTAGTTAAAATAATTAAAAGATGGCACATATATTATATTCTCACTTTCCTGATTTAATACAGTTGAAGCTTTTGATATTTTAGTGAGTAAAAAGTTGTCTCACTTTTAGCTTTAGCTTTATTGCTTTTTGAATGACATATATATAGAGTACATAAGAAGAGAGAGACAGCTCACATACAAATAACCTAACCCTGTTGTCTCTCCATATAGAAGCAAGATACAAGAAATAAAGAAATATTCAACACTCCCCCTCAAGCTGGAGCATATAAATCATATGCACCAAGCTTTTGGAACAAATGTACTGAATTCTAGGTCCTCTTAAGGACTTAGTCAAAATATCTGCTGGTTAATCATTAGAATTAATAAACTCAGTGGCAATCTCCTTGGACAATAGCTTCTCCCGAATGAAATGACAATCAATCTCTATGTGCTTAGTACTCTCATGAAAGACTGGATTTGAGGCAATGTGAAGAGCAGCCTGATTATCACAGAATAACTTCATTTGCACAACTTCACAAAATTTCAATTCTTGGAGAAACTGTTTAATCCACATTAGCTCACATGTAACCATAGCCATGGACCAATATTTAGCTTCTACGCTGGATCGAGCAACAACAATTTGCTTCTTGCTCTTCGAAGAGATAATATTCCCTCCAATGAAGACACAATAACCTGATGTAGATCTCCTATCCATAGGACAATCAGCTCAATCTGCATCACAATATCCCGATAGTTGTGTATTACCCTTGTCTTCATATAACAATCCTTGTCCAGGAGCTCTTTTAACATATATGAGAATACGCATGACAGCATTCCAATGATCTACATGAGGATTCTGCATAAACTGACTAACCACTCCAACAGCAAAGGAGATATCAGGTCTTTTAATAGTGAGATAAATAAGTTTTCCCACAAGTCTCCTGTATCTCTCAGGATCAGGAAAAACTTCACTTTGATCTGCCATGAGCTTCAGATTTGGATCCATAGGACTATCAACAGGTCTACAATCCTGCATGTTTTTCTCCTCCAAAATATCAAGTGCATACTTCCTCTGTGAGATCACAACACCATCTCCTGAATGAGCCACCTCAATACCAAGTAAGTACTTCAAATTTCCCAGATCTTTGGTCTGAAAATGGCTGAACAAGTGTTCTTTTAGCTAGACAATCTTAGTAGTATCATTCCCTATAATCACTATATCATCAACATAGACAATTAGATATACACACTTCCCAGGGGATGTATGACAATAAAAAACAGAATGATCAGCTTCACTTCGTTTCAGCCCAAAAAGTTTAACAATATGACTGAATTCACCAAACCATGCTCGAGGAGATTACTTCAAACCATAGAGAGATCGATGAAGCTTACACACAAGACCATACTCCCCTTGAGCAACAAACCCTGGAGGTTACTCCATATAAATCTCCTCCTCAAGATCACCATGGAGGAAGGCATTTTTTGATGCCGAGCTAATGGAGAAGCCAGTGACACATGGCAGCCATAGCAAGAAACAAACGGACGGTAGTAATTTTGGCTATAGGAGAAAAAGTATCACAATAATCAAGATCATATATCTGAGTATAGTCTTTGGCCACTAATCGAGCCTTAAGCTGATCAACCTCACCATTAGGTCCAACTTTGACTGCATATACCCATCTACAACCCACAGTCTTCTTGCCAGGAGGAAAAGGAACAAGTTCCCAAGTACCATTATTCTCAAGAGCCTGCATTTCATCAATCATAGCCTGTCTCCATCCAGGGTAATTAAGTGCCTCATGAACATTAGAAGGAACATTAAGAGAAGATAACGAGAAAACAAATGAAGAGTATGAAGGAGACATACGGTGATAACTTAAGAAGTTATAAATGGGATGAGGGTTACGAGTAGACCGAGTACCTTTCTTGATGGCAATGGGTCAATCTGAATCAGAGTGATGAGAGGAAGAAGGATCCATGGTTTGAGGATTGGTTGGAGAAGGATGAGAATCACGAGAAGGCTCAGGCATTGTAGAATCAACTTGTCATGTCCTGTGTTGATAGGTAATAAGAGGTGGAGGAGCAACTTCAGGCATATTTGGTGGAGAATATGGGACTTCACTAACATTTTGGTCAGAGTTATCTAGTGGACTAGGAGAAGGAATTGGAAGGACTTGCTGGAGAGAAGAAGAGTGATCCATGGAAGGTGAGAAGAAGGGTGTGTCTTTAAATAAGGTTAAATCTGCAGACATATAGTATTTTCTTGTGGTTGGAGAGTAACATTTGTAACCCTTTAACCCAAAAAGACACACTTGATGGCCTTAGGGGAAAGTTTGTCTAAACTAGGAAATAGATCATGGACAAAACACGTACAACCAAACACTTTAGGAGAGACATGAAACAATGGATCATGAGGAAAAATAATTGAGTGAGGAATTTGGTTTTCAAGGAAAGATGAAGGCATTTTGTTGATTAAGAAGCAAGCAGTAAGCACTGCATCTCCCCAATGGTGTGTGGGAACATTGGAATTTAGCATTAGGGAACAAGCAATTTCAAGAAGATGACGATTCTTCCTTTCTGCTATATCATTTTGTTGTGGTGTATGAAGACATGTGGACTGATGTAGAATACCTTTTGAAGACAAAAAGGAGGACAAATCATGAGAGAAATATTCTTTAGCATTATCACTTCTAAAAATCTTGATAATTTTTTCAAATTGATTTTCAATCTCTTTAAAGAACAACATGGAGATAGGTAAAAGTTCAGATCTGTCTTTCATTAAATAGACCCAAGTACATCTTGAAAATTCATCAATAAAAGTTACAAAATATCGAAAATCAAAAGAGGTAACACGACTTGGCCCCCAAATATCAGAATGAATGGTAGAAAAAGCTGAGTTACATCTTTGTACAGCTTGAGGAAATGATGATCTAACATGTTTTTCTAGTTGACAGGACTCACAGTTGACAGGACTCACATTTTAAGAATTGAAGATTCTTAAGATTAGGAACCATCATTTTCAGCTTTGGCAGACTTGGATGACCTAGGCGATCATGCAAAAATTTGGGTCTTGAAGTTGCAAAACAGGACATAGGAAAGTTGGGTTCTAAGTAGTAAAGGCCTCATGATTCACGTCCTTCTCCAATCAATCGACCCGTGCCATGTTCCTGAATCACAAAAGAATTAGCAATAAAGGTTACTGAGCAATTCATTGAACGAGTTAACTGACTCAATGAAATTAAATTATAGGGACATTGAGGAATAAACAAGACAGAATTTAACTTTAACGAAGGAGGTAATGAGACTTGACCACTTCCTTGAGACGCAACTTTGGAACCATTAGCCACTGTGACAAGGTGAGGAATTTTGGGAAAAGAAATGGATGAAAAAGAAGATTTATTATCAAAGATATGATCAGAGGCACCTGAATCAAGTATTCAAAGACTAGAGCCTTCAACTGATTGTAAAATACATGCTGTTGAAAAACATGGTACCGAGGAAGATGAAGCTTGGCTGCTGGATTTCTCAAATTTCAACTTCAGATACTCTTGGTACTCCTCATCAGAAAACCTAGACTCTGATTTTTCTGACTTAGCTACCTGGGCTACTTTGTCAGGGAAGCCATGCAAGGAATACCAGTTTTCTTGAGTGTGGCCCATCCTCTTGCAATATGTGCATTGAGGACGTCCACCTCTTCCACTGCGGTCTCCTCTACTGTTACGGTCTCCCCCTCTCCCACGAGATGCAACCATGGCTGATGTTTCCACCCCATCAGCTAGATTTTCATCCTTCAACACATGAGGCACACGAAGCAGTCTAGTGATGAGAGAGTCCATCGATAGAACTTGGTCTCCAGCAAGCACTTGATCACGCACATGATCAAAGTCTGAATGTAGACTCCTTAAGATAAGAACCATGTAGAATTTATCCAGCTTCTTATTCACTTCCTCCAATGAATCACCCACAAGGAACCTCTTCAGCTCTTCTACTGTAGCCCGAGCTTTACCTATATGTGCAATCATGTCATGGCTAGTTTGCTTAAGGGCTGCAACCTTCATGGTTGCATCAAACAGGCTCTAAATATCATTGGCAAAGATTTCTCGGACTTTCTTCCAGAAGGAACATGTTTTGAACGATCTAAGGATCTTCAAAACGTCGGGCTCAACAGATTTCCATAGAACAACACAAAGTTGATAATCCAACTTTTCCCACTCAGACCTTTTATCATTTGGAACAACATCAACACCTTTCTCCAAGTGGTCGTGGTGGCCTTGGCCGAGAAACCACAGCTCCACTGAAGCTGACCAAGATAAATAATTCTTCCAGTTGAGTTTTGTTGTTGTGATTGTTGGAGTTCCGGAAAAGGAGAGAACAGGTCCAGACAAAGCCATTTCTACTCAAGAACACAAAACCTAAAAGTGGAAAAAGGAAAGAAGAGCAAGGCCAACACGTTCCAAGTGTCAAAACTGAAAAATGATGGCTGGAATGGACTCCTGGGAGGCCGACGAGACAATCGGCGCCGGTCTGGCAAGATTCCGATGTCAGGAAGTCAGCGCATGGCGCTCACGCGCGAGAAGAAGCAGCGGCTGGCGGCGGCGCGTGGGTGGTCGGATGGCCACGCGACTTGTGGGGTTAGGTCGAGCTTCTCAAGATGCACCAAACCCTACTATCATCAGAGAAAAATGGGAGCGAACGACGGCAACGCGGCGGCGGACGACAGCGTACAAGCGGTGCGGACGTGAACTTGGCTCTGATGCCAAGTTGAAGCTTTTGGTATTTTAGTGAGTAAAAAGTTGTCTCACTTTTAGCTTTAGCTTTATTGCTTTTTGAATGACATATATATAGAGTACATAAGAAGAGAGAGACAGCTCACATACAAAATAACCTAACCCTGTTGTCTCTCCATATAGAAGCAAGATACAAAAAATAAAGAAATATTCAACAAATACCTTATATTACACTCCTTTTCTATCTCTTATCTTTACTTCCTATTAAACAAGTAAACAACTGCTTAATAACTATCATGAAGTAGCTTTACTTTGTATTCCTAGTTTATCTTTGCCTACAAATTCTCTTTCACTATGCTCAATTCCTAATAGTTATCAAAAGTTAAAACTCCAATAAGATTGTTTTAAACTTAAGCATTCACTCACTTTTTATTTATTTTTATCTGCTTTTCCTTCATTCTGAATAACTCTCTTATCTACATTGCTCTTGTATCTTCTTATTAATTGTTAACTATTGTTAATACACAACTCAATTTCTTTAAAAGTAATTTCAATCAATTGAAGCACTTACACAAAGTAGCATTATACTATATAAACAATCAATTTGAATAATCAAGTTATTTTGATTATTCAGGAGGTTTGATTTATAATTTTGTTTCACAAATGAATAAACAAAATTTCAAATAAAAAAATTAGATGAAGTTTAATAAGAGGCCTCAGGCTACCAAATGTGTTCGGCCCCCATAGTTAGTGGTTACTAGTAAGCCATTCTTCATATATAGAAATGAATAAGGAGAAACCAGACATTGAAGCGAAGGAAGAGGGGCGGGGTAGAGAAACGGACAAGGAACTTAAGAATTTCAAATAATATATTTTTCATTCTGGTTTCTCTCAAAGTCTCAATAACTTCAATATTAAGTGTATGCTATTGATTTTACTATTTATTAAAATTCTTCTTGTTTAACCCCTTGCCAAAAAATAAAAAACTATACAGAGAATGAGCCAAATGAACAACTTAACCAGCGAATCAAAAAAGAACAAGAAGCATTACCAGTGACCGAAGCGCAGTGAGCCCAACCAGCAGCAGCCTTCACCACTGAAGCCTCAGTGGGAAGCTGATAAAGCCCTGGAATCTCCTTCAGAAAGCACATGCACCCATAACAAGTTGCAAAATCAATTCCATCAACAAATTCACACCAAAACCAAGCCCTACATTAGAACACTAACTGCATTACCCCATGCTTCCCTGATATCAAGTAGCTCTGCCCTTCATCGTCTGCAGAACCCCACGTTATGAGCTTCCCTTTCTCTGCACAAATCACAAATCGGCGCACAATTAATTAAAATTTCAGAGAAAAAAAAACAGTTCTTCAGATTTTAACAGATGAACCAGATTAAAATAAATATAAAATTCAGAATCTGGTTCTAACGATTTCAGATCTAGAACATCTTCTTTGAAGTGGATTAAGTTTTTTTATGAGTTTAGTCAAGATAGTGTCAACGGACTGAGAAATCAACCTGAGATGACCATGGCGAATCCGCAACCACCGCCGCACACGTCCTTCCACGAATCTACGGCCAGTGAAGGATCGGAGAGAGTCACAGGCGCCGGAGAGAGTATCGGAGACTTCTTCGGCGAGGCTCCGGGAAGGTATCCCCACATGTAAACCATTTTCTCCGCGCGCTCTTCCTCCTTCACAACCACCACCTCCCTCGCATCCTCCACCGCTTCGGTTTCGTTCATGGCGAGGAAATCTCCGATCTGGTAAACGACAACACGGGGCTCCAAAACGCAGGGAATCGACAACAACGCTGCATTTGCTGAAGCAAAAACGAAACGAGAGGTTTAGAGAGGGAAAAAAAATAGAAAGGGGTTTGAAGTTTGAAGACATCGTATCAATTACAAGGTTATAGCGTGCGCCACGTCGGACGTTGACGTGGCGATTCGAACACTTGGCGAGATCAGGACCACACGCGCGGATTGCATTGTTTGAAGGCATCGAAATTTCTGGAAAATGGAGGGGACCATTGCGTCGCGTTCGAGGGGCCTCTTCTGAGCGACGCGTGTCTGGTTGTGCTTAAGAGTTATGTATTTTAGCGATTAAAATAATGATATTTTGTGACATGATTAGCGTGTAAGAATATGATTTAATTAATGAAATACGATTAATTCACATTTAGGAATGTTCCGGAAGTTATATTTGAATTTTGAAAAAAGATTTTTTTTTAAAAAAAAGCTGCGAGTGTGGGCATCCCTTGTGGTTTTGGTTGGATCTAACGCACGGACAGGAAACAGCCACGTCTACATGACATGTGCCAAATCTTTTTTTATTTTTGTTAACCCGCATGATGCTTGACTGCTTTCTCCTCTCTTACTCTTACTAGAAAATTTACAAAAATTATTTTGTATAAAATAAAGATAAATATTTAATTTTATATAATTAAAATTTATAATAAATATATTCATTTAAACATGTATGTGTGTATATATATGTTTATATTTTTTATAACTAATTTAAATTTTGATATAAGATTATACTTATAAAATTATTGAAACATAAGGTAAATTAAAATAGAGTGTAAAAGTATGTAATTCTTATTAAATTTTAAAATTTTTCTCTTATTTATATCTTTCTTTTGGCACAACTGAATGTTTTCTAAGAAAATATATTAATGGAGATAGACAATGAAGGAAATCAAATATATAAATAAGAATCATACCAGCAACATATTCTTTTTTTTTATCACACACTTTCCTATTGATGATTAAAATTTATTAAAAATCATAAAAATGTATGGATACTACTCTATATTTAATAAATCTCATTTAGACTTATGCTAACACAAAAGAAAGTGGTTTAGGATGGTCCATTATGTGATGATTGTTACCCTTTGAAAGTAAGTTACTCTATATTCAAAGGTTGTGATCTCTCACCTACTACCTTTTGAGATGGTTTTTATTTGTTAATTTTTTTAAGTTTAAATGTAGTTTACACAAAAGTCTTTTGTAATTTAAATGATGACCTCTTTTAGGTAAGCAATAGTCAAAGACCTAAACATATTTCCCATTGTGACCTTGTCGTCGACAACTATTACCGTGGCATCTTCCATCATGATGGCTTCACTTCTACTACCTCTTTCATCTTCATCATCCTCAATGCCTTATGAATCCCTATGTTTTGCCATGATGAGTGGAATTGCATTAAAATTTTGCCTTTGGTTCATTCTTGTAGTGTTTAGAATGTTTGGGGAGACTTTTGGATTTGCATAACTTAAATCATGACATTTTGTTTGTCACCTCTCAATTAGCAAGACGATTCCTGAGAGAGAACGAAGAAAGAAATTCATTAAGCAATGCCTCATAGCTGAATGAGAATATGAATAGGGAGTAAAGTAGGATACAAATGTTTATGTTTGTTTTTCCTTAACTTATAAGGATAAGTGCTAATGTTGTGTATGCTTGACATATGTGATTTGGTTGATGTTGCTATGTATTTTGAGTTGCTTCTACCTTTTTAATATGTTTCATGTGTTGTAGGTGAGTTACTAAGAGATATAATTGAGTGTTTGTTTGTGTGCCTTGGGAACACGAGTTAGATTGTATTTGTCATAGGATGAAGGAATAGTGACCTAGATTATAGGTAGCCTAAATCCTATTAGAAGAGTGTTGTCCTACATAAACTAGTGTAACAACAAATCATGTAACCCCTTTGGTGTGTCTAAAATAAGATCGATAAAGACATTTTCAAATTTCAACCTAGAAGTAACTTGAGTGATCTCATGTAAGAGAAAGTAAGTGAGTTACACCTAGTGAGGCCTATAAGAATGGATTTCCAAGTACCACATATCTACTCGGAAGAAACCTTGAGAGAGTTAGCTTTAGAAGAGACAATCAAGAAAGAATTCCCAAGCCTGAATACTTCCTTAGACAAATGCCTAGAATCAAAACTACCTGATCTTATAGTTATGTTTTGGAATTAGGCCTAGACAAGGAGGATTAGATGACAATAGGTTTCTACCTAGATAAAGCTTGTTTAGTATAATGATTGCCAAAATTGGTTTAAGTACAAAAGGAATTTTTTAGAAAACCTTTTGACCTAGAGAGTGGGAATTTTCCTAAGAAAGGTTGAGGAAGGATCATAAAACCTTTAAAGTTAAAACTTGTTTAGGAGACCATTAATGGGATGAATCTTAGTATATTGAGAAAGATGATCAGGAGTGCAATTATGGATATACTCTTAGACTTTAATTTTTTAGGATGAAAATATTTTTAAAAGGGTAAAGTTGTAACACCTTAAATTTTAAATATTAGAAATAAATCATGAGATAGGAGACTCTTATTATTATAATTATATTATTGACTTAATGTTACTTTTGGTCCATTATATTTTTATTTTTTTATTTTGGTGCATTATGTTTTAAAAGTTTTATTTTAATCTTTTATGTCTTCAAATGTTTCATTTCAGTACATTGAGTTTTAAAAGTTTTATTTTGGTCCTTTATGTTTTTGAAAGTTTATTTTTTTTTTCATCTTTTTTTTTTCCGTTAAAAATGTTAGTGTTCTATCAATGTTTAAAATTTTGACAGAGCACTAAATATAAGTAAAATAATTAATTTAAAGTAGTGGCGGCTAAAATAATTGATTATTTCAAAACTTAAAACATTGACGAAGCACTAACATTTTTAATGAAAAAGAAAGAAAGAGACAAAATAAAACTTTCGAAAACATAAAGGACTAAAGTGAAACTTTCGAATCTTAATATACTAAAATGAAACTTTAAAAAAAATAAAGGACCAAAATGAAACTTTTAAAACTTAATGTACCAAAGTGAAAAAAATATTAATACATAATAGACCAAAAGTGACATTTAACCTATATTATTTGATTAAAGAATACTTTAGACATTATCATAAATATTAGGTTTATCTTGAAGATTTGTTTATACTTAACTATAGATATATTATATTATATTATGTTGTATTATATTATATCATTGTTGTTGTTTGTTCCTAGTGGAAGCCCATCTTCATGTTTTTTTCCAAGTGAGTGCTTCCTTTATCCTTCCATGTCTCTTTGACTATTGTTTTTTCCCTTTTTTTTGTGTGTCTTAAGTTAGAGATTTGAAGGGATTTGGAGATATTGTGAATGATTGGAGGGGGATTGGATTGTCTAGAAGCTTATTTTGAAAAAGAAATAAGCTTATGAACCTAACTCAAAGATTGGGGATTTGGTAGATTGCATGATTAATAGGGCATATCGTGTTAGTTTGATGTTTAGAAGCTTAAAAACTCATTTGTGGATCTTTTAGGGTGACGTTAGATGGTTGGATCACTACAAGAAAATACGGTTTTAGACGAGGATTTTTAGCGGGGGTTACTTTAATCGTCAGAAACAAATGAAGCTAACAAAGGTTTATAAAGTTGTCGTTATCTACCTACGCTTATTAGCGAACTACAAGTAATTTTCGACGGTTAAGGAAAAACCTTGGTTAGTTTTATTTGTTTTTATTTTTTTATTTGAAAATTTTAGTTTATTTCTTTTAGCTTATCATATTTTGCATCTTCAAAACCTAGTGTTTGTTTTAGGATTTCTATTGTCTCCAAATCCTTTGTTCTCACTCTCTTCTTTGTTGTCATAGTAGACACTCCTTCCTTCTTCCTCTCTAAAATTGGCACCTCTAAAACCTTGTCCGTCGCCTCCATTGCCTCACCACTCCTCTGAGTTTAGGGAAGACGACTTCAAGGTCAATGTGTCTCCCAACGAGAAGGAGACGCGAACGTCACTATGGCATCATAACAAATCTGATATTGGGTTTGGGTTTCGAGGTCCAAATTCCTTCCTCACAGTGAAAAATCATCTTCTAAAACGCCATCATCTCCGACTTTGTTTGATGGAGGGGAAGGGCAAGTTTGCAAAGTGGTGAATGTCGGAGGTGGAGGATGCAGAGGTGAAAGCTTCCTAGTCTCATCTACGATGGCTCATCTAATAATAGGTTTGGGTTTTGAGGTCCAAAATCAAATAAAAGTTTTGGGTTTCAAATCTAAGTTTCAATTTTTGTATCTCTTGGTTAATGCTCTCCTTGCTGATTTTGAATTAACAACAAACAGGAATGGTATGATTTAGTCTCAAGGATTTAGGTTAGTTTTATTTATTTTATGAATTCATCATCATCATTGAATTGATAAGATGAATTTGACTTCTTTTTCCCCAAAAGTCTTCCCTAGAAAACTAAAAAAATTAGTGACAATTTGAATTCATATATGCAATTTGAATTCCCTAGCATACTTATTTGAATTTGAATGTTTGAAATGGAATTGTCAAATGATCATGTATAATATGTATGCTTTTCTAAAACCAGCAGTGCATGTACAATTAGACCCCGCAGGATGCCTAGTCATAAGTGGGGAGCCTGGGCATCCTAACAATCCTTGGGTGTGACACCTTCCAAAAAGGTATGTTTTATTTTTCTTCAACAATGAAAAGAATTGTCTTGCTTTGAAATTTTCTAACATAATTGTTGTTGTTTAAATTTTTGGTCGGGGAGAAAAAGGTGCAAGCTTAGTGAAATAAAAGAAAGTGGACAAAAACATTGTATGTAATACTACAATGAATTGAATTCTAATGAATACTAGATTCAACAATGTATAAGTGAACATACAATTTTTAATTGTTAAACTTTGGAAAGTGAGAATATAAGTGATGAGGACAAAAGAAAGTTAAGTTAAAATATTAAGAAAATTAAAGTTCTTTATTGTATCGTAAATATTTGTCAATATTGCTAGATCTTTAATGATTGCAACTATGGAAATTTCATACTACTTTAATCTTTAAGTGTTTGAATGAACATTATATCCTTTAGTTATTGTCAGGATTTATTTCCCTCTCAATTTCTATTTTTTAGGCCTTCTTAACCAACTTATGTTTCTACAACTTTAAAAATAACACTTTTTTTGAGAAATTGAATGTTATATGCAACACACTAATGGTCAAGATTAGGAGTTGCATATGAGGAACTTTGGCTCGCACAAAGTTAGGATGTTTGAAGACGTGTAGTGAAGAGTAGTTAAGGCAATCCCATGGGGGCTAGGTGAAGCAACATGCTAAAAACAAGGTGCAATGAGTAGTTAAGGCAATTCCAAGGGGACTAGGTGAAGCCACTGTTGGTAAATATTTGTGTTTTAATTTAAAATTTATAAATATATATTAATTCTATTTTATAAAATAAAATAATTATTTAGATTTTATTAAGATTTTGTTTTAATGAGTCAACTAGTTTGTTACGTTTGTTGTGACAACTGTAGGTTGGTTTCTAATGGTCATATTTTGTTGTTGCAAAAATGCATATATATATATATATATATCTCTTTCCTCTTTTCTAAAAAGACGTCAGAGCAACATTTGGTTTCTTTCTCCCAAAAAATTGTCTCTTTCTTTTCCTATAAAAAACTTATTTTTGTGAAAGCAAGAGCATTGGTGTTCAGAAGGTTCGGGGATCCTTTCGTGCACACGATCGGGACCAACAGGTTGACGTATCTTAGGAGAGGAGCACAATCAAATTTTCCTACCAGTGCAATAGGGCGTTTACTCTCTAAGGATAACATTTACGCGTTTCAACCCAGGCTATATCTTTCTTTCCCTACTTTATTTTTTCCTTGTGCTTATTGTATGTTATAATACATTATTCATGTGTTGTCAATTAAATTTATTTTGCTACTGTTATTTTGTTATTTAATTCAAGACTGTGCATCTTCTTCGTATTTATTTCTTTCATTTTTATTTTATTTTTCTAACAGTCTTAGAGAGAAAAATTTATCTACTTTTTTCTGGCATAATCTTTTCTGCAGTATCATTTTGTTTTACCAAAATATCTGTCATGAATATGATTGACTCCCTTTTTAGTATGTCTGAAAAATTAATGGATGAAGACACAATGTATTATAATTTATTAAAAATGTTTCATTATATTATTTCATTTCCTTAAATATTAAATTAGTGAGAGATTGTTGAAAAATATTTTCTTATAATTTGAAATTTAAAATTAAAATATATTTTCTTTATTAATGATGGTTTTGAAGAGAAAATGTTTTTAGAATTAGTTTATGTGAAAAACTGAAAGCATACTTCTAATTTCATTCCTATATGTTAGAAAACTATCTTTTACTTGGTCAAATTCTCCTTTGAACGCTACAGGTCTTTAAAATTAGGATGTTTGTTGTTTGATTTTTTTTTTAATGTTATTATTATTGCTACAAGTATTTTGTTGTTACATGTTAGTGACTGGTTACCTCTATATATGTAGCTTCTTCTTGGAATAATAATAAACATGAGAGAATACAACACACAAAGCAATAAAATGAATACTTAGTGAAGCTTTATATTTTGTATGTCATTTTCTTGATATGGTATCTTGTATATATATTTTTAAAAAAATTAAAAAAAAATCTTTATGAGCTATGGAGAAAAAGAGAACCAAATCTAAAATATCTTAAAGTGTGGGGGTGTCTAGTAAAGGTTAACATCCCTATTAATAAGAAAATGAAAATTGACAAAAAAAATGTTAATTGTATTTGTGTTGGATATTCTTTACATAATATTACTTATAGATTCTTAGTTGTTAATTCAGAAATGTCTGAAATTTTTAATGGTACTATTATGGAATCTAGAGATGTTACTTTCTTTGAAAATGTTTTTCCTTGAAAAATAAATTGTTAAATCTTTATATGGTTTGAAACAAGCCCCAAAGCAATGATACACAAGTTTGATCAAGTTATTCTTTCGTATGGTTCTCAAATTAATGATAGTGATAAATGTGTGTATGTGAAATTTTTTTATGATAATGGATGTGTCATTTTATGTTTATATCTGGATGACATATCGATATTTGGTAGTAATATGCATTTCATAAATGATGTGAAGTCCTTATTGTTTAGAAACTTTGACATAAAAGACCTTGGTCAAGTAGATGTGATTTTGGGAATTAAGCTTATAAAGAAAAATGATGGTATGACTTTTACCCAATCTTATTATGTTGAAAAGTTATTGAAGAAGTTTAACTATTTTGATGCGAAACATGTTTTACTCCTTATGACTCATCCATCAAGTTAAAGAAAAATTTGAGTAAAGGAATTTCTTCACATAAATATTCTCAAAGTATCGGTTCTTTGTTGCATTTGACAAACTTCTCTAGGCCTGTCTGATATTGCACATGCAGTTGGTAGATTGGAAAGTAATTGAGGAATTTAGTGATACAAAATTGAAGTTCTGATTTTGATGAAATAAAATTGACAAGTGGTTATGCAGTATCATGAAAATCTACTAGAAAAATTATTATTTCACATGAAAGAAAAAATTATTGCTTTAAATACTGCTACTAGTGAGGCTGAATTTCTTAAAAATGTATTATGCGATTTGTCATTGTTGAATAAGCATATACCTCCAATTCCAATGCATTGTGATAGTCAAATTGCTATATCTAAAGTGACTAGCAAAATTTTAATGAAAAAAGAAGACACTTAAGAGTGAGACATAAGTCTATTAGAAATTTGATTTCTCATGGTGTCATTTCTCTTGACTTTGTCAGGTTAGAAAATAATATTGCGGATCCCCTTACAAAAGGGTTGATGCGTCAACAAGTACTTGATTCGTCGAGGAGAATGAGACTAAAGCCCATTATTTAGTTACAATAATGGACACCCGTCTCCGTGTGATTGGTGATCCCATGAATGGAGTTCAACGGGTAACAACGAAATTGTTTGTTGACTAAAGTACACCAAAATGAAATTTGGCAGAGCTGCTCCGTTTCTCATTCCTATGACGAAGTGTATTATAAATTGTGGCGATATTAAGGTTGAGGTATTTATATATGTGTATTTTTGGTGAAAAAAATACCTCTTAATGAATCCGATGACACTTATTGTAGGGGTGGGGGTCACAACCCAATCTTTGACGATTCACCTAGTGAGTGTGGTGGTGGGGCCGCCACTGTGAGATATGGGTTAATCTCTAAGTGACACTCGCAAAACAAGATACAAGCGCAAGGTCGTGTAATGCGCTACCACTGATTAGAACCTAATTGAATGCCAATATTGTAGGGGTTGTGTACTAAAGTCCGGTTAAAGAATATGTAGTTCAAGACAATCAAGTCACTACATTTTTCTCGGGTGGAAGTTCATAAACACTAGGTATAAGGCTCAAACCCGAAAGGTTCCTTATACCGAAATACAATATCACATGCTCTTTCTCTCATGTTTCTATACAAATTATCTTTTAGAAAATATATCTTAAAATTTTAAATTATGTGGGGGAATGTTGGCAAATATTTGTGTTTTAATTTAAAATTTATAAATATATATTACTTATATTAATTCTATTTTATAAAATAAAATATTTATTTTATATTTTCTTAAGATTTTGTTTTAATGAGTCAACTAGTTTGTTACGTTTGTTGTGACAACTGTAGGTTGGTTTCTGACGGTCATATTTCCAACGGTCATATTGTGTTGTTGCAAAAATGCATATATATATATATATATATATATATATATATATATATATCTCCTCTTTTCTAAAAAGACGTCAGAGCAACGTTTGGTTTCTTTCTCCCAAACATTGTCTCTGGGGATCCTTTCGCTGCACACGATCGGGACCAACGGGTTGTCGTAACTTGGGAGAGGAGCGCAATCAAATTTTCCTACTAGTGCAGTGGGGCGTTTTCTCTCTAAGGATAGTGTTTACGCGCTTCAACCCAGGCTATATCTTTCTTCCCCTAATTTATTTTTTCCTTGTGCTTATTGTATGTTATAATGCATTATTCATGTGCTGTCAATTAAATTTATTTTACTACTGTTATTTTGTTATTTAATTCAAGACTGTGCATCTTTTTCGTATTTATTTATTTCATTTTTATTTTATTTTTCTAACAGCCACAACATGGGCTGCGACATTAGCAAAGTTTAATGCAGCCAAGGCTCTATGGGGGGAGGGAAATATGTACTAAAGAAATAATATGCTTTATTTGTATATCACATTTATGAATTGTGTTGGATGATATGAATTACTTTTTATAAAATGAGTTTTTATTTATTTACTTTTGTCTTTTGTTTATATTTAAATAAAAATATTAGATCACTCAAGGTTGATTATTTAACACGTGGTTGGTCATATAATTTTTTTTAAAGAAATGGAAATAGCAGGGGTTACAACCCCTGGTAATTATAAAGGATTTTGATATTGTGCGTAGTTGGGGTTTTAAACTATAGGTACTTACCAAGGGTTATGAAATTGTAGGTAATTTCTGTGCTTTCGAGGGTTGATGAAAATCGTTGGTAAGCCACTGGCCATGGACACTTTGCCAATGAAAAAGAATAATTGCGAGAAACACATTTAACGGGGGGTTTAATCGTCAATAAAACCAAATTTAACCTTGTTAAATTAAAGTCATTTTTTTGTAGTGAGTAGTCATTTAAGACATAGGAAGTGTGATTTTACAAAGAACTAATGAGGTTGCACAATCACACTTTGGTTGAGCGAGCCACTTTGGCTTACTGAGAGCACCTCCAAAGAACTATTTTGGCTTAGCGAGCAAACTCGCTGAGTGAGAGAGTTGCTTTAGCTAAATTAGCCAAGTTTGGTTGGGTGAGAAGGAGTTTAGAGAATAAATTTGGAAGTCCTGTATGGATTTACGTAATGGGCCTAAGGGTTTGCTAAGCAAAAGTAGGAACAAAGCAAATAATTCATTTAGCAAGCTCTTTTGATTGAGCTAGGGATGATCCGTTGAGAGTTTAGGTCTCACTCCACAAGAGTTGAATAATTAGCATGGATAAGTCATTACACACTTTTGTAATTCCTTTTTACTAAGATAGAATACTAAGAGATAATTATTTGAAATATATAAAGTATTTTCCTCTAGTTTTTTGGCCCACCCTTAATGATGATCGGTGGAGAAAATCCATTTTTCATTTTCTTAATTAACTTACTTGTAATTCAAATCCTAACCATAGGTATAAATAGAAACTAATTAATAGCCTTGGACATTCACTTTGTGCCCCTATTCCTCTCTTTTCTCTCACTTCTCACTAAAATTCACAAGGGATGAAACACTCATTTCTCTCTCATCCACCTCCATTTTTGTTCCAATATTTTTTTTTGCTTAATTACTTCCATTCCAAGTGAGAATCGCACATCTTATTGCAGGTTCCTACTATTCTTCTTCTACTTTCTCTTCTTTTCTAAACATTTTTTTCTCTTTATTTTCTCTTCTTCTTCATTCAAAATACCCATTCTCTTCCTTCTCCATTTTTATTTCAAAAGGCTTGATTTTTGAATTCCATGTTTAGGTTCTTTGATGTTTTGGTTAGATTAATTTGTAGAATTGAAGGCCAAAAGCTTACAACTTTTTGAAGTTTTCTCGTGGTAAGGGGAGATGAAAGCCCAGTCCATGAAGGCATGGTAAACTTGTGCCATTTCATGTTTTGGGGAACCCTAACATTAGGATTTGGCTTTTTCTTGAATGTTCTCGTGAAAAACATGTTTTCTATGACTCAAAGTTTTTGAGTTTTGCCTTGAATATGTTAAATATGCCATTGTTTTATTTGAACAAATATTGTACATCTTCAATTTTGTGAGCAAAGTGAGGCGTACTTGGAAATCACAAGGTGGAACCTCTTCAATTTTGTGAGCACTGCGTCTATGAGAAACAACTCAAATGAAGTTCCCAAAGGCAATGTATACTACAAAGGCCATGTTGGACTACGTCTATTTTGACTGTTGGGGGCCTTTGAGAGTTCCACCACTAGGAGGGGTAAGATATTTCCTCTCCATCATAAATGATTACTCCGGCATGACATGGGTATTCATGATGAAGCATAAATCTGAAGCTTTCAAAATTTTCATGCATTGGACTATTCTTATGAAGAATCAGACATGAAAGACAATAAAGTGTCTTAGGACTGATAATGGCTTGAAATTTTGTTATATTGAGTTCAATGAATTATGTAGAGATGAAGGCATAACAATATAGCGTATTGTACACTATACTCTACATCAAAACGAAGTATATGAAAGAATGAACAAAACCTTGTTGGAAAGGGCCAAATGCATTTTATCCAATTCAGGATTGAATAGGAGTTTTTGGATTGAGACAGTCAACACAACATGTTATCTCGTGAATCGTTCACCGTCCATTGCCATAGATTTTGAGACCTCTATTAAGGTATAATCTAACAAACCAATTGAATACTCAATGTTAAAGGTGTTTGGATGTCTGACATATTATCATATAAATGAAGGTAAGCTAGAGCCTAGAGCCAAGAAGGGTTTCTTTATGGGCTATGGAGATGGAGTCAAAGGATTTTGAGTTTGGTCTCTATTTGAAAGAAAGGTCATTATGAGTAGAGATTTCGTCTATGACGAACTCTCTATGTTGCATTCTAAATCTAATGAAGATTTGGACAAGGTTGAAGTTGTCACTAAGTAGGAGGAGTTTGAGAGATCCACAATAAAAAACACTAGTGATCAGAAGCAATTTGAAGCACTTGATGAGATTGATCAAGAACTTCAAATGCACCCTCAACATTAGAATTCAACACTAGTTGAGGGGACTGTTTGGACAAGTCAAAACTATCCAAAGTAGCCCAAAACCGCAACACCCAAAAAGTCACAAAGGAAAATCAAAGCTCCTAAAAGATATGGCTTTGATATAGTGGACAACAACAAGATTTCTTTCCAATATTTTGACACATCTCTATACTTGTTTTGCTGGCCCTAGTGGCAACTCTGGACATGGAGTTAGAGGAATTCAATATCAGAATTGCTTTTCTCCATGGAAGACTAGAGGAAGACATTTTGATGCAACAACCTGAAGGTTTTGAGGTGGAAGGAAAGGAAAATTCTATCTATAGATTGAAGATGTCTCTTTATGGGCTAAAGTAATCACCAAGGCCACTACAAGAGATTCAATGAGTTCATTATTTATCATGGGTAACATCAGAAGTTTATAAGGGTCATGGTTATCATAGCAAGGTGAAGAATGGTTCCCACATCGATGACATGCTCATAGTATCTCAAAATTTGTTGGCAATTCCAAACCTGAAGTCACTATTCAGTAGTGAATTTCAGATGAAGGACATGAGAGACACTGAAAAGATTCTAAGCATGGAGATCAAGAAGGATCAAGTCTAGAATAAGCTTTTTCTATGTTAGAAGGAATACATTTAGAAATTGATGAATTGTTTTAGGATGACATCCGCAAAACCAGTTTGTACTCCTCTGACAACATCCATTCATCTATCTGAACTCAATACTAATCATTAGAATCATAAAAGGAATACATGTCTTATTTTCCTTATTCAAGTGTTGTAGGCAGTCTCATGTAAGTTATGGTATGCACCAGATCGGATCTACCACAAGTAGTCAGTGTTGTAAGTATATGGGTAATCTTGAGAAGGAACATTGGCAAGTTAAGAAATTCATATTCAAGTACCTTAAGGGTACAACTAATATTGGACTTGTCCACCATGGAGATACATCTTATGCTCTTCCTAGTAACTCAAATTCTGACTATGCTACAGATTTGGATGCAAGAAGATCTACGACTAGGTACACGTTCATGATTGACAACTTCCTTGTTAGTTAGAAGGCAACACTTCAACCCATAATGACTTTATCCATTACAGAGGCAGGGTACATGGATCTGGCAAAAGCAATAAAGGAAGGGATCTAGATGAAGGGTCTGATTAGTAATATTAAATTTTCAAAGGAAAAAGGCTATTATTTTTTTGCGAAAGTCTGAGTGCAATTTGTTTAGCCAAGGAAAAAGTCCATCATGAGAGGACTAAGCACATTGACATCAGATACCACTTCATCTGTTCTGAGAAGAGGGTCCAAGTTCAGAAAGTTGATACGAGGGAGAATCCAGTTTATATGTTCACAAAACATGTTCCAAGAAGCAAGTTCATGCACTGTTTGGATCTACTTAACGTAGATTACTGAAAATGAACTGAGTTACTTGTAATTCAGAAATGTCATTGAACCAAGGTGGGTATTATTAATTGTTGGACAATAGAGATAGCATGGATGCTAGCGTTGGTCGTTTGGTCCAGTACTCTTGTCGTTTGTAATTTGGTGGAACATCCAATCATGTAGAAGGGAGCGTCCAGTTTGGCGGTTCATTAACATAAGTTTATTGTAATTATTTTTTGTTTTTTTTGTTGTAATCGTTTTTGGTTAGGCAATTAGTTGTTGTCTCTGTTATTAGGAGTTTTGTATTTTGGGTTCAGAGAGAGCTTGAGCATACTTTGAACTACTTCGTTGTAAATTTTGTTATTCGCAATAAACTGAACAATTTTGGACGATATCTTTCTTCTCCTTCTATCATCTGAGCTTCCTATCTAAATAGAATTTTTCAAATCTTCCAAACACACATTATTTTATTTTCTTTTATTTCTTTTCTCTTACTAGGTGTCAAATAATTTATTGGGTGTGACCAATCATTTTTCGTTAGCAAACAACAAGAGTGGGAGTGAATGGTTGCAAAGGCAAAAAAAAATTAGCAATCAAAGAAACTAATTAAATCAATATATTTGTCCAAATTTAATGTCAAAATGATAAGAATAAATTACTCATAATGGAAATACCATAACCATTGAAATAGCTCTTAAAACTAGGTGGACACAAACTAGATTTGTGACTTTTTTATATGATCTGATTAATTTTATTTAAGTTCGGATCAGATTTTGTCTAATTTGAGTATGCAACCTGATCCCATCATAATCAAATTAGATCATATCAGATCATCGGATTTATTATTAAAATAATAAAAAATTTGAAAAAACTTAGAAATGTGATTCCGATAGTATGCAATTTTATACATTTAACTCAAACCATTTTTAACTATTAGTCTAATATGAAAACCGTTCCATTTGAAGTTAAAAATTAAATACATGTCTTATTACTTACATTACAATTATAATAATCATTTATTAATAACCTTCAAATGAAAAAATACAATAAAATTTAGTTGGGCTAAAAAGCCCAAATTCTACAATAAAATTTAGTTGGGCTAAAATTCCCAAATTCCAAAGGTTCATGTTTAAGGTCTGTAAGAAATTGAAAGCTCTTAAAGCTCCCTTGAAGAATCTTTTTAAGCAGGAGTTCAGCAACATCTCCAACCGAGTGGAGCTAGCTGAGGCTGAATATAACAGTGTGCTTAGTTCTCATGAGTTGACCCAAGCTCCTTCCATTTCGATCTGCAACAGGGGTCCTAAGGTTCCACCGATTGCTTTGCGGCCTTACTTTGTCCTACTTCTAAGCAAGAGGTTTGGAACGTTATTTCTGTGATGGATAACAATATAGCTCCTGGGCCAGATGGTTTCAATGTTTTATTCTTCAAGAAGGCTTGGAATATCATTGGTGATGATATCTTTGCAACGGTTAATGAATTCTTTACAACTGGAAAAATTCTAAAGCAGCTCAACCATGCTATTATTGCGCTTATTCCTAAACATGATCAGGCCTCCCAGGTTAACCATTTTAGACCTATATCTTGCTGTAATTTGTTATACAAGATTGTGTCTAAAATTCTGGCCAACCGCATAGCCCCAGTGCTTGAGACTATTATTGGGGAAACTCAAACTGCTTTCATTAAGAACAGAAAGATGATGGACAACATCTTCCTAGTTCAAGAGATTTTGCGCAAATATGCCCGGAAAAGATCCTCTCCGAGATGTCTCCTGAAAATTGACTTGCATAAAGCTTATGATTCCATTTCCTGGGAATTCTTGGATTGGATGCTTAAGTCCATTGGCTTCCCAGCCTAGTTCTGTACTTGGATCATGGAATGTGTTTCTTCCACTTCCTTTAGTGTGGCAGTCAATGGATCCATTTATGGTCACTTCAAAGGGCAGCGGGGTCTTGGACAAGGGGATCCTCTCTCCCCTTATCTGTTTGTGCTCTGTTTGGAGTACTTTTCCAGATATATGAGCAGCCTCAATGATGATGCCAATTTTAAATTTCATCCCAACTGTGTAGGTATTCAACTATCTCATTTGGCTTTTGCAAATGATATTATGCTTCTATCTAGAGGAGATATCCCTTCTGTGTCAACTATGTTTGCCAAGCTTCAACACTTCTGTAGGGTTTCAGGGCTTTCCATCAGCTTTGATAAATCTGCCATATACTCAGCCGGTATTAGGCCACATGAGCTTTCTCATATTCAGCAGTTTACTGGATTTAGCTTGGGTGACTTCCCTTTTAGATACTTGGGTGTTCCCCTTTTATCATCTAGATTAAATGTATGTCATTATGCTCCCTTGCTTTCCAAGATTACTGGCCTGATTCAGGGATGGAGCAAGAAGTCTTTATCTTATGCAGATAAGTTAGAGTTGATCAGAGCAGTTATTCAAGGAATTATGAATTTCTGGATGGGGATTTTTCCTTTGCCGCAATCTGTTTTGGACCAGATCAACGCTTCGTGCTGTAATTTTCTATGGGGCAAAGCGGATATTGAAAAAAGCAAGCCCTTGGTTGCTTGGTTAGTAGTTTGTTCTCCGAAAAACGAAGGGGGTTTAGGCCTTTTTAATCTCAAGGACTGGAACCTTGCGCTTCTTTCCCGTATCCTATGGGACTTTCATTGTAAGAAAGATTCTCTATGGGTTCGGTGGGTTCACCATTACTATTGCAGAGGGAGTGATGTGTGGAATTACAATACTTCTTCATCAGATTCAGTTTTGATAAAGAAAATCATTCAAATAAGGGGCTTTATTATCTCCAAAAAGCTAAGTACGGAAGAGGCCAAAAAGAGGATTCAATCTTGGCGCACCAATGAACAATTGCTTGTTGGCAAAGTCTATGAATACATTAGAGGTGTCAAGCCTACTATTAGTTGGTGTTCTGTTATATGGAACCCAGCAATTCCCCCTAAGATGTCCTTCATTCTGTGGCTTGCTAAAAGGAACCGACTGCTTACTCTTGAAAAAATTGCTTTTTTGAACAAGGGTTCCCTCTGCCCTTTATGTTCAAATAAGGCTGAGTCAAATGCTCATTTGTTCTTTTCTTGCAGGAAATATCTCCAAGTTTGGGCTCACATTCGTGATTTGGCTCCTTTCCGCAGACGTTTCACTTCTTTACAGCGCATTACTGACTCTTTAATTAGAGGCAGATCCATATCAGGTGTTCAAGGAAAATTACGTTGTCTGGCTATAGCAATTACAGTCTATTACATCTGGTTGTCTAGGAACAAGTTGATTTTTGAGGATTATCAATTTTCTGTAATAGAGGTTATTAGCAAGATTAAGTTTCTCATGTATAGACAAGCGCACATGTTGCATTTGTTTTAGCATCTTGATATAGACCTTCTTGTATTAGGGAGACTTTTGATTTTCTCTAGCTGCGGGGTATGCCCCGTTTATTGTTGTATCATTTTGGGTTTAATATAATTTACTTTTTTCCCAAAAAAAAATATAACATTAAATAAAACATACTAAGTAATCAGATTGATTTATTGGAAAGGATTTTCAAAATTGACATCCGATATCCAATATAAACTCATCAAACTCATTGGATTTGCATTTTTTTAAATCCGATCCTAACCAATTGGCATTTTTGAATTTGTATTTATTTGGATTCGTCGAATTCTAGGATTGATTCAGATCCATTACCCCTCCTACTTAAAACAACTACTATTAATTATTAGTTCCGGAGCTTCATACAAACCAAGCTAATCCCAAATTTGTGTTTTTGGGTATTTATTTATTTTTCTTTGGGCATAACAATTTAAATTATGGAACCCCCATCCACAGTTATAATTTGGCTAGTGATGTATGAAGCATCGCACGCAGCTGGAAGGCAAAGGAAAGCAATCGGTGTTGATATGTCCTTAGGTTCTCCAAGACGACCAACTGTCATTTGAGATTCCATAGCCACAACCATCTTATGCACTTCAGCAGTAGATTTCTATAACAAGATCAATTCAAAGAGATTTTTTTAGCATTTGGTTGTTGAATTAATAGCACAATATGCACGTACGAGAATAGAATAGAAGAGACTGACAACTATAGGAAATATGTAGCAAGGCAATAAAAATAATTCGCTGCCATTAAGGTAAACTATTTCATGGAACATCGACAATATATATGTTTATGAAAGGAAAAACATTTTTTTTAAATTAGAAGAATTCTATAACATTTATGAAATATACAAAAAAAATTAGGACATTAACTTTTTACTAATCTATAATTTTATTTTTGATTAAAAATAACTATCAAATTAGGAAAATAAAAAATAAAAAAAATTGCACAGTTATTCACCTTGGCCCGAATATAACTATCAAATTTTACTATTTTTTTTTAAATTGCAATGTATAAGCTTACAACTAACAATACATACAATGAGATACTCCAAAAGTAAAGTCTTAATAGGACCAGGTGCACGGTATTTGCACGAATATTATCCTTTGCCAATTCCATCTTGGTAAATTGATTCAGTGCTCCTGAATATAATTTTATATGCAGATTGATTATTTTCTGGAACTCCAATTAGCCACGTCTAATTTCTAGTTAAAGTATATATATAATGACAGGGAAACTTACCTTTAGTGGTTGCATAAGCAGAACAAAGTGGAAAAGCTTTGAGACCTGATATCAACACTATGCTCCCATACCCAAATGCCTTTAGAAGTGGTTGTGTTAGTTGGCATAGGTGGAAACATGACTCAAAATTAGTACCCATTAGTGTTGCCACATATTCTGCAGTGTAATCAACGATGCTCTTAGTTGAAGTTGTTCCAGCATTGTTTATCTCACTACTATAAATAATGGTTTTAACATCGCTAAGTTAACATTGGTTTTACCAAAAACCGATGTTAACTAAAACGCGGTGGTAATCTAGTAAATAACACGAGTTTGTTAATGTTGATTTTTGATAAAATCAATGTTACTGAAAAAACGTAGAGAAAACTCAATTTTGGTTTTATGCGAGATCTTTCATAATCATTGTCAGGTGCTGAAAACCCTCAAGCTCACTAACTTTGAAACCTCTCACTCTTATCACTCTCACTCAAACGGTTTCACACTCTCATTTGAAACCTCTCGTGGCATTGAAACTCGGTCACCACCGGCATTGCAACCTCTCATGGCACTCGTGGCACTGCAACCTCACTATTGGTCACAAAAGGTTAGCTTTCTTCTCCTTTCTTCGTGTTTCTCTACTTTGTTCTCCTTCTCGCATTGTCATTTGAACTCCTTCTTCCTTTCTTAGTCTCATAAGACCTAAATAATTTCCTTTCTCCTCATCCTTCGTGTTAGTCTCACAGGACGCAATATAAATGAAGTGAAACCTGATAACTTTTTTTATAAATCTATCTATCTATCTATCTATATATATATATATATATATATATATATATATATATAGTGTTTACAATGTATTTAACGAAATGTGTATGTGTGGATGACAGTCTGTATGTGTAAGCGGTTTATGAAACAACTAATCTTGCATATTGATTCATGGACCACGAAGTAGTTAATGGTTAGGATTGAATGTTGTTGGTCTCTAGATCTACTTGGCCTTTCAATAACATTTGTTTGTGTATTTGTCTGTATGTCTCTATCTATAATATATGTTCCACTTATGTATGTTTTCTATCTTGAGTGAGTTGTTACTTTGTAATGTGGAAATTGTCCTTAACTTCTCTTGTATCTGAGATGACAAACTACAATGAAGTAGATGATAGTCAATATAATTTGTATATATATATATATGCTTCTTCCAAATGTTGAAAATAAAATATTTTGGTATGAAGTGATTCTAAAGGCACCAAATCAGAACGGAAAGTAAGATGAAAAATTATGAAACAACGAATGGTAATTTTATTTCATTGGCAGCTTTAATACCAGGGTGCTTTGTTGTTAACCTAAATTTTTTGGAAGATGATAAATGGAGGAAATATAATAAGGGCTACATTAATTTTTGTTTCTCCATTTGCTACCTTCACATTTCCACCCATGCCAATTACCAAGTACACCATGAAAAATAAAATGAGCCTTAGAATAGCCTTGATGCTTGTAGAAAGCACATTAAACTCTATGTTTCATACTCATATGGATGTGTGAGTTCCATTATATATCTATTGTCTTACAAAAGGACTGATAAATTTGCTCTAAAATAAGAAATCCATGATCTTTTATTTATATATTTAGATAGGTTGATGCCTAGATAACAGGTATTTATCAACATTTGATATGCAAGAAATGTCACTGAGTTGGACAAAATTTAATATATAAATAGTTGAGCTATCTCATATTGTTGCAAAAGTTGTTTTGATGATTGTGCTAAGTTGTTGAACCAACAACTTGTCAATGAATTCCAATATCCAATTTTTAATTTGTTGGTATTAAAAAAACAGTAGACGTTTCTTCTCGTATCTCTCACTTAGCATTGAAATCTTTAATTTGTAGACACTTCTCGTTTTCTTATTTCCATCGTGATCACGACATTCCTTGCTGGACATTAGAGTGACAATCATCACAGGTACAAATGTTTTTCATAAACTTTTGATACTTTTTTTTGTTACTAATACTTTTATAACTTGTTGACTGTGATTAATGACTATTGTTTTATATACAAGTTATATTCATGATGAGTGAACCTTAGATTCTCGTTTGAGATTGAATACAATGATTCTTCCAGATAGTTTGTATTAATTGTTGTATTGAATCTTTAATTGTCCATTTGAGCAGTTTGGGAAAAGTCATTTTTTATAGTAGATTTGTACGTATACGTTAACTTTATTTTCTTAAATTTGATGAAATTATAGTATAGTGCATTTCACTTTGTTCTCTGAGTACATACTTGATTGTGGTGGAATTCATGTCACCACTTTCATGTCTTATACTTGAAGATCAATGCAAAATGTTGTCAAAATTTTGTCAAATCTAAGAAAAGAGAGTTAACCTTTACGTATGAATCTAGTATTAAAAAATGTCTTCCTGAATGGGATAGGGTCACACCTTTAATGAAAAAAGTGATGTTTTCATGCATGGAATAACTTTGTGAGTATCACAGAGTTATTAGTTAGATGGATCAAACTTGGATGAATGCAAGTCGTATGAGCCTTACGTATGAGGAAGGCGTTGAAAAGTTCTTGCAATTTGCCTATGAAAGAAGTCGACCGAATGAGGATGGAAAATATTTTTGTCCTTGTATAAATTGTTTGAATGAGAGACGACAAGTACTAGATGACATACGGGGAACATCTTCTGCGTGAAGGGAATAAGAAGAATTATACGACATGGATATGACATTGTGAATTGACAAACATGCAGAAGGTGTCTGAAATTGAATCGGTTGATGTAGAAATAGGAGATCGATTAAAGGATATGATTCATGATCTTGGACAAGAGTCATTTCAGTAAGCACATGCCCTTATATATGATACATTGGAAAGTGATTCGAAGAAGCCTTTGTATCGGGGATGCAATAAATCTTTGACCCTATAGTTTGCGGTGTTAAGTATGGTTAATGTCAAGGCCAAAAATGGGTGGAGTGACAAAAGCTTCACTTCACTGTTTCAGGTAGTGCTAGATATGCTTCCAAAGGAAAACACGTTGCCAAAAAGTTATTATCAGGTGAAGAAGATATTGTATCCAATAGGTATGGAGCATCAGAAAATACATGCATGCCCTAATGATTGTATATTATATAGAGAAGAGTATGAAGAAATGCATAAATGTCCTAGGTGTGGGGTAGCAGTGATGAAAGCACAATGAAAAGCTCCCCAACGAAGGTGTTATGGTATCTTCTGATCATTCTAAGGTTCAAGCATTTGTTTGCTAATGTAGATGACGCAAAAGACCTTACATGACATGCAGATGGGAGAAATTGCGATGAAATGCTCTGTCACTTGGCTGATTCTAGCTCCCAGTGGAAGAGGATTAGTCATTTGTATCTGAATTTTGGCAAAGAGGCAAGAAATCTTAGGCTTGGACTTGCCACTAATGGAATGAATCCCTATGACAGTTTAAACACTCGGCACAATTCGTTACCTGTTTTGCTAGTAATTTACAACTTGCCTCCTTGGTTGTGCTTGAAGTGAAAATACATGTTGTTGTCTATGGTGATATTGGGCCCAAGACAACTAGGAATTGACACCGATGTTTTTCTCAGTCCCTTGATTGAAGACTTGACAAAGTTTTGAGATGAGGGGATTGTTGTGTTTGATGGGTATTGAAATGAGACATTCAAGTTGCGTGCAATGTTATTTTGTACCATTAATGACTTTCTAGCATACGGGAATTTGTGTGAATATAATGTTAAGGGCCATCGTGCATGCTATTATATATGAAGAAGACACAAGCTACATACAACTGAAACATGGAAGAAAAACAATATACACTCGACATCGATGTTTTCTGAAAGCTTATCACCCTTACCGGCGATTGAAAAAAGTTTTTAATAGAAGTCAAGAGCATGATAGTGCATCGATACCATTAACTAGTCAATAGGTTCTTGAGCGGGTAGAGGACATCAATACTATATTAGGAAAGACCCAAAAGAAGGAAAAAAAGCAAAACTTCCATATGGAAGAAGAGATCGATATTGTTTGATCTTCCATTACTGGTTCGATCTAGATGTCAGACATTGTATTGATGTTATGCATTTAAAAAAAAAAGTGTGATAGTGTCATCGACATGCTTCTTAACATTCAAGGCAAGATAAATAATGGTTTGAATACTTGCCAAGATCTAGTTGAGATGGGTATACAAGACTAGTTACATCCAAGGTCTGATGGTAAGAAAATACACTTGCCTCTAGCTTGTCATAGTTTGTCCAAAGAGGAAAAGAAACGTTTTGTCAGTGTTTGAGCCATATCAAAGTGCCACAGGGATACTCTTCGATACTTTTCAAATTATTATTGACATATTAAATTGTATTTTTCTTTTACATTTATTTTCAATTTAACTTGGATCTATTTTACTTTTTGCTCTGGATTTATGAATTTGAGTATTTCGTTAATTACATGTTTATGAAACAATTCAATTTTTTACGTTAAATAATATAAATACAAACAATAATTGCTAAATTATTGATAATAAATAATAAAAATTAAATAAATTACAATTATTTATAAAATAACATTTCCGACGAAAATAGTCCATCAGAAATTTTCGTCGGAACGTTTCCGACGGTTAAAATTTCCTACGATCATTTTTTCGATAGATTTTGATCCGTTGGAAATTTTGAATTATCGATGGATTTTTGAGCTTTCTGACGGATTCCAGCCATCGCAAATACGTTTTTTTTAGTTGGTCAAAGATTGGGTTGACTGGCTTATGGCCATGGAAGTACACATTTTTTTATCGAGTGAATAGGCAATTTAGTCCCTGAAATTGTATCCATTTTGTATATTAGTCCCTAACTTAATATTAAATTTAAAATAGTCCCTATCTTTGCATAAGTGTTGCAAAATAGTCCTTCCGTTAAGTTTTAAAGTAACGCCGTTAGTGAGGTTAATTTTAGTGCCACGTGGACTATCCACGTGGCACTAAAGGATGACGTGGCATGACACGTGGACGTGCGTGATGCCACGTCATTTGATGATAATAAAATGAGTAAATAGGTAATTTAGTCCCTGACTTTGTACCCCTGTTACATATTAGTCCCTAACAACATTACTTTAAAATTTAACGGAATGACTATTTTGTAATACTTATGTAAAAGATAGGGACTATTTTGAATTTTTCATTAAGTTAGGGACTAATATGCAACAGGGGTACAAAGTCAGGGACTAAATTGCCTATTTACTCGTTTTGTTATCATCAAATGACGTGGCATCAGGCATGTCCACGTGTCATGCCACGTCATCCTTTAGTGCCACGTGGATAGTCCACGTGATCCACGTGGCACTAAAATTGACCTCACTAACGGCGTTACTTTAAAATTTAACGGAAGGACTATTTTGCAACACTTATGCAAAGATAGGGACTATTTTGAATTTAATATTAAATTAGGGACTGATATGCAAAATAGGTACAATCTCAGGGACTAAATTACCTATTCACTCTTTTTTTATCATAATAATTTGTTTATAAACAATATTTAAATATTATGACTTCACATTTTATATTTTGAACTATCTTCCAATCCAACCATTATATTATAACTATATCCACTCGTGCTGATTTTCTTATGTCTTTCTCCTTCATTCATTTATTGAAGAAAATATAGAATTCATTTGGTATGAGAAAAACTTTTCATCTTGTTTTCATTTCCTTTCAAAATGTTGAAAATGACTTTTTACCGTTAAATTTGGATCATCTTTTTCGACACTACTTTTTTTTATACTGAAAATGAAAATAGAAAATTAACATACTAAACAAATCTAATCCATTATTTTTAACACGTTTTATTATTCATTAAAATCAATTGAAAACTATGAAAATAGGAGGTTCATTAAATGAGACATGAAATAAAAAAAATATTCATTAGAGTGTTACAAGTATTTTCCTTTGCACAAATAATTTATATTACCTTCATCTCTAAATATGATATTTTTTTAACTATTTTAAACTCTAATTTACTTAATATTATTAAATTTATTAACAATTTGTATTAATTTTTTTCATAATTATTCATAAAATAATCGGGACTCATCATCTTTGTCTTTTCACTTAATTACTTAATTTTTACATAATTAATTAATGTGTGTAAGTCATCTTTTCCAATCCTTATAAAGATAGAGAATAAGTTTATCTTATTAATTTATAGCATTTATTGTAAAGTAATTAAGATTATTTTGATTAAAAAAGTATTTAATAAAAGACAACTTGAAAATAATCTTATCAAAAGGAACAAATATTTTTTTTAAAAAAAAATTATATATTTAGGAATGAAGGTATTATAAGTTTTTGTACAAGATAAAGGACTAAAGAAAAGAAAAACATTGTGTAAAATAATTGATTTGATAAATAAAATGGAAAAATAATATGGTAAAATATTTTTTTAACAGGCAAATGAAACTTGTATATTAAAATAGCAACACAAGAAGTGCTAAGATATTAGATACATAATATCTGCTTAGACATGCTAGTTACACAAGAATAACTCCAACAAAATATTGTCCCAACAAAAATTTCCAAAGGCATGATAAAATATATTTTTCATCCTCAATTTTTGGCAAAATAAGCAAAATTTTGACTAATCTTAGTCATTATACTTTTCTTACTTAACGTTGTTAATGCCAATTTACCATTTTTTCGTACATATATTTGTGGTCCTCACTCTAATAAAAGGTCTACCAGTTAAGACCTAGGCAATTGATTGAACAAAGTAAGATCTTGACATGGTCCTCACTTGAATAAAAGGTCGACCAACTAAGACCTAGGCAATTAATAGAGCAAAGTAAGACCTAGGCTTGACCCTCACTCTAATAAAAGGTTGACCATTTAAGACCTAGGCAATTGATCGAGCAAAGTAAGACCAAGGCTTTACCCTTACTCTAATAACAGGTCAACCAAAATTAAGACCCAGACAACTGATCAAGCATATTAAGCCTTAGGCGTGGTCCTCGCTCCAATCAAAGGTTGGTAAGCTAAGACCTAGGCAATTAGCCAAGCAAAGTAAGACCTAGGCTTGGCCTTCATTCCAATAGGAGGTTGACCGGTTAAGACCTTGGCAATTGACCGAGAACATTAAGACCTAGGTAAGGTCCTCACTCTAATACGAGGTTGAACAACTAAGACCAAAGTGTGTTCCTCATTCCAAAAAGAAGTCAACAAGTTAAGAGGCTTTGGTTTTGGCTACAAGTTAGGCTGAGGTCCTACTAGGGTATAAGAAATCTTGGTAGGTTCATTGAGCTCAACTAAGGTCTAACCCTAGAATTCTATATTTTAAGAGGCTTCAACACTAGTTACAAGTTAGGCTGAGGTCCCAATTAAGGTGTAAGAAATCTGGGTAGAGCCACTAAGCCTCTTCTGAGGTTCGACTCTATTTCTAAGTGTGTTCTATCGATTCTACTCATGAAATTGTTCAAAGGCAAACATAAGCATACTTTCATTGATTGTCCATGAATGTGTTCTTCCTTAAGTAGATTGCACTAAAATGTGAGTCTACTTGGACAAATTTTCTATACGTCATATCTACTAAATTTTTTGTAGAATGAGATTGATCGTTAGAAAAAAAAATCTGCTTAGCTTTAAGTAGGACATACTAAGATTAACAAATTGAAAAAATTTCCATGTCGAACATATGTGATTTTTCATAGATCATGATTGATCAAAAGCAAACTTGATTATCAACAAATAGTATTTTGTACTAAGATCATCGACAAACATATAGTGGATTGTACTAAGATCTTGATTCTTATTCTTCGATACATTTAGTCATTAGTAGATCAATATGTGAATATACACATTTTATCAAGTTCACTTGTGAAATTCTCCAAAGTGAACTTGCTCACTTTTTTGTAGGTCATACTAAGCTTATCAGATTTACAAAGCAAGTTGACTCTATCATTTGTACATCGTGATTGGTTATCAATTCTGCTTGTGAAACTTTTCAAAGCAAACTTATTCACTTTTTAGTAGATGGTATCAAGCATATTGCAATTGAATGTACTTGGTATTCATAGGGCATAACAAGGTTATCAAATTTCTGAATTGTGACGAATTATGAAACATACTAGTGAATCCTCCAAAGAGAATCTCTTCATTTTTTCGTAGATCATAACAAGATTATTGAATCTACTTGTCAAATTTTCAATACAAATCCATTAGCTAGTATTAGAGTGCAACAAGGTTATCAAATTAGTTTACAAGATTTTGAACTCAACTTATGTTTGTTTTGGAAGACATGGACTTAACTTATGTAAAACCTAGTCATTAATCAAAGGTTAATCTACACTTACAAAAGAGGGCACAAGGGTCGATACAAAATCAGAACATAAAACGACTCTAATATTCTTTAGCGACCTTAACAATATGACCATTGAAGACCCTTCTACTATTTAGCCTCTAAATGCTATCACACTTGAGGGTAAAAGTTGAGTACGCTTTGGTCATCATTGGGCTCAACCCAATGATTAATTGTAGACCCTTTTACTTTTTAGCTACTACATGCTAGTGCTACTACACTTAAGCTTGGGGGACTATGTACCCTCCGATCATCCTTTGATAGAGCCTTATTGATCCATTTTCTTTTAACCTATATGCCCTATCATGCTTGAGTTTGAAAGGTTATGTATCCTTCGATCATCCGTGGGCTAAGCCCAATAGATCGAGTCCAACAAAACGAGTCCAATCCCTAACCTATTGGGTCAACTGCCACTGACCTGAACCACTATCCAAGATGCACTGTTGCCTGCACAACTACAATAAAACCTTTTAACAACGGTTAAATTGGGCTTTTAACAACGGTTTTTGACCGTTGTTATAGTCAATGTCGTTAAAAGTAAATTTCAATTAACGACAGTTCCAAAAAATACCGTCGTAAAAAACGTGAACTTTCTAGGATGATTGTTACATCATAACCATTTTAGAAAATTGACATTCTACGATGGTTATTACATTAGGACCGTCTTAGAAAACAGATATTCTAAGACGGTTCTGATGTAATAACCGTCTTAGAAAGCAGACATTCTAAGACGGTTGTCTAAGAATCGTCTTAGAAGGTATGAAGTTTTTTTTTTACACCCCAGAGCCACACTTGAGGCACTCAATGCATTCAGTAACTTTCTTACTCTTCAACCTAATATTGTTGTAAACTTCTAATGACTCAGTGCAATAGAACTATGTCACTAACATTAAAGGGACCAAAATAAAATCATGCAATTAATAGAACTATGTCAATAGTAGTTTGTTTTTTATTCATGTATATTGCCTATGAGAAAAAAAAATACAAAAGCATGGAATTAAACCATAATAGAATTAGAAGATGGAAAGTAGTACTATGACTAAATGCGAAAGTTGAATAAATATTATATCATGACATAAGAAATTTATCCATTAGTAAGAAGATTTGGTGCAATACATATAAATATGTGGTCTTGGAGTCTTAAAGTTTATTATAATTCCAATTAACTCTTAAGGTCTAACTTAAATTTTTTTCTCATCCAAAAAAAACATTCATTCTTCATCAAAATTTATTTTGATATTAATAAATGAAATGCATGTTATGCATCTTCATCATTATTCTCCATAGTTATCCGCTAGAACTATTTATCTAGTGTATCCGCTAGAATCTTTTAAGTAAACTCTACTACACGACGGGCGGGACCATAGACATGTATTTGCAAGTCTTTATGATTAATTTTAAAAAATTATTTTGAAAGAAATTTTTAAAAAATAGTCTTTTTATAAAACCTCTATCAAATACCTTTCATCTTGTTCATAAACTTAATGCTTATTTCGCAATAGGTTAATTTTAGCAAATAAAACTCTTTAATTTTGAAATAAGTCAATTAAAATGTGGATATAAATCATGTGTCCCATCTATATCTCACTAGTTTAAAGGAGTTTGGAAAAAATCTATGATCAAGGTTTATCTTGATCACAGTTGATTTTGGATTTGTCAAACTACTAGCAAAGCAAAATATGTTCAAAAGATATGAAAAATGGATCATGTAGGACTCATTGATATCCCCTTCAAAGACATAACAATAGCATAGTACTAAAAAATATATAGAAGAAAAAGAAAAAGAAAATAAATTTGTTGGAGTGATAAGAAATAATTTATTACCTTGTACCTAGGCATAACACAATATATGCCTGTTTGCATGCTTCTCAACAGGATTCATCTCCTTTGAAGACAATGCACATACCAAAAGTTGTATCCTTTATCATCTTCACACATCTCCTTCATGCCACAAGCCACAACTGTCATGACTCATATATGATATATTAATAATGCTTATTAATTAGTTATTGGTGTTATCTTTTTTCTTGAAAAAAATAAAAGTAGAGAAGTATCCTAACATATTTTCTAAACATTTACCATTTTGGCAGCCAAAGATTGTCCATGGTGAATAGGCAATAACATCAGTAGAAGAAAGAGTCCAGTCTACAGAATTTGGGTGACTTATACTATTAATTTGGGTGACTTATACTATTGGAAGATCCACTAAGTCTGTAAGCATCACACCATAAAAAGAATCACAGGTCACATAGGATTAATAAGTTAATTAATTGAATAAAATGATATTTATTGGGATTAATAGGTTAATTAATAGATGTTAAATAATCTTTTCTCTGTTTTTTGAGTCCTCGAAGATTATAATATATAGATAAATAATTAATCTCCTCATTTATATTAATATTTATATATAACTTCCTCCATACGTTCATTATTTCTCCCATTTATTACTTTAACATTTTAAACATTGGTGTCTTCTTTTTTATGATATTATAATTAACAAAGCAATAATTACTTCATACAGTATTATGTAAATAATAGTAACATATACGTATAAATAGATTTTTTCTTGAAAATGACAAATTAAAAGAAAAAGTAAAAGATGATATCATTAAGTTGGAAGTTATAAAATGTTGAAACTAACCATTGACATGGAATCTGAAACCCGTGACAAACAATGGGATAGTGGTGAAAAGGTCAAGGACAATGACGTGAGAGAAATCAGGCACTATTCTAGGTGTCTGACTTTTTCCAAACAACAATGCACTAATTGCCATTGATGAGCATATCACAACAAACACCAATGCTAGTAGGATTGATATTGCATAACTATATATAAATTGTGCTTAATTAGCCAATTGTTCCTAAAATGAAGAAGGGCCATGTTTAATTTGCCAAGAAAACAAAAGTTGCTTGTGCATTTGGGTATAGTACTAATACTGACCTACAAGACGTATAACATATTTCAAAAAAGAATTCGAACAGAAGAGGTTCAAAAGAGTTAGTATAGGTAAGCAAAAAGTTCGTATCTTTCTCTCGGAATGTCTACATATTTCAATTAAAAAACTCTTAAACATTAGTTAAATTGAAACAGCCTTCTGTCAATTAATTAATTGGCCAATACTAAATAATATCTATCATTTTTTGATTAATAGATAGTATATAAGTTGAAAATATATAATATTTAAAAGAATAAAAAAGAAGAAAATAAAATTAAAAATTTACAATTTTTTAAGACTAAAAGTTTAATTAGATTTTTTTAGAACAATATAGTTTTTTTAAAACTAAAAAATAAATTAGATAAATAAATGATCAATTGTATTTTATTTAAATTGTGAAGTTAATTAAATTTTGGGAGAGGCCACTACATATGTAGTAATCAGCAGCACTTTGATTTGATGTGACTAGAACTGAGTAGGATTGGCCAAAGGACATTTGTGTTTAGACAGTACTCATGGTATGAATACTTGCCAAAGGATAATCAATAGAGTGAATTTCTCTACGGGACAACTATAATACCATATTGAATTTTTAAATGGAATCTATAAAACAAAAATAGATCATGTGCAAGTTTTGCGTCAATCTCTCTCATGATGGATATTAAATAAGTGGGGCCCTATAAAAATTAATAAGGTGAAAGACACATACAAAACTTGTACATGACCTATCATGTCATGAGAGGATCCTTTCTTGTAGTTAATCATACCCTCAAGCTAAAAAAGTATGACAGATCATATCAAGGAGTTTGTCAAGTGATCATGGAAAACCTACTATTTAGAGACTCTTCGTGACCATCAGTACACAAAATTTACATCCTAAACAAGGAACTCACCTTCATAAAATCTTCATGGACCACATAATCACGCTCTGCCCGAATTGCTGCCATTCCAGCTTCTGTGCAGACATTTCAAAGATCAGCCCCATTAAATCCCTACACAAGAATTGCAAATACATCAGACATGCAAGCTTCACAACAACTTCATAGTCTATTTCACCATGCTTGGCAATTCCACCATTAGATTTTTTGTTCAGCAATCATTTGTAGAAAAAATCAACATATCCATAAGAATACATGAATGAGAAAAGGTCAGTGCTTCTATATTTATTACATTTGAATTTATCTAATATAAAGAAATGATCTGTCTAATAAAATAATAAAAATATTCCAAATCTTAAAAAGCATATACAAAATTGATTTTCGACTTTACAAATTATGAAATAGTAGCTCTTTCAATTTCTAAACAATATGATTCATAACATAATTTGCAAGTTCATTTTTCACATTAGAAACAATTCAACAAGTGAAAGTAAAGTCACAATCTGAAAGTGGAAGGTATGTGATACGTATTTAACATATGGGCTTGCATTCTCCATATTTTTTATTTAATATGCATAGCCATGTCTATAACATTTTCTTTTAAAAAAATAATGAATTGCATTTTGTAAGGCTTACCACAAACCTACCACCCACTACCTCCACAAAAAAAAAAAAAAGACAAAAGTTCCTTAACCTTCGAATTTGCTACAACGGATCAAGCTTTTAACTCCAAGTTAAATGGTATTATGGAATAAAATATACCTTTCGAAGTTGATCAAATCCATTAAGTTGATTAAGCAGCTCCATTAGCGTTCTCTGAATTTCACGATCTGCACTTGTTCCCTCATTGAAACGACGACCTCCAATGGCATCAATCTCATCCATAAAAATGATGCACGACTAATCAAGAAAAGTATAGATTTAGAACATCTTTAAATTAGTATGTGTAAACCTATAGGAAGACAATTTCGCACAAGTACCTCACCTGGTGATCACGTGCATAACCAAACATCTCTCTCATTAACTTGGCATTTTCTCCAATGTACTTGTCAATTATGGCACTGGCCGAAACAACCTACATCAGAATAAAGGGAAGGCAAAATAATTTTTACAATGAAGAAGACTTCAAAGCACACTGAATTTATAAAAAAAAACATAATTTGACCTTTAGGAAGTTAGCATCTATATTACTGGCAATAGCCCTGGCTAATAATGTTTTACCAGTACCAGGAGGCCCGTAAAGGAGAGCACCTTGAAAATTAGAATTGAAAATATTTTGATTAAATGTAAAATTCAAAAGTACAACCATTACAAGTAAGCTTCCACTAAAAAAATATGTTGGAAAAATGACATAACAAAGCTACTAAAAATCTAAAACATAGATTAACACTAACAAAAGTCAGAGACTAGAAAGAGCAGTGAAAGGGTAAATCACCTTTGGAGGTTTAATTCCAACTCGAAGAAAGAGCTCATGATTCATCAGAGGTAGTTCAATTGACTCCCTCAATTCCCAATCAGATAAGCCATCAACAACTAAATAGATGATATTACCAGGATCTTCATGCAACATATTGTAAACCACTGGATCAACATGGCAACTCCAATGACAAAGAATTAGAGACAATAGTGATCACTAGGGATAAAATAAATAAGATGTTAGCACAAGACAAGAACATGCTCATAAAAAGAAAATATTAAAATGATAAACTATGAATTACTTCTCGAGGAAGAGCTCGTCTTATGGTGAGTGTAGTCATATCGAGAACCACCCTTGTCCTAGAAGTCAATTTTTCCTTATCCACTTTACTACGACAACCACATACCTAGGACCGCTGCTTGCTTTAACAATAACTGAGAAAACAATAACAAACAAATTTCTATAACCATTAAATTACTCTTATATTCGTATCAATCAAGAAACAAAAGGGATAGTTTATTGGGTAGTTAGCTCAGAAAATTTAATTATGAAAAAATATTCAAGAATCAGTAAGGCACACATGTTTTATATCCATAAGTAACAGAATTGACTCAGGGATAAAGTACGGAACAAAAAAGAAAAAACTTTCATGTGTCTCGATATTTATAAAACGCGTGCTCACTCAGGTCTACCACAATGCTTAAGATGAGCTTCTGCAATGAAGAGCACCAACATCATCAATCTCTATTTATAGCCAGATCCTCCACTTTTTCACAGCCTTTGTGTGATTGTGTGCACCCTCTACTACTACTATTATACTATAGCCTATTAAAATACTACACACCTACCCTTTGTGACATACTCCACCAAGCCCAAACCAAAATCCCAAATTGCTTTTTGCATATCTGACCTAATATCCTGGTTAAAAAATATATCCAATATATTCATTATTGGCAAATAAAAAAACATCAGAAAGTTGAGTAGCATTCTAAGGAATTGCGAAAGCCATAATAAAAATAATAATATCAATTTGGTGAACTACTCTCTGAGTGCTGGCTGTTGCTTATAAACTCATCATTTGTATTCTATAATATCGTGACAAAATAAAGGGAAAAAATGTTGGTTAATTTTGAAAATCGAGATAATCCTGGATAAATCTGAAGTCGTGTATAAACACTTTCAGATTGAATCAAATTTCGGGATTCAACCAAAATTGTTCAATCGGATAAAATCAGAAGATTATAATTCAAGAGTTTTGTTTTTTGTCTTGTGAGTTTTTCACATGTTATGCTTTCTGAAATGCTTTCTGAACCAGGATGATTATTTATAATCAAAGAACAGGTGGTTTTTGGCGGTTGAAGGAAGTTATGGAAGTTTTATCCTTTGAAAAAAAAACGGTTGGCGGTTGATGGAAGTTTATCTTTTTAAAAAACTGTCTTTTCTTGAAAAATAACTTCCATGTAACTTCCAAAATTTGACTTCCATGTAACTTCCAAAATTTGCCTAAACCGAGCATCTCGTTATTACATTAAAACAAGCGTGCACTCTTATTTTAACATAATAAAGAGATCAATTACACTAAAATGTCCAACAGACCTCCCCCATTTTAGTGTAATTACCGATCAAATCACCAAAGTCATAACATACAACAAACTACTGCATAGATGAAATATCGTGACGATTGAATTTCATCTTAGCAAATTACACGTTTCAAATATTCGAATATCAGGGTGTCACTAAGGATTGAACCCTTTCTATTCATAATGAATACATGAAGATAATCTGCACAATAGTTTATAACATTACTCTTGCTTGACACTAGTTTTACTAGCCTGTGTCCCTATCCTTCATAAGCATATCAAAGCCAAGTCCCAGTTTCTTGAAGCGGCTAAACTTCATGCTTATATAGGTAGTCCTTTTCTTTCTTGCACCTGCAAATGCAATTTTTCAAAAGGACCATTGAGAAGTTATACTTCAACCTCCTTAACTTACAGAACCGAACACATTCCTTTTGGGATACTTTCGATGATGTGTTCCAATCTCTACATGTTAAGCTTCCACATTGAATTCAGCACCTAATGTCATATTAGATGGGAATTGGGTATCTTAACATAAGAGATTTCAGATGGACTTTAATCCTAATCCCACAGCCGACCTTTTCACGAGATCTCTACTTAACCCTTTGGTTAAATGATCGGCCAAATTATGCTGAGTTCTCACAAACTCCACTGATATCACACCATGCATGATTAACTCCCGAACCATGTTGTGTCTAACACCCAAGTGTCTAGACTTCCCATTATACACTTGACTATATGCCTTAGCCAAAGTTGCCTGACTATCACACCTGATAGACATGGGAGGTATAGGTTTGGGCCACAATGGAATCTCATAGATCAGATTTCTTAGCCACTCAGCTTCTTTACCAGCTGCTGCTAAAGCTACAAATTCAGATTCCATTGTTGAATTTGTAATGCAGGTCTGTTTCTTGGATGCCCAAGAGATAGCACCTTCTCCAAGGAGGAATACCCAACCACTTGTGGATGAATAATCCTCCATATTGGTTATCCAACTTGCATCAGAGTAACCTTCAATAACCGAAGGAAATCCAGTATATGTCAAACCATAGTCAATGGTTCCCTTTAAGTACTTGAATACTCTATTCATAGCTTGCCAATGATGAGAACTAGGATTACTTGTAAACCTACTGAGTTTAGCAACAACATAAGCTATATCAGGCCTAGTACTAATCATTGCATACATGAGTGATCCTATCGCCCTTGAGTATTCAAGTTGAGACACTGCTACACCTTTATTAGGTAATAGCTTCAGGTTATGATCAATGGGAGTACTTACCGGAGAACAATCTTTAAAATTAAATTTCTCCAATATCTTCTCAATATAATGTGATTGAGAGATGGAAATGCCATTGTTTCCACGTTTGATCTTTATTCCTAAGATCACATCCGCCTCCCCCATATCTTTCATATCAAACTTAGAAGACAAAAATGCCTTAGTTTCATCAACTTGATCTTGGTCGGTACCAAAGATCAACATGTCGTCTACATACAGACAAATGATAACTCCTTTGCCATGAGTATCAAACTTGCTGTATAGACATTTATCTGCTTGGTTTATAACAAAACCACTAGACAACACAACCTCATCAAATTTTTGATGCCATTGCTTAGGCGCTTGTTTCAAGCCATAAAGAGATTTCATCAGTTTACACACCTTATTTTCATTTCCTGGCATAACAAACCCTTCAGGTTGTTTCATGTATATCTCTTCATCCAATTCACCATTTAAGAATGCAGTTTTCACATCCATTTGGTGAATCACCAGATTGTGGATAGCAGCAAGTGCTAACAACAGTCTAATAGTGGATATCCTAGCAACAGGAGCATATGTATCAAAAAAATCAATACCCTCCTTTTGCCTAAAGCCTTGGATAATCAATCTGGCTTTGTACTTGTCAACAGTACCATCCACTTTCATCTTTCTCCTAAAGATCATCTTACATCCTAATGGCTTACATCCAGGAGGTAAGTCAACCAATTTCCAGGTATTATTTTGCATGATGGAATCCATCTCACTTTGGATTGCTTCTTTCCATAATACAGCATCCCTTGAAGCCATTGCTTCACTAAAAGTCTTTGGGTCTTCCTCAACATTAAGGCAATATTGATATTGAAATTCAATATCATTCCTTGACCCTTCAACCAAATAGAGTTGAAAGTCATCACCAAATGACTTAGCCTTTCTTACTCTCGTACTCTTTCTAGTTTCAGTACTAGTTGAAGGTATATCCTCAATATTAACTGAGACTTTCGACATGGAATTCATGTCCTTTGGCCTAGGTATAGATGTAAACCTTTGTTCATCAAAGATAGCATCCCGTGACTCTATAACCGAGTTCATAGCAACAGAATCATTAGATTCTAGCACATAGAATCTATATGCTTTAGAATGTTCAGCATATCCAATAAATATGCAATCTATACCTCTTTCACCTATGGTTTTCCTTTTAGGTTCTGTAAGCCTGACTACAGCCCTACATCCCCAAATTTTGAGATAACTCAAATTTGGTGTCTTTTTGTGCCAAAGTTCATATGGGGTAACCTTATTCCTTTTGTTAGGAATTCGGTTCAACAAGTAACAGGCTGTCAACATAGCCTCACCCCAAAATCCTTCACTTAAACCCGAATAGGATAACATGGAATTCACCATTTCTTTCAAGGTTCTATTCTTCCTTTCAGCTACACCATTCTGTTGTGGTGTATAGGGAGCTGTAGTTTGATGTATTATTCCAGTAGATTGAAAATAAACCGGATCATAATACTCACCTCCCCTATCCGTACAAAGAGTTTTGATTAGCCCATTTTGATGAAGTTCTACCTCTTTCTTATAAATTTTAAATTTATCAAGAGCTTCATCTTTTGTATTTAATAAATATACATAACAATACCTTGATGCATCATCAATAAAAGTAACAAGATATTTTTTATGACCTAATGATGGAGTAGCATGCAAATCACACAAATCACTATGAATAAGGTCTAAGACTTTAGTCTCACTTTTAACATCCTTAAAAGGTTTCCTAGTGATCTTGGTCAACATGCAAGTTTTGCATTTTTCAATGTTCATATCAAAAGGAGGAATCATACTTGTTTTTGACATATCTTTTAATCTTTTGTAATGAACATGTCCTAATCTAGCATGCCAAATTTCTGATTTTGTCATATTAGTTATAGAACTACACGAGGCCATACAAACAGATTCATGAACAAAAGGAACATCAATGTTTAATTTAAACATTCCATTACAACGATAACCAAATCCAACAAACGAACCATGTCTTGACAAGATGTACTTGTCACTTTCAAGTACTTGCTTGAAACCACAATTATTTAAAACCATACCAGACAATAAGTTCTTACGAATACCAGGTACAAATAAGACATTATCCAAATACAAACTTTTTCCGGAAGTAAAAACTAAATTCACACAACCTAATCCTAGGATTGGTTCAGTTGCAACATTGCCCATCTTCACAATAGAGCCATCATCGATTGGTCTAAATTCCTTGAACCAACGACGATCTTTGCACACATGGCTTGTTGCTCCCGAATCAAACCACCAAGCAACGTCGTCATCCTGCACATAGAATGCATCAGATATTAGTGATACATAATTTGAATTCGTATTTGAATTAAAATTATTCACTACAATCTGACCTTGTTGCTTTTCAGGATCATTAGACCCACTTGGACCAGCCTTGTTCTTTCCTTTGAACACCCGACAATCCCTCTTTAAATGACCAGGTTTCCCACACTTCCAACATGATAATTTTGTCTGTTTGTTTGGACCTTTGTTCTTATTTCCTTGAAATTTTCGTTTGTTACCTTTAGCATTGTAATTTTGCTTAACTGTTTCACTTTCCTCTACCATATTAACGGAAGAGGAACCTGCTACGGTTTTATCATTGACTTTGTCAATTTCCTGAGCCCTCAGCGACTCCTCAATCATGAAATGACTACCGAGTTGAACCAGAGACAACTCTTCCTTCATATGTTTCAAGGTATGCTTGAAGTCTTTCCAAGAAGAAGGCAGTTTATCAATTATAGATGAAACTGTAATGGATTCATCCATTTTCAAATCATGTTGAGTAAACTGACCCAAAATCTGCAGCAGTTCATTATATTGCTCCATAACAGGCCTCGAATCAATCATTTTGTAATTAAAGAAATTACTAACTAAGAATTTGTTACTTGAGGCATCTTCTGCCATATACTTGGATTCAAGAGAGTCCCATAATTCCTTAGCAGACTCAACATTTTGATAAATATCAAAGAGAGAGTCAGACATACCGTTCAGAATGTGTCCACGACAAATGTAATCGTCGTTCTCCCATTTCGAACGCTTCCTTGTTTGATCCAGAGTTTCGCCTTCCATATACACCGGCATCGGTGTACTCAGCACATACACCACATTCAATGTTGTCAAGAGAAAGTGCATCTTCTTCTGCCATCTTCTGAAATCCTGCCCTTCAAATTTGTCCAACTTTGCAAACTTGCTTGTCATCTTCGAACTATCGTTCGTCATCTCGAAAGATTTGATTCAATCTTTTGTTGGTTAATTTTGAAAATCGAGATAATCCTGGATAAATCTGAAGTCGTGTATAAACACTTTCAGATTGAATCAAATTTCGGGGTTCAACCAAAATTGTTCAATCGGATAAAATCAGAAGATTATAATTCAAGAGTTTTGTTTTTTGTCTTGTGAGTTTTTCACATGTTATGCTTTCTGAACCAGGATGATTATTTATAATCAAAGAACAAGTGGTTTTTGGCGGTTGAAGGAAGTTATGGAAGTTTTATCCTTTGAAAAAAAAAACGGTTGGCGGTTGATGGAAGTTTATCTTTTTAAAAACTGTCTTTTCTTGAAAAATAACTTCCATGTAACTTCCAAAATTTGACTTCCATGTAACTTCCAAAATTTGCCTAAACCGAGCATCTCGTTATTACATTAAAACAAGCGTGCACTCTTATTTTAACATAATAAAGAGATCAATTACACTAAAATGTCCAACAAAAAATGCTCTTACAAGGAGGGGCATGATCTCTGAATAAAAAAGAGGGATATCATCCTGTTCTTGAGTGGTATTCAAAGTTATCTTCCTTTCTTCTTTCTCCTTTGCTACATTCTCCTGCAAACCTCAAAAGCCTCATCTGATTTGAATGCCAGAGGCAAATGTAGTGCTCAACTTCAATGGTCGAGATCCTTGAAGGTGCCGGTGTGGCTGATTCCACAGTGTTTGACCCACAAATCGTTCGTGCCGTTACCGAAACGCTCAGCCCATAAGAGGTTGGAGTTGCCCTCGAAGGTGGAGACGATGTCGTTGTTGTAGATCTCGGGGAGGACCCACTCTTTTTTGCTCCAGATGTCAGAGCCGTAAGGCCAAGTGGTTTTGCCCATGCGCGAGTCCAAGAGGTTGCGCTAGTACTTGCCGTCGAAACGCATGTGGGCATCCATGTCGTGCTGGATGTCTAGGAGGTCGCCAGATTGGGAGCGGTAGACGATCTTGTTGAGCGAGTAGGACTCTGTGGAGGAGGAGGAGTCCGCGTTGAAGGGGACGTACTTGGCCGAGAAGAGGTGGTGGTTGTGGGGCGCATTGATGTAGCGGGCCTTGTCGCGAATGTTCTCGTCGACGGGGCGGCGACGATGCTTGGAGGAGGAGGAGGAGTTGTGTTGAGTGAGTGGGGATTGGGCGTAGATAACGAAGTGGGCAGAGGGTTTGGGAGACACATAGGGTTTGGAGGTTTGGAGAGACTGAAATAGGGAAAGGTTTTAGAGGTCTGGAGTGAGGGGTATTGGGCGCAAATAATATAAATGTCTAAAAACAAAGACGATCCTATGTAAAATCCGTTGTTGTATATTTTTGCACAAATACATTTTAAGACAGTTTTATAAATAACCGTCGTAGAATATCTCATTTAAAGGTGGGTAAACAAAATCGTCTTTGTTTTAAATCTCAATATTTACAAAAATACCACCGACATATTTTCTAAGACGGGTCTATAACAACCGTCATTGAAATCGCATCGTAAAAAATAATTTTTCTAGTAATGTCGACACTATTGTCACTTATCACCTTATCTTATATTCCAAAATTAATCAAGGAGATTTAGTCTAACCATATTTGAATCATATATTATTTCCGTGGATCACGAAAATAAGATAAGATTAGATTCCTATCCTTCAAAATTAGTATATAATCCCCATTAAATCTAGGGAAACGGTAAATTACACTTTTATATTCTGGGTAAGCAACCCGAAACCTTAGAGAAAACCCCATACCACAACAAGTTTTAAAATGATAAAAAGAACTTCACACATTGGAAACATTATAACACTTGAAATATTGTACTTAAAACAACTACAGATAATCATTAGTTTCGGACCTTCTTAAAAACCTAGTTGATCTTGAGATTTATGTTTTGGGCATTTATTTTATTTTATAATTATTTTTGGCATTACACTTTAAATTATGTAACCCCCATCCGCAGTAATAATCTGGCCAGTGATGTATGAAGCAGCTGGAAGGCAAAGGAAAACAACCAGTGGTGATATGTCCTCGGGATCTCCAAGTCTACCAACTGGTGTTTGAGACACTATATACTCAACGGCTTTATCAGCTTCAGCAGCAGCTTTCTGTAACAAGAGCAATACATAGAGATTTTGAGCATGGTTGCTGAATTGATAACACAATATGCACCAGAACAGAAGAGATTCACAACTATATATACGAAATTTGGACAATTTCATATTTCAATTATGTAATTTTAATCTATTTATTAACTTAACATTTAATATTTAAAAAACATATATACGGGTTTAACAATATGGCAGTGTCATATTAGCATAATTGTAGTATATGATTAGGGAAGAATCTAGAGGGGTCAATAGGAGTTCAGTCTGTTAAATTTTTTCATGTATATACATATATTTTTAAAAGCTAATTAATTTAAAATTATTTAAAATTAATTTTGTATGTTGTCATTATAATACTGATTAATGCTAATTATTATAAAATTATATAAAATTAATTATGTTTGTTATTTTATTTTATTTAAAGTGATAACTACCGTAAAATTATGTAAAACTAATTGTGTGTTTATTATTATTACGATAACAATTAAAATTATTACCATTTAATATAAAAATTAATTTTAATTTTATGAGTAAAGATAGAATTTTTTAAAAAAATAATTATGTATTAAAAGTTAGACATTTAAATAATTTTAAGAAAGAAATTTTTTTTTCTAATCCCTTTTATAAAGTTTTTGGATCCGTGCTTGTGTGTGACAGTGTAGTAAAGTATAAAAATAGTAAGGAATTGAATTAAATGCGCGAAGAAAAATTAATAGGATAAAATTTGTGAAATTAACAAAATATGAAAATACCAAAGTGCAATTAAGTTTTTTATTTATAAGTTAAAAGAAACATATAATATTTATAAAAATAAATAAAGATCTATATTAATCTGTTAATTTATTTCTTTTATTTAAAATAATGACCAAATTAGAAAAACTTCACAGTAAAAAATCTATCCAGAACGAAGTTTAATACAACAAAGAATACATACCATGATAGAATCCAGAAGTACAGTCTTAACAGTCCCCGGTGCCACAGCATTTGCGCGAATATTATCCTTTGCCCATTCCAATGCTATGTTCTTAGTGAATTGATTCATAGCTCCTGAATAAAATTTATTTGAAGATTGGTTATCTTCTTCAACTCCAATTTATCACTTTGTGTTCTAGTTAAAGGATATAATATATAAAGATTAAAAGATAGGGAAACATACCTTTAGAGGATGCATACACAGAACTGTAAGGCAAAGCTTTCAGACCTGCAATGGAGGATATAAACACTATGCTCCCATATCCAGATGCTTTTAGAAGTGGATGTGCTAGTTGACATAAGTGGTAACTAGACCCAAAATTAGTTTCCATTATTGTCGTTACATCTTCTGCAGTATAATCTATGAGATTCTTAGGTGTAGTTGTTCCAGCATTGTTTATCTATGGAAAAACCATTCACAAAGTCAATTCTAGTTAAATTAAATATTTAATTAGGTTGAAAAATTGAAGCAGGAAAAATAAAAGAGGCAATCATATATCATGTAATTAAGAATTAAGTTGACTAAAGAGTTGGATTTCTAAAATTAAATTAATATAAAATTCTAAAAATTAATCTAAATTGGAGGGTCTTACCAGAATGTTGAGCTTCCCGTTAAAGATTGAAGCAACATTTTTCATTAAATTTTCACGTTGGTCACGAGATAGTACATCACATGCCGACCCTGTTATGGGAAGTCCTTTCTTATTCCATTCTTCTAAACATTTATCAATATCTTGTTGTTTACGTGCACAAATATGCACAGCTGCCCCAAATTCTGCTAACTCTTCAGCTATTGCGTACCTAATTCACAATGAAAAAGAATAATTAATAACAAACCATAATATGGAGGAATTAACATAACGAAACAAAAAACTAATTTCATAGTTAGAGATAAGATTGACATTTAGGTACTAACCCTATGCCTCGTGTGCCTCCTGTCACTAGAGCTGTCATGCCATGGAGTGACCATCTTTTGTCTTTGAAGGAACTCAACTTTGTTTCTGCCATTTTTCTGGTTACTAGTTTGTGTGATCCTTCAAACAGAAAAACAGCATATAAAATAGTTTTTGTGTGATTCGGTTGTCATGAATTTGGAAAAGTTATTTTTCGTTTTTTCCCATTTCGAAAATTAATGCTTACAGTTTTTGTGGTTCTCTAATGTGGAAGAGAATTTATATTTCTAAATTTATATCTGATAATAGAATCCCAAGGGATCACGTCTGGCCGTCCTGGACCTACACGCCACAGGGTGGTCACATATAGCTCAAAACCTGTCATAGCCGGCAAGTTGTAGCAGTTCTTTTCTATATTTAAACTTTGCTTTTCTAAGGAAAATAATTAATTAATTTTATATCACTATTCCCCTAAAGAAAATAATTTTGTACATTTCTCCCTTAACAGGATAGAACCTGAATTGTCTTAAGTTATATTTCATCCTGTAGTCATGATCCATGGGTGAAATATAACTGAAGGCAAAAATATAACTGACTACAAAATTATTTTTTCTCTTCGAGTAGACATGTAGCCTTCTTTGAGTTCTCTCTTGGTCACAGACAAAAATTAAAAAGAAAAAAAAAGATAAAGAATACTCAATACTGTATAAATATTATATGAAAATTAAAATAAAATGAGGTTCCAGATGTTTTTATTTTAAATTTTTGGTTGACTTTGTAAATAATTACATATGTTGGGATTATTTTAAAATTCAATACTTTTATATATCTATTTTTGTAATTACAAAAAGACACCTTTTATCAGAGATAGCTATGAATATAATTGACAACCATCCATTTATATTTATATTAATAATATATCTGGGATTTTAGAAGTATTGGACCATCTATAATGGCATTTTCCATGGGTCCATACTATACGACACCCAGAAGAGGCGGGGCTAAAAGAATTCATTAATCAAGCGAGAAAGAATACAAACTTAACCCAAGGATTTTGTGGTGGTAATTAACGTGAGAATCTTTGCCTTGCGAACAGGTGATCTTTTCCTATCTTGGACAAGGGTCTAACTAGTTTTGCCGTTGAGGATTGGAAATTGTTGGGTTCAATATCGTTGAGAGTAGTGTAATGTAATATTAAAAACTTAAAAAAAAAATGACTTCTTTCATGATAATTAATTAAAATTTTAAATTGTATATCAAATTTAAAAATAGTTAAAAATAGTGAAATAAAAACATTTTATATAAGCCATCTATCATAATAATCCTTTTAGAAATAATAATTGTTTAAATATTATATATTTAAATTAATTTGTTTTGCAGTACTATATATCTTCGGATCCCACCGTATCAACAAACTCTTTCACTAAACTATATCCACTCAACTCCAATCTCCTTAAGTCACTCTCTTTTTCAGCCATTTATTAGAGAAAATTTATATTTTTACAATTAATTCATATGATTTTTATAATAAAAAATTCATTAAAAATATAAGCGAAATATAAAATAATTAATATAATAAAAAGATAAAAAAAAATTTGAATTATAAAAAATATTTTTAAAAATTAAAAATATTATACAAATAACTCTCTTAAAGTTCAACTTTATTCTTTCACTCATGCAGTAGCATGTCACTTTCTTGTGAGTAGATACAATGATTGTATGTTTGAAAACTAATTATTTTTTTAAAGTAATCAGTTTTATTAGTTTTTTCAAAACTAAAAAAGATTAAATATTTTTTAAAATAATTTCAACTAAATACATACTAAAATACATTATTTTCTCCTGTCACACACGAACAAGCCCCCCTTTTAAATTTATCCATGCAATACCTTCAACTATCTTATTTATACTGTATGATTTTTCATACTATAATTCCCATTATCTCAAAAAAAAATCCCATTATTTTAGAAAGAGTAAAATTAATTATATAACATTTGTTTTATAAAAATAACTTCTCACAATCATTTGTCTCTGCGTCTTCATCACATAATGTAGTTATCTCATTTATCTCTTTTTGATATCTTTTTATCAATTTCCTTTGTGTAGATTTTATCGTAAATAGTTTTCATTTTAATCTAAAGTATCCCCACCGATAGTCAAGACTAATTTCCTGAACGAAAGCAAACTGTTTGTAGGAATAATATTACTCTTTAGAGGCGCAGGCTACGGTCAACCACGGGGAAGAGTGATTTATGGTGCACAATTTTATTTTACTTAGATTAATCTTTGGTATATTATTTTATCATGGACTTTCTCCACCATATCATTCCGCCTACAACTCTCCTATGTGAAACTCGTGGTTCACAACTGCATGCCACGGGAGGTGATTTTTGTTTCATTTTTCTCCCTCCAATTTTTCTTCTCTTTTCCTTGAGAGTTCAAACTCATTCATTCCTTCACATTCCTAACTCGTTCTTGATGGCATTAGTGTTGCATTGGGATTCAATCCCAAATATTAGGATTCAATTAATTAGTCTAATTTCATTCTAAAAGGCAATTTTAATGACATGCTTTCTATTCATATAGAGAGAGAGATTACTGTACAAAGATGAATAAAATATCTTTGTATTCCCATACTCAAAATCATGATGAAAACTAGATGCAGAAGCGTATTTGGATTAACCATAATGAAATGATGATATAATGGAATGATGATGAAGGTTGATCAGAAGATTGGTCTTATGATCTTCCAAATGTAAAAAACTTTTTTTTTATTTCTCTGAATTTTTCTCTTCTGACTGGGATAAATAAAGAGAAAAACGGACCTATACGTGTTGTTCTTTACAAATGGGGACGATAACCTCTTATACCAGTAACCGCCATCAGTTACCCCAAATTTGATAATTATAATTTGGCCTCTCATCAAATTATATATCACTGATGGTATCTACACAGTTAGTTTTTCATGACATACATGCCATTAGCCATATTTTTATATTGATTAGACCACTTTAATATTTTGGCTAATTATATAATGACCCTAACTTTGGTGACTTGTTGGTCATGGGTTCGAATCCGGAAACAGCCTCTTTGCATATGCAAGGGTAAGGCTGCGTACAATATCCCTCCCCCATACCTTCGCATAGCGAAGAGCCTCCGGGCAATGGGGTACGAAGTTTTTATATAATGACCCTAACTCATTCAATTATGTGATATATATATGTATGACCCAAAATTGCTAACAATCTCCCATTGGTCACAAATATATATATATATATATATATATATATATATATATATATATATATATATATATATATATATATATATATATATATATATATATATATATATTTCCTTACATCCTTATGAATGTGTTAGACTTTATGAGCTCAAAATTTGCCATTACATGCCTTGAGCATATTGCAAAAATCTTGTCCATTGATTACATCCGCATGTAGAACCAAAGCACTTTTCATTGTATCAATCACAACTAAACTCACCAATGATCACTGATGCGTATAAAATCAAATGACATAGACTTATCATGAAATGTATAGCATGAAAAATTACGTGAAGGTGGCCTGTACACGTCTATTTTCAACTGGTCCTACTTTACCTCAATAAGATCATTTAATAACCTTAATGTACAAAGTGTAATAACTGAGTAATAAACCATATATATAACCAAATATATCCAAAAGTCAATGTATGCATACATAAAATCTAACAGAACATAAAATACATAAAAGTGACTAACTCCTACTAAACCAAAGATTCCTTGAACTGTAAAACCCCCATATGAGCAACATGCTCATGAAAGACCTTGGGTGGAAGTCCCTTAGTAAGAGGATTTGCTATCATGGAGTTTGTCCCTAAGTGTTTTATGAAAATTTGTCCACTTTGTACCCTTTCCTTAACAACTAGGAACTTGATGTCAATATGCTTCGACTTGGTCGAGCTCCTATTGTTGTTAGAATACAATACAACTGATTTGTTGTCATAATATAACTTAAGTGGTCTTTCAATTCCTTCCACAATTTGCAGTCCCGTGACAAAATTTCTCAGCCATATTCCATGATTTGATGCCTCAAAACATGCCACAAATTCTGCCGCCATGGTGGATGAAGTAGTAAGGGTTTGCTTGGCACTACGCCAAGAAACCGCACCACCGGTTAACATGAAAATGTAACCTGAAGTGGATCTCAAACTATCTAGGCATCCTGCAAAATCTGAGTCAGAATACCTAGTGATCTCCAACTAATCTGACCTCTTGTATGTGAGCATATAATACTTTGTTCTCTTCAAATACCTCATAACTCTTTTGGATGCTTTCCAATGATCCATTCCTGGATTGCTTAAATATTTTTCTAATACCCCAACTATGTATACTATATCCGGACGCGTACATACTTGGGCATACATCAAACTCCCTATAGTTGATGCATAGGGAATCTTCCGCATTTCCTGAATTTTCAAATTTCCTTTCAGGCACTGTTTGAGACTAAACTTGTCTCCCTTAGCAACTGGAGTATCCCCGGATTTATATTCTTGCATGCCAAACCTTTTAAGTACCTTTTCGATATAACTCCTTTGTGATAATCCTAGAATACCTCGAGATCAATCTCAGTGTATCTGAATTCCTAATACAAAGTAGGTGTCACCAAGATCTTTCATTTTGAAGTTTCTTGATAGAAATCTCTTGGTTTCGTGCAACATGCATATATCATTAGTGGCAAGCAGTATGTCATCAACATATAAGACCAGGAAAATGTACTTGCTCCCACTGAATTTGTGATAGACACAATCATCAACAAGATTCATCTCGAAAACAAATGAGAGAATTACTTGATGAAATTTGTGGTACCATTGGTGAGATGCCTATTAGCCCATAAATGGATTTTGTCAGTTTGCAAACCATATTCTTTGGGTCTCCTTACACAAAGTTTTCTAGTTGCACCATATAAATTGTCTCATCAATGTTGCCATTGAGAAATGCCGTCTTGACATTCATTTGATGAAGCTCCAAATCATAATGTGCAACAAGAGCCATGATTGTCCTAAAAGAGTTTTTCGATGAAACTGAAGAGAAAGTCTCTTTAAAGTCAATCCCTTCCTTTTGGGTATAGTCCTTCGCCAAAAGACGAGCCTTATACCTCTCCACATTACCTTTGGAATCCCGCTTGGTCTGAAATATCCATTTGCAACCAATGGGTTTCACACCTTCTGGTAATGGGACAAGTTTCCAAACCTTGTTGTCTTGCATGGACTTATACTCCTCATTCATTGCTTTAGTCCACTTTTCTGAGTTGGAATCTTGCATGGCTTGATGGAAGTTGATTGGATCATCTTCCATCATACCATTATTTTCCTCATGTTCCTGGAGAAATACCATATAATCATCTGGAATAACACTTCTCCTTTCTCTTGTAGATCTTCACAAAGGTACTGGCTCATGAAGCATAGGTTCTTGAGGATCTTGAGTTTGTTCTTCATGAACGACCAAATTATCTTGAGTGGGGGATTCAATAACAATATCTTGTAGAGGTTCCGAATTTGCTTTATCAAAAACAACTGTATGAATTGGTTTTGGAATTGTTACTGATTCTTCCTCTAAGACAAAGTCTCTAACTTTATTCTTCCCCCCAAACTCAATATCCTCAAAGAATGTAGCAATTCCTGTCTCAAAAATTGTCTTTAGTTTGGGATCCTAAAATTTATAGCCCCTGGATCTTTCAGAATAACAAATAAAGTAGTTGCTCATCGTTCGGGAGTCCAATTTCCTTTCATTTGGCTTATAAGTCCTTGCCTCAACTGGACATCCCCATACATGAAAATGTTTCAGACTAGGCTTTCACCTAACCCAAAGCTCATGAGGTGTTTCGGCAGTTGCCTTGGTTGGCACTCTATTTAGAACGTAAGCTGCAGTCTTTAGTGTCTCTCCCCAGAGTGACTCTGGTAAGTTAGAATGATAAATCATGCTTCTTACCATATCCTTAAGAGTTCTGTTTCAGCTTTCAGCCACACCGTTCATGCTAGGTGACCCCGGCATGGTGTACTATGGGACAATTCCACATTCCTCTAGGTACCTGGCAAAAGGCCCCGGACGTTGTTCACCTGAACCATTATATCTGCCATAGTATTCACCACCACGGTCAGATCAGACACACTTTATTCTTTTGTTGAGTTGATTTTCAACTTCAACTTTAAATGTTTTGAACACATCCAGAGATTGTGACTTTTCATGTATAAGAAACAAGTATGCATATCTGGAGTAATCATCTATGAATGATATAAAATATTGTTGACCATTCCATGAAGGTGTATGAAATGGTCCACAAATGTCCGTATGTATCAATTCCAAGACATTTGTAGCTTTATATGCACCTAATTTCTTGCTTTTGGTCTGTTTACCTTTAATGCATTCAATGCAAAAATCAAAGCTTGTGAAATCAATGGAATCCAAGATTTCGTTTGACACAAGTCGTTCAATTCTATTATTAGAAATGTGACCTAAGCGCTTTTGCCATAATGCTCCCGAGTTTGTATTATCAACTCTACGCTTAGTACCACGCAATTCTGAATTAAAGGATTCACCATAGGAAGCTACAATATCAACTAAATATAGATTATCATTAGCCAAGAGTGAACTAGTTCCAACAATATCTGAATTGAAAGACAACCTAAACACATTGTTTCCAAATGAACACAAATAACCTAATTTGTCCAAATAAGAAATTGAAACCAAATTTCATCTAAATGATGGTACAACAAAAGTTTTTTTCAAATCCAAATAAAAACCAGTATATAATAATAATCTAAAATGCCCTATAGCTTTCACCTCTATCGATTTACCATCTCCAACATAGATTCATCTTTCAAAATCAATTGGCTTCCGGTAGCTTAGGCAACCCTGCATTGAAACACTGATGTTAGTAGTGGCACCCAAACCTAACCACCAAGTGTTTCTAGGTACTGAAGCTAAATTGAACTCAGAACAGACCAAAGTAAGAAACATATCCTTCTTTGCATGCCAAGCATGATATTTGGTACATTTCTTCCTTACATGTCCTGGCTTACTGTAAAAGAAATAGTTGTCACCTTGATTTTGTTTCTTTTGTGTTGGATCCTTAGCAGCTTCATTCTTGGGCTCCTCAGTTCTTTTTCTTTTGCCCTTGTCTTTAGAGGTACTCACAACATGAGCACTTTTAGTCCTTTTTTGCTTTAGTCTTTCCTATTCTTGCACACATATGAAATGAGCTCATTAAGAGACCATTTCTCCTCCTGACAGTTATAAGAGATCTTAAACTGACTAAACTGTGAAGGTAGAGAAATTAGCACTAAATTAATAAGCAAGTCTTTTGATAGCTCAAGCTTTAGTGTCCTTAATTTTGAAGCAATATTTGACATTCCCATAATGTATTCCCTAACATTTCCTTTACCTTGACACTTCATGGAAATCAAGTTTTGAAGGAGAGTACTTGCTTCCGCCTTATCGCTTTTTGCAAAGTATTTTTCAATTTCAGCAAGGAATTTTTTGGCACTAGTTATATCATCTGAAACAGTGCCCCTAAATACCTCAGAAATGCCACACTTAATGATCATAAGACTCATGCAATTTGAGTGATCCCACTTCTCACGAAGTTTCCTCTGTTCAAAGGTACTGGAATCCATAGGAGAAGAAGATTTCTCAATCCTTAATGCAAGGTCTAGATCCATGCAGCCAATAACAATTTGCATGTTCTCTTTCCAGTCTTTAAAATTTGTATCATTAAGAACCGGAACCGAATTCAGATTAGCAAATATAGAAGCAACAATTGAAAAGATCAAAACAAATAATACAATAAGCTCACATAACAATCACCAATGCATTTAAATAATGGTATATCCCATCTCAAGATATCATGTGCATAGCTAATATCAAGTCTTTGGACATGATATTAATTGCTAGTGATATCCTTGTTGTAATGTTCAAACATTGATAATAAAAACATATCAAATAACAAACTCATCTTTTGATGGGACTTATCATTCACATGCAAAACCTCATAATTATCACACGTTTTAACATCACAGGTGTGTATGTAACTTAGTTAAATGATAACTTTCCTTTGGGCCAATCACCATTTATATAAATAATCACACACATTAACATTTAACATTTCTCATGAACAATCTACACAAGAGAGGTCACTTTGGTGATATCTTGATTCAATCAGCTCATTTAAATGCTAAATAATTAAAATGATATACCACAACTAAATTTTGAACATTGATGCACCAAATCCAAAATTAAAACGTTTCTCGAGTAAATTATTTTAATCTTATTTATTTATTTTAAATTTTAGAGGCCTATGATTATTATTTTAATATACTGCAACGACCTCTAAAAGTAAGAACAAACACATAAATGATGCATTTAAATTTATATCAAATGCTTGATATCATTGTTCATCCCGCAGTAATGTGATAATCTTATTTGTTTCCTAAAAAAAACATTGTATCTAATGTGTGTATGTTCTCCAAACATCATACATGAATCAAGTATAGGTGGCTCTGATACCAAATGTTGGGATTCAATTCCAAATATTGGGATTCAATCAATCATCAATCCTAACCACATGCTTTCTATTCATGTAGAGAGAAATTACTATACAAGGATGAATAAAACCTCTTTGTGTTCCCATACTCAAAATCATGATGAAAAATAGATGCAGAAGTGTACCTGGATAAGCCATAACAGAATGATAATAAAAGGTTGATCAGAAGATTGGTTTTATGATCTTTCAAATGTAGAGAGCCATTTTCTTTTCTTTCTTGTGAATTCTTCTCTTCTGACGGGATAAAGAGAAAAGCGAGCCTATACATGTTGCTCTCTACAAATGGGACCATAACCTCTTATATTGGTAACCGCCATCAGTTACCCCAAATTTGGTGATTATAATTTGGTCCCTCATCAAATTATATTATCACTGATTGTATCTACACAGTTAATTATATATATGTATGACCCAAAATTGCTAACATGTTGCCCTCTCCTCGCGGCCTTCCTCTTCCTCTTTTTCACCACTATCACCAGCGACAAAACTGGTTTGGAATCAGTAACAAAAAAAATAAGGGGAGGGAGAACAAATCTTGAATCATTAACAAAAAACAAGGGGAGGAGGAACAAATTTTGAACAAAAGTGTATAAAAAATAGCAACGTGAGGGAGAAGGATTTTGAGTTTCCGAACTAGTGTGGAGTGGAATTAACGGTGCTTACATGGTGGTTGCGGTGGTGATATCGTACATGACATTGTTGTGACTCTGAGTGCAGTAGAAAAGAACATGGTACTGGAGTTGACAGGTTTGTGGGTACCTATGACTCGGGTTCGGTTTGGGGATGATGATTAACGCAGTTGTGGAGAGCAATGTACAGTGATAGTGTCATGATCATGGAGGAGATCCCTGCCATGTGTGATGTGCAGAGGTCTTAGTTATGGTAACGAAAGGATGTGAAACGATAACGAAAACAGGGTGGAGCGATTTGTGCTTAGAATACTGATGAGGATAAATAAGGTATATGGTGTAGGAGATGCACCATAGTGATTGGTGAGTAAGATTAATCCAAAGGCTAATCACAAATTTACATACTTGACCATGATAGCCTGTGTGCTCTTTAGAAACATTTAAGAGGTGCAATCTATACCAATTTTTGTAAGAGGTGTAAATTCTTCGATATGTTTCATAAATGTCTTTATTTCTTGCACTTAAGATAATGAAGTCCAACATTGTGTAGCAGTTGCTCCAAAGTTCTCCATACTAGAAATTTTGTAAAGAAATTTGATAGATTCTTACACGAGCAAATTTGTTAGATGTTTATATCACAATTCCTTTCAAGATTAGAAAATGATTTTTTTTAATAATATGCTTGTTTTATCTCCTTGAATGTATCATTATTTCAACTAGGCAATATAAATAACATTATCTTCACATATAATTGTCAATATCATATTTTGCGAAGATAATAAACCACAAGTTTCTTGTACATGTTGAAACAACTTACATATATCTTACAAATAACCTGCATCCATGATGAATCCATAGATTTTTGTTAGTGGGGACAATAAATAATTTATGGTTAATTATGTATTTGGTCCTAAACTTTTTACGAATTTTACTTTTATAGCTCCTAAACAAATTTTTAAATACTTTTGATTTCTATACTTTTCTTCTGTCAACGGTTTTAGTCCTTGCTATCGGGTAACGACATGAATTGATGTTGATATGTATATTACATAGTTCAATGATTTGTCACATCATGAAAGAGTTTGATGGGACAATTGTGTGAAAATGTTTTTGGCAAATTATGTTTTTAATCCCTAATATTGTTTGACATTATCATCTAATTTAAACAAATGAGATATTTAAAACATAGTTTAATGAAAAAAATACATGTAATTACCCCGCTTGATAGTGTGACAAAGTTACTAGACTGAAAAAACTGTTAAAGTTACTAATTATGTCATCAATTAATATTGTTACTTGACAACCGGAACTGGAATTGTTAATAGAAAGAATTATAAGGACCAAGTTCATTAAAAAATCTGTTTAGAGACTACAAGTAAAATTTACAAAAAAAATTAGGGACCAAAAAAATAATAAAACCAATAGTTTATAATATTTTTTCAAAAAAAAATATCACATGCTTTTACAATAATGTCATAACAAAAAAATCTAAAAATATTTTAAGCTTCTACAAATTATAATTGTCCTTCATCCATTTTTATAATTTTCAAGTATTTTATGATATTTTTCATTGTCAAAATTATATAAAAAAATTAAAAGGATAAAGTAATAAAATTAGTATTAATTTTTTTTGTTTCTTATAATTTTTGCATTCATTTAAAAACAAATTATCTTAGGAGAAAAATACCTATTTTTTTATGGGGACATTTTTTTTACCAATCATGAAAATAAAAGAAAATTTTTTGTTGAGGCAATTGCCCCGAATCACTGTACGTGCATCTGCCACTGCTTCCATCTTCATAACCAATTATATATTGACTTGGAAAATTTCAAATAAGATAAGCACACATGTCTATTGTTGATAATAAATTGACAGCAAATGTTACAGTCGGTCGTGTATAATTAGCAAGGTATATTAGTGTTCGTAATAACATTAAGATACGATACTTTAAGACTAAGTACCTTTTTATTCTTTTCTTAAGGTATAAAAAGATCTTTGTTCACATTTAAAGACCTTACATTGAAGTGTGGAATGTTTGGAGGTGCAGAAATAACCGTGTATTTCAAGGATCCGATGTTAACATGGAGGGTCTGAATCAGGATATTTGTTTCAGCTGGTAATTTATTATCTTTTGCACTGTGGCAAAGAGAGCCAGTATCTCATTTAGGAAACATGTTTCCCAATATTTTTTCGGCTCTATCGATCTTTGGCTTGGCCGATCCAGGGGCATTGGCGGATGGAAGCATGGGCGCTACTTTGGTCAGTGTGGTGCGGGATTCTACTTCCTAAGTCTGTATGTTGGGCTTGCATATAGAGAGGTTATATTCTATTTATGCAACTATAGTATCATAAATATGGACTAATCTTTATATACGTTGGGAGTTTTTATCTCTGTATCATACTTAAGGTAATTCTGGTACCATTTTATAATAATATTATTTTACTCATAAAAAAAACATTAGAATGCACCAAAAATGTGATTTGTTCATATTTTGAACTCTCAAGCACCTTTATTTTATAAGTATCTTGATGCATAAGAACTTGATTACTTAAATATTCAATTTATAATTATTCCAATCACAACTTTTTTCTTCCTAGCTAAATCCTTTGTCTGAAATCCCTTCTTTAAGTTATATATAACTTTTGGAAGCCCTTAAAGAGTTTCAATTGTATTTATGTCATCTACATAAATAATAATTATGAAATTTTTTTTAAGACTTTTTCATAAAAATACAAGGACCAGTAGAATCAATTATATATATATATATATATATATATATATATATATAATAGCAAATACTTAATAAGATACGATGATTATACCACGTGTTTGGATTATTTTAATTCATAGAGAAATTTATTCAATTTGATTAAGTAATCTTTTCTAAAATTTGTATGGCTACACAAATTGAATTCTTCAAAGAGTGATCTTTTACAAATGTCTTTATCAAGAGAGTCAGACAAATATGTTATAACTATATTCATTAGATATACATTGAGTCCTTCATGCACAACCAAACTAATTATATATATATATATATATATATATATATATATATATATATATATATATATATATATATATTCAATATTCATGACCAACCTGAGGGTAAAACAACTAAAGCCCATACTTTAGGCCTCAAAATATATATATTAACAATTATAAGACTTATATTTTCTTATAATACTCATAAAAAATAATATAGAAGAAATATAGTTTTAATTTCTGGTACAACCCATAATTTCATTGTTTAGTTTCCACTTAAAATTAATTACTCACTGATTCTCATTAATTAGTCCGCTCTTGATTGACTATATCAAAGGTCTCTCAACCTAAATATATCAATTTTCATTCAAATGAATCTAAAATCTCGTTTCTTATTTTCTCTAATTACCGAAAGTAATCCAAAAGTCATTCTCTATTCTCTTCCAAATTAGCTGAAATATCACTCTCATTCTCATTTATACTCTTTGGGCTCTCTGCTCGTGCAGATTATTCCTTCCTTTATTCTCATTTGATTAAGTATGCTTATTGATTTTTTTCCTCATCATTCCTTGTTTTGCTTTTGATTTGTAGATTGGTTTTGCTACTCTTCCAATTCACATGCAAGGTATTGCACATGTTATTTTAATAATTCTTCTATCCATTTGACTAAACCATTTAAATCCTTTATGCTCTTTTTTTGCTTTTTGAAATACGATTGTAATTTTTATAATTCAGTTCTGGTCTTATTTTTGTATAATTTCTTGAAATTCTAAAATATTTTTGTTTTACATATATTAGTTTCGGAGTTCAGAGAGCATTGCGGTGAAATATCTTAACTCAAAGAAGTATATAAAATAATCCATTTGCAAGTTGGCAATTAGGTTTATTGTTCTAACATTTTTTTCATAATCTTGATTTATAATTGATATCTATTTTTTATACATTAGTTACTTTATTTCAAAATGTCAACTCAAAAATTTGAATATGGTTATTCAAAACTTAAAGAAAAAAAAAGATAAAAGAGTTGATGCTTTAATTGAATCACACAAAGGGGCTCTAGATAAATTTATCAAAACAAATAAAAATAAATTTAAAAATATAGGTAATTGTTCATTGAATGAATAAGTTAACAATGTAGAAATTGATGAAAATGAAAATAGAGAATAAGTATTAGTTAATAAACAAGTTAACAATGTAGTAATTGATGAAAATGAAGATAACGACACATATGTGCATGTATATCGTGGTTGAGATTTTGTAGGGTTTGAAGTTGTTATGCACATTTGTTTGGTATTCAAAGTAACTTCACTGATGTTTTTAAAATTAAATCAATTAATAAATCTATGAAGTGATTAATTAATGTTTAGGTCAGTGGTGCCTGAACAAAATGCATCAACATCAAAGTCCAGTTGCCCAATTGATTTGTGGAAATAGTGGCTGCTTTGTATACTGGTTTTGGGAACATACTAATTATAGGGGACTTACCTAAAAACATCACTTGCAAGTACTGCTTAAGTGCCTGTACATAATAAACGTAATGGGAGAAACTTTAACTATTGTGGAGCTTGTCGTTCCACTACTTCTATCTAAGCTTCTGGCATATTCAATTTTTTTTGTTTTAAGTTAATGAAAGGATCAAATAGTTAGGCAAAAGCCATCTATCTTTCCTTGAAGATGGAAAGGTTTGCAGGGTTAAAAGTTGCAATATTGTTTCCTACGAATGCATGATGGGTTCTACTATATATGTAAGCCAAGGTCCAACAACCACATATGTTGTTTTCATTGGATTATGACTGAGAGTGGTCAATATACATATATCTATGCTTGTATGTTACAATTAAATGAAATAGTAGTTATAGAATAAATTGTTCTTTTCTCCTTTTTAATTTGTTTGTTAAATTTGAGCTTCCATCTAACAAGTTATTGTTTTCTCAAGAGAAACCATATTTATACATCAAAACTATACAACTTTTTTTTTTTTTTTTACAAATAAGACAGAGAAGTAATATTATATATAAAGAGAGGAAAAGAGAATGAGGATAGAGTGTTATATAAGTTGCATAAATTTGGTATATAAATATTCTCTCCCTTTTTCTTAATCAATTTGGACATGGTTTAATTTTGTGCCTTTGTAACAGAGAATAAATACTTCGTTTTTAATTTCTTTATGTTAAGAATTACTAAAAATTATAATAAATTACGAGATGAAAATCTAAAATCTTGATAGATGTTTTTGGTTTTAATCCATAAATACTCTTGATCTTCTCCTTCAAATAGTGTTATGTATTAACTAGGCTATGACCTATAAGCCACTCTATTGGCATCACGCCCCCAAAACCATCTAACATGGAGAAACCACCTTCGAGTTTCCCAATAAAAATAAACGATAGTTATATACATATAGATTGTATTAGACTGATAGGTGAAAACTTAACTTAAAATAATATTTAAGAAATAAAATCATTTTCACTCTAGATTTTTCCTACCAAACAATCAAATAATTTTCATCTCTCTTTGTCCTTCCAATTTCTTAATTATCAAACGTTTAAGTGTTACCTAACAACCTAATTAATATATTATATGAAATACATTATTCATGATAGATATATTTCATTCATTCTCAAGTATGGACAAGTGAAAGTTAGTTGCTTCTCAAATCTTTAATTTCTTGATATTAAATTCAAATATTTAATTTGTTGGTATTAAAAAAATACTAGGCGTTGCTTAGCATTCAAATTTTAATTTGTAGACACTTTTTGTTTTCTTGCTTGCATCGTGATCACGACATTCCTTGTTGGACATTATAGTGACCATCATCACAGGTATAAAAGTTTTTCATAAACTTTTGATGCTTTTTTTGTTAGTAATGCTTTTATAACTTGTTGATTGTGATTAATGACTATTGTTCTATATACAAGTTATGTTCATCATGAGTGAACCTTAGATTCCCGTTTGAGATTCAATACAATGATTGTTGCAAACTGTTTGGATTAATCATTGTTTTGAATCTTGAAGTGTCTGTTTGGACACTTTGGAAAGATTCATTTATTTATAGTAGATTCTTACATAAATGTTAACTTTCTTTTCTTAAATTTGATGAAATTTTGGTTGGTACATTTCACTTTGTTCTTCGGGTGCATACTTGATTGTGGCGGAATTCATGTCACCATTTTCATGTTGTGTACTTGGAGATCAATGTGAAATACTGTCAAAATTTTGTCAAATCTAAGAAAATAAAATTAACCTTTAAGTATAAATTTTCTATAAATAAATGTCTTCCTGAATGGGATAGGGTCACACCTTCAATGAAAAAAGTGAGGTTTTCATGCATTGAATCACTAGCTTTGTGAGTATCACAAAGTTACTAATTAGATGGATTGAAACTGGATGAATGCAAGTTGCATCAGCCTTACGTATGAGGAAGGCATTGAAAAGTTCTTGCAATTTGCTTCCGAAAGAAGTCAATCGGATGAGGATGGAAAATATTTTTGTCCTTGTATAAACTGTTTGAATGGGAGACGACAAATACTAGATGACATACATGAACATTTGTTGTGTGATAGGATTAAGAAGAATTATACAACATGGATATGACATGGTGAATTGGCAAACATGCAGAGGGGGTCTTAAACTGAATCGGTTGATATAGAAATAACACATCACCTAGAGGAAATGATTCGTGATCTTGGACAAAAATCTTTTCAACAAGCACATGCCCTTATGTATGATACATTGGAAAATGATTCTAAGAAGCCTTTGTATCTGAGGTGCAAGAAATCTTTGACCCTATTGTTGGCGGTGTTAAGTCTGGTCAATGTCAAGGCGAGATATGGGTAAAGTGACATAAGCTTCACCTTACTGCTTCAGGTAGTGCAAGAAATGCTTCCAGAGGAAAACACTTTACCAAAAATTTATTATTAGACGAAGAAGATAGTGTCCGATGGGTATGGAGTATAAAAAAATGCATGCATGCCCTAATGATTGTATATTGTACAGACATGCGTATGAAGAAATGCATAAATGCCCCAGGTGTGGGGTATCATGGGACAAAGTGAAGGATGATGATAATACTAACAGTGATGAAAGCACAACTAAAGGCCCTTAGCGAAGGTGTAATGGTATATTCGATCATTCCAAGGTTCAAGCATTTGTTTGATAATGCAGATGATGTAAAAGACCTTACATGACATGCAAATGGGAGAAATTGTGATGGAATCCTTCACCATTTGGCTGATTCCTCCTAGTGGAAGAAGATTAATTGTCTGTATCTAGATTTCGAGAAAGAGGCAATAAATCTGAGAGTTGGACTTGTCACTGATGACTTGTTTTGCTAGTAATTTACAACTTGCCTCCTTACTAGTGCATGAAGCGAAAATACATGATGTTATCTATGATGATATCAGACCCAAGACAACCAGAAAATGACATCAATGTTTATCTTAGTCCCTTGATTGAAGACTTGAAAAAGTTGTGGGACGAGAGGGTTTTCGTGTTTGGTGGGTATTGAAATGAGACATTCAATTTGCGTGTAATGCTATTTTGTACCATTAATGACTTTCCAACATACAGAAATTTGAGTGGATATAGTGTTAAGGGCCATCATGCATGCCTTATCCGTGAAGAAGACACAAGCTACGTACAACTGAAACATGGAAGAAAAATAGTATACACTCGACATCAATGTTTTTTGAAAGCTTATCACCCTTACTGGCAATTGAAAAAAACTTTTAATGGAAGTCAAATGCATGAAAGTGCACTGATACCATTAACTAGTCAGCAAGTTCTTGAGTGGGTTGAGGACATCAATACGATATTTGGAAAAACTCTAAAGAAGGAAATAAAAGTAAAACTTGCACATGGAAGAAAATTGTGTGTGATAGTGTCATCAGCATGCTTCTTAACATTCAAGGCAAGACAAATGATGGTTTGAATATTCATCAAGATCTAGTTGGGATGGGTATATGAGACCAATTACATCCTAGGTCTGATGGTAAGAAAATATACTTGCCTCTAGCTTGTCATACTTTGTCCAAAAAGGAGAAGATAAGTTTTTGTCAGTGTTTGCACTGTGTCAAAGTACCACAAGGATACTCTTCAAATATTAAGAGCCTTGTGCAATTCAAAGATCTAAAGTTAGTTGGCTTAAAGTCTCTTGATTGACATGTCTTGATGCAACAACTGTTAGTCCTGGCAATACAAGACATTTTGCCTAACAAAGTCAAGCATTCCATAACTCGCTTTTGCTTTTTCTTCAATACCATATGTAGCAAAGTTATTGATCCTCTCAAGTTAGATGAGCTGGAAAATGAGATTGTTATTATCTTGTGTTAGTTAGAAATGTATTTTCCACTTTCATTTTCCGACATTATGGTTCACTTAATTGTTCATTTGGTAAGGGAAATTAAATGTTGTGATCCCGTTTATTTGCAGTGGACGTGCCCAGTTGAGTGATACATGAAGATCTTAAAAGGGTATACAAAGAATCTACACCATTATGAAGCATCTGTTGTTGAAAGGTACATTGTAGAAGAAGCTATTGAGTTTTGTTCATAGTACATTGAAAAGACAAAACATGTTGGGCTTCTCGAGTTTTGGCATGACGAAAAAGTGGGAGGTAAGGATTCAAGAGGATTGCATGTTATTACTCCAAGTCTAGAAAAATTGCAACAAGCTCATTTGTACATACTAAATAGCAGTAAAGAAGTTATGCCATACATAGTTCATGATCATCATGAAGATTTAGTTAAGGAAAGTAACCCAAAAATGACCAAGAATAGGGTGTTGAAAGAACATAACAAGACTTTCCTAAATTGGTTTAAAGATACAATCTTTGGTGATGATAATGCTTCTGAAACGCTAAGGAAGTTAGCATATGGGCCTAAAAGAAATGTTATAACTTGGCAAGGATACGATATCAACAAGTTTTCATTCTACACGAAATCACAAGACGACAAGAGTGGGGTCAGTCTAAGGGCTGAATCTCAACACTTTGCTACTGAACATGATGATAATCCCCGTGTAGCTTCCATGCCATACTTTGGAGTCATTGAAGAAATCTGGGAGTTTAATTATGTAAAATTTACAGTTTATGTTTTTTAGTGTAAATGGGTTGATAGCAATATCGGTGTGCGAACCGATGATTTTGGACTTTCAAAAGAACTGCTAAAAAAGGTGAGTGGCCGAAGTGAGGAAGAAAAGACGGGAAAGTGGATGGGTTCACCCAATTTTGGCTTTTGTGTAGGTTGGGGGGCAGCTTGCGATGTCATCATTATAAAATCTATCAAAATCTAAACCGATCGAATTAATTAATAATTAATAATATTTGTTAAGTAGAGAAATTACACTTTCAAGTCATTTTTACCAAGTGCAAACGGGATGTAAATTGATGTAAGGGAGTTACTATTGGCCCCATGATAATTGCTATTGGCCCCTACCAAGGGGTTGAGACTTTTTTTATTCCAAAAATACCTTCCCCACGGAATCGTGATTTCATTGTATTTCTTTTTTCCCCAAACATAACAACGGAATCATAATTTCATTGTTATATTTTGCAGCACCCCCCTTTAACAAAACAAAATCACGATTCTGTTGTGAATAATTTTTTTATTTTATTGTGTCAAAAAAATTTCACAATAGAATCGTGATTCCGTTGGGATAAAAATATCCACAATGGTATATTGATTCCATTGTGGTATTTTTTTAAAAAAGTAGAAAAAACACATTTGTGTGAAACTTAAATGTGTTTTTTCATTGAACACTACAACACTACATTTATTTTCCATTTATTGACCGAGACTAAGACTTCTTTTTTCTTAAACGTATTGACTGAAAACCACATTTTCCAAGACATATCTATTGAACAATCATTTTTCCTGATATGCATATCAACCGTATTAAATATAGACCTAATCTAAATCATTTATGTTTTTTGGTGTCATCTAAATCCTTGGTATGATATAGGTTACAAGAGAATAATAGATCATCTAATATAAATAGCAACAGGGGTTTGACGCAACTCAACACCTTTATTTGATATTCACAATATTGCTTAAAACATGAAGGGTGTATTTGCTTTTATGAATTGCAATGGTGACATGATTCCATCATCTAAACGGGTATAGTTTAAATGTCCTAGTGGTTCTCAAGTCATCACAATAAGTGATCACATGTCACTTAATGCCTTAAGGAAAACAATTATTGATGCCATCGGATGTTGCATAGTTTTACTTGATCTTTTTTACCATCGACCAATTTACGTTGGTGATAGTTGTGTTGAATACAAGTGTATTGAAGCTAAAACATGACAATGATGAGGGAAACATGTTTTTCATCTTTTCGGAATTTAGTAGAAAAGGTCTGATTGAGTTGAATGCAAATTTTGGTTAATCTCTAGATGAAATCCTTGCCCTACTGTGCAAACCAATGAAACCGATCTACTAATGAGATGATTGCTCTAATGTGTGTTAAATCTGTGTAGTCATATTTTTACTTTATCAAAATCGTACATAGCTTGTTTATTTTATTTTCTAAAAAAGTTTGTATTATCAGTGTTTATTTAATTGTTGTTTATCCAAATCTTATGAATCAATTGAAGAGTTGTTATTACTACTAGGTGCATGTTGTTTAAACAGTCGACGAACACACAAAATAAGTAAATAAAACACACAATCAACTATATATATATATATATATATATATATATATATATATATATATATATATATATATATATATATATATATATATGTCACAACAATAAAAATTTGTACAAATAATAATAATAATCGGCCTTTGCTACCTTTCCTGCCACCCTTGGTAGCCATCTTTCTTTGCCTCTCTAAGTTGCACCCAGTTTTGAAGCCCTCATGCAACAATTGTAGAGCTTGTTGTATGGTTTGATCGTGACTCGTGCCCTCTGGCACTACTCTAAGGTCTAATAAGCTATGCATGGCACTTAAATTAGTAACTATTTTTAAAGTGACAATTTAGGGAAAAAATTATCAAAATCCATTTTGATTTACCTGTCTAGAGTAGTCTCCACTTGATACATACTATGCTAGTGGTTGCCTAGGCATTAGCTACATTGGGATGGGTGGTAAACCTACAGGAGGACATGGTGGCTTTCCCTACTTTGGTGGAATGGAATATGGTTAGGAAACTCGAAGAAACCAAAGCAGATAGTTAGGGGTGCAAGGCCAAGGACCCCTGGGTAGTACAACATCGCCCAACAGAATGGCATGTTGCTGCCATTTTGACCATGCCGTATCAAAAGCCTCATATGTGAGACCCTTCTGTGGATGTTGTGGGATGCGCTAAACATGACCAAATTGCCTCAACATCCTCCTTGGAAGATAAGGCCACATGCCTGTCCTGCATCTGATGAAGCCAGAGAAAAGGGCCTATAGTGACTGAACTGAGAAAGAAAAGACGGGGAAGTGGGTAGGTCCACCCAATTTTGGCTTTTGTGCCATGTCATCATTATAAAATCCATCAAAATCTAAATCGATAAAATTAATTAATAATTAATAATATTTATTAAGTAGAAAAATTATACTTCATGTCATCTTTATCAATTGCAAACGGGATGTAAATTGATGAAATTGCTTTAAAATCTGGCGTAGGTATGTGACTCTTGTCATATCCTTCTTTTTGGAATTCCTATTGTCACCCCACTTTTACTATTCACACCACTCACGTGCTTTGAAAAAATCTTTATCCCAAATAGTGGCGAGGAAGTGGGGGACTATAGTTAAACCTTCCTAATATCATATATAGAATTATTTTTCCCCCTTTTCTTCATTAACTTAATTCTCTTTAATAATTTTTATTAACATTTTCATTTGAAGTGAAAATAAATTTTCTTCATTTTTTACTTTCCTTTTATTTGATAATTTTTTATACATTCTTTTGGCTTTTACAAAATCACAAGTTTTTCCATTATTGTTGTTTGCTCTTCCTTTATGCTATGAGTTTCTCTTATTATGCTTATAATATTTTTCATCTTGCATTTTTTATTCCTATGATTTTTCATTTTCTAAACATCTAATTATAATTATTGGCTTCATAATTGCATCCCAAATGTACCTTATTTTTTTGTTAATGATACATCTATACTTAGCTAACTTTTCTCAACATTTATCATGTGTAGTTTCATTTAATCAAGTATTTTCCAAGAACCTTTCATGTGTGATTCAAATATCTATTTTTTAAATATTTCAAATAATATGCTTTGACTATAACAAAATTTTCTTTTCACTTAATATAAATGAAAATTTAATACTTTCTTCTCCTTTTTTCTACTTGTCTTTGAATGTTAATGTGTTGGTTGCACTTGTTGAGTATTATCACTTTTATGCTCAACACAATTATATATTTATTTTTGTTCATGAGAAAATATTAGTTATATATTAAATTTCTTATAAATGTCATGCATGTAAAATTTTAAATATTTTTTTTCTAAGTCATGATTTTTCTTTTATATTGGCCCCCCTTATATAAAATTCTTGGCTTTGCCCCTGATCCCAAGTATCTTTTAATGAAAATAAATTTATGTTGTATAAGCATACAACATAAACCTATTTTTGTTGTGTAAGAGGAAGTGCGAAAAGTATACAACAAAAATAAATTTCCATTGTATACTCTATATAACAGGAATATATCTTCGTTGTGCATGTTTTGCTCTTTTTTTACACAAGGAAAATATGTTTTTGTTTTGTTATTTTTAAAAAAATTATAATTAATTATAGATATAAGTTACTTTTTTTACGATTGTTTTAATTATTCTTGAATTAATTATGATATAAATTATCTTAATGACACACATGATCTTTTTAATAGTAATAAAATTAATTGTGATATAAAATATTTTTTTTACTTAACTTAGAAATAATGATGACACAAGTTACCCATTTTAATTGTAATCAAATTTGTCATGATACAAATTTATATCATAATAAATTTGATTAGTATTAATAAAAGTAATTCATATAATAATTAATTTGATTACCTTTATAAATGATAACTTTTATGTAATTAATTCAATTTTAATTAAAAAAATATAATCTATATTAGGGGTGTGTAGATTTTCTTGCTCCATAGAAATCAAACAAATCAAGACACATTTGGTAAATCGATTATTGGGAAAGAATAGACAATTTAAAACAGATGAAGCACGTTGGGTTTGAGATCAAAAGTTTTACTCATTGATACCCAATTCCGATCGAGTATATCTTCTCGTATACCTTCTCATATTTGCTCTGGGTCTCATTTTACTCTAGTAGCATCGACATGTAGGGGTGTTTGCCAGTCGGTTCGGATCCGTTTTGATCAAATTTAGAACCCAACCCAATCAAATTTGGTCGGTACAGTTTGGTTCGATTTTCACGTTTTTTTTAATCCAACCTATTCATGAATAGTTTGGTTTGGTTCCCACCAACAAATTACCCATTTAAATCTGGTCTTTTTTTTCTCTTAGAACTACTATTTTATATCATGATTCTTTCAAATATCCAATACAATTAATACAATATTATCAAATGTCTAAAAGTAGTAAAATTGACTCGTTTAGCACCATCAACCTAATGCAAATTAAAATAAAATATTCTTGAACTAGATTTACTATATAATAGTCTCAAACACAATTGCTTCTTACAAACTAATTTCTTGCAACCAAATTTGCTACAACCACATTTATTGTAACCAGATTTGTTGAAACAAATGAATAAAATATGATCCATTAATATTATAAACATGGTAGAAAAAATAAATATGAAAAAATATGGAGCAAATAACAATGTACCTGAAAGTAATACTTTAAGAAGTTCCAACAGACACTAGTAGTCTCAACACTTGGAGTCCTAGTACTCCCAGTATTTAAAATCAAACCAAACAACTCTATAAATTTAAGCACAACCTTATTAGCACAAAAATTAATTGATATTTTATACAAATATAAAAATGAAATAAGAGATTACACACCTAATTCAATCTTGTCCGCTTCATTTATTTCAACTTGCAAGTCATTAACACTTTGCTTAGTAGATCTAAGCCAATTTTGGACACAAATGAGAGCTTCAATAGTAGTAGGTCTCAAGGAACTACTAAATGGATGTAGAACTCTACCCTAAGCCAATGTTGATTTTAATGCTTCTCCAGAAGTTTGTTATACACTTGCATTTAAAGTCAAGGTTCAACCAAAGTTTAGGAATCCTGTTGTTTTAAAATACTCATTTGACTCAGATTTGATAAACACCACAATAGACTTACTACCCGATACTGAGGTACTATTTTGTGTAAATTCAAGCTATAATTTATAAGATGTTTAATCGATATTTTAATACTTATTGCCATACATAAATGTTATAGTTATATTCATTTAATCTTTTTTGTTCCCGACCTATATTTCTGTGTATGATGTAGGCACCTTGCAAGGTTCATTCGTTTCTATCCCAGAAAGTTTTTTAGTTTCAGCTCCATACTCTCCTAGGTGCAGATGGTTGTCCGGTCTATGGTAGAAGGGAGAATGGTAAAACAATTCCAAAAAATGGGGTTATAATTAATAACAGAAATATTGTGCCTTACAATCCAAAATTACTAAGAAAATACCAAGCACGTATCAATGTTGAATGTTGTAACCAAAACACTTCTATTGAATATTTATTCAAGTATATAAACAAAGGATAGGATAGAGTAACTACTGTTTGTCCATGTTTATACGGTAGAAGGGAGAATGGTAAAACAATTCCAAAAAATGGGGTTATAATTGATAACAGAAATATCGTGGCTTACAATCCAAAATTATTGAGAAAATACAAAGCACATATCAATGTTGAATGGTTTAACCAAAACACTTCTATTAAATATTTATTCAAGTATATAAACAAATGATATGATAGAGTAAATGCTGTTATAGTTCATGATGAAAACTTGCATCCCATCGTGATGAAGGTATGCTTAATTTGTAACATAATCTTTATGCTACTTGAAGAATCTTTGACTTTCCCAATTCATGGGAGAAAACCTACTCTTGGAAGACTACATTACATTTCCACCTCCCACGACAACATCATGCTGTTTTTTTACCATGATAAGTTATGGATACAATAATTTAAGTAGTATAAGAAATTTTATACGAAATTTTTTTATTTCTTATCAAAGATTTTGTATTATTAATCAATTAGTAACTACCTTCTTTTAAGGAATGAACTACCTTCTTCGTAACTAGAATTGGTATTTTAATCAACTGCTAGATTAAATTTTGAAGTATGTATAATTATACAATAGGTATTATTCTGATAGGATATTTTACTTTGAAACACAATAGTACACCAGAACAACCGTTTAAACTTTAAAGTTTAAACTTCAATGACAAACATTGCACTTCCATGAATGGATCAAATATTTGTTGGTAAGGCTCACAATTGGCATGCATGGAAAAAAGTGCATGAACTCTCTTAAATGTTGTGAGAAGATAACTCATGACAGTTATGTGATATTACTATTATTCTTTTCAGATCTCTCATTTTTTATTTTATTTATTAAAGTTTTGGTATCATTAATCAATCATAATTTTTCCCAGTATAACTTATAAAACAATAGTTATAAAAAATAATTAATTTATTATGATAATTTTGTGATTAAATAACAATATAATTTGTGCACATCTTATTCATTAATTAAATTATAGTTGAATAAGGTAAAATTATCAAAGATTATAAGCTATTTTCATTTATTTCTTAAATAAATAAATTATCGGTCCAATTATATGCTTCAACTATCCTATATTGTTGACAAGTTGCTCAAATAAGGACAAAATGAGAATTTGAGAAGAGAAATAAAATAACACAAAAAACGCATTTTTATTCATAAAAAATAGTTTTAAAAAATACAAATAACTTTTTATACTAAACAAAAAAAAATAATGGAGCAACCCGTGTGTATACACGGGTAAATGACCAGTTTATTTAGATTTGGCAAGCAATGAATAACCAATTGATTCCATAGATGCATGTAGAGCCCTTTAGATGGGTAAGAATCATGGACCAACCCGATTCACCACAGTTAGTAAAATTCGGCTTATCTTAGTTATGTAGAAAAAAATGACCCAAACCACTTGGTATCCAATCCACCTGATTTAGGAGTGTTGCTAGGTGCACCCATCATTATTGTTGGTGCACCCAGCAAACCTATTAAATGCCAAAATTGCCCCTGCTTGTTTTTCTTCTTACGGATCAACGTACGAATCACCTTGATCCATAAGAAGAAAAACAATAATTTATTAATTAGTTTGTTATATATAGAAATCTATTTTTTTAGTTGAGATTCTTGTAATTGAAAACGATTATGCAATACATGAATTCAAACAGTACATTAACTTCAACATAGTCGAAGGAAATTAAATTTCCATCAAATACTACAACTAACTAACTCATGCTAATTTTGCGACAAGGACAACTCGTCTTCCATTTGCGGTACAGGTTTACTGAAAACAGCTAAAATTTCTATTGGCCCAATCTTTTTCCAGTAGTTAGACTCAATGAGCACCTTCATCACGTCCTCGTTGGTTTTGAGTTCAATTATTTCAAATTTTATAACTTTTTCTGAATACTCATGGTGACTTGGTTTCCGAAAAAACAATTGCCTTACCATTTGTGTTTCATCAACACCATAAGGGGGAATCCCACGAGGCGCAACTTGTTTGATCAAATACTTCAGTTCATCCATGGTACATCCGGTGGGAATGTCAAAGTTTTTGGGACTTTTTCCTGTGAACAAGTAACCAACAAACTCATTTTGGCGTGACATGTTCCACCTCCCATTGTAATATAGCAGGGCATCATGAGTAGGGGTCATAGTAGTTTCAAGTAAGTTTAAAATACCATCTGGGGTTCTAGCAATGCTACATAATAACTCAATCGGACCAACAAACGAAAATTCATGATTACACATTAACATTGTGTTAACATCAACATCATCTTTTAGTTGCATACATTGAAACCGAAATTGATTACCTGCATACGTGAAAGGCTACCGGTAGTAAATTTCATCCAAAAATTGCTTGTCGGTTATCTTAAGGATATTGTGTATTCTAGTTTTTAACGTTTGAAAATCACACCCGTTAGGTACTCGAATGGGAATTGGAGTGGAAGCTTGGAAGGAAACACCACTGTCGTTGTGAACAATGGATCCATTTGGAAAAATAAAACCTAATGTGGAGTTCACAACTGTTTGACTGCTTGTCTCTCCCAAGAATGCCATAGTTTTTTTGTAAGACTTGGGTTGATACTGAAACTTGTGCTTTCTTACAAGGTTAGGTTGTGCCATATATATAGATGAGTTTTAATATCAGTGCTGCATTTTTTAAAGATTGAAAATACGCATGCACATGCTTTCTGTATGTGTTGTCAACTACACGAATGACAAGACATGCTTTAGCTTGCATCAGATCTGCATGTGTAGTCATGCTGTGCATGGTCCTTTCACGTGCTTTATGTTAAAGCAGACAACAATTTATCATACATGGTTTTCCACAATTTGTAGTCAAGTCAGACAACGATATATCATACATGCTTTTTTAGAATTAAGTAATAATTTTGTTGTGGACGTAACAAATAAATTACATGTTCAAAACGATCAGGCATTTATAAATTACATGTTCAATCATCATTTATGTCAACATAGTCTCTCTTGAACATCATGAAGCTCTTGTAATGTTGCATTCTGCTAATATATGGATTTGGCCATGACTTCGCCTGTGGATGACAATTGCTAGACCATAACAATGATACAGGCGGTAAGGGACAACGTTCTTTTAAATAAACCTGTTGTGTATGCGAAAAAAATGTTAACGCAATCCTACAAAACTCATTGCATAATCATAAAAAAAAACACTTCATATCTACAATGTACCTCAACAAAATGATTGTCATACACATGACCGATACAAATTATACGATGCAATGAAGAATTTGTCGGCGGTTGACTTCTAAGGGGAAAGAATGTCATGCTTTGTTGTTTAGACATGGATACAACGATTACGTTATACCTTGATGCAATGACATGTCCCATGTCCGTTATATCCATCCACTTATCCGTTGTCACCTGAATAAAACAAATATACACGTCAAACTTAATTTCAAACTAAAGTCTTTAAAATCAAATTCATAAATTACATAGCTTGGTTAACCCATCAACAAGTAGTGACATCCTTAATTCCTCAAATCTCTCCGTGCCACCAAAGAGCTTGATATATTCTTCTAAGAAATTGGCAAGTTCTATAAGCAGATGGTTGCGAACCACCGACCAAGAGTCTTGACCCATACCTAATAAACCGGCAACCGACCGATATCCACAGTTACCATCACCTTTGACATCAACAATCTTATCAATGAAGTCGTGCATAAATGACTGAAACTGGTCCAACATGGGCATCATCGTTCTTCGATTCGGTTGCTCAGAGGATGATGCAGTATGTCTCACCGACGAATTGCTATTTTGTTGTGATTCAAAGGCATCTACATACTCCCAGTAAGATGGATCGCGCTTTGTTGACCTTGGGTTCCTACTCGTAGCTTTCTTCGGTGCCCCCTTTGTGTTAACCTTTGTTGGAGGAGGACACATCGAATTCTGATCAGGGTGTGCAATTTCCCAAAGTTTACTTCTTAGAGTAAACTTGCCACAAACATCAAGTTCTTCGAATTTTTGGTATATTGTTTCCATTACGTCCTTGATGCCCACCTTGGGCTCAAATAACCCTTGGTCTGAAAAAATGAGTCTCCTCCAGAACATATGGATTGAATCAAGTGGGATGCAACCACCAACATATTTGGATAGCTCACAAGCACAAGGAAGACCAAGCGTGGTTCTCACCACTCAACCACAACTTGAGGGATTCTTGCCAGCATAGTGAACACACTCTAATTCAGCAACAATCTGATTTAAAGCATACCTTGAAACCATTCCAAGCAGCCTCCTGTATAAGGTTTTTTGGAACACATGTCCAACGACATGTGTACTTGTTTCAAATGATGCTTTAATCTGTGTGTGCTGCAACATAATCATGTTGTTCACGGCATCTCACACACTGCATAAGTCTCCAATGCTATTTTGTAACAGTCTTTTTAAAGACGAGTGAGCAGATTCAACCCTACATTTCAAATACACAAATAAAAATAAACATATACAATAATACAATTCCATAAATTTTTCAACGTTAATAGAAATAGTTGAACAGTTTCATACCTGTTTGTTGTTGTGTTTCCTAAGTGCATCACCTTATTAGTCCAGGCGGAAACAAATTTTTCCTTGTGTGGTATTATCCATGTTTCCTTGACATAGTCAACAAATATTGGCCAAGGTGTGCAAGCTACTTTGAAATTCTTCAGGCATTCATCAAACTGTTGTTCTGAAGGACAATCAGTCAGAGATCCCCAGCAGTCCATGACATAATCCCAAGCATTTTTTTGCGTAATTAGTGATTTACATTTAGCCTTCACATTCTTGTTTATGTGAAAGATGCACAACAAATTTATGCATTCAGGGAATACATCTTTCACTGCATTCATCAATGCTTGGTCTCTGTCAGTGACAATAACTCCAGGGAGGGCATCACGCTTTAAAAAAAGGCCTCAGAAGCGTTGTAAAGCCCATACCAAATTATTAACGCGTTCACCCTCCACATATGCAAAACCGGTAGAGAATGTAATCCCAGTTGGTGTAACCCCAACAAAATCGAGCAATGGGAGTCTATACCGGTTTGTTTTGTAGGTGTTGTCTATCAAAAACACCAAATTGCATGCGTTGACTAACTTCACTGAATCAGGGTGACACCAAAAGATATCACGAACCACGTCTTCATCCTTTATTCTGTGCCAATAAATATATTGATCACGTTCAAGAAGCTTCATCAGATGTTGCATTTCAAGATCGCTTCCTCATATGGAAGAACGAAATACACTTCTTGCATTGTATATTTGTTTAATAGTCGTACAGCTATTGACATTGTGTTCCTTCAGAGTTAGCAGAATGTTTCTTGTCTTCACCATGGACTTCGTCATATCAACAATAAGTGTTTGTTCAGCTTTAGTCAATCACCCCGCATATGGATGTCCAACTAATGACTTGTTCAATTCATGATTATGCACTCCACAAATCAACTTCACCATCTAGCCTTCTCCTCCAACCACTGGCTTGCAACGAAGCTTGAAGGGACACCCACATTTCCTAATCCTAGTGTCTCTTCTGATAAATTCTTTTTTCCTACACTTATACTCGCCACTCCTTTCACAGCCAATTAACACAAACGTACTCCTTCCTCTACTACCTGTGTTTGTGTCCGACCTTAAAATCACCGCCACAAATCTGTTTTCATGAGCCACGGATCGAGCCCACCACAAAACATCCTCTCAGCACTCAAACACCTACAAAATCCACATAATTTAATTTTTCTACCACTATTCATTTTATTAAATATGTGACAAACATTAACATTATAACCTGAGAAGTCTTGAATGCATTCAAACAATCAACATGTGGTTCATTCACACCGCATGATTCTGCATTTTCATAATCCATATCCTCTCGTTCAGACATTATTTCATACATCCACTCATCTTCATCCATCTAACCAAATCAAACAAAAAATGGTCATACAAAAAAAATTAGTAATTTAAAAGAAAAAAGGAAAATAAATGGAAAAACAGATGCAAAAATGCAAAAACAGATGCAAAAACAGTAAATACCAAAAATAATACACTTACGGATCAACTTGATCCGTACAGATCAACTTGATCCGGAAGAGTATTAACAAGCTTCCGAATCAAGTTGATCCGTAAAAAGCTTACGGATCAACTTGATCCGGAAGTCATCTGTACGTCAACGACGAACAAACACCATCTGCGTACCTCGTTTGCCACCACCGACCACCGCAAAGCTTGACGTCGGAAACTTCACCTTCACCGCTGCGCTCAACGTTGCTACCCCCACGAACCAGAGGCAATGTCGCACGAAAAAGAGAAAAAGAGAAGCAAAGCTTTTTGAAAATGGAGGTAAGAAGCTTTTCCAGAAAAAAAAATGGCATTTTTAAGGAAGAAAGGTGGTAGGGGCAATTTTGGCATTTAATAGGTTTGTTGGGTGCACCAGCAAAAATGCTGGGTGCACCTAGCAACACTCCTGATTTAGACTTGTGGTAGACCAAGTTGTCCCACAAGTTAGAGTTTTAATTAAATGTTTAGTAAAAATCATAAGATAAAATATATTTTTGGTTTGTCTAAAATGGAGTCGTTTGATTATAGTTATTCTAAAAAAAAATTGTTTGATTTTGATCCTTGGAAATTTGAAATGCATCATTCTTGGTCATTGAATGGGCTTAGATAGCATTTTATTAAGAGAAAAAAATGATTTAAACAATTCTTGGAGGACCAAAAGTAATATATTTCAAAGTAATTTATTAACAAAATTTATTCCCATCTTAAAAAATATTACATTATTGAAATCGAATCAATATTTTTTCTGAACATATCAGCTTGGTATAAATAAATTTGATCTTAAACATATTATATGTTGATGATTTTAGATGCAGACCACTAAATAATTTTCTCATTAAATTCAAAAGTTTAATAAAAAAACAAATGCTCTAACTTTACTATCAGACCTTAGTCCTCAGCTATATGCTAAGTGAATATATATACAAACATAAATTATATTCTTTTTCTTAATTGTTTGATTCGTTAGGGGAAAGAAATCTTAATATAACATATATGTTTGTGATTACGAATATAAAGTTATTTGAATATATTTTAATATTCATAATGATTTTCAGACATATATTTTAAATATCTATATACAATATATCTGTAAAATTAATAAATATATTAAAATTATAATAATATAAAATTAATACCGTGCATGTCACGGCTTATTACACTGTTAATAAAAAAATTCAAAGATTTGCTAGAAACCAGAGATTGCAATATTTTACCGTTTCATTCTTACACAAATTGGTATAATTGTTCCACTTGTATCCTATTCAATATTGACTACAAAGATGACTACAAACGAGGTACACCGTACGAGGAATTGTTGTTTCATTTATTAACAACAAATTAAGATAACATGGGGCAATGAGGGAGAAGGTAATTAACAATTGTTTTTCCTTTTTGAATGATTTGGGAGAAATACACATAAGACTGAACAAAGGCACAGGGATATGCTTAAGAACAAGAGAAAATCACAAGCAATGATATACCAAGCAAGATTCGGTTGGAGGAAACACGAATTGTGGAGAAATAAACGTTAGAATTTAATTCAGCAGCCAAATGATATATAATTAACAACAAAACTAAGTTGTGAGACCCCATCAGCACATATAATTTGTCCAGTGATGTATGATGCAGCTGGAAGGCAAAGGAAAGTAACTAATGTTGATATCTGATGCAATCCTATCCCCCAGTATTGGATAGAAGATTTCAAAAGGATTGGGCTAAAACTGCTAAAGAAGACCCTAGGATTCTCATGAACCTCAGGGTAAATTTTTAAACTCATGGGCTAAGGTTGGGTCCACTTTTTTTGTAAATATTAGAATAAGTTTTTCCTTCTTTTGGACCTTGTATTTTGGCCATTATAGTAGTATATATAGGGTTTTTGTCTTGTATTTCTTGACATTTTGAGTAGTCTTTGTAGTATTATAGAGGGTGTGTGTAGCTAAGCTCTAGCTATTATAACAAGTGTTACAGATGCTTTTATTTATATCCTAGATAGTTTCCTTGAGACACTTCCTTGACAAATTTCCTTGAGAAGCTTCCTTGAAAAACTAGAGCTTAGCTACACATACCCTTCTAATAACTAAGCTCACATGTTTGAGAAGTGAGAAGCTTTCTTGAGAATCTTTCTTGAGAAGATTCTTAGAAAAACTAGAGCTTGGCTACACACAGCCCTCTAATAGCTAAGCTCACCTCCTTGAGATGAAGCTTAGCTACACACACCCCTCTAATAACTAAGCTCACCTCCTTAAGAAGCCTTGAGAAACTTCCTTGAGAAGCTTCCTAGAGAAGCTAGAGATTGGTTACACACACCCCTCTAATAGCCAAGCTCACCTTCTTGAGATGAGAAGCTAGAGCTTAGCTACACACACCTCTTATAATAGCTAAGCTCACCCCATGCCAAAATACATGAAAATACAAAAAAGTCCCTACTACAAAGACTACTCAAAATGCTCTGAAATACAAGGCAAAAACCGTATACTACTAGAATGGCCAAAATACAAGGCCCAAAAGAAGGAAAAACCTATTCTAATATTTACAAAAAAGAGTAGACCCAACTTGGCCCATGGGCTAAAAAATCTACCCTAAGGTTCATGAGAACCCTAAGGCCTTCTTTAGCAGCTCTAGCCCAATCCTCTTGGAGTCTTCTATCCAATACCCTTGGGGTGTAGGATTGCATCAATATCTCTTTAGGTTCTCCTATGTGACCAACAAGTAATTGAGATGTTGTTGCATTCACAGTGTTGCTCACTTCTAAAGAATTCTGTAAGAGTGCATCATTATGAATATTATAAGCAGATAAATATAACTAAATAATTCATTTTTGGGTAAGCATATAAAAAAATAATGATTTTTGTTAAATTGTAAAATGCATCTTTAAAGGTCATATTTTCATCATTTTCTTCGTGACAGTGAATTCCAGTACACTACTAAAAAATGTGTTATTTACGTTGTTGATTCTAAGACAATGTCTTAGAATGATTGGCAGTGACATTTTTGTAATAAATAGGAACACAACGATGACGTTTGTATATAACTGTCTTTGAATAGTGCGTAAATGTCTAAGCGATGGCATACTTGTAAATTTCTGCTTTTGTACAATGACGGTTTTTTCCCAAAACTCGTCTTTATTTGGTTATTGATTTTAGCATACATTCATTCAATCGCAACATCCTTCACTAACCTGAGAACGACGCCTCTGCGTTGTAGTCATCTCCCATGAATCTTATCATCGTCCCGTCCGTCAACCCTAGGCCACTCTGTCGTCTCCCGTGCCGGTCCACCATCGTGACATCCTTATTGAAGCTCAGCCCCAATTTAGAGTTCAAAATTAAAGCAAATTGCAGGTTGGATTAATTATTTTATTAATTCATGCATTACTCATGCTTTGTGGTTTTTCATGTTACGTAGCCTTCATAGTTTATATCAACATCATCAAGTTGTCGAGACTAAAAATAAATGAATCATGTATATTGACATGCATAAGGAAATTATTTTAGTCACTTAGTGGCCATAGAAGCTTTTAGACTATATTCTAACTGGTTTATCTTGCAGCAATGTATATCCTATCTTGTACCAGTTTGTGATTTAAGTTTGTTTAATGTAATCACCATAGGAAGCCATGAATAAGAGCTTGAAGGTAGGAGAAGATGAGTGGAGGAAGAGGGAGAGAAGGAGCACGAAATTTTGTGCCTCAAATGAGGTCTGAAATTTGAAGTGTAATTCTCAAATGATCAAAGTTGAAAAAATGCACACACATGACATCTATTTATAGTCTAAGTGTCACACATAATAGGAGGGAAATTTGAATTTCTATTCAAATTTCACTTGAATTTGAAATTGAATTTGTGGAGTCAAACTTTGGAGCCAAAATTTTACTAATTATGATTAGTGAATTTTAGCTATGGTTCAACCCACTCATCCAAGATCAAGTCCAAGATTCTCCACTAAGTGTGCTTAGGTGTCATGAGGCATGTAAAGCATGAAGGACATGCACAAAGTGTGACTATATAATGTGGCAATGGGGTGTAGCAAGCAAATGCTCACCTCCCCCTCTAAAATATAATTGGATTGGGCTTCTCCCAATTCAATTAAATTTATTTCCCAACACACACATCAAATATTCATGTAATGCATGTGAAATTACAAAACTACCCTTAAGACAAAAACTAGTCTAGATGCCCTAAAATACAAGGGCTGAAAAATCCTACATTTTTAGGGTACCCTACCTACATTATGGAGACCTAAATAAAAGGCCCAATAATAATGAAACCTTAATCTAATATGTACAAAGATAAATGGGCTCATACTTAGCCCATGGGCCCAAAATCTACCTAAGGCTCATGAGAACCCTATGGCCTTCTCTTGCATCTCTGGCCCAATCTTCTTAGAGTCTTCTATCCAATGCCCTTGGGGGTAGGATTGCATCAGGTAACAAGGTAAGAAACTACACTGGGATGGTCAGAGAGTTGTTTGCATAAGCTTTTATTTCAACCAGATTGGTGTTGAAGTAATTAATGGATATCGCAAATCAATGGCTTCCTTTGAAATTTTAGAATCACTCCTTAAGCCAGTGATTAATGTGATTCCAACCTTGAGAATCAACCACTTTTTCCTATAAGAGATCATAAGAAAACCTTAAGTTAAAGAGCAGATGTGACTATAACCAATGGCTATTAGTCAATGCAGAAAGGAATGAATATGGATTAACTCTGCACCGTGTACACTTTTAAAACTTTCTTATGGAAGTTATAGATCAATACATGAATAGTGTTTTATTGTAATTTTGGTAAAAGTATTTATATGCCTTCTGTGTTAGGAAAATATAGGCCCCCAAGTTGTTTGTAAAAGTTTCAACTAATATTTTTCAAAAGCTACTTGCCTCTTGTGTTGTTTAAATACAATGCAATTACAAAAAATACAAATAGGTATAAACAAACATGTGTCATGGTTGAAACAAACAATTAATCCCCAATCAGATGTTTAATGTTCTTAGAATTCTTCAGTTACAATCAACACAAAACATAAAAGAGCTGAAGTTAGGTCTTCGAAATTTGTCATTTATGCAAGCTAGAAAAAAGCATTACCTATTGACTTCCCTTGATTTCAATTTAACAAAACCCAAATTAAAAACCTAGACATAACATTTGATCAGCATGAGTGCCAAGCATATATACAAGCTTAAGCAACATATGAAATGGGTTTAAAGATTACATAGTTTACTTTAAAAAGAAATTGCAAAAAAAAAAAAAAAAAACCAAACAAAATGCTATGGAAAAATTTATAGCATCTTTCCAATTCTGTAGTGAATACCTGGGAAATGATCGGATTCAATAAACATGTTTCCTTTAGCATCAACTATTTTAATTCCAAGAGAGCATTGTAGGTAGCATAGTATATAGGAGTTTGTCGATGCTTTCCTAATACATAGGCAAAACCAAAGACATCCATAAGAATTACAAGTTAAGTGAGAACTAGCATGACTATGAGTTGATAAACAATAAAAAATATTAGCATCCTGCTAACTTAACTTTCCTTCTTTTCTTAATAATAAACTCTTTTTCATCAAAACAATTCATGAATCTAGATTTGTGCATACAGTTGTGAGAGCCGGCGTTCATACCTTCACACAAATTAAGAAACATCTAGCAAATAAAATAATTAACACTGAAAACTAGGTCCCGCATTCTTATCAAACTAAACATATCATGCATGCATGACATTCTTTTCCTCTCTTCCATGCACGACATGGTCTAAATGTATAGTAATTTTGGGTTGAAGTTATTCATATTACATATTCTACTTCATCTCATAAGAATGGAATGGAACATTTCTATCAAATTTCCTATCCAATTTAAGCCTTATCAGTCTATCCCTGTGTTGTACTCAAACCGTCCCCAACCCTGAACTCCTTTTAAAGTCTTATGCCAAAGAAGATATAACAAATACCATATTCAAGGAAATACACCCACACATTTTAAACCACAAACTATAAGAATCGTAGGGGCAGTGGGTGATATAATTGAAGCAAGGAAAAACATGTGAACAAAGTTAGGAGAATGGTTTCTACACCTCATTGCAGCACATTTATTGTCGAACCTTGTTTCTTGCATGCCCCTCTGCAGCATCCTTCAAAGTGATTAAGATCTTCATCTTCACATCTCTGCAATTAAATTCCCCGAGGATAGAGATAATAATGTAGGTAAGGTCTCCTATAGAAATCCAATCCTTGTTAATGGAATTATCTCTTACTAGATCGTGAATTTAGTTCATCGATTCTCACACCAGTAAGTCTGAATTGGATAATAGGCTTTCTCTGATAGACCTTACTCGAAACCAGTAATTTACTTCTCTCCACTCTTCTATAGACTCTCATAATCGAACATTTTATGTCAAGCCAGTTTCTTCAACAACCTCTTTTGTTTTTGGGTTAGCCCCGTTTCCATCGTCAAACCAAGCTTCAATGGCGGATCTCTCACATGTAGTATTGCTGCAAAGTTTGGTAGCATCTACCATAATAGCTCCAGTTATGGGACAAATGAAAAAAATTAAGTGGTTGTATATATGTTTCCCTTTAATCCTATCTGTGTATCACCTGAGCCCTTTTAAAGTATTGTTTTTTTACTTCATAATCCCATAGAACATCAGCTTGAGATAGTAGCTCAATGATCTACTCTAAAAAAATTAACTTGGCTCTTTCTTTCCTGGTGGTTGCTTCTTCCTTTTCCTGTTTATTGCTGGTTGGTACTTTGCTTATCTATGAAGGCTCGATCGGTACCCCAACTACCCTTACTAATTCCTTAAGCATGTCATTTACAAAAGCTTGATCCAGTTTTTTCTCCCAAATTCCATGGTTCAACTTGTAAATAATAACAAGCTGAAATTGTGAACACACAACCTCTATCATTTTCATTTCATTCGGTAACCTGCTAACCTCATCAGAAATTATTCATAGGACTTCAGTTTTGTGACATATAGCACAGGTAGAGACCTTCAAATGTCCCTTGTGACCTATTGAACTTCCTTAACGGTGTATTTGCACCTCATCAGTAGGTAGAAACGACCACGGTTGATGAACTTTTAAACCAAATTATTTGCCTTTTTACATCTGATTGTATAGACTCCAGAGTAACCCTTTCAACTTTAGACTCATTCAAGTCCTAAAGTTGCAATTCCTTTAGGACTTGTGTAATATGAAGCAGCTATTTTGAAAGGACCTTAAAGCTTTGTTTATGAATAACAACATTGATTGTTGTATTAGATATTTTCACAACCTGGCTGCTTACAACAGTCAATATTGTGCATAATGGGTATGAGTTCCAATCCAACCATTGTACAATATATGGACTAAAACTCTGAAATTTCTTATTTAACTGCTGTTATTTTGTATACTTGGAAACCAATGCCAAATGCTGTCAAAATTTCATCAAATTTACCATAACGTACTTAACTTGTACGCATGAATGAAGTGAAAAAGAGAGTTCTTGAATGGGATAGGACCTCACCTTTTTATGGAAAAAGAGGGATTTTCATGCATACACCTTAACGTAGCCGGTATCACAGACCACAAAACATGAATCAAAGTTGGATTAAAGCACCACGCATAAGTGACGACAATCAGAAGGGGGTTGAAAGTTTCTTGCATTTTGCGCAAGAAAATGGAGCAGAATTACGTGGAAATTTTTTTTGTCCATGTGTTAACTGTGTCAATGGGAGATGTGAGTCATTGGAGGACATTAAATTAGATCTTATATGTGACGGCTTCAGTTCGACTTACACAAATTAAATATGGCATGGTAAATTGCCACAGATGTCAACAGCCCCCAACATTGACCCGGTTAATGTACAAATAGCATATTGTATGAAAGACATGATATCCAACTGATTCTCCACAATAGAAGACAATTGATCTGTTGCATCCGGAATTTGGAGAGGATCCAAGAAACCTAAGGCTTGGTCTTGCTTCAAACGGAATGAATCCTTTTGGTAACTTGAACACCGGCCATAGTTCATGGCCTGTTTTGCTAATGATTTACAACCTTCCTACTTGGTTATGCATGAAGCAAAAATACATTATGTTGTCTATGATAATAGCGGGTCCAAGACAGTCAGGAAATGATATTGATGTCTACTTGACTCCCTTGATTGAAGACTTGAGAAAATTGTGGGTAGACGGGGTTGATGTGTATGATGGGGGTGTTAAGAAAATTTTTAGGTTCCATGCAATGATATTTTGCATCATTAATGTCTTTCCAGCTTATGGGAATTTGAGTGAATATAGTGTGAAAGGACACCATGCATGTCCTATTTGTGAGAAAAAGACAAGTTACATCTAATTGAAACATGGAAAGAAGACAGTATATATAAGGCACCGAAGATTTTGAAACCTTATCACCCATATCGGCAATTGAAGAAAGCATTTAATGGAGAGAATGAGATTGAAAGTGTGCCTAAACCCTTAGCTGGACACGAAGTTTATGATCGGGTGAAAGACATTGCAACTATCTTTGGTAAGACACAGAAAAGGGATGCGTATGGGAATAACATTTGGAAGAAAAGGTCAATATTCTTTTATCTTCCTTACTGGTGCGATATACATGTACGACATTGTGTGGACGTTATGCATGTCGAGAAAAATGTGTGATAGTATGATTGGCACCCTTCTTAACATTAAGGGAAAGATAAAGGATGGTTTGAAATGTCATCAGGATTTGGTTGGCATGGGTATACGAGACCAGTTTCACGAGGTGATCGAATGCATTTTCCGCCAGCATGTCACACAATGTCAACGACAGAGAATAAAAGTTTTTGTCATTGTCTAAAAAATCTGAAAGTCCCATAAGGATACTCTTCAAATATCAAGAGCCTTGTGTCAGTTAAGGATTTGAAATTGGTTAGCTTAAAATCTCATGATTGTCACGTGTTAATGCAACAACTCTTGCTAGTGACCGTTCGTGGTGTCTTGTCTGAAAAAGTTAGGCTTTCCATAACTCACTTGTGTTTTTTCTTTAATGCTATCTGTGGCAAAGTTATTGACCCTCAACAGTTGGATAATTTGGAGAATGAGGCTTCAATCATCTTTTTTGAATTAGAAATGTATTTTTCGCCGTCATTTTTTGACATCATGATTCACTTAATAGTTCATCTTGTGCGGGAGATTCGGTTCTGCGGGCCTGTGTTTTTACGTTGGATGTATCCGGTTGAGCGGTACATGAAGGTGTTGAAAGGATATACGAAGAGTCAATATCGACCAGAAGCAAACATTGTTGAAAGATATGTTGCTGAAGAAGCTATTGAATTTTGTTCAGAGTATATAAATACCACTACACCAGTTGGGGTTCCTTAAAGTCGTCATGACTCCACGATTCAAGGTAAGGGTACACAAGGATTCAATGTTGTAACCATGGATCACCAGTAGTTGTCACAAGTTCATCTATACGTATTGAACAACACAGTAGAGATCGTCTTGTACATAGATGCTCATAAAAAACATGTCACAGATACTCATCGAAAAATGAACAAGATGAGGTTGTTGCAAGAGCACAATAGAACTTTCATCAACTGGTTTAGACAAACAATCTTCACAGATGATAATGCTTCAAAGATATTAAGATTGTTAACTGTTGGTCCAAATCTGAATGTTCCAACTTGGAAGGGATATGATATCAATCACTATTCTTTCTACACAAAGTCACAAGATGGAAACAGTAGCGTGCAGAACAGTGGGGTCAGTGTTGACGGTTATTCTGATCACTTTTGTAGTGTTTCTGATAATAATCTGATTCAAGCATCCATGCCTTACTATGGAGTAATTGAACATATTTGGGAGCTTGATTATAGTGAATTCAGAGTGTCTATTTTCAAGTGTTTGTGGGTTAATGAAAATACTGGAGTACGTCAAGACAAAATGTGATTTACTTTGGTTGATCTTCAAAAGGTTGGTTACAACAACGACCTATTCATCATGGCAATGCAAGCTAGACAGGTGTTGTATGTCCAAGATCCATGCGACTCAAGATGGTCAGTGGTTCTACAAGGGAGAACAACTTGTATCGGTGATCATATTGATGGTTCAATAGTTGATGTCAGCGAGATGCCACCTTTCTATCAACAAATGCCTTTCTTAAATGGGGAAGATGAGAAGGATGATGTACATGCAAATCGTAATAATCATGATGAAGGTTTGTGGGAGAATATTCCTACGCAACTGGTTATGAACAAAGTAATGTCTATAACACATCTCATAATTGTAATACATTTATGTATTTCAATATTTTCAAGATAATGCTTATATGTTGTTTATGTAACTGATTATGTCCTAACTTAATTTGTTTGACTTGCACAGACTCATGGCAACACCCCCAAGGTCCCCTCCACATTCAGATATTCCTTCAGAGGCTACGTCTAGGAGGACTAGACAATCCATCCGGCTGAGAAGGTTGACTGTCTGAAGTTTGGATCAACCATGACCAACGGTCAACATCAATCCTACCACTGGGAAAGGATCAAGCCCCCATAAAGAAAAGTTCCACAGTTATCTGGGGATTGTAGCGTGAGAAAAAATTCCTATTCTCCACAACAATTGGAATGATGTACCAGAATCTTTAAAGAACTTAGTATGTGAGGACATTTTGATAAGTGTGACATTAACTTGACATTTGTATTCGATTTACTTTAATTAATTTTAAAATATTATCATTGACTAACTGTTACATAACAAATTTGATTTGGAGGGAAATTTTGACATCCCTGAAGGTGACAATGCCAAAAAGAAGGTGATGTCAACGGTCGCTACTAGATGGAGGCAATTTAAGTCCTCCCTGACAAAAAAGTATGTTTATGCTGACAATGACGGTGTCCAAAAAGATCATCCTTCTGTTAAGTATGGTATTGATGCAGGTACTTGGGCCGAATTTGCAAAAGCCGCCAAACCCCTAACTGACAGGTTTATTTAAGTAGTTTTGAATTTAAAATTTTATTTGTTATCATTTATTTTTTTTATTAATTTGTCAAAAATGTATTGTTTTTTTTGTAAGGGCATACGGAAAAGGCCCAGGAAATTCAAAAATACAATGACTGCCCGCACTTACTGTCTTGTGGGGGTTATGATCTCATTGAAAAAAAAATAATGGATGAGAAAAGAAAGATACGAGAATACCAAGCAGAATTTACTGAAAATTCATCACTGAGTGTCGACCCACCATCACCCGTTTCAAGACATGTGAAGTGAAAGATGACCTGCACAAATCGATATGGCCCAAGAAATATAAGACAAAATTATGAGTAACTACCTTCGTGTTTCACAGTCTGATTTAATTTATTGTACAATAAGAACCTTCGTTGGATTATAAACTCATGTTGTGTTGTTCATAGGACTCTTTAGAAGAACAAACGAAGCAGAGAAGCTTTGTTCCGCATGGTCATCATGACATATTGAACACTGCCATTGGCCGGCTAGAGCATCTAGGTCGTGTACGTGTGGCGGGGACAGGTGTGACAATCAGCTAGTATTTTGGACACGCATCTCGTGACTCCAAGACTTCCTTTGTATCAATCACGCAACAACAATTGGCTAAAATCATCGGTAACCTAAAGGAAGTGTGGCAGAAGGAAGTAGAAGAAGAAAACAAGAACCTACAAGAAGCATGGAGGAAGAAGGTAAAAGAGGAAAACAAACGCAGTGTGGAAATAATTAAGCAAGAGTTGAAACAGACAATAAAATTAGAGTTATCCCAAATTGCATCACAACAATCACCTCCACATGAGGCACCGGATATACAAGTATTAGCTGCACGTGTGAGCACCAAGCAGAGCTGTGTTGAAGCTGACACAAATCCATTAGGTAAAGAGCCTTCTGATGTGCACGTGGATACAATGGGTTTGTATGTAGTTGGTGACCAATGTACTCAACTAGTGGCATTGGGAAAAGTGTATGACAGTTCGTCCACCATACACAACGTCCCTTATGCGGATGATGTGGTTAGGGTGAGCTTTTTCAAAGTTTACCACGGTGACACTCAGCTCCCATTTTCGACATCTGAGCTTCAATTTGTGAGCCAGGCCGTTGGCACATTTGTGGGTTGGCCGACACATCTTGTGAAACTTGTGTCTACTGAGGTTTCTTATTTTCCCTCTGATCATTGCTCTTACACACATTGTTAAATGTCTACCTAACTGCTATTGATATTTTCATTAACCATGTAGGATTCACACAAGCATTTGCCTAAACCGGTTGCATCTAGTGAAATGGACAATGTCGTGGCTGCAGTTGATCCATTAGGAGAATTGGTGACAAACTTGTATGATGTTTACCAAAAGCCAATTTAGTTGCCATGGGATAGGGCGAAATTTGGGATACCTGATGTCAAAGATGGCTTTTTCATCACACACACAGACTGAGATAATTGTATGTGACAAATGTTTGAACATATCCGTACTACAGTTGTGGATGATGTAAGTAAAATTGGTATAGTAGGTGTTTAATTTATTAACTGATAATTAATGTTCATTACAATTTACCATTAACAATATTTATGTCAAATGTTTGAAATAGGTTTATAAATGATTAGAGTACAAGCTTAGGTTATGGATCGTTGTATGGTTTCCTTGAACCTCAGTGTATACACAATGCAAAGGACAGACGAGAAGAATGTGAACATTACATTGAAACATGGATCAAGGAATCACAACGACAAGTCTACTTAGGAGCTTACCTTAATCAATAAGTGAAATTCATGTCCGTGTAGTGTGGATATTATGTGCATTATAATTGCCTAAGTAATGTTTTTCATGTTCAGGTCACATTAGCAACTTCTTGTTCTATGTCTACGAGACAATGTTGTTGTTTGGTTTTGTTCTTTGCGAAATAAGCCTAATGTTAACATCAAGGCTGCAATTAGCAGGTTAGTTTTTAAATTATAAGTCAATGAATGTATACCAATTGTATCGTATAAACACAATGATTTGGATCTTATATACGTTAACCTTATTTTGAAACTAGTGCAATGAAGGCAATAACCACTACTTTGGAAGGAAAGCCTGGTCAAGCTGTACCTCGGTGGATTGAACCAAAGGTATGCCATTATTTCATGAATAGGGTATCTCCAATTACTGCCATGTGTTACTTTGAAAGTATTGGCTTTAGTAAATATATTTGATATTGCATTTAGAGTCATGTTCAAATAGGAGGCTTTGAGTGTGGATATTATGTCATGCATTGGATTTGGTGCATAATGAGCAATAGTTTGAAGAATGAATGGAATAAGGTATGTTTACCCTAACAGGTTATCGCATCTAAGTCTAATTCAATGTTTTATGTACTTCATTAATTTGATATTTACAATTTTGCAGTGGTTTTGTGATGGAACGTCGTTAGACAGAGAGGTCATGGTAACACTTCGCAACAAATGGGCAACATATTTTCTCCAGATTAAAAACATGAAATTTAGAAAAATGTAGATGACATTGGAAGATTTTTGTTTGGAAGTAAACATTTTCATTGTATATTCATAATAAACAATTTTGTTTAGTTGACATTTAATTTAGTAGTAATGTATATTTGTTTTAGTAATACTTGGTGACCCTCCATTTTTGTCCGATGAGGCAATAACCACATGCAAAAAGGTACCATCCTTAATTGCCTTAATCGCTTTTGATAAAATGGTAATAATTTCTTGCATTTCATTGGAGCAATCATTTAACATTTGCAAATGAGGCCAATGAAATAAAGGTTAGGTGTTCATTTATTATTATTATTATTATTAATAGTTATTGTCGTAATGTTGTCTCAGCTTTCTTTCTTTTTTGTCATATAATTAATATATTTTATGTATATAGCAGGCTCGTCCTTGGTTCAAAGGTGTGGAGTGGGGATAAACTGTATGAAATGGAGGCAGCATTAAACATCAAGTCAACAGGGACCTGGATACCCAAATTTTGATGAAGTTTGTTTTAACTATATTTTTTGCATAACTTGTTAATGATTTAGGCATCATTTGCATGCTTTGTACTTGCTAGTTGCTATGTTAGGAATCTCATATTTCCTTGGTAAACCAATTTTAATAATTTATCTAGTCATTCATTACTATAAGAGGTTGGACTTGTCATGTTTGACTGATGTTGTACTTTGCTTGCTTGAAGCCCACAAAGAAATTTGCATGATAAGGTGTGATGAAATTTAAGATCAGAACCATTTCTAGCCTTGCATGTGAAAACATAAGCTTTTAGGTTAATTTTTTTATCAATGCCTTAAACTAACTACTTATCACAGTTCAACATGCAAAGAACTTAGAAGTTAGAACTTACAACATTGGACCACATGCCAACTATAAAGAGTAGAAAGCAACTCATAGAGATGCATTCATTGTCAACAGAATTAATGGCAAAAGAAAATTATATGCGACAATACATTTGTTGGTATTTGTAAGTTTATTATCTTAAAGTAGGATAATATGTTGTAAATGTATATATGGTAGTTTAGTTTGTAATTAAATTGTACTTATTTAACGTTTTTCCAGCAGGAGAACACATTGTGTTGGGCTGATTCTCTTTGAGTTCAACATGGTATCAGACCACCAGTCTAGTGCTTTGAGTTTAACATTGATGCACTACTTTGTTGGTACAAATGGCACATTCAATTAGTTTCTGACTTTTTGTGTTGTGTTGATTTTCATCAAGAAGGAATAAACACCAACTTAAACATACAAACATGGGATTTCTAAATCTGGTAAGCTGGATGGTGGAAAAGTTATTGGTGTTGAGCCTGCTGCCACATGCACACCATCCCCGAAAACTGCTTTTGTTCATGGGGTCTCTTCAAGTGTTCTTAACTCGTTACCATCACTAGTCAGAGTTAAATCAGCTGACAACAGATGTGAAATTACTAAATCTGCTTCACCTGGCTAGTTGAATTTTGATAGTCAAGCTGCTCCAGCTTTTCATCCACATTCCCTTTTTTATTTTTTCGTAATGGTTTAGCTAATAGTGTTCACCATATTTCTCCTAAGGTGGTAGCAAACATGAATCTCAAATAATATGCAGTTCTGTCAAGTTTACTCCAATGGGCGCTTCGTCGAATTCAATTAATATGGTAAGTTAAAAAGTCCAATACATTAGCAAGTGAAATAGTAACTTTTTTCTACATTTTTTTGTTTCATCCTATGGTTGGTGAATCTATAAAATTTTGAACTGCATGGGTCAAAAAAATATTCAATTGATCGTATTTTTCACTTCTTGCCCAGTTTGAAAATCATCTGGAAATGGAAGTTGTCCTCTTCCTGGCCACCATTACAAATGGGGCAACTCCTATTAGGCTCCTGGAATGATATGGCCAAATTCACCTTTGTATATTGATGGAGTTTGTGCAGCCACTAATCTGCCAAGATTGCATGGACTTCCTAGGTCAGCATCACAAAGGACACCACTGTTTTACCCATAAATGGCCAGCATGTGCCTTCAACTCCTTTTTTGATTTATGATGAAGTTTACCTATGAATTGAGTTGAAAATGATTGTCACTACAAAAAATATAGTATTTATGATCCCTACATTTTTTATTTGGTTCTACACTTCATAGTGTTATACCTCCGACAGAGAATATCATATCAATAGTAGACAATGATTACTAAATTTAAAGGATATGAGTAGGGACTAAATTGAAAGTTTGTCATATAAGAACCAAATAAAAATGAGTGTAACATATAAGGACCAAAAATATAATATAACTCTTGTTTTTTGGAATACCATTATGATATTGCTTGAGAGAAGAGAAATCATATGGAATATAGAAATTTTTTATTGTCAAATTATAAGTTTTACTAATTGCAGGATACTGTCAAAAGTGCAAGTGCAAAGATTTCTGGTGAAGGGATGATTGAGACATTTCATAATGATGATGAAGCACTGGCTGTTGTGGACAATGGGGTTGTGGTATGTAATTTATTTGGTTTGTTTTTTTAATGTGTGTAGCTTAATGTGCTTTCTCATTCTCTCTATTTGAACAACTTCATTTGGTAGAAACAATATAAACCACAAGAGGGAGTACTGAAGTAGACTCTTAAACACATTAAATTATTTTTTATTTCAATTTCTGACTTTGTACTTTCCAATTTTACAAAATGTGAACTAACCTACATGTCTTTTGTGGCCTTAGAATAGCTCAAGGTTTTAGATTATTCAATTGTAGTTCTAGAGTTTCTACAAAATATTATGTCACAGCCTGTTATCAAGTTTTGTAAAAGCTAATATAAATTTCAAGTCTTATAATTTCATGCTTACCAATTTATAAAATTATATTAATATATTGTTAGATAATGTAGGATTTAGTTGTTCACTTAAATTAATTTTTTATGCATCTAATGGCATAGGTTGTGGATCTTTCACACTTTGGTCGGATAAGAGATACTTGCTTTTCTTAGGCTATTAAGAGTTGGTCCTTGACATATTTCAATGTTTTCTTAATTTTATGCGCTAATGTTTTGGCTCACTTGAAACAAAGTCAGTGGAGAAGATCACATTCAGTTCCTTCACAATTAACTATAGTACTGCAAACTTCGAATCTCTACACGAAGGACAAGTATGTATTGAAAGAAAGTAGCATTGTTTCTACACATTTATGTGTTATTGGAAAGTTGTTGTTGTCGCAACCTACCCTTCGGCGGGAGGGCGACGCGGGGCTCGCGGGTGCGTCTTCCATGAAAGGAAAATGCGCGGAGTCGCCACCAACGTTTATTCGAGGAAAACATCGGAAAAACTGGAAAGGTGTGGTCTACAAACTTTAAGTGTGAAAGGTTCGGGAGTTGTGTTTACGCACGGGGAAGGTATTAGCACCCCACGCGTCCGTCACAAAGGACGATAGCCTTTAATCAAGTGTGCAAATATGACTTCAATTTGTTTTATTTTCCCTTTTATGCTTTTTATGCCTTTTATATTTTTTATCTTTTTGTGGTCGACAAGGGTGTTTCCCTTGCTCCTACGTATTCCTCAATTGTGATAAGGAAATCAGACCTACGTAGTTCTTTGAGAACTAAGCGTTGGTTAAGTTGTTTTTATCTTTTTTGCAAGATATATTGTGACCAAACAAAAAGTCGTTTAAGACATTGGACCATTTAAACGATTTTTTTGATTCTTTTGAAAGGAGAGAAAACATTAAGGCATTGGACCATTAATGATCTCTTGGTTTTTTGAAAGTAGTGACAAAGTTATGGGTTGACTTTAGGCTTTCAAACGTCCACCTTTAACCAATAAAAGCAAAGAGGACCATTTAAGGCGTTTGGACCTTGAAATGGTTTTTAGGTGATTTTTATGGACAAAGCTTGATTTGTGAGTTGATTTTATCCTTAGTTTCACTTTGGTTATTAGTCAATTCAATTAAGAAAAATCCCAAAGAAAAGCGTTCGATTGATTTTTTGGATTATTTTATTCAAAGATATTTTTTATTATTTTATTATTATTTTGCCTCTTTTGGTTTTAAACATGGTTACGGCGTGAAAGATCGGTTGGATTTTATTTTAACAGAGATTAAACGATATTACAACTCAAATGATCGGTGGAAATTTATTTTATTATTAATTAGGCGAGAAAACGACTTAAGTAAATGGTTAAAGCACGTCAAAAGGGGGTACGGAAAGTAAACGAAATAAAAATAAAAGTACGCAAAACAAGTGGAGACCACTAGGGGTCCATAGAATGAATTGAAAGATTCGATTTCGGGAACTTACCGGTTGAAGACCGAAGAACGACGAAGAACGAACGAAGAACGGTGAAGAATCTTCACGAAATCGCTCGGGGAAACGTCTCGGAAGTGTTACGAAAGCGCCTCGGCTTGGATTTTCTTCACGGAAACAATTTTTCTCACTAATTTCAAGAGAATCCTAAATACCAGAAGAGCTGAACGAAATTACTCTGCCCTCTTTCCCCTATTTATAGCGGAAAAAAGGGAGGTGGTTGCCGCCCAGCTCGCCAAGTGGGCCTGGTTGCTATTTGCACACCCTTTTTTTACTAAATATACCCCCATTTTGCTTTTTTGCTAATTCTTTTTCCGTAACGTTACGAAACTTAACGGATTACGTAACGACACTTATTTCTTTCTGTAATCTCGCGAAACTTTACGGATTACACAACAATCCCCTCTTTTGAACTCTGGAATGTTGCGGAACTTTACAGATTGCACGACAATGTTCCCTTTCGACTTCCGGCATGTCGCGGAACTTCACAGATTACCCAACAATGGGTGTTAAGTAACTCGAAGCGGTCAAGCAAAGGTTGCAGGCCATTAAACAATGGTCCCCGGACGAAATTAGGGTATGACAGTTGTCAACTTCTTTTTTATATTTCATATTATAATACAAGATTAAGTAACTGGGTCTCTAACTGAAATCCTTAGGGATGTGTACTGTTTTTGTAACATCAATAGCACTAACAAATGATATCGCACATGTGTGTCTCATGGTGATTTGCTTTTCTTATCCTTCTCACATAATTCATTTGTTTGTCTTTTCTATAATATAAATAATTATCATGCAGCTTATCACTTTCTCTTGTTGATTATTGATAGAAAATGCGAAAATAGTAGTGGTTTCACCAGAGACCTGTACAACCATTAATGAAATGCTGAACAAGTGGGTAATTTCTTGTTAGTTGTGATGTAAGGATTTAACAACAGAAGTAAAACTAAAAGGATAAAGAGAGAAACCAAATAGTTTTCTTTCGTGATGAATATTATCAAATACATGAACTAAATCTTTTACATGTAATGATTATAAGGTACATATTTTTTGCTAATAAGGTAAAGATTCAAGACATAACTAAGAAAACTAGATTTTTGATTTGGGGGGCAGGGGGGGACCCAAAAGAGGCCAAGTAAGTTACATTATTATACCTATTTTGTGTCCAAAATGACAGAGTTGGTAATTTTCAGTATAATGAATGGGCAGGTGATGGAGAACTTGAACCTTGGTGATCTTGTTGGAAAACCATATGGCATACAAGTATAATATCTTTTCACATTTTGGAGGAAATTGTGTTGACCTTAGAGTCCTACCCAACAATCTTGGAGTCCATTGTAATTACCAAGGGGACCTAATGTTTCCTAGAAGAAATGACATAATTAATTCAATTTGAGACTCACAAACAACGTACAACGAAAACCCGCAAAAAAGAAGGTTTGCCAAACTTGGATGACAACAAACTAGTATGAACTTCATATGTTGATAAACAACATTCCTATCAAATAAGTAAATCCAATTGTATATGTTAAATTAAATATTAGGTGCTTGTATTTAAATTTTAATTTTGGGTTGTGCTTTTACCTTTCAAGACATTTTGGAGTGTTCAACCAAGCTTGTTAGCCTGGGATATAGATTAATTGTTAAGCTAGTCATAATATGGGAAAAAGTTGCACCAACATTTGGAACCCTTTTAATTTTATGAAAATCAAATTTACTCTTACTCTCTTTAGTTTGCATTTGAATTAATTTGTTGTAAAATGTCGTCTTTTATGAAATTAGGTTTTTGTGAAACTTCTTTTCGGAGAATGACTTTTACAAAATTCAAGGGGTTGTAGTAGTGTGTGTATATATATATATATATATATATATATATATATATATATATATATATATATATATATATATAAAATATGGCTTTCTTTTGTTACACATGTATAAAATGGTAGACCTTTTTACAAAGTATTAGGTGGCAATGAAAATAAATCATTTAAAAAAATACATTCTAAGACGGTTTTGTTGTGAACTGTCTTAGAATGTAACACATTCGAAGATGATCTTAACACCAAGATGGTCTTGGTGTCGAGATTCAAATGTGTTACATTCGAAGATGGTGTGGACTCCAAGACCGTCTTCGAATGTGTTACATTCTAAGATGGTCTCGACACCAAGATCGCCTTCGAATGTGCCACACTCTAAGACGGTTGTGGCATCAGACTATCTTAGAATGTGTCACATTTCAAGACGGTCTTGTGGTCTAGACTGTCTTAGAATGTGTTGACCGTCTTAGAATGTAACACATTCTAAGACAGTTTCAGGGAACCGTCGTCGTAGATACCTACACCTTCTACAATGCTCGCTACAAAGATAGTTCCTAACCGACTTTGTATGTAGGAAATAACCTATGTAAAAGGTTCTTTGTATAGTAGTGGTTTTAATTTCTACAAAGACATTGTTTTAAAATTTCTTTGTTCCCTCCCTAAAAATAATAATTTGATTGTTTCTTTTTATAAGATACTTTCTAATTATCTATTCTATTAATTATTTTTTGATCAAATTACCCAAAATAAATATTATAAATTGTCTCTTTCTCCCTTATTAGGATTGGAGAATAAGAGTTTAGTTTAAAAAATTAAAGCTTCATTACTATTATTTTCTTTCTATGTATTAATTATTTAATAGGATAATTTTGAAAAATAATATAATTATCGACAAATTTAATGTTAATAGTTAAATTAACCAACTTTTTTAATATGCATGAACTAGCCAATAATATTTTATATTTCCTCTGTCTCAAAATGTCTATAATTTTAATCTTTAAAAAATATCTAATTTAGTTGATGTTCTCACTTTTTAATAATATATTCAAACATATATTTCAGTTTTATCTTTTAATAAATATTGTTGTTTTGAAAAGTTTAATAATATATTTATTAAAAGTAAGAAAGAAAATAAAAATATTTTAGTAAAATTGTTCTATAATAAATATTATTTATTTAAAATACTTGTTTTTCTTAATCCATATAAAAAACTTTAAAAATTAGTCATTTTAATTTGGACGAAAGAAGTAATTAGACAAGGCGGTAAGGTTTAAATGTGTAGGGAATAAGATCACTAGTTACTTATATTCATGTATAAAGACTATAACATAACTTATTGTACAGATATAATATAAAATCTAAATGAGTAATTAAACTTAATTTCTAAAATTTCTCCCCGTTAAAATTAATTTCATGCCGAAACAGTTTTAGGATAAGCTAGCTTATCAACACTGCACTGAATACCTTCTATAAGAAATGCATACAAATGAAAAGAAAGTAAAGACAACCAATAAGTACAAGAAACATGAAATGTTAAATAAATATAAATAATCATACAAAATAATTAATTGAAATAATTATATTATTTCTCCTCAAATTAAAGTGGTCGTAAATAGGGAGGCACGCCAGGTCAAATTATTATATTTAGCTTTGATAAATGATTATCATAATAGAATAAGGGAAAATAATGAAAATAAGATTTGCCATATGTAAATCAATCTTGCCTATACCCATGATAAACTTAAATGAATAAATGCGTATATACCTTGACAGCCTCCATAAGGACAATCATAACAGGTCCAGCTGCGACAGCATTTGCACGGATATTATCCTTTGCCCATTCAAATGCTAAGTTTTTGGTGAATTGATTCATGGCTCCTGTGTAAATTAAATTATATATATTCAGATAGATTATCTTCTATCAATCATTCTTTGCACGATAAATTATTAGGTCTCGATTATGGGAAATGAAGAAAATGAAGCATACCTTTAGAGGCTGCGTAAGCAGAAAAAAATGGAAAAGCTCTTAAACCTGCAATGGACGAAATAAATACTACGCTCCCGTGCCCAGATTCTTTTAGAAGTGGGTGTGCAACTTGACACAAATGATAAGATGACTCAAAATTGGTGCCCATAGTGGTTGATATATCTTCCACAGTGTAATCCATTATTTTCTTTGCTATACATCTTCCAGCAAATTAAAATTAAGAGAACCGCTTAATTGTTAAATCAATTCAAATACGAGGATATCTAATTAAAAAGTGAGTCGGGGAAAATGAACAATCACATTGAAGCTAATAATGTCGACTTGAGAGTGAATTAAAAAGTACTGTATGCTGACACAGGAATTCTTCTGCATGCCTTTCACTATATATGGATGACTAAATTCAATTCCTCAAACATTATAAAATGATCACGCGGTTGCTGATTCACTAATTAATCTAGTAGAATTGATCATAATTAGTATATATAGTTGTCGGTCAGGATCCAAAAAAACTATGTTACGTTATTGAGAGTAGAGACAATATTCATATTGATAAATTTAATTTGTAGATACAAAATACAATACATGAATTTTTATACTCCATTTCAAATTATAGGGAAATTTGTAATTATATATGTATACAGTTAAAATTTTATTAATTAATAATGTCAGGATCAGATAAATTTATTAATTTAGAGAGTTATTAATAATTATTAAAAGAAATACAGTTCTTTTACAGTTCTTCTTTGGTAAAAAAAAATTGAAATCACGTTGCCTACAAATTCCGAGAAACTATTACATAATTTTTTACTATCACGTAGTGTCAATTAATTTCGATGTGATAACAGTATTAACAAAAATTTATTTATGAAAAAATTACTAAAATTAATTATGTATCATGTAGAAATTATTTGAATCAATAGTAATTTTGAAGTATGTAATAATTTCTGCCAAACTCCACTACGTGGATCCATCCCTAATCGTTGCAAAGCTCGTTTTATTTACGTATGGCAATGCCCTCCCGTCTTGATATGTCAACCTTATATTTGAGTTTAACTTTTCATTCGCAAGAGGAGAAAAACAAAATTATGTGGTTGAATCTTACTAGAATATTGAGCTTTCCTTGAAAGATGGAGGCAACAATTTCAATTAATCTTTTACGTTGGTGAGAACACTGTAGATCGCACACTGAACCAGTCACATTAAGTCCCTTGCTTTTTCACTCTTGTAAACATTTATCAATATCATCTTGGTTTCGTGAACAAATATGAACAGCTGCACAAATTCTGCCAATTCTTCAACAATGGCATGCCCAATTCAAAATGAAAAATAAAAATGATGAATTAATTAATGATGTGATTGAGTGAAAGCAAATTAAGCCATGCACCAACTAATTAGTGATGAGATTGATGTAAGAGTTACAGATAAACCAACCAAATTCCTCGGGTGCCTCCTGTGACTAGAGCAGTCATTCCATGGAGTGACCATCTTTTGTCGTTAAAGCTCAACTTTGTTTCAGTTATTATTTTTGTTGCTAATCAATGAGCTCTTTGCAAACGCAAAGGAAAGGCAAAACCCTAAATAATTGTACGTAATAATTTAATATCGATATGAAGCAGGAACAATACACTTATTGTATACTTATATATATTCGCGATGGCGTTGTGGTTCTAAATTCTCTTAATCTTATCACCAAATGCAATTTCAATTGTTCTTAGCGCTATCCATTGTAACTAATATTGTAAATAATCCAGCTTTTCATTGTAACCATTTTCTGTTATTGCTCAATAGCTTTTCCAACTGCTTTTCCTGCGCTTATGTTTTCATCATTGTATAAATAACTTCTCTCCATCAATAAAGCCAAGCTGGTTTGACCATTTTGCTGTTTTACATTTTGCTAACTTTCTGTTATTCGGTTTCGTTTTGTTATGGTATCAGAGCTCTACTGCACACTCGATATCTCAACCTTCTTCCATCTTCATTTCGATTTTTAGTTCAGCCATGAGCGAGAGAGTAGAACAAACACCTAGCATGGATAGTTGTCACTACTAGAAAAATGCAATTTAGCAACCGAAGTTAGAGACCAAACTAATTCGATCGCTAACAGAGACCGAAGTAGCAACCACAAAGATAACATTGCAACTCGTGACCGAAATTGATCGCGATGTCTAACTTGTGTTAGCGATTGCATTAGTGACCGAAACGAAAGGTCGCTGAATACTTTGGTGACTGTTTCGGTTGTTGTATATATAAAAAAATAAAAGTACTTTAACCACCGAAGTAGCAACCGATATGTATTTGAAGATAACAACCGAAGTGGTTTCGATTGCTATATGAAGATTATAGCGACCGCAAATGTTCGGTCACTATACATATCTCTTTTGAGATTAGCGATCGAATTAGCGATTGAAATCTCATTTTCTATATAATTGAAGTAACAAAATTTTTATTTATTATAACAACAACAACAACAACAACGCCTTATCCCACTAGGTGGGGTCGGCTACATGGATCAACTTCCGCCATAATGTTCTATCAAGTACCATACTTCTATCCAAATCATTAAGTTCGAGATCCTTTTTGATAACCTCTCTTATAGTCTTTTTGGGTCTTCCTCTGCCTCGAATTGTTTGTCTTCTCTCCATCTGGTCTACTCTCCTCACTACAGAGTCTACCGGTCTTCTCTCTACATGCCCAAACCACCTAAGTCTATTTTCCACCATCTTCTCTACAATAGGCGCTACTCCAACCCTCTCTCTAATAGCTTCGTTTCTAATTTTATCCTGTCGAGTCTTACCACACATCCACCGCAACATCCTCATCTCCGCTACACCTACTTTATTCTCATGTTGGCTCTTGACCGCCCAACATTCTGTTCCGTACAAAATCGCCGGTCTTACCGCAGTCCGATAAAACTTTCCCTTTAGCTTGATCGGTACCTTTGCATCACATAACACCCCCGATGCTTTTCTCCATTTCATCCATCCTGCTTGAATGTGATGATTCACATCCCCTTCAATTTCCCCATCATCCTGTATTACAGACCCAAGATATTTAAACCGTGTGACTTGAGGGATAATATGGTCTCCTATTTTCACCTCTGAGTTAGAAACCCTCCTTCTTTTGTTGAACTTACATTCCATATACTCCGATTTGCTTCTGCTTAGGCAAAAGCCATGTGTTTCTAGAGCTCGTCTCCAAGTTTCCAACCTCTCATTGAACTCCTCCCTCGACTCTCCAAGGAGGACTATGTCATCTGCAAAAAGCATGCATCTCGGCGCTATCTCTTGGATTTGTTTCGTGAGGACATCCAGAATTAAGGTAAAAAGGTAGGGGCTAAGGGTTGACCCTTGATGCAAACCAATTGTGATGGGAAAATTGTCTGACTCTCCACCCTGTGTCCTAACACTAGTCGATACCCTATCATACATATCTTGGATAGCTCGAATATATGCAACCCTAACCCCTTTCTTCTCTAGAGCTTTCCACAAAATCTCTCTAGGCACTCTATCATACGCTTTCTCCAAGTCAATAAAAATCAAGTGCAAGTCTTGTTGGGCCATGCGATATTGCTCCATCACCCGCCGTAATAAATAAATCGCTTCCATGGTCGACCTTCCCGGCATGAAACCAAATTGATTCTCAGTAACTTGAGTCTCCTTTCTTAATCTCCGTTCGATCACTCTTTCCCATAATTTCATGGTATGACTCATGAGCTTGATTCCCCTATAATTTGCACAATTTTGTATATCCCCCTTGTTCTTATAGATTGGCACTAACGTGCTTCTCCTCCATTCCTCCGGCATGCGTTTTGACCTCATAATTTCGTTAAAGAGTTTGGTGAGCCACTCAAGACCTCTATCTCCAAGAGTTTTCCACACTTCAATAGGTATGTTGTCTGGCCCCACCGCCTTACCATTACTCATTCTTTTCAACGCTTCCTTTACTTCCTGTTTCTGAATCCGACGATAGTACTTATAGTTCCGGTCCTCTTCTCTTGTGTCTAGAATGCTAGAGTCATATCCATATCCATCATTAAATAAGTTGTGGAAATACGCCTTCCACCTTTCCTTGATATCTTTTTCATGCACTAAGACTTTGCCTTCTTCATCCTTAACACACTTTACTTGATCCAAATCTCTAGTCTTCCTCTCTCTACCCTTAGCAAGCCTATATATAGATCTTTCTCCGTCCCTGGTTCCTAGAGCTTGGTATAGTCCATCAAAAGCTTGGGCTCTTGCCTCACTCACCGCCTTTTTGGTTTCATTTCTAGCTATCTTATACTTATCCCAAGTTTCAGAATTTCTACACTTAGACCACTCCTTGAAACACTCCTTTTTTACTCTAACTTTGCTCTGAACATTTTCATTCCACCACCACGATTCTTTACCCCTAGGTCCAAAACCTCTAGATTCACCCAACGTCTCTTTAGCCACTTTAATAATCTCTTGGGACATCTTGTTCCACAGATCATTTGCACTTCCTTGTGATTGTCCACACCATCCCTCCCATATCTTTTGTTGGAAGATTCCTTGTTTCTCACCCTTCAAGTGCCACCATTTGATCCTTGGTGCTACCATAGGACTTCTTCTCTTTGCCCTATCTCTAATTCTTACATCCATAACCAAAACTCTATGTTGGGTAGTCAAGCTCTCTCCCGGGATAACTTTACAGTTCAAGCAATACTTCCTATCAGACTTCCTGATAAGGAAGAAATCTATCTGAGAACATGTCCCTCCACTTTTGTAAGTGATAAGATGTTCCTCTCTTTTCTTAAACCATGTATTGGCTATAGAAAGATCCAAAGCCTCCGAAAACTCCAAGATGGATTTACCCTCCCCATTCATCTCCCCTAGCCCAAAACCCCCATGCACCCCCTCAAAACCTCTAGCCACGCTACCTACATGTCCATTGAGATCCCCTCCTAGGAAAACTTTCTCTCCTTGGGGTATATCCTGAAGTACCCCTTCTAGATCCTCCCAAAATTTTACCTTAAAGTGTTCTGCTAACCCAACCTGAGGTGCGTACCCACTAATAACATTAAAGGTGTCCTGTCCCACTACCAATTTTAAGACTATGATACGATCTCCTACTCTTCTTACATCCACGACATCCTTTTTCCACTCCTTGTCCACAATAATCCCTACCCCATTTCTTGATCTGATTTTTCCCGTATACCACAGCTTAAATCCCGAGTTGTCTAATTCTTTCGCTTTTTCACCTGTCCACTTAGTTTCTTGTAGGCACATAAAATTGATCTTCCTCCTCGCCATAACATCCACTATTTCCATAGATTTTCCAGTAAGTGTGCCTATATTCCATGTACCAAAGCGAATCCTCCTGTCATGAACTAGCTTCTTTACCCACACCCGTTCACGAAAATGTGGGAACCCTTGCTTACTTTTCACTACATCCGGGCGGCGATGTAGCGGCCCTTGCTCTTTTGACATTGTACTCGAGCCATACAGCGCGTTGCTTCCGGGCAACGACCTAGCATTCACATTATTACGTAATTGATCTATGTCATAGAGATTCGACAAAGTTTAACGTTGGCTGTCGAAAGCCTAACACAACCCTCTCCTTTTATCCGGGCTTGGGACCGGCTAAGAATAGCAAAGCTAACCTAGGAATATAAATCGTAATAAATATATAATATACTCAAATATATTTTATACTAGAAAAATATTGAAATTAGTATATTAGTAATATTTTTCAATTAAGAAAATAATATTTACATTATTTGATTAGGATAAATAAGTCATGCTTATCATTAGTCTTTTAATTTTTGTTTTTTACAAAATAAATATTTAAAAATGATAATAAATACCCTTTATATTATGAAAATATATGATAATCAAAATTTATAAAATTAAGTAATTCAAAATATAAGGTATAAGTGTAACATCAATGATTCATTAAGTTTTAATATGACATAAGTGAAATTTATGCATTGATGAAGACCCAATTTGACTTTAATACAACATGTGCATTGCGTAACATATGCATTCACTGAAATCCCAAATTTACTTTAATTTAAGGCTTAATTGCAAAATTTGTCCCCCTATTTTACCTATTTCACCAAAATGGTCCTCCTATTTTTTTAATTCACTAATTGAGTCACTGATTTTAACTAGGGGTGAGTAAACAGACTCGGGTCCATGGATTGGATAGGAGGCCTGTGGTTCGCGCAGGCCACAAACCAGTTTTTTTTTTTTTTTATAAAATCCATGGCTATGCAAGATTTTGGATTCGTCTTGCATAATCCGCAAGTTGTGTGGGTTTGGACCACGGGGTTCATGGGTTGATCCGCAAACCCGCAACTACTAACCAAGGTCAACCTAAATCAAATTAATCCTAAAAGCCTAATAAAAAATTTCTTTTCATTTATATTGAAAACTTATTTGGTTGTGTTAAAATTTTTGTAATTGAGTATTTGTTAGAGATTTATTAAGAATTTTTTAAAAATATATAATTGAGTGTAATTGACTTTTTTTAAGATGAAAAAACTATATTTATTTTCAAATTTAAGTGTTTCTCTAGAAACTAGGCCCGTGAGACGAGTGCGGACCAATGTATTAAGTTTGTGTAAGAGTGTGGGGCAGACTGATCCGTCTGCTACCAACGTGGGCTTACGCAGGGTGAGTCGACCCGTTTACCCACTCCTAATTTTAACGGTTAATGGTTAAATTTCAAACATTGATTATAATAAAAAGTTGACTAACATTTTCTTAAAAAAAATAAAAACTTTAAAAATGCTTGAGGAAAGACAAGAACCATGATGTTTAGAATGAGAAATATACTCATTTATCACCACATCAAAGTGCTCATTTGAATATTTGGTGCAAAATATAATACTAATATAAATTTTATGCAAAAATAGTTCAAATTCAATGTTTTATTGATTATAGTTTTATAATCTTATATATTATCTTTTAAAATATAACATATAAGATTAAATTTTATTTTCACATAAATTAGAATATGTATATTTATATAAGTTTTTTTTATTTTATATATTATATTTATCTTTTAAAATAATATTTTTGATTCAGTGATAAAGGTTTTTTATCTATATTAAGAAATTCATTTTATTTATTGTAATATATATAAAAATACTGTCAATAAATTACATAAATAAATATTTTGAAAATAGAAAATTTTCTCATTTTATTTAACTACATTTATTTACTATATAATTTAATTCTTTAAAAAAAATTAACCACTTGATTAAACAAAGTTAAATATAAATAAAAAATACTATTGTAATAAATGTTAAAAATATCTTAATCTTAATATATGTAAAAAAAATACTATTGACATAAATTAGAATATGTATATGTATATAAGTTGTTTTTATTTTATATATTATATTTAACTTTTAAAATAATTTTTTTGATTTAGTGATCTTTTTTTTATCTATATTAAGAAATTCATGTTATTTATTATAATATAGATAAAAAATACTGTCAATAAATTACATAAATAAATATTTTAAACATAGAAAATATTCTAATTTTATTTAAGTACATTTATTAACTATATAATTTAATTATTTAAAAAAATAATCACTTGATTAAATAAAGTTAAATATAAAATAAATATTATTCTAATAAATAATAAAAATATATCAATGTTAATATATGTAAAAAAATACTATTCACATAAATTAGAATATGTATATTTATATAAGTTTTTTTTATTTTATATATTATATTTATCTTTTAAAATAATTTTTCTGATTAAGTGATAACATTTTATTATCTATATTAAGAAATTCATTTTATTTATTGTAATATAGATAAAAATACTGTCAATAAATTACATAAATAAATATTTTGAAAATAGAAAATTTTCTCATTTTATTTAACTACATTTATTTACTATATAATTTAATTCTTTAAAAAAAATTAACCACTTGACTAAAAAAAGTTTAATATTAATAAAAAATACTATTGTGATAAATGTTAAAAATATCTTAATCTTAATATATGTAAAAAAAATACTATTCACATAAATTAGAATATGTATATGTATATAAGTTTTTTTATTTTATATATTATATTTATCATTTAAAATAATGTTTCTGATTTAGTGATAATATTATTTTATCTATATTAAGAAATTCATTTTATTTATTGTAATATAGATAAAAATACTGTCAATAAATTACATAAATAAATATTTTCAAAATAGAAAATTTTCTCATTTATTTAACTACATTTATTTACTATATAATTTAATTCTTTAAAAAAAATTAACCCCTTGATTAAACAAAGTTCAATATAAATAAAAAATACTATTGTAATAAATAATAAAAGTAAATTAATCTTAATATATGTAAAAAAATACTATTCTCATAAATTAGAATATGTATATTTATATATGTTTTATTTATTTTATATATTATATTTATCTTTTAAAATAATATTTGTGATTTAGTGACAACGTATTTTTATCTATATTAAGAAATTCATTTTATTTATTGTAATATACATAAAAATACTATCAATAAATTACATAAATAAATATTTTAAAAATATAAAATTTTGTCATTTTATTAAACTACATTAATTTACTATATAATTTAATTCTATTAAAAAATTAAACACTTGATTAAAAAAACTTAAATATTAATAAAAAATACTATTGTAATAAATGTTAAAAATATCTTAATATTAATATATGTAAGAAAAATACAATTCACATAAATTATAATATGTATATGTATATAAGTTGTTTTTATTTTATATATTATATTTATCTTTTAAAATAATTATTTTGATTTAGTGATATCTTTTTTTATCTATATTAAGAAATTCATTTTATTTATTATAATATAGATAAAAATACTGTCATTAAATTACATAAATAAATATTTTAAACATAGAAAATATTCTAATTTTATTTAAGTACATTTATTAACTATATAATTTAATTATTTTAAAAAATAACCACTTGATTAATAAAATTTTAATATAAAAAAATACTATTCTAATAAATAGTAAAAATATATCAATGTTAATATATGTAAAAAAAATACTATTCACATAAATTAGAATATGTATATTTATATAATTTTTTTTATTTTATATATTATATTTATCTTTTAAAATAATGTTTCTGATTTAGTGATAACATTTTTTTATCTATATTAAGAAATTCATTTTATTTATTGAAATTTAGATAAAAATATTGTCAATAAATTACATAAATAAATATTTTCAAAATAGAAAATTTTCTCATTTTATTTAACTACATTTATTTACTATATAATTTAATTCTTGAAAAAAAATTAACCACTTGATTAAACAAAGTTCAATATAAATAAAAAATACTATTGTAATAAATATAAAACATATCTTAATGTTAATATATGTAAAAAAATACTATTCTCATAAATTAGAATATGTATATTTATATATGTTTTTTTATTTTATATATTATATTTATCTTTTAAAATAATATTTGTGATTTAGTGACAATGTATTTTTATCTATATTAAGAAATTCATTTTATTTATTTTAATATACATAAAAATACTTTCAATAAATTACATAAATAAATGTTTAAAAAATATAAAATTTTCTCATTTTATTAAACTACATTTATTTACTATATAATTTAATTCTTTAAAAAAATTAAACACTTGATTAAAAAGAGTTAAATATTAATAAAAAATACTATTGTAATAAATGTTAAAAATATGTTAATCTTAATATATGTAAAAAAATACTATTCACATATATTAGAATATGTATATGTATATAAGTTGTTTTTATTTTATATATTATATTTATCTTTTAAAATATTTTTTTTGATTTAGTGATATCATTTTTTTATCTATATTAAGAAATTCATGTTATTTATTATAATATAGATAAAAATACTGTCAATAAATTATATAAATAAATATTTTAAACATAGAAAATATTCTAATTTTATTAAGTACATTTATTAACTATATAATTTAATTATTTAAAAAAATAACCACTTGATTAAATAAAGTAAAATATAAAATAAATACTATTCTAATAAATAATAAAAATATATCAATGTTAATATATGTAAAAAAAATACTATTCACATAAATTAGAATATGTTCATTTATATAAGTTTTTTTTGTTTAATTGATTATATTTATCTTTTAAAATAATGTTTCTGATTTAGTGATAACATTTTTTTATCTATATTAAGAAATTCATTTTATTTATTGTAATATAGATAAAAATACTGTCAATAAACTACATAAATAAATATTTTCAAAATATTAAATTTTCACATTTTATTTAACTACATTTATTTACTATATAATTTAATTCTTTAAAAAAAATTAACCACTTGATTAAACAAAGTTCAATATAAATAAAAAATACTATTGTAATAAATAATAAAAATATCTTAATGTTAATATATGTAAAAAAATACTATTCTCATAAATTAGAATATGTATATTTATATATATATTTTTTATTTTATATATTATATTTATCTTTTAAAATAATATTTGTGCTTTAGTGACAATGTATTTTTATCTATATTAAGAAATTCATTTTATTTATTGTAATATACATAAAAATTCTGTCAATAAATTACATAAATAAATATTTTAAAAATATAAAATTTTCTCATTTTATTTAACTACATTTATTTACTATATAATTTAATTCTTTAGAAAAATTAAACACTTGATTAAAAAAAGTTAAATATTAATAAAAAATACTATTGTAATAAATGTTAAAAATATATTAATCTTAATATATGTAAAAAAAATACTATTGACATAAATTAGAATATGTATATAAGTTGTTTTTCTTTTATATATTATATTTATCTTTTAAAATATTTTTTTTGATTTAGTGATATCATTTTTTTATCTATATTAAGAAATTCATGTTATTTATTATAATATAGATAAAAAATACTGTCAATAAATTACATAAATAAATATTTTAAACATAGAAAATATTCTAATTTTATTTAAGTACATTTATTAACTATATAATTTAATTATTTAAAAAAATAATCACTTGATTAAATAAAGTTAAATATAAAATAAATATTATTCTAATAAATAATAAAAATATATCAATGTTAATATATGTAAAAAAATACTATTCACATAAATTAGAATATGTATATTTATATAAGTTTTTTTATTTTATATATTATATTTATCTTTTAATATAATGTTTCTGATTAAGTGATAACATTTTATTATCTATATTAAGAAATTCATTTTATTTATTGTAATATAGATAAAAATACTGTCAATAAATTACATAAATAAATATTTTGAAAATAGAAAATTTTCTCATTTTATTTAACTACATTTATTTACTATATAATTTAATTCTTTAAAAAAAATTAACCACTTGATTAAACAAAGTTCAATATAAATAAAAAATACTATTGTAATAAATAATAAAAATATCTTAATGTTAATATATGTAAAAAAATACTATTCTCATAAATTAGAATATGTATATTTATATATGTTTTTTTTATATATTATATTTATCTTTTAAAATAATATTTGTGATTTAGTGACAATGTATTTTTATTTATATTAAGAAATTCATTTTATTTATTGTAATATACATAAAAATACTGTCAATAAATTACATAAATAAATATTTTAAAAATATAAAATTTGCTCATTTTATTTAACTACATTTATTTACTATATAATCTAATTCTTTAAAAAAATTAAACACTTGATTAAAAAAAGTTAAATATTAATAAAAACTAATATTGTAATAAATGATAAAAATATCTTAATCTTAATATATGTAAAAAAAATACTATTCACATAAATTAGAATATGTATATGTATATAAGTTATTTTTATTTTATGTATTATATTTATCTTTTAAAATAATTTTTTCGATTTAGTGATATCATTTTTTATTCTATATTAAGAAATTCATGTTATTTATTATAATATAGATAAAAATACTGTCAATAAATTACATAAATAAGTATTTTAAACATAGAAAATTTTCTAATTTTATTTAAGTACATTTATTAACTATATAATTTAATTATTTAAAAAATAACCACTTGATTAAATAAAATTAAATATAAAATAATTACTATTCTAATAAATAATAAAAATATCTTAATTTTAATATATGTAAAAAAATACTATTCACATAAATTAGAATATGTATATTTATATAATTTTTTAATTTTATATATTATATTTATCTTTTAAAATAATATTTATGATTTAGTGACAATATTTTTTTATCTATATTAAGAAATTCATGTTATTTATTATAATATAGATATAAATACTGTCAATAAATTATATAAGTAAATATTTTAAAAATAGAAATTATTCCCATTTTATTTAAGTACATTTATTTACTATATAATTTAATTCTTTAAAAAATTAACCACTTGATTAAATAAAGTTAAATATAAATAAAAAAAATAATATTGTAATAAATAATAAAAATATCTTAATGTTAATATATCTAAAAAAATACTATTCACATAAATTAGAATATGTATATTTATATAAGTTTTTTTTATTTTATATATTATATTTATCTTTTAAAATAATATTTGTGATTTAGTGACAATGTATTTTTATCTATATTAAGAAATTCATTTTATTTATTGCAATATACATAAAAATATTGTCAATAAATTACATAAATAAATATTTTAAAAATATAAAATTTTCTCATTTTATTTAACTACATTTATTTACTATATAATTTAATTCTTTAAAAAAATTAAACACTTGATTAAAAAAATTTAAATATTAATAAAAAAATACTATTGTAATAAATGATAAAAATATCTTAATCTTAATATATGTAAAAAAAAATACTATTCACATAAATTAGAATATGTCTATATATATAAGTTTTTTTTTTATTTTATATATTATATTTATCTTTTAAAATAATGTTTCTGATTTAGTGATAACATTTTTTTTATCTATATTAAGAAATTCATGTTATTTATTATAATATAGATAAAAATACTGTCAATAAATTACATTAATAAATATTTTAAACATAGAAAATATTCTCATTTTATTTAAGTACATTTATTTACTATATAATTTAATTCTTTTAAAAAAATAACCACTTGATTAAATAAAGTTAAATATAAAAAAAAATACTATTCTAATAAATAATAAAAATATCTTAATGTTAATATATGTAAAAAAATACTATTCACATAAATTAGAATATGTATATTTATATATTTTTTTTAATTTTATATATTATATTTATCTTTTAAAATAATATTTGTGATTTAGGGACAATATTTTTTTTATCTATATTTAGAAATTCATGTTATTTATTATAATATAGATAGAAATATTGTCAATAAATTATATAAATAAATATTTTAAAAATAGAAAATATTCTCATTTTATTTAAGTACATTTATTTACTATATAATTTAATTATTTAAAAAAATTAACCACTAGATTAAATAAAGTTAAATATAAATAAAAAATACTATTCTAATAATAAAAATACTATTCCAATTGAACTTGTTGTTTGATGTTATTGCTTGTAAATTAACTACGTAACTCTAAATGCATCCACTGTTCAATAAGTTCTTATCTTGTTCTAGCAAATTCATGGTTTCATTATATGTAACTTGTCACATATACAGGGCATATTATAAAATTGATTAGTTTTTGGGGAAAAGGAATTCATATAGGGTAGGATTTGGAGGTAAGTAAGGACATTATTTGTTTGACTTGTGTAGTTTTTGGACTCATGCATTATGTATCAATCATTATTTGCTATGTGTTGGTTTTTTAATTGGTCTGAATTTTGAGAGAAGTTTTGTTTTATTTTATTTTTAAGTTTTGAATATCATTTCCTCAAGTTAAATTGAATGGGACGATAAATACTAGTAATATAACTATAAATTACATATCATTGTATTATAACATAGTAAATTTTCTTTGAAAAAAAGCAGTAAACTAAAATAACTCCGGTAAACTACTTATTTCCTCCTAAAATAACCACATTGATAGTTCTTTGATTTTCCCCCTTTTCTAGTCATTCCTTGTCTCCTTCTCATCTCCTTCATCTTGGTGGCAAAATTCCTCTTCCATTCGGTACCTCCAAAATTATAATATGACTTAAAGTTAGCATTATTATGTGAAAAAGATATAGTACAAGGAAAATGAAAAAGTCTAATAATCATATTGGTGATGTTAGAAGAGTTCAAAAGTGTGATTAAAAAACATATTCCACAAGTGTAAATATTTAAGGAGACAACACACAACATATCAAATCAAATAGGAATACTCCCTATGCTTTGTTAATTTGGAGTTGCCTGCCATCCTTGTGAAATACTATTATCTTTCTTTTATTGGAATTTTTAAAGAAGTTTATCTTTTTTTTAAAGACTCCCTTCAAAGTTTAAATTGTTTTATTATTTTTATTAAATTTATTGAATTAGACAAATAATAAGCAACCAAATTTCATAATTTATTAAAAAATAACATTAAAAAAAATATTTAAATGTTGTTAGAGGTCCAAATTACAAGGGGAACGTGTACATGCTAGGTTTTTGAACCAAAGGTTTTGTTGCTTATTATCAACTCCATCTACTTCTATTGCTCCTATGGAAGACCAAATACAAGAAATGCGTGAGACAATTACTAAATTGAATGTTGCGCTTTTGGCAAAGACAGATAAGGAGAGGACACTTGAAGAAAAGATGTTGCGGCTGATAGAGAATCATGATCGCATAGTCAGGAGATGTGGATGGAACTGAGCACCATGTTGATGATGCTCAAGTTGGTCATTGACTCTTGGCTATATTGTTTTAGTTTGATTGTCATGTTAGTTATGAATTTAAACTATATTAAACTTTCACATTGCATTTTATTAAACTTTGAATTTGTAGTTTATCAATATTTAATTAGAACTTTGTTATTAGATGTATTTATAGATTATGAATGTTCACTTTTTTTATATAAGTTTGATTGTATAGTTTAATTAAAAATTATATTTACAACGGATAATTATTAAAAAGGTTAAAATCTAATAAATGAAAAAATAAAAATAATGGCATATTTTCTTTGAACAATCGAGTTGTTTTTTAACTTATTTAAATTTAAAAATTAATTATTAAACTAGACAAAACATTTAAAATACATTTTAAAATGTAAAATTAGCGACCGAATTAGCAACCGAAATTATTATTATTTTCTAAAACTTTATTATTTAGTAGCCATCGAATTAGTGACCGAACTTTATTTTAATTTATTTTACAATTAAAATTTAATTTTTTATTACCGACCGAATTAGTAACCGCGTCTTATTTTAATTTATTTTATATTTAAAATTTAATTACTTGTTAGCGACCGAATTAGTAACCGCATCTTATTTTAATTTATTTTATATTTAAAATTTAATTACTTGTTAGCGGCCGAATTAGCTACCCCAACTTCGGTTACTGATTTGGTCCCAAGCAAAATAGCAACCAAATATCTAGCGACCAAATTTTATGTGCTTGCAACTCAGTAGTTCGATAGCGAAATAGCAACTAAATAGAAATTCGGTCGCTGAAGGTTTAGCGACTTGGGTTTTTGCAACATACATGATTCGGTCGCTATTTCAGTGGCTAAGAGTTTTAGCGACTGAATTTGGGGATGTAGCGACCGAAAATCATGCTTTTTTTGTAGTGTGTCTCTATCTTTATCCGAGTGAGAACCCAGTGGTAGCTCTTGTTTCTCCGGTTCTAGATTCTTCCAACTACCATTCATGGAGCTGATCGATGATGACAACTTTGAGTGCCAAAAACAATGTGGAATTCATTGATGGAAGTGTGCCCGAACCACCAAAAACAAATCGAACGCATGGTGCATGGCGTCGCTGCAACAACATGGTTGTATCCTGGATCGTGCATTCGGTATCCACATCCATTAGACAAAGCATTCTATGGATGGACAAAGCAGAAGAAATATGGCGTGATCTAAAATCGTGATATTCACAAGGCGATCTTCTTCGAATCTCCGATCTTCAATAAGAGGCAGCTTCGATGAAGCAAGGTGATCTTTCCATTACCAAATATTTCACTAAATTGCACATTGTATGGGATGAATTGGAGAATTTCAGGCCAGATCCTACTTGCTCTTGCACTGTGCGATGTACATGTTTGGCTCTTACTACCTTTGCGCAAAGAAAACTCAAAGATCGAGCGATACAATTTCTTCGCGGTTTGAATGAATAATATAGCAATGTTCGATCACATGTCTTGCTCATGGATCCATTGCCTACGATATCAAAGATTTTTTCATTCGTAGCACAACAAGAACGACAACTTTTTGGAAACAATCTTATGGCAGGTGTCAGCCTTGAACCTAAGGGAAGCATGATCAATGCTGTAAAATCAACTTGTGATTTCTGTGGGAAAACTAGACACACTGAGAACATGTGTTACAAGAAGCATGGTGTTTCGTCCAATTATGATGGGAGAAGCAAAACAAGCGGCATCAAAAATGGAAAGACATGCACTCATTGTGGGAAAATTGGACACACCATTGATGTATGCTATAGGAAGCATGGCTTTCCCCCATGATACAGGTTTTCCAACTCAAGAAACACTGCAAACAACTTAGTGACAATGGATAGTAAAGTCACTGATCATCAAACGCAGCACCACGAGTCTCAAGAAGTTCGTTTTTCACCTGAGCAATACAAGGCATTGCTTGCTTTAATCCAACAACCATCCCATGGGAACTCAGCTTCCACTTCATCTAATGTCAAACAAATAGCTTCTGTCTCCTCGTGTTCTATCGACCCAGCTTCAATCACAGGTAAATTCTTACCTTCTGTAAATCATGCGCACACACGCACGCACACTCACTTCTTGGATATTGGACTCCGGAGCAACTGATCATGTATCGGCTTTGTTAACTCACTTTTGTTCCTATAACCAACTGAATCTTCCCATTATGGTCAAGCTACCAAATGGTCACTACGTCCCTGCTACCCATTCAGGCGACATATGTCTTTCAGCTTCCATAATTTTGTCAGATGTCCTTTACATTCCTTCGTTTACCTTTAATCTCATTTCCATATCCAAGCTTGTTTCTTCTACCAATTGTAAACTTATTTTCTTCTCCACTTCATGCATATTACAGGATACGAACACTCAAGCGAGGATTGGTACAGTTGAAGTGAGAAACAGGCTTTATCACCTTACTCCAAATCATATAACAACACCCACTGTTCAAACTGTCATCACTCACCCATAGTGCACCGTCACCCCTATTGATCTTTAGCATTTCCGCATGGGGCACCTTTCTTTTGAATGCTTACAACACATGCAATAATCTTGTCCTTTCTTGAAACATAATAAAAACTTTGTGTGTAATACATGCCATTATGCAAAGCATAAAAAGTTGCCTTTTCCCTCTAGCAAATCCTATGCATCCTGCTATTTTGATCTTTTACACATAGACATATGGGGGCCATGTCCAAAGCTTTCTATGCATGGTCATCACTATTTTCTCACCATAGTAAATGATCATTCTCGATTTACTTGGATTTTTCTCATGCATACAAAAGCTTAAGCACGTAAAAACATTATAGCTTTTACTACATATGTTGAAACTTTGTTTAACAGAAAAATTAAAACTATACGAACTGACAATGGTTTTGAATTTTCCATGCATGATTTTTATGCACTTAAAGGAATTATTCATCAAACATCTTATGTCGAAACTCCTGAACAAAATGGCATTGTCAAACGCAAACACCAACACCTTTTAAATGTAACTCGAGCTCTCCTTTTTCAGGCTAATCTTCCCCATAGCTTTTGGTGCTTTGCTTTAATTCATTGACCCACGAGCTTACCTATCATTTTCCTTGGCTTCAAACCTCATACCACAGGTTTCCTGGTCTATGATTTACATACCCACAATGTCACCGCCTCACGTCATGTTGTTTTCTATGAAGATCATTTTCCTTTACTCCATGAAATACAGAACTCACACTCTTCTATCTCTCCTGCACCCTTCACCCATGATCACACCATTTTCGAACCATTGCCTACCTCAGTTTCTTCCTCGCCATTACCCACTAACCACATTGAAGATAAACCATCCATGACCTTGCGCTGCTCGACCAGAGACAAACATCCCCCTACCTATCTTCACGATTATCACCGGTTTCTCACTTCCACAACTGCTACCACCTCGACCTCCGTCCGGTATCCACTTCATTCGGTTCTTTCTTATTCTCGACTTTCTCCATCTTATCATCATTTTATTATGTCTATTTTTGTTTCTACTGAACCCACATCCTATGTCGAAGCTTCTCGTCATGATTGTTGGCTTAAAGCGATGCAAGTTGAGTTACATGTTCTTCAAACGAACAACACTTAGATTTTAACCACTCTACCGCCTCATAAAACTTCCATCGGGTGTCGCTAGGTGTACAAGATCAAGTACAACGCCGATGGTTCAGTCGAATGTTACAAAGCTTGCCTTGTTACCAAGGGATATACTCAAATGGAAGGCTTGGATTTTCCGGACACGTTCTCCCCCATAGCAAAACTCACCACTGTTCGTTTCCTGTTAGCCTTAGCAGTTCTTCATGGTTGGCATTTGCGCCAACTCAATGTCAAAAATGCTTTTCTCCACGGTGAGCTTAATGAGGAGGTATACAAGCAACTTCCTCCAGGTCTCTTGGTTGATAATCCTCACTAGGTATGCCGCCTGCAACGTTCCTTATACGGTCTCAAACAAGCTAGCCGACAATGGTTCACTTGTCTCTCCTTATTTCTTCTTTCTCATGACTTCCAACAAGCCTCCGCTGATCATTCCCTCTTCTTAAGCTTCAATGGTAATTCCAGTACTGCTTTTCTTGTTTATGTTAATGACATTGTCTTGATAGGGAATGACATCAAAGCTATTCGTCGCATCACCACCTTTATGGATCAAGCTTTCAAAATCAAAGATCTTGGTACTTTGAAGTTCTTCCTTGGTCTTGAAGTTGCTCGATCCTAGCATGGTATTCACTTGTGTCAATGAAAGTACACTCTGGACATCCTCTTAGATTCGGGTATGCTTGGTTCTCGCCCCATCACCACTCCTATGGACTATGCTACTCGATTACAGGTCACAATGGGTGATCCATTATTTGTTGAAGCTTCCTCTTCTTATCGTCGTCTGGTTGATCGCCTTATTTACCTCACGAACACATGCCCCGACATAGCTCATGTTGTTCAGCAATTGAGCCAATACATGGCTCATCCAACTACTGCTCACTCCCAAGCTGCCTCTCGTGTTCTTCATTACCTCAAGGGTACTCCAGGTTTTGGCATTTTCTTCTCTGCCACTGGTTCTCTCCAGCTCAAAGCATTCAGTGATTCCGATTGGGCCAGTTGTCGTGACACTCGACGTTCCATCACCGGCTTCTCCGTCTATCTCGGCAATTCCATTATTTCTTGGCACTCGAAGAAACAACCCACGGTGTCTCGCAGCTCCTCCAAAGCTGAGTATCGAGCCTTGGCCTCCACTACTTGCGAGCTCCAATGGCTTACATATCTCCTTCAAGATTTATGTGTTTCGTTTGTTCAACCTGCCAATCTTTATTGTGACAATCAATCCGCTATCCAGATCGCCTCTAACCAAGTTTTTCACGAGCGTACTAAACACATTGACTTAGATTGCCATATTGTTCGTGAAAAAGTTCAAAGTGGTCTCCTTAAGCTTCTTCCTGCCTCATCTTTGATGCAGCTAGCCGACTTTTTTACTGAACCTTTACCTCCAACTATGTTTCAACTTCTAGTTTCCAAGCTGGGAATGTTGAATATCCATTCCCAGCTTGAGGGGGGCTCTTGTAACTAATATTGTAACTAATCCAGCTTTTCATTGTAACCATTTTCTGTTATTGCTCAATAGCTTTTCCAACTGTTTTTCCCGCACTTATGTTTTCATCATTGTATAAATAACTTCTCTCCATCAATAAAGCCAAGCTGGTTTGATCATTTTGTTGTTTTTCATTTTGTTAATTGTAAAATGTTGGCACTAACAGTTTTGCATGAAGCTTTGTACGGATCTACTTGTTTAAATATCATTGGACAAATATGAAATTAAAAAAAAATAGAACTTTGACAGAAATTAGGAGATGTCTTTTTTACTATACGTTCTATAATAAGAATTGGCACAAACAAGCATTTTTCTTATTTTCTATTGGATCAGTGATGCTATATATTTTCTAGTATTTCTCAACTGATAGTCGGATATTAATTTTTTTAAGATGTAAAGATGGTTGAAGTAAATTTTTCCAATTCCAACAAAATAATATTCTATAATACAAAATAGTTTTTACATAAAACTTTTATATATATATATATATATATATATATATATATATATATATATATAACTTTGATGGAAATCATGAAGATGTTTTTGTGAAGATACTTGGTGCAATACAAATTAACGTAAACAAGTATATTTCCTTTCTCATTATTCTAACATGTTTTCACACTTTTTCCCTTATACAGGGGAAGAGGGAGGATAAAAAACTATTAGGAGATGAGAGAAATTATTGAGAGATGGAGAAAATTATGGAATGCATGATAGCATGGATTCTTTCCAAAATTACCATGGATAGAAACTTTCTATGAGCAATAAAACAGTTGATTAAAATCAACTAGTGTTATACCGATCGATAAAGTTTTGACAACAAAGATTTACTACAAATTGTACGAGCAAGTTATGTTTGATTTAACAACAAATTAAGATAACATGGGGGAGAAGGTAATTAACAAAATTGTTCTGCCTTGTTGAATGGTTTGGGAGAAAGACAAACGAGACTAAACAAAGATATGTGACCATGTTTAAGAACCCTAGAGTTTTATGTCAGCAACAAAATCATTGACAACAAACTAAGTTGTTAACCACCCCCCCCCCCCCCAATATGCACATATAACCTATCCAGTGATGTATGATGCAGCCGGAAGGCAAAGAAAATCAACTAATGCCGATATCTCTTTAGTTTCTCCCATGCAACCAACAAATGTTTGAGACACTGCTTCATTCACAGTCTCATCCCCTCCCAAAGATTTCTGTTACAACAGCAATTACTATGAATATTGTAAGTAGATGATAACATAAAGTTTTGTGTTAAATTACAAATGCACCTGCTTATCAAACCAAATAATTAAATTACAAAATGTACCTATAAGGCCACCAAAGCCAATGTTTGGTAAAGTATGATATTGAAATTTTATAAATTTGCTTTGATAAGGTATATAGTATATATAAAAAATTAGATATTATACTTTTTTATACTTACACTACTACAATAATGTCATTTTACGACACCACAATTACGACGGTTAAATGCAACACGTCGTAGAAATAGTAACGGTGGCATTGTTGTAATTTTTACAAAGTTGACAACGACGGTTATTGGAACAACCGCCTTAAATAAGCACATAGGCTGGCATAACGACGGGTGTGCATTAATGACCGTCTTTGAATAATTTTAAAAAAAACTTCGCATCCGTTCATATTTCACAAATTTTGCGTCCGTTACATTCCTCTTCTTCTCGCTCGCTCAACTCTTCCTGAGTCCTATTTCCTCCCTTTTCTTCCTCGGTGTGCATCACTAACCCTTCTCATACATACCTAAATGATAAATCCACCCTCTCATCTCAATTCCATTTCACTCCCGTACTAGGCATTTTAATTTCTCATTTTTGTTTTTCTTCTTATTAATTTAATTTCCTCCTTTTTTTGGGGGGTAAAAGAAAGGAAGCATTTCCATTTTTTCTCAGATATGCGAAACCTCATAGCCCCCGAACAAGGAAAACCCCTTGCGATCAATTACGGTTTTAACGTCGCCGTGAATGGGTCGAAGCTCATCGTTTTGAAGTCCCCAACGGACCGCGAGATCGAGGCCCACTACGAGCTGGGGCGCGGCTAGTTTAGGATAACCTACCTCTGTACGGACAAGGAGACGGGGGAGGAGCTGGCATGCAAGTCGATCTCGAAGAAGAAGCTTCGAACGGCGATAGACATTGACGACATCAGGAGGGAGGTGAAGATCATGCGTCACTTGCCACAGCATCTGAACATCATGACTTTGAAGGATACCTACGAGGACAACAATGCCGTGCATCTCGTCATGGAGCTCTGCGAGGGCAAGGAGCTCTTTGACCACATCGTGGCCCGAGGCCACTACACCGAACATGCCGCCGCCCCCGCCGTCACCAAGACCATCGTTGAAGTCGTTCAGGTTTGATCTGCTGCCTTGATCTGTGGTTTTTTCAGTTTGTTGGATTTGAATTTGTGTGAAAAAACTGAAAATCGAAATCAGTTTTCTATTTATTGATTTTTTAAGTCGTGGACTTAAGGAACTTGTTAACAAAATCTTAGTCTCTTTCTTTTTTATTTTATTTGTTTCAATGTGATATATTCTCTTTGTTCAAGCATTATTTATCTTATACTTGGTTTAATTCAAATGTTTGTTCTGGGATTTTGTTGCTTTTCCCTTTAACTGAACATGTTCTCACTGGCACTTGTAGAGGTTCATCTAATGTGAATCCAAATATGCTATACTAACTTATATGTGATGATATTGTTTCTTTGAAGATAAGTATTGCCATTTTTTTGTGTGATGATACATGTTGATTATAGTGCTCCACAGGCTGAGCATAGAGTAGTGGCAGAATTTGTGGCTAGTGATTCTATTTTTGGCCAAGTGGGGAATGTTTGGGTTTTGGGGAAGCTTAATTTGGTCACATATAGAGGACCAACTATGCTTGGTACCACTCTCCATGCTATGGCAATGCTTCTCAGGACCTGCCAATGGGATTGGTTTATTAATATTAGTGTTTCTGATTATCCCTTGGTTACACAAGATGGTATGGTGAGTGGCCTTAAATGATTAGGATTGTCCAATTGGATTGCTGCTTTGTTTTTTTCTCATTTTTTGTCGTTGGTTCTGTTTGCAAATCAAAATTGGAGTTTTGCCTAATAATCTATATTGATATTTAATACAAATCTTTACTATATAGTGTGAAACTCCTAATCTAATAGATGAACAACACCAAAATTGAAATATCATGACACCTTCCTCTTATTTCCTATTTTAAAGTCTCTTGTCTACATAGTTGGTCCACAGAGAAAAACATTTATCCTTAATGAAACAATGGATGCAAAGTTTGCTAAAAGTGTAAACTGCAACTTAGTGGATTTTCCCCCCTATAATTCCATTACAATTGCATACGAGATTTAAAGCTTCTAAGAGTCCAACTTGATCTAAAATTTCCAAAATTTAGTAATAAAAAAAAGGCCTTTTCTCATAATGAAGCTATTCTAGTGTATTTGTTGTGACTGTAGTAGTAGTACCAAAAATGACAAGTCCCTTATACTTACATTCCAGTTGTATCTGATAAAGTGAAATGTGAAGAGCTGTGAATGAAATGTGAGTCAGAACTCAATAACTTTGTTTTTATTTTATTGATCATTCCTTGATTATTTTCCAGGCTGCATGGTGTTTGCAATGAGAATCCCTTGGCACCATTGATATGTGGATTAGGACTTACACTATATCATATCGGTGGTAATAACTCTATCATATATGATCATGACTTGGAAAGGTAATAATTCAGATTTTATTTTCCTATGTTTTAGCAAGATTGATGTATTTGAAGGTTTACGTCTTTACGATGTAGTAATTAGGATTGGAAGCAAAAGTATGTTAATTGAAAACTGCACGAGTATACAAATTTTTTGCCAAATTTCTTTATGTGTGCATAGCTCTACAATCTTTGTCTCTCATGAAAATGAAGCACTAATATATGATATTCTAAAAAGTGTCAAGCATTTGAAACTTTTGTAATTCAACTACTTCTTTCTAGTAATGCCATTTCATCTTTCTAGCTGTATGCTATTTAACATTGATGGTCATCAAGTCCCTCAACACATTATGATCGAAGTTGGACACGCTTACAAGAGAATTCTGGCAGAGGTAAGATCTTTGTTGCATATGGTTTGTGTTGCTTCTTTTACTCATGAATGAAATTATGGTTATCTTAAACTAGAATAATGGCTTTCTGGTGAGATTTCTAGATAGTGAAAGTAAGGAATGAGCATCTTGATGATATGCCTATATGCAGAATGGAACTTAATTCTCATCTTGAAAGTGAGGAATGCTGCATACAGGCTACAAGGACTTGCTCATGAAGTGCTGCAATGGTATATATGCAGAATGGAACTTAATTTTGATTATTGTAAATACAAGTTATTATATGTGACACCCGAAAAGGTTGCCAGGTGAGTGCTGCAATGGTATATATAGTTGTTCTACTCTTTGAAACATTTTTACTTGACATATGCATTTTTTAACTTAAGAACCATAGTCTTCTTTTTCCATAATGCTATTGTTTTTACTTTGACTGCAGAAGTGATAATCTTCTGCGTCACTTGGACAATTTACATTTTCGTGAATTGCTTGCAAGGATAGTAATTGATGAGGCTCACTGTGTGAGCCAATGGGGGCATGATTTTAGACTAGATTATCAGGTTAGAGCTTCGGTACCCTTCAAATTCATGCAAATCACATGATAATATATTGCTTAAATTTTAATTGCAATTTTCCCAGGTACTTGGTAAATTAAAAATATCTATTTATATGATTTTTTAAAAGATTTAAAAAAAGATAAGTCCATGTACAACTGCAATTACATATATATTATATTATCTTTAAAATATATAATTTTATTGTAAATTAAAATATTTATTATAATTTTCAACTTAATTACATATAATTATATTATCTTTTCACATTCTGAATATATTGTTTGGAATATATTGTCTGTGATATGGGTGGGTAGTTATGGTTGTGCTTGACTCTCTTGTGCAAGATGAGAATAGGATATTGATGGGGAAATTAGTTACATTTGGCTCATTTTATTTAGTTCAAAACTAAACATCACTTGTATGCTTGTGTTGTTTAATGCAGGTTTTTGATATCTCATCTTTACAAATTTTTACTCCTCATGAACCAGATAATTTGCTTTGCGGCCGCAGGGAGTTATGGGAGGTGAGATTTGCCCAATTTTATTATTGCTTTTAATGTTACTTAAAATATTAGATTTAGAGCAAGGCATTGAAATTAAATTTTTTTTGTTTTTAATCTTACTGCAGGCTGAGACACTTGCTGATCATGTAAAATTCGACCATGGGTACAATGCAAAGAGCCCTGCCACTGTTAATGTATGTTTTTTTTCCTCCTAATCATAAGTAATATTGTGTATTATAGAAAATTAGAGCTAGTTATAATTTATGATGCTTATCCTATTGGATGCTATTTTAGTTACTTGAAAGTACGAGGAAGGTATTCAGAAAAGAACTTTTCATAACGTGATATTTAGGCTTATTCATCTTGTACTTTAATATTTTTTCATATTAATTTCATGGTTATATATGCATGTCAATATTTTTTATTGAGACATTAAATCTCATAGATTATCACTGTGCTATTTGGAGGAATGTCTATTATAGCGAGTCATATCACAGCTGAGAAACTTAAAAAAGTTAAAAAAGTATTTTGTCTGAAACAATATTTTTTTGAAAAATCATTATTTAATTTAGTATTTTGTCATAGGAATTATAATAACTTTATATAAAAAATTATAATAAGTTGTATTTTGTATGAAATTGTCTTAAGAATTTTTATTTTGTTACACTCTTGTAATTAATAATAAAATTTATTTATAAAATTAATATTTAAATGATAGATTAAATATAAATAATTTGTGAATCTCTTATTTTGATTTAATCTATCATTTAAATATTTATTTAATAAATAAAATTTACTATTAATATTAATTTTTCTGATGGGATATCATTTAGGAAAAATATCAATAATTAAAAATAATATTTAATTCAAAGACGGTGCTTACATCAGCACTGTCTTTGAAAGCTCGCTTTCTAAGACGGTGTTGACGTAAGTACCGTCTTTGAAAGTTGATCCCTTTCTAAGACGGTGGTTTTTGACCCGTCGTTGAAAGGTTTAACTTTCCACGACGTCGGCTTCTACGACGGTCAATGACCGTCGTTGTATCCTCTTTTTGACCGTCTTAGAAAAGCTTTTTTCTAGTAGTGTTATTAGAAAAAGAGTAGTTTGGCAAGGATTATTTTGATTATATTCGTAACCAACTTATAGGTACAACATCTTAACACACTCTTTCATGTCTAAAATTAGAAATTTTGTGTGTGGAATTTGTATGATTGATTATTTCCAAAACATAACTTAGTCTCAAAAAACTAGCTCAAAAGAGAAAGATTCCTCAAGTCTTATAAGTAATATTTTGGTCATATTTTTAACCAGTACATGACATCTTAACACTAATATAAGAAGGAAAAGGAAACCAATATGTATACAAGAAACATGAAACATTAATTAATTATATATAATGGCAATGATCATACAAAATATTTCATAGCAATAGAGATATCATTTCTTCTTAAATTCAAGTGGCTGTCATAAGGGAGTTGCCGTAAGGGAACCAACTTGAGTCTAGAAACCTGTATATGGAAGCACGCCAGGTCAAATTATCGTATTCAATTCCGCTTATGATTTTCATAGGAGGTTAAAGGAGAACATTTCAAATAAGTTTTACAATTTGTAAATCAATCTTGATATTCTTATATATCAATCAAGGTTTTTAAAAAACGATCCATCCTTTTGCAACATTAAGATTTTTTAAGTCTCTATGACCGCAATTGGGATCATATCAATTGTATTTAGAATGACAAACAAACTTGTATCCATGGGTATCACTCTGCCTCTACTTGACTTTGGCGGGTAATCCTCAGTTTGACCAGACACGGGTATCACTCCGCCTCCACCTAGACTTTGATGGCCACGTGTTTCATGGCCATCTGAGATTTACACAGTCAACATTGTAAGCCCTAGTGAATTGTGGCCTGCATCGAGAGCAAGGCGTCATCTGCCTCCACCTAAGAGGAGCCTTGCAGATATTGGGGAATTGATGGTGGTGGCTTCCCATAAATGACCTTAAAGGGTGATAGGCCTTATAGAAGGAAGCTGGACTCCTGGCTAGGCAACTTGTACAGGCATTTGGTCATGTCTTATCACTTCACTCATGCAAGACATTCCTATAGTTTTCTTAACCTCCTAGAGCTAAGGCAAGCATACATTATTATTGAAATAAATTAAACACAACTATTCTAAGAAATAACAAAAACACACACAATGCAATTAACTAAAAAAAAGATAAACAAATCCTGAGTTGCCTCCTAGTAAGCACTTCTTTAACGTCACTAGCTTGATGGGTTAGATGCCTTTAAGGTGGCATGAATTTCACATAGAACACATTTTCTTTGCATTTGTGCTTATTAGCTAGAGACTCCATGAAACTCATGTATCTCAAAAACGCCTTCCATACCATTGCGGGAGAAGTGTTGGTGTTCAAGGAGAGAATGACACTTAAAGATTTATCGCATTCCACATGCCTTTCTTCCTTGCCAATCAGTTGATGAGGAGGGATATTGACTTGGAGAATGTTTTCTTGTTGAATTTTTACTTGTGAATTCTTCTCCCATTGTTGTTGTGTTCTCTCCTCACCTTTTTCTTCATCTTTTTCTCTTGAATCATGCTCTTCTACAAGACTCTCCTCATGAGCTTTAACCTTTTCAAAGTTTTCTTCTCTTGTGACTAAAAATGGTATTTTAGCCACTTATTTTGCTAGCTTACCAACCTCAATCTCCAGATTTTGAATTGCGTTTTGATTGACTTTGAAGTTAGCTTCAGATGTTTTCATGAATTGCATCAACACATTCTCAAGATTAGAAAGTCTTTTTTCTTCATATTGATTATAAGGGTGTAACTCTTGCTCCCACCAATAATTTTCCATGGAGTAAATATGACTGTTATCATTGAAACGCTCTCTTGCATAGAAATTGCAATTTATCAGTGGTGGGTGAATCACCCCTAATTGCATGACTTCAACTTACTTAGACAACCTCTTTAATTGGTTACTAAGAAGCCTTCGATGTCTGAGCATACCACTCAATATATTTTCCATGGATCAAGTTCTTCGAAGGTTTCACCCTACAAGCATAGACTCACAAGAAAAAGATACTCTTTTTTTTTGTTTTTTTTTATCATTTAAATTTAAAAAAATTAAAGAAAAATAGCAATTAGAAATAAAATATCCAAAATACAAAGTACAAAGAACAAAGTCTCCAACAGTGGTGCCAAAAACTTATTGATGGATTGACAAATGCACCAATTTGTCTCAAGGAGTAAAGTTAAAACGGAAGTTCGAGTATCGTATCCATAGGAACATACTTATGTAGATGAATATTTGATTAATAAAAAGATTTGGAAAGGTTCTAGAAAAATAGTAATTTAAATTGGTAGAAAATTAAATCAAATAAGAAAAAAAATTAAACATGAATTTAAATTAATTAATTAAAGACAAAAAAAATATGAGAAAATCCAATAATATTGTAGAAGCAAATTTAGAAGATGAGAATGTTGAGAACTTAGCCTACCAGACCTACTCTTTGATGAAATGTTAATGATTTTTATCAATTTATAATTACTCCAATTTACACTTGTATCTACTAGTATACTCTAACTTTGGTCCCCAACATGAAAGAACCTAATTTATCTATTTTCTCTCCCAAATCCCTTTGCAGAGCTAAAATAGTAAATTGTATTAAGAATAGAGATATATAACAGGCTAAACAAATATCAACCTACCCCTAGCGATGACTTTATTTAGATACTATTTCCCAGTTCTATTAGAAAATAATCTTTCCCAACGCTACCCCTAAAACTTACCGTGCAAATGGGTGATCAAGCCACAAGCAATAATATTAAGCACAAGAAAGGATAATGCAAATGTAATATTCATAAATAGATAAGAAGAGAAATTACATCAAGAGTAGTTGACTGTCAAGTTCCCAATGAAGGAGGTTTAGCCTCTCATTGTCATGGATGCTTTACAATTGCATAAGGGGAATATTTAGTAAAGGGGGGAAAAGATAAGAAAGGGAATGTAGGGAAGGAATGACTCTCGATGCTTGGTTCTCCTTCTTCTAGCCTTTTCCTTCTATAAGAAATTGTATTCTCTTGGAATTTTTGTATGTCTTTTCATTCTTCTCTCTTATTCTTTTATATGTGCAAATTAGCGGGCTTCTTGCACTAAGTCTGCCTTTACTTTCCTAAATTAGTCTGCTTTCCTTAATTAGTCTGTTTTCCTTAATTAGCCATGTTTTCTTTAATTAACTCGCTTTCCTTAGTTAGGTCTACTTTCTTGAATTATCTTGTTTTTTTGGGTTTTATTTTACTCACTAAGCATAATAAATTCATCACTTTTAATATTCTCTACACAAAAACTTAAATGATGTTAATTTAACAATTACTTGCTCAAAAATGAAAAATTAAGAGAGAAAAATTACAAATTGCTAAATAATTTAACCCCCAAAAATATACTCATAATTAACAGTTATCAATCGCTATCGCTATTGGACAACACATGTGAGCCCTTAAGTGTTAAGGGATGAGTTATTCACAATTAAGGAGTAGTGAGAATATGTGTAGGGATCCTTAGAGGATCAATTTGGATGAGTTTTGGAGTGTTTCTACAATTTTTATTATCTTTACAATTATTTGAATGTTCCTCTAATCCTATGTTCATCCCATATGGTTGAAGCATCCTCACAAAATGGAGTGACCCTAACTGGTTTTCCTATGATTTTACCTAGTGTATTTATTGCATAACGCCTGTGTAATGATCATTGTGACTTGTTAAGTCATGGTAAGTAATGAATTGTGCGAGTGTGAGATGTTATGTTGTACTTGAGATGTGTTGTTTTGAACATGATTGATGTGAAGGTGTGAAATGTGATTTTGTGATTAAATTCTTGGGAGAAGTGATGTTACACAATGAGTGGTAAAATAATGCGAATTGTGCTAAGTTGAGCTTGTTATATATATATATATATATATATATATATATATATATATATATATATATATATATGTATGTATGTATGTATGTATGCTTTCGTTTATCTCTACCTGTTTAGGAATGTAAAACTCACTCCCTATGTGTTGTTTGTGTTTGGATCATGTGATGATCTTGAACCTTGTGTTCGTGGGAGCAGATGGTTAGATGGATGACTTTAAAAAACCTCGTGCTAGAGGATGCTGGGACACAACACTCTGATAGAATGTGGCATTGGGGCATGGGTTTCGATATTATTTGCATAACGTTTTGAGCATGTTACTTTATATTGTTCCACTGCTTAACGTAGATGTGAACCTTTTACCCACATGAACTCTTGTATGCTTAGAAAATAAAATCCATTTTTATGTAATTCTGTATTTCTATGTATTTTATTATTATATAAATATGTATATCGGGATAAGGGGGGAAGGTGATGAGGTTCCTGGAAGACATGGTCGAATTGGGAGAGAAGAGAGGTGATGATTGGGGGTGGAATCTATTCCTAGGGGGTGACGGACTAGATGAGGGTTTGGTCGAGTCCGAGATATAGGATAAATGGAATAGGGCATAAATGGTTTGAGTATGGGCAAGTCTTTTGACCTGTTGGGTCGAGGCAGTGGCCGAGTGAAGGGGTACATTGACGCGCAGGGTAATGGGTTGCCCCAAGTAGCGAAAGGTCATGATTAGCATGGAGAAATCAGTGGTAACTGGGCCCAAAAGTTTCAGGCATTGAACCCCTAGGAAGATATATGCACCATTGAGGGGTAGGTTAAAAAGGTTGAGGGTGAAGGTGTGGCCCTGAATGGAGATGTGGACCTAAGGGTAGGTGGTGTCGCAGTCGAGGATGCTACTGCTACCAACCATGAAGCGAAGTGCGACCGTTGATGATGGTGGAAGGCTGAGGAATTTTGCCACACGAGACTAGAAGAAGTTGTCCGTGCTGCCGCCATCAACTAGAATCATGACATGGTGGTGTGGTATGGAACCATAAATCTGAAAGGTTTTTGGTGTCAACATCCCTGATAAAGCATTAAGGCTAATTTGGGGTATGGAGTGTGGATTAGGGTCTGGGAGGACCACGTTAGTGTGTGAGTCGTTGTCCCTGTCCGCAATGAGAAGATGGTGGCAAGGTTTGCAATAGTGACTAAGACCCATTTCTCGTCAGAGTGGTAACAAAGGCCTTTGTCTCGACAAATGGCCATTTCTTCTGTTGAGAGGCATTTGAAAGATACCCTCAGGGTGGACGACGAGGAAGGTCCAGAGGGCGGTGGCGATGGTGGCGGCGTGAACAGTGGAGTTTAAAAATTGCAACTATGGTCATTGAATATCTTCCTGGAGTTTGGTTAGAGAAATAGTCATTAACAGTGGGCGAGACCCACAATCCTATTTGCCGCAGAGTTCGGGGTTCTGGCCGTAGACGAAATAGCTCAATTGGAAAGGAGACTAAGACCCACAATCCTATTTGCCAATCTTTTGAACTTTGTGAGGTAGTCATTAACGGAGCTGCACTGCTGAAGCTTGAACAAAGCTCCCTGAGGGTTGTTGTAGAAGGAAGGCACAAAACGGGACTACAATTCTTGGAGCATTGTTGGCCATAAAGTGAGGAACCCAATCCAGGACATGCACAGGTACTTGCACAGGGTTAGTCCTTCCATGTAAAATGAAGACATCATGAGGAACTCGTGATCATGTATGCCCTGATAATCCAAGAACTGTGAAATTTAAAAAATCCAACTCATAGGGCCCTATCTGTAGAATTGGGAACATCATGCTTCATGTGAGGCGATGAGTATGATGGTGGGGTGGGTGTTGTTGGAGATTTGGGGGAAGTCAAAGTGGTGGTGAGGGCAAAAAATCATTCCAGATTGGAATCGATTTTGTTGTTCATTGTTGTTTGGGATGGAGAGAGTGAGGCATGGTTTTGTGCAAGAGTTTTTTGGCCTTGGGTGAGGCGATTAACGGCCTCCTTAAGGCAGTTGGTGATGGTTTGGTGAGTGTTGTGGTTTGGCATGGCAAAGGCATGTCGGACCAATTATTAGACCTTAGAACTGAAGCAAGAAGAAGAAAATAATTTGGATAAGTTTGTTCTGCCTCATTTCATTTCATAATCGATATTTATAGATGAAAACAAGCATAAAAGGTTGTTCCCATAATTGGCTAGCTACACTAATTACAATGAATTACAGAATTTGTAAATTTGTTGTCACCGAATTTGTTAATGTAGTGGGAATATTATGAATCATTGTCCTTTTCATAAGTCGGTGCTTATGCATAATCGTTGAGGCGTGTGGGCCTCCTGGTGGTTCTCCTTGGTCCGTTAGTAGCCATGGAATTAACAATATTGCTATCAAATCCCCTGTTTTCCCACTCTTTCAAACATTCATTAATATCATCTTATTACGTGCACATATATGAACAATTGCTCCAAATTCTGCCAATTCTTCAACAATGGCATGCCTAATTAAAAATGAAAAATAAAAATGAGGAATAAATGATATCAGTGAAAGAAAATTAAGCTATGCACCGGTTAATTAGAGATAAGATTAATATTAAAGTTGAGAAAAACCAACCCTATGCCTCGAGTGCCTCCTGTGACTAGAGCAGTCATCCCACGGAGTGACCATCTTTTGTCCTTTAAACTCAACTTCGTTTCACCCATTAATTTTGTTGCTAATCAATGAAGCCAAGGGAAGGTAGAACGCAAAATAGTTATATGTAATATGGATATAAAGCAGGAATAATACTACCAATTGTATACTTGTTGGCTCTGTAAATTCTCATATCACCAATCACGGTTCGGTGGGAGTTATAAGGTTAGTTTGACAGGAAGAAGAAAAAGAAAGAAAAAAAAAATCATGGATTCAAATCCTTATCATTAACAAAAAATACTAGCAATTAACAACTAATATTAAAAGATATAGATATAAAAAAATAAATGAAGATTGACAATACCAGCTTCAAGTTTGTTAAAAGTGGTCTATTAATTATTATTCGAATAACAAAGGTTAATAAAACCCTATCATATATTATATTGAATCATATTTAATAAAAATGATGCATATAAATTCGAAATATAAAAAATACAATGAGGATGGTAAATAAATGAGTTCACCATCAAGCTAATGAATTAATTGACTCAGATTATTTCAAACTTACAACTTAATCAGTATTTCGAGTTTAAGTTTGAGTATTTAAGTATCTCCATTTCAGTATAAGATACATACAATCTTAAAATAAATGTGTCTTTAAAATGGGTAATCTCCTTTTAAAATGATCAAAGTAGTACAGTTTTTTAAAATGTAGTCCATTTTTTTAACTGACAGCTCCCATGGTCTATCGTTTCACCTTCGTGAACCACTCCAATAGTTGAATTTACCTATAGGCTACAGAGTAGAGTTTTGTAAGAACTCCTACCAAAGAAAAAGGGGAAGTTGCTGAAGGTGAGGGAGAAAAGAGTGCGATGTAGGTGGGTTTAACCTTTTTTGGCTTTTGGGTTGGTGGGTGGCTAGAATGCCAGATGGCACTGTTAGCTCAAGTGACTTCTAACTCTCGCTAGTCCCTTATTTTGCTTGGACCAAATAAATTATAAAATCCCATACTTCGGACGTTGCTATCATTTTAGGGATGATAAATATTAGGGAAGAAGTGATAAATATTATGTCACGTAAGAGAATAATAAGTGCATTGCATTATTGTCCTACATGGGGCAAATTGCCCTAAATGGGCTACTTTTCCAAACTTTTTCCTCAAATGGTGTTGTTTTAAAACTTATTCCTGCATGGGTCTGTTTTTTACGTAAAATGCATGCAGGGAAGAAGGAAATCGCCAGCCCCATTGGCGAGTTTGGGCTGGCGTCGACACGTGGCGTGGAGTGTAGTGGTCTCGCCACTTGCACTGGCGATTTGACCATGCAGGGGACTAGCCAGTTTGACTGGCGAGTTGCGCTAGGGGGGATCAGCTTTTCAGGGTTGCAGGCACGCGTAACAAAAGAGCAGGGTGCAGTGAAGGCAACAGCAGCAGGCAGAATCGCAGGCTTCAGTGGTGATTTGATGTTGGAGGAAATCGCAGGCTTTAGTGGCGATTTGAGGTCCATAAATCCCTCCCTTCCCCCTAAACGAGCATTCACTTAAATGCAAGAAAGAAGCAGTTGGTGTTGGTGTTGGAGTGAAGCTTTCCTAGAACAAGAACGTGTTCTTCCACTTCCAGTTTTCTCAAAACTTGGTAAGTTTGTTTAATTCTTTTTTATTTTATTTGTTTAATTGTTTGTATTCTGATAATTAAATTAGTTATTTTAGATATTATAAAATTTGTATAGAGATTTAGGTATAGTAAATTAGTAGTGTAAGTTATTAGTTTTCTATGTTACCTTAGTTTTAGTTTTAAATGGTAAATTAGGTTTAGTTTGATAATTTAGTTATAATTATTGTAAGTTATTAGTTTTGTACGTTATGTTTAGTTTTAGTTATAGGTATTTTAAGTTATTAGTTTTGTATGTTAAATTAGTTTTACTTGTGGTCCAATTGTAAGTTATTATTTAAATATATTTAAATTTTCTATGCTAGGTTAGTTTTATGATACCTTGTATTAATTTTGTATATATATTGTATTAATTTTTGGCCTCAAGTATATATATTATGTTATTTATTTAAATTTGTGTTTGCATGTAATTTAATTTATTTATAGAATATATTTAAATAATGTTTTATATATTTAAATAATTTTTTATATTTAAATTATGTTATATATTTAAATTTTGTGCTTGGTGGGTATCTAAAATAGTTTTAGTTATAGGTAGTGTAAGTTATTATTTAAATATATTTAAATAATAATTAAGTTATTTAAATTTTGTATGCTAGTTATATGATACCTTAGTTTGTAGTAATTTTGTATATATATTGTTTTAATTTTTGGCTACAAATATATATATTATGTTATTTATTTAAATTTATGTTTGCATGTAATTTAATTTATTTATAAAATATATTTAAATGTTGTTATTTGTATAATATATTTTGTTATTGAAATATTTGAATTTAAAAATATATAATCTGTTAATTATTTAAAGTTATGTTTGCATATATTTTAATTTATTTGAAGAGTACATTTAAATTTTATTAGTTGTATAATATATTTTGTTATTCAAATATATATTCTGTTATTTATTCAAATTTTAATTATGTGGTATATATATTTAATTATTTTTTTGTAAATGTAGTTAATTTTTTTTCTTTACAAGTAATGTATAAAATTTATTGTCAACTTATTATATTATATTTTATTTTGCGGTATCAATGGCATCTTCTTTGTCATGTTCATCAAATATACAAATTAAGTCTGGTTCAATTGATGGTGACGTTTTATGGATGCAAGCCAAACATGTTTCAGAACATATTTGGAATGAGGAAGAAGACAAAAAATCACACATCAGACGAGTTGTCCCCACATATCAAGGTCAAGAAGAAATACCAGAGGAAATTATTCCTCTACTTCGGCAATCTGGTTTTTACTGGATTATGAAGATGAGATACTTAAAAATAAATTCGTCATTAATTAGTGCCTTGATTGAAAGATGGAGACCCGAAACACATATGTTTCACCTGAGATGTGGAGAGTGTACTATTACTCTTCAAGATGTGTCTATTTTGTTAGGTCTCCGTGTGAATGGGGCACCATTAATTGGTTCAACAAATCTTGATTGGGTTAATTTATGTGAAGAATTGTTAGGAGTCAGACCACAAGAAGGGTGAACTTCAAGGTAGTGTGGTTAAACTAAGTTGGTTGGCTCACCAATTTTCACAGTTAAATAACCATGATGGCAACGTACAACAACTAGAAAGGTTTACCCATGCATGAATCCTTAAATTCATAGAAGGTGTCCTATTTGTTGACAAAGGCAGTAGCAAAGTTTCCATAAGGTACCTGCAATTTTTACGTGACTTTGGACAGTGTAGCACGTATGCATGGGGACCTGCCGTGCTTGCTTATTAATATAGAGAGATGTGCAGTGCCACCGATTACAAAACTAAATCAATCGGAGATATGTGCATCTTAATCCAACTGTGGGCATAGGAAAAATGCACAACTTTGGCTCCAAAGAGGACTTCTCTCATAATAGAAAATAAACTCCTCGGACACAGGTTAGTCGTTTAAAAAAATTGATTTCATTTGAAAATAATTAATAATGTAACGTGTCGGCAATGATGATTTCATATTTTTTTAGGTGGCTGCGATGTGGAAATCAGCATATTGGCAATGATGATCTGATAGTTTTTCGTCGCAAATTGGATATCATGAAATGACATGAGGTAAGAAGATCGTAATGTATTGGTTAAATAATAAATAATATGTCATGTTTCAGTGAAAATTAACAATTGTCTTGTTATATGCAGTTTCTGTGGGAGCCTTACACAACAACTGTTATGTCAGCGTTGCCTCCAATTTGTTTGATTGGAAGTGTAGCATGGTGCGCCGTGGTGTCACTCATTTGTTTCCATGTTGTTGAGTGGTACCAACCCGATAGAGTTTTGAGACAATTTGGAATGCAACAACCTATTCCCGGGTGTCCTTCGCAACTTGTGAATATCCATGGCATAACGTTGAAAGGCAAACAAGATGAAAATTGGGACAACTGTTCGCCCCATTTATCAGTCAATGGAACAATCGAGATGAGTTTAGGGTCGACGTTTATCCTCGACAAGAGGGCTTATTGAGTTTTAACCCCGACTACATGGTTTGGTATAGTCGAAAAACAAAGATGTTTGTTGACCCGAACAACTCAAACACAACTACATTGGTATTTATTTGTTTTTGAATATTTAAGTTCAAATTATTTTTTAAAGCATCGGCATTAATTTCCTCACCCTAATAATTGTAGGCTGAAGTTGCAGAGCCATTATAGTATATGGTGTCACCACAAGGGAGGAACACATGGCCAGTTGATGATCTCGTGCCTTATGTGGAGAAGATAACGATTTTATCCGAAGAGCAAGAGAGAATCACTGAGCCCGTGTCACATGGTCTACCATCAGAGCGTCAATTTCCAGCACAAGAGTTTCACATTCTTCAGTCAAGTGTTGAAACTCAAGGCATAGGCAGACGAAGGGAGGCTGTTGAAGCGGAAGAATATTCGCAACAAATGGTGGACCGTGGCCATGGAATGTATTACACGCCACCAACATTTTCTCAATATCCTTTCGAAGGTCATCACACTGATACTTTTGCAAGCGAACATTCGTTCGATGGTGTTGTGGAAACACATCCTCATTTTTCATGGCCGACTATGACCCCTTCACAGCAACACAATGCCCCAATTGCAACACCTAACGCCCCATTAGGCACGCAATGGAATGTACCCGGAGCAATACCTGATATGAGTGACTTATTAGGTGTTGATTTGCGTCACCAATTTTTTGCTGAGGCTAACCAAGTAGAAGCGGGGAGACATCGAGCCAGAAGAAATCCTGATCGTCAAGCGTGAAGATGGGATCGACCATGTGGCATATCCTCACGTCATCACAGACATCATAATGAATGATTTTCATGTCTCTGTTTAAATTTTGTGTTCTATGTTTCTCATTTGAATTTGACACTTAATGTAATTTTATTTCAACTTCTAAATGTAATTTTATTTCCACTCCATTTATTTCAACTTCTAAATGTAATTTTATTTCATTACATGCATCAGTCTGGACTTTTTCCACCTTCTAGTTTGCTCAAATTCTAATTTTATTTCATTACATGCTAAATGTAGGGTTTAGGGGAGTAGGGCTTAGGGCTTAAGGGATTAGGGTTTGGGGTTAGGGTTTAGGGTTAAGGTTTAGGGGTTAGTAGAGAAACCAAAGTAACTAATGTTATAAACTAACGATTTCATTGAAGACCACAAACTAAATACATTCAAGAGAACTTCAATCAATACAAGTCAGTCGTCTAACATACATAAATCAATTAAATGAACAACTCCCATGGTCAGATTGCATTGGACATCGACGCCTGTTGTGCTCTTCAGCTCCACATCTACTACATTTTTGTCGGTGCTCAGATGGTTCGAGCCAATCCATCTCATTCCTTATCCTTGTTGATTTTGGCCGACCTTTCGCACGAATTGTAGTTGGGTCAAGGATAAGTGTCCATGCGTCATCAGAAGGAGGAATAGCTGCTTCATTCCCAAGAGGCCACCATTGTGCGGAGTAAGCTTTTAAGATGTGCTCATTTGTGTAAACAACATCTATATATTATTAGTAGTTCATGCTCACGTAACCACAAGCTGCAATAATGTGTGAACGTGGATAGTGAAGCGCAAAATACTTTCCGCATTGACAATAATGACCATTGAAGTTAACTGCCCACTTTTGTCCGCCACATTGCATTATAGGATTGAAAGTCTCCTCTACTTCAAACCTTGTCGAGTGGATATCATACACGCGAACGATATGTGAACAAGCTTGTTCTTGATTTTTTTTAAGTTCTTTAACAAACTTAGAACAATATACTTGTCTTTCATTTAACTGTCTTTGGGCTTGGCGGCCACGATCAACAAAGTACTTTTGACACCTACTATATGTTGATTTGACCAACGCTGTTATCGGTATGTTGCGACAATCCTTCAATACCTTATTTATACATTCTAAGAGGTTTGTTGTCATGTGGCCATATCGACGTCCTTCTATATCATAAGCCATGGTCCATTTTTTCTTTGAAATGCGATCAATCCATGTTGCAATGGCTGGACTCAGTTGACGGAATTTTTTAAATTTTGATAAAAAAAAATATGCTTGCAAGGAGTGTAGCCTGCATGAAACTAGTTAGCAACAACAATTTTAAGTATACATGCAACTTAAATTAACGTGACCATGATAAATGAAATCTTACCCAATTTCTTCAACATTTCTTTTTGTTTGGCATTATTGAATTTGCGATTGAAATTGTTTGCTATGTGTCGGACGCAGTAAACATGATAACTGTGGGGAGGTTGCCAACCAAGTGCTTCATTAGCAACAACAGACTTTATACTCGCGTGACGATCAGATATGAGACAAATACCATTTTTATCTGTCACGTGTTCACGCAAGTGTGCCAAAAACCATGACCATGTTGTTAACATCTCACCTTCGACCACGGCGAATGCTAGAGGAAGGACACCACCATTTCCATCTTGTGATGTGGCCATTAAGAGGGTCCCCTGGTATTTTTCGTACAAATGTGTGCCATCAACTTGTATGATTGGCTTACAAAACTTGAAAGCCTCTTTACATTGACCAAAAGTCCAAAACACTCTATGAAACTGACGGTGTTCGCGACTAACCGTATTCCCAACAATAAAATCTTCATGTAGTATTTGAAAATATGATCCAGGAGAATGATTTTGCATGTGTGTTAGCCACGACGAAAGTTTCACATATGACTCTTCCTAATCGCCGTATTCAAGTGCAGTGGCTTTTTGCTTCGCCAACCAAGCTTTTTTGTACGACACCTTGTAGGCAAATTCACTGTTAATCTTCTCTTGAATCAAAGAAACTTTTATTGATGGATCTTCTCTGATCATGCCTATTAATAAAATAACAAAATTTAAATGACAATTAACGCAAAAGTAGCATAATATGAACATAAAATACGTACCTACTACACAAGTGGCAATTAAATCTGAATCAAGCTTCTCGTGATCTTGTGTCATGGTCATATTGAGACATGTGTGTGGTCCACCCCATTGTGTGACTTTCCATGAATCAGTTTTTTTAGATAAAATTGCCCTCATATAGAACAGGCAAGGACACTCTGCGTTTTTATTCAAGCAACAAACGACATACTTGTTCGATTTGATTTCAACAACTTTGAAACTTTGATGCACCTTCATAACATATTGTTTCAGTGCATTTTTTACCGCATCTTTAGTATCAAAATCCATGCCAACATATAATTCTTGTCCAACATTAAAACTCGATGGCATCTCCAAACCACAAATGTCTTCCTCATCAGGATGACTCCAGTTGATATTGTTATAATGCAAAGCATCATTCCAAAATGGATTTTGAATTCCTTGTACACCTAATAGTTCAAAAAAAAATTCAAATCATACTTATTTAACATTAAATACAATTGTCATCAAATGATAAATGTATTCACCTATTTTTTTTATTTAATAAATTATACATTCTGTTAGGTGAACAATTCTTACTGGTTGAATCATGTCGGTGACTTCATCGTCTATATCAGATATACCGTCAACACTATCATCTTCGTCTAAAGACTCTTCAACGTATGAGTTAGATACAAGATAATCATCATCATCATCATCATCATCTTCATCACCATGTAAGTTGCTCACATTTCTTGGCGGTTGCGCCTCATTATTAGATAAATTATTTCCACATGATGTAAGAGAATTTGCAGAATGAAACATAGAACCACCAGCCACACCCTTTTCTATGTACAATTCCAAAACTGACATTTGATTTTGTTGTTGAAAACTTTCAAGCATGGTTTCAACATCTTCGTCATCACAAATTTGCAAAGCAACATATTTTCCAGAAACTAAAAATCTACAACTGATAGCAGAAATAATTTCATTATTTTCTAACTTTACCTTATCTCCAATTTTTTTTTCAAAGCATTGAAACTAATTCCACGTTTAATCTGAATCGCTTTTTTACTGCCTTCAAATATTACACCATCATTCTCCTTATATACCCTTCCATTGAAATACAACATTGTTATAACTGAATTCATCATGTACCTACAAAAACACTATTGTAAATAATTAATCATAATAATAATAAATTCAAAATAAAAAAATCTAATCACAAAAAACCTCTTTACTGAAACTTCACATTAAAACTTTATTCTAAATAAAAATTATTAACTTCAACTAAATATGATGAAAGAGACTTTAAAAAGTTGAACGATTTGAAGGTACTAATTTTAAAGGCAAAATAGTCCATCAATGAAGCAAAAGGTAGTAATTAATCTTAACAATAATAACTTAAAAATAAATAAAGGTCATTAATTAAATATGATGCCACAAACTTAAAAGTAAAAGTAAAAATTAAAAAAGCAGAACAAAGGAACGCTTTCAAAGTAGACATTTTAATTACATTACAAAGCATCAACCAAGTTATTATTATAAAGTCACACGAACAAAACATCAACAGCAAGCTAATCTAATTAAAAAAATACTACGCACTTCATATTGAAAATTTTTTCCGCATTCAAAATACTTACTTCAAATAAATATGATGCCAAATAAATTTTTGATTTTAAACAGGGTTGAAGTTCAAGGCTCATAAATTTTTAACACACATGAATAAACCATGAACACCAACCTAATCTAGTTAAAAAAATACTACAACTTCATATTTAAAAAACTTTTCCGCACTCAAAATACTTACTTCAAATAAATATGATGCCACAAAAATTTTGGATTTTAAACACACTTCAAAAAAGGCTCATGAATTTTTAAGACATTAACACAACATCAACACCAACCTAATGTAATTATAAAATGACTACAAACTTCATATTCAAAACAATTTCCTGACTCTAAATATATTCTTCAAATAAATATGATGAGACAAATTTTTTTTTTAAATAGACTTTTACTTCAACCCTCACAAATTTTTAACACCAACAAAACATCAAATACAAAACTAACTTAATTAAAAAATTATAATAAAAACTTCACATTCAAACTTTATTCCGGTGTCAAAAAAATTAGTTCAAAAAATTTAATTTCATGCCACACACATTTGATTGCGAACTTCAAACCTTGAAGGCTGACTTGAAGAAGAAAAGGTTCAACAATTATCAGAAAATCAAGAGCAAACAATTTTAAAAACTGAGCAATTTTTAAAACGCACAGCAAATGTGGGAGAAGCGCCTATTTAAACCTGATGATCTCGCCAGTGCCACTGGCTATATCAGTGATCTCGCCAGTAGCACTGGCTATTTCCATGTCATATCGCCAATACCACTGGCTATATGCCCTAAAAAAGCTATGCCTCTGAAAAGCTGCATCTGAACCCTAAAAAAACGTTGCCAAAAGCTGATGCCCTAGCTGTGCAAATCGCCAATACAAGTGGCTACTCCCCTCATGGTCAAATCGCTAATATGACTGGTGAGACCATTGCCACGTGTCGATGCCAGCCCAAACTCGCCAATGGGGCTGGCGATTTCCTTCTTCCTTGCATGCATTCACGTACAAAACAGACCCATGCAGGAATAAGTTTAAAAACAACACCATTTGAGGAAAAAGTTTGGAAAAGTAGCCCCTTTAGGGCAATTTGCCCCTACATGGCAACATTTCCATCACACTTCACCAAGTTAGTTAAATTTTGAAATATTAAATACTTTCAGTTTTTATTTATAAGATGTTATCGACTAATATTTGTTAATTTCTTTTTGTAAAGTAAGGTATTATCATTAAATTTATTTGTAATTAAAATTATTATCTAAATTTATCCTTAACATCATTAGAAATATATTTATTTTCATCAATCTTCATATATCGGAGACTCGGAGAGAGAACTCAATAACATTAAATTGTGGATTTAAATAAATAAAATCATTTTAGTTAAAAAAAAATTATCAATAAACAAAACATTTGAAATAAATTTTTATAAAATGGGGAAAATTATTTTTCTCAAAATTATGCCTTATAAATTGAGACAATGAGAGTATTTGTTTGTCTCTTAAATTTGGGTTTTTTTTCTGTTCTATAAAATTTAAAAATGACTATTTTAGTTCATAAGGTCGGTTGGTAGTGGTTGCGAGTTTTAGATTTTTGGTTTTTAAATGAAATTTTTAAAATAAAACATGTTTGACAAAAATGAAGATGAAATGATTTTTAAATTATTTTCGAAATATTTTTATACTCATTTTCAAAACCAATAAAAAAAAAGATTTTTTGCTTTTGATTTTTACTTTAAAAAGCACATGCACATATATACACATTTGACAATGACACTTTTTGTTGCATGCCATCACTAACACCACCACAACTATCATCACCATTCTCGCCACCATAACTAATTGTTACCACCACGACCACCAACACCACTACCATCGTTATTGTCACCACTATTGTTACTGACATCACAATCGTTATCGGAATTGCTAGCACCACTGTCAATGTCATCGTCATCACAACCTCCACCAATGTAGTTGTAACCGCTACCACCACCATCACTGCTACTATCACTATCGTCACCACCGATATCACCTCTATTATTAAAGTTGTTGTATGTTGGTTCATTAACAACCATTAGTTAGTTCTCTTACTCTTTACCAACTTAGTATTTTTCTATTTTCTGTTATTCTGTTATAACATGTAACAGTTAATTAGTTTTAAGTTGGTTGGGTTAGTTAGGCTTGAAATAGTGCTTCTATTTCTTCTTCTTGCATAGCCTAAATTTGTAGATATTTTTTTACTTAGAAAAATTCTGCAGAGATTGAATAAAGTGGCTACTGTGAGCACAGTGCAGTGTTCATTCATTTTTTTTTCTGCATTTTGCTTATTCTTGTTCATACAAGAAACTCATTCTTTTGTGAAGTAAAATCTAATCTTGGCACAACAAATTGGTGCGGTGAGCATGGAGCGATTTTGAGTTTGATTCAAGAAATGGGCTCGGCCAAGTATGAGGTTGAAAAATTCACAGGGCAAAATGATTTTGGGCTATGGCGATTGAAGATGAGAGCTCTTCTTGTTCAACAGGGCTTGGTGGAAGCACTTGATGGAGAAGCCAAACTTGAAAAGATGATGGCTGATGGGGATAAGAAAGCACTACTGCAGAAGGCACACAGTGCAATTATCCTCAGTTTCGGAGACAAGGTGTTGAGGCAAGTCTCTAAGGAAACAACTGCTGCTGGGGTTTGGTCAAAACTTGAAGGTTTGTACATGACCAAATCTTTAGTTAATCGTCTTTACCTAAAGCAGTCATTGTATTCATTTAAAATGCATGAAGATAGATCAGTAGGAGAACAATTGGATTTGTTTAATAAACTGATTCTAGATCTTGAAAATATCGATGTCATTATTGATGATGAGGATCAAGCTTTGTTATTGTTGTGCTCTTTGCCTAAGAGTTACTCTCATTTCAAAGAGACTTTATTGTTTGGAAGAGATTTTGTTTCTCTTGATGAAGTGCAGGCTGCTCTGAATTCAAAGGAATTGAATGAAAGAAAGGAAAAGAAGTCCTCTACAAGTGGTGAAGGGCTGACAGCAAGAGGCAAGACCTTCAAGAAAGATAGTAAATTTGATAAGAAGAAGCAAAAGCCAGAAAATCAGAAGAATAGTGAAGGAAACATCTTCATAATCAGATGTTATCACTATAAAAAGGAGGGTCATACAAGGAAAGTTTGTCCTAAAAGGTAGAAAAATGGTGGCAGTAACAATAGGAAGAAGGACTCAGGAAATGTTGCAATTGTTCAAGATGATGGCTATGAATCTGCAGAGGCACTAATGGTGTCTGAAAAGAATCCAGAAACTAAATGGATAATGGATTCAGGGTGTTCATAGCATATGACACCAAACAGATCATGGTTTAAACAATTTTCTGATCAAGCTGATGGGTTAGTACTCCTTGGAGATAACAAGCCTTTCAAAATTAAAGGAATTGGGTCAATAAGGTTCAAGTTTCATGATGGGGCTAAAAGAATTCTCACAGAGGTCAGATATGTACCTGAGTTGAAGAGAAATTTAATCTCTCTTGGTGAATTTGATAAAAGAGGGTATGTGTTCAAGGGTGAAAAAGGAATACTGAATGTAGTTAAAGACTCCATGGTTTTCATGAGGGGAATTATGGAGAATGGCCTCTATTATATAGATGGTGAAGTTGTAATTGGCTCTGCAACCATTGCAACCGGAAGAGTTTTATCAAAAACTGAGTTATGGCACATGAGGTTGGGCCATGTAAGTGAGAAAGGGTTGATTGAATTGGCAAAACAGGACCTGCTATGTGGGGGTAGAATGGAAAGATTAAAGTTCTATGAACATTGTGTCTATGGCAAAGCCTGCAGAGCCAAATTCAATGTTGGACAGCAGAGAACAAAAGGTACCCTTGATTATGTTCATGCTGATCTTTGGGGTCCAACCAAGACTCCCTCTCATTCTGGAGCAAGGTATTTCTTGAGCATTGTGGATGACTACTCAAGGAAGTTGTGGATCTATATTCCGAAAACAAAAGATGAGGTTTTTGATAACTTCAAAAGATAGAAAACACTTGTGGAAAACCAAACATGCAGATAGATCAAGAGGCTTCGTACTGATAATGGTCTTGAGTGCTGCTCTGAACCTTTCAATGATTTTTGCAAAGAGAATGGCATTGCAAGGCACAGGATAGTTGTGGGCACTACTCAACAAAATCGTTTAGCTGAAAGATTCAACAAGACCATTTTGGAGAGAGTGAGATGTATGTTGTTGAGTGCAGGATTACCCAAGATTTTTTGGGCTAAAGCAGCAATGACTGTTGTATATCTTATCAACAAGTGTCCTTCAATAGCTCTAAACTTTAAAACCCCTGAGGAGATTTGGTCTGGCCATCCACCGAGTCTAAGACAGCTAAAGGTATTTGGTTGTGTTGCCTATGCTCACATCAAGCAAGACAAATTGGAGCCTAGAGCTGTCAAGTGCATTTTTCTAGGATATCCTGAGGGAGTGAAAGGGTATAAGTTGTGGTGTTTGGAGGCTGGTTTTAAGAGGTGTTTAGTGAGTCGTGATGTTGTCTTCAATGAAGCTGAAATGGCCTACAAGACTAAGCCCAGCATGGTTCAGTCCAGCACTGATCAGAGTAAGGAAACTGATTCTGAAAAATTAAATTTTGAGGTGGAGATTGAGGATAAACATGCTGAAACACAAGCTGTTAATTGGCCTCTTGATGAAGAGAAATCTGAAGAAGAGGAACAAGAAGAAGCTGACTATGTGCTGGCTCGAGATAGAACTAGAAGGGAAATCAAACTGTTGGATCAAGTGGCCTCAGAATAATTAAGAAGAGGGGGTTGAATTAATTATTAATTAACCTTTACTAATTAAAAATCTACCCTTCTTAGGCTTTTACTATGTTGTTAAGAAAATAAAGAATAGAAATAAAAACTTAACCAAAAGTAAAAGCGATAATTAAAGTGCACAGCGAAAATTAAAGAGTGTAGGGAAGAAGAAGACAAACACAAGAATTTTATACTGGTTCGGCAACAACCCGTGCCTACATCCAGTCCCCAAGCGACCTGCGGTTCTTGAGATTTCTTTTCAACCTTGTAAAATCCTTTACAAGCAAAGATCCACAAGGGATGTACCCTTCCTTGTTCTCTTTGAACAACGTAGTGGATGTACCCTCCACTAGAACTTATCCACAAGAGATGTACCCTCTCTCGTTCTCAGTCACAACAACCCAAGTAGATGTATCTTCTACTTGTACAACAGAGGATGTGCCCTCCAATGTGTTAAGACAAAGTTCTTAGGCGGTTAGTCCTTCGAAACTTTTTAAAGGGGGAAACAAAAGAATTCTCAGGCGGTTAGTCCTTTGAAATCTTTTGTTTATGGGAAAGGAAAGAATCAAAAGAATTCTCAGACTGTGTCGTTTTGAATTCTTTGACAAGGGAGAAGGGAGACACAAAAAAATTCAGGCGGTTAGTCTTTTGTTCTTTTGGAAAAGGGAGAAGAGAGACACAAAAAGAATTCAGGCGGTTAGTCCTTGGCGAATTCTTTTTGGCAAAGGGAGAAGGGAATGAAAAAGATGAATAGCACACTTTGGTTTTCAAGGTTTAGAAAACCAGAAAACTTTAGAAAGCTTTTGGCAAAGGAAGAAGAAGAAGAAGTTCAAGAAAATGTTCAAAGAGATTCAAAGGTTGTAAAGGATTGTAATAATTGTTATGAATAATCCTTCGAAAATGCAAGTCAAGGTCTTGCTTTTATAGACTCTTCATGTCTGGTCAAGAAAGCCATTAGAAGAGTTATAACCTTTAGGAAAACTTGAAAACCATTGGAAGAGTTACATCTTTGGATTTTTATTCAAAACATATCACTGGTAATCGATTACCAAATCATTGTAATCAATTACACAAAGCATTTTTGTGAAAGGATGTGACTCTTCACAATTGAATTTGAATTTCAACGTTCAAACACACTGGTAATCGATTACCAAAATCTTGTAATCGATAACACCATTTTGAAATTAATTGGAACGCTGTAAATTCAGTTTGAAAGATTTTGAAAACCAACTTTGCTACTGGTAATCGATTACAGTAAACTGGTAATCGATTACTAGAGAGTAAAAACTCTTTGGTAAAAGCTTTTGTGAAAACTTCATATGCTACTCAATGTTTTGAAAAACTTTTTAGTACTTATCTTGATTGAGTCTTTTATTGATTATTGAGTTTTGAGTCTTGAATCTTGAAACTTGATTCTTGAATCTTGAAATCAAATTTCTCTTGATTCTTGAATTGTTCTTGACTCACTCTTGAAATCATTCTCTTGGGAATTGTTCTTGACTCAACCTTGAAATCATTCTCTTGGGCTTTTTGTCATCATCTTTGTTATCATCAAAACAACTTGAATCAATCTTGATTCATCATCATCATGAAGCTTGCTTTTACACAAACAACCTAAGAGGTATGGATATGCTGATCTAATAGCATTTGCTCTGGTAGCTTCCAGTGAAGTTTTGGAGGAAGATCCAAAAACTATTAAAGTTGTCTTAGCTAGTAAGGAGAAAGAAAAATGGCTAAGTGCCATGAATGAAGAGAATAAGTCTCTCCATGACAACCATAAATGGGAATTGATTAAAAAGCCCCCTGGTTCTAGAGTGGTCAACTGCAAATGGATCTTCAAGAAAAAAGAAGGCATCCAAGGAGTTGAACCAGACAGATTTAAAGCTAGACTTGTTGCTTGAGGATTCACTCAAAAGGAGGGAATTGATTTCAATGAAGTTTTCTCTCCTGTAGTGAAACACAGGTCAATCAGAATTCTTATGGCTATGGTAGCAGAATTTGATCTTGTGTTAGAACAAATGGATGTGAAGACAACATTTTTGTATGGAAAGCTTGATGAGGTGATATTGATGAAACAACCTGAGGGGTTTGAAGTCAAAGGTATAGAGGATTATGTTTGCAAATTAAACAAATCCCTGTATGGTCTAAAGCAGTCCCCCAAACAATGGAATAGGAGATTTGATGAATTTATGGCTAACATACAGTCTCATAGAAGTCACTATGATAACTGTGTTTACTTCAAATTTCCTTCTAAAGCTGAGCTTGTGATATTGCTATTATATGTTGATGATATTTTGATAACAAGTAACAGCAAGAGTGAGGTTGAAAAATTGAAATCTGAGCTGAGTAAGGAATTTGAAATGAAGGATTTGGGAGCAGCCAAGAGAATATTGGGAATAGAAATCAAATGGGATAGAAAAAGGAAATTGTTGTATCTGTCCCAGGAGTTATATCTCAGAAAAGTTATTGAAAGGTTTGGAATGTCAAATTCCAAACCTGTAACGACTCCTATGTCACAGCAGTTTAAGCTCAGTACAAGTCAAGCACCTAAGACACATGATGATATAATTTACATGGAAGGTATTCCACATGCTAATGTTGTAGGGTCACTGATGTATGCTATGGTATGTACTCTCCCTAACATAGCTCATGCAGTGAGCTTAGTAAGTAGGTTCATGGCAAATCCAGGCAAAGCACATTGGCAAGCCCTAAAATGGATACTTAGATATATCAGAGGATCACTTGGAAGAGTTCTGGTTTATGGTGGAGCTAGGAATAGCAGAAGAACAACTTCTATTGAAGCTTTTGTAGATTCTGATTATGCTGGTTGTTTAGATTCAAGGAAATCCCTCAAAGGATTGGTGTTCACTGCTTTTGGCACTGCAATTAGTTGGAAAGCTAGCCTACAAAAGGTACCGGCTTTATCAACTTCTGAAGCTGAGTATATTGCTCTTACAGAAGCTGTGAAAGAATCTCTATGGCTTGAAGGCATTGAAAAGGAGCTGAAGATACCAAATGAAGTGATCACAGTACACTGTGACAGCCAAAGTGCCATTGATTTATCCAAAAATTCTGTGCATCATGAGAGGATAAAGCACATTGATATTAAGCTGCATTTTGTCAGAGAAGTTATTGGTCAAGGATAAGTTATAGTCAAGAAGATTTCAACTGATCATAATCCTTCTGATATGATCACAAAGGCTCTTCCAAGCAGCAAGTTTTTCCATTGTTTGAGCTTAATTCAGTTGAAGGATGATTAAATCTTGTTTCTGCAGCAGCCACTGTTTTTGTTAATGTTTTGTTATTGAACCAAGGTGGAGAATTGTTGTATGTTGGTTCATTAACAACCATTAATTAGTTCTCTTACTCTTTACCAACTTAGTATTTTTCTGTTTTTTGTTATTCTATTATAACATGTAACAGTTAATTAGTTTTAAGTTGGTTGGGTTAGTTAGGCTTGAAATAGTGCTTCTATTTCTTCTTCTTGCATAGCCTAAATTTGTAGAGAGTTTTTTACTTAGAAAAATTCGGCAGAGATTGAATAAAGTGGCTGCTGTGAGAACAGTGCAATGTTCGTTCATTTTTTTTCTGCATTTTGCTTATTCTTGTTCATACAAGAAACTCATTCTTTTGTGAAGTAAAATCTGATCTTGGCACAACAAAAGTCATTGTCACCATCATTGTCACCACCACCACCAACGTCGCCGCTACAATCACCACCCCACCACAATCTCTATCACCGCCACCACCACCACCATCACTGGTTGTCACCACCAACATCGCTACCACCACCAATGCCACCTCTACCACTGCAATCGTCACTATCACTGCAACCATCACAGGTATCTCTATCATTGTTGCTGTTGATATCATCATCATCACCATTGTCATCACCACATCACAAAAATACTTTTAAATTAATTTTAATACGATATGAAACTTTCAAAATAAATTTATTTGGAACTAATTATCACTACTAAAAAATATACTTTTAACATCGTCATTTTAACATCAGTTTTTATGAAAACTGATGTTAAAAAAAATACTATAACATTTTTGTTAATAAATTGAACTTGTTGACATCGATTTTCTAAAAACCAATGTCGCTCACAGATGTTAACATCGATTTTTTAGAAAATTGATGTTGTTAACAAGAATGTTAACATTGATTTAAAATAAAATGATGTTGCTAATAGGATGCTAACAGCGGTTTCTAGAAAATCGATGTTGCTAACTGCAGATGTTGCACACTCTCTCTCATCTATTAAGATAAAATGACTTCGATTCATTTGATAAACACTCTCGCTGCTTCGCTTCTTTCTTTTTCTCCTCGGTCGCTTTTTCCGCAATGCCATTCTTCTCTCCATTCTTCCGCTGCACCGAAACAACATCATTTTGCTAACTCCTCTGGTTTCGCCTTGCTTCAAGCCAAATCGTGAATTCAGTTTTGGCGAGTGTTCTTTTCTTCGGAACAAAGTGTCATTCTTATGCTACCATGTTCCTTTCTAGATTCTTTTTTTTATGCGTTTGCATTTTTGCGTCATTGCTACTATATGGAACTTACACCGTTGCTGATTTCATGACAAAGAAGCAAGATTCGCATGTTGTCAAAACCACCATTACCGTTGATGAAGGTAACTCAATGTTCTATATAGTTTTAAATCATGTGATTTACTTTATTTATATATTTTTTGGATTACAACTCTGGAGGCTCTTGTAAGTTATAGAATCAATGGTCTTCCGGTAATCAATGAGGTATGGAATCTGGTAATTTTTTAATTCCCTTCATATTATGGCCCATGAGGCCATGATTTTGTCAGAGAGACAGTAGTTTCTATTTGGTAGGTGAGGAATGAAGCCAACGGTACTCCCTTTACTTCAAATTATGTTATTATAGAAAATGAAGAACACATTTTTTTTTTAAATATCAAGCTTATGATGTTTTCCATTATTGACACCGTCAGTACTCATCTTTTCTATTTCCATGCTGGTTGTGATCTATTTTTTTGTTCACAAGGGAGACATACTGGATGAAACTGATGAATATGTTCATGTTCAAAAGAAGTGAGTAAATTTACATTGAATTTTAATTGGTACTACATTCATGTTTTCCCCTAAATTAATTGATAACAATTGACAAATTCCATGCATCATTTTTCTTACTTTTAGCATTAGAATTAACCTGTAAAGTTTCTCTATTTGAGATATTGTTTCTCCCGGTCAACTATGATACTTATCTTTGAGGAAAAACAATTCTAGTTAGATAATTGTATGATTATTATCATATTGTAACCCAAGTTCCATTCTATTGGCTTTCTTACTAATTTTGTATGGTAGAAAAAAGAGCATATCTATTTAGATGAATATGCATTTTATTTTAAGAAAAAATGTTGTTGGCTTGGATTGCAAGTGTGTCATTTGAATATAGGGAGTGGACGTAGTAAAATGATATAGTTAATTTCTATTTATTGTTTGTGTGAAAATAATTATATTATTAACTATTTAAAAATCATTATTTATATATTGAATATACTTATCATATATTATATATCATATGATGATAGCTTGTAATTGAATTTTACACTTTACATATACTATTTCCTCATAATATAGTAGTTTTATTAAAAAGAAAAATAAGGTAGAAGTAAAATGAACATAACACTTACCGCTTTGGTATTCATTCGGGCACATGCTACATTGAGTACATTATGCTTCGTAAGAAATACAACTTTGGCAGCACAAAAAGCTATGGTCTATAAAAACTTTGCCTTAGTAAGAAAAGAAAACAGGAGATAATTACATTGTCTTTACACAATAAGGGATTATATGGGTGCTGGTTTTGAATCTATACTATGTATGTGCTATCCTTGGAGTTTATATATATATATATATATATATGCCAATGCTAGTGATACTGCTATAGAAGTGGTTGGAAATACAACATTACGGGTAAGAAACAAATTTCAAAATCCAAGTTTTGAGATGATATACTTTTTAGTCTATTTAAAGGCTTAGACCAGTTGACCTACAAAACTTAGGTCCATTAACCTATTTAGAGGTAATAATTTGTGATCTTGATACAAAAAATATATAGAAGAGTTTTCTTATTGTTGCTACCAACAATTTACTTATATTCTTAACACTATTGTATGATGTAAAAACTGAAAAATGTGGAATAAATTTCAGGAATAATTTTGTCTATAGTTAGAATGAAAAATTGCAACTAACATGCTAGCATTAATTACTACTTGCATGATGACATACCGGCTGAGATAATTAAATAGTAAATAATAAATATTTACCTTTTTAAAATAATATTTTTATTTATTACTTGTCCTATACATTTTGTGTATAAGATAAAAAAAGTTGTCGATAAATTGTCTCTAATAGGGTGGGAATCACTTGAGTTTTTATTTAGCACAAGAAGTTTAAAGATATGTTATAAATTCTAGTGCTTCTGGTAAGTCCTTTTCTTTTGTTCTACAATTCTGAAAAGATATAATGTACATAATATCTCGAATGATTTTATCATGTTAGAGAACAAAATTATGGTGAGAGGACTTAATATCTCACATTGTAAATGTATGGATCAAGATTTAAGAGTCAAGTCCTTGGTTAACTTAAGAACTTGAGAACTTATGCATGGATGTTTTGTGTTTATAAAAATAATTAGGCACTTGAGTAAGTGTCTTTGGTTTTGGTACAGTAATTTTATAATATATGAAAATGTTATTGGTATTTTGCTGTGTAACTCTCAAGAACACGATATAATCAAGAAGAGATTAGACTCACATGACAATGTGATAGAAACAAGGCAAGAAGGAATTGGTGCTCTCAAGGTAAAAACAAAAATACTATTATGGTTGGTTCGACAATTTTATTTTTTATCCCAATCCATGCCTCACATTTGACCCAAACGAAAAAACAAATCTATGAGGAGAGGAATTGCAAGCTCGAGGCGAAAAATAAAGCATATAAGGTTAGTTTTGAATTTTATCAATTTATTGTTGGTTATAGGATTTGATTTCATAGATAATTATTCATAAGGAGTTGATCGAGTTTAAATTCAGTGTTTGCATTAATTTATTTAGTTGGGTATAACATTTATATTAGAATAAAATTGATATTTTTTTGTAACTTAGTTGTGGTTGGTTCATTGTAAAAAGAAACAAAAAATAAAAAAAAATTTGCAAAAAATAACATCGGTTGGTCTAAAACTAATGTAGAAAGTGTCTTTACTACATCGATTTTGGCCAAAACCGATGTCGTAAACATATTCAACATCAAGTTTTTCAAAAACCGATGTTGTATATAACTTTCAACATCAAATTTTTTCAGAACCGATGTAAAAGGTGTTTCAGAATACACAATTCAACATCGGTTTTTTTCTAAAAATCGATATTGTTTTGTGCACCACAACATCAATTTTTAGCAAAAAAACCGATGTCGTATAGTATATTTTAACATTAGTTTTCATAACCGATATTAACGTTAATACTTTTAACGTCAGTAGTTTCAACATCGATTCAAAACTGATGTTGAATGTTCAAAATAACCAATGATGAAAACATTTTTTTCTAGTAGTGTATATTTAAAAATTAGTTTAATTTTTTTAAAACTAAAACTAAAAACTGATTGTTATTTTTAAAAATTTTGAATCTCAATACTAAAAATCATTCCAAAGAGAACCTATACTAATTAATTAATTCTTAATTCTTAATTTTTTTTACGTGCAAAACAATTTATTAATGATAAAGATGCTTAAATTGAGTACAACTTGTGTAGTTGTGCCCAATTCAAGACTCTCAATTACACAAGGAATAAAATTGTCGTCTCTAGATCTCAAGCCCTTGCATAATAAATATCACCCATAACAAAAAAGGAACGTGCATTTCATGTTAAAAAGAATTATAGAAAGGTCTTTTACCAAAAGAGTAAAAAACATACTGGAAAAAAAATGCATCAATAATATATGTAGTCCCCCATTCACATGACAAGGACAAGACCACTGAATAGCATAAACCATCCAAAGGTTAATAAACTAAAGTAACGCATAGCCATCAGGCATGCATATTATAAAGCACCAAAATACAGTACAATCGGAAACGTGATTTGGAACTCAACTCCACAACCACACATGAAGGAGTCTTAACTTGCTTCCAGCGTGTGGGTAATCAAATTAACCAACATGAAAGTGAGTATTTAATAAAAAGCTATCTTAGCAGCGGTGATCCGATCCATTGCCAAGAAAAGAACTTAACCATCTCCACCATTTCATTCAAATCACTTCTTTTTTATGATAACAAAAATTAAGGTTTTGTTTCCTCGTATTGCCCAAATCATTGAAAATCATATTACTTTCCAAATACATTTTTTTTTCCAAAACAATCAATTAATCCCCTAAATTGAAGATAATGGTCTTTAACATTATTATGCAATTCTGACTTGATTCCCCATAACTTCAAACAATCTGCCATACCTTTGAAAAAAACTCGCATTCAAAAAACAAATGAATCGTAGAACGAAGATGGGTAAAACTTGTAAATATTTTTAAAAGTCTTTACTTATTAAATAATTATTTTATAGAAGTTGATTGTTTAATTAATTATAAAACAAGAAAAAAAAGCTACTCCTTGATAATTATTCATATTCAGGTGCCCCATTTTTTTCAGGAACATGCAAAGCACTATTCAGGTGCACCATGTGCAATAATAAGTTTCTATATTAATTTTACTGTACTGCCACGATTAACCCTCCCTCATCTGTCTACACCATACTTATGATGTAGAACTTGATAACACAAAGACTAATGGTCCATCTTCATCCTCCAACTTCATTTCCTTAATAATGTTATGTTGAAAGCCTTCAGAAAGCCTTTAGATTCTTTATCCCCAACCTCCTTTTCCATATAAACTATATTTGATGCATGAAACCTAGTGAATTTTTTGTTTATTTTCTCTCTCCATGTGACACCCTCTACCCCGACATATAAATAAATAAATAAAATATATTGGTAAACAAAAATCAAATGGGTAAAAGGTTCACATTCATTTCAATTACCAAATAAACTCATTAAAAATATATTCGGCTCAAAATAAGGCCGTCAAATTTACAAAAAATATTTTGTTAAATCAGTGAGGTGAAATAAAATAGACTAACATCATAAAAATAACATAAAAACTTATATCCCAATGTCACATCTTATCAGGGCGTTGTGTCCCGACGTCCTTCAGCACAATATTCCTTAAAGCAGTTCACCTAGTCATCTGCTCCCCCGAACACAAAGTTCAAGATCATCACAGGATCCAAACACAAACAACAAACTGGGAGTGAGTTATCACATTCCTAACTAATAGAGAAACAAGACAACTAGATATACATATCATATAAACCAAATAAAACTTACATGTAATTCACGTAATTCCACCACTTTGTCATTCAAAATTCACTTTTCATCCATCAATCACACTTTTCAATCATCAATCACATTACACAAGAATCACACGCTCTGATCAAGACATAATAACACCTCAATTTCATAATAAACAATTAGCAAACGCATGAGACAATTATGCTAAGACTCAAGCCTACATGCAATGTGGTACCATGTCAGTGAAAAACCACCCTGGGGCGCTTAGGAGTACATAACAAGACACACCACACAATGGGTTTGCCAGGTCACTCTCACTAAGTAAAATCATAGGGAAACCAGTCAGGGTCATGATGTTTTGCGAGAATGCTCCAACCATATGGGATCAGCATAGGCTTAAAGGAGCACTCAAACCCGATGACCCCCAAGGCCTACACTCCGAAGAGTCCGTCAGGGCCTTTCCCTCCTGATTCAGGTCCAACCCCTAAAATCATTTTAGCACACAGACACTGCTAGTGAATTATACAATACCCACGACCTCACACTCGTGTCTTAAACACGTACAACATATTGCGCTACAATTTAACACTGGTTCCTAAATAGGAACCTACACTTTCTCTTTAACACTGGTTCCTAAATAGGAAACCTACACTTTCTCTTTAACACTGCGCATTTACACTTTTCTCAAGATAACACTGGTCGGGTTATTGTACAATTCACAGCTTACAACACAAATAATGTCACATCAAGAATTAATCATACATTTATACACAACCAAAACTCATTCACAATTTCACATCTCATAATGTCACAATCCACCATCACATATTTCATTTATAAGCACTGCTCATAAATTATACAACACCCCCGACCTCACACTCGTGTTTCAAACACGTTTAACACATTGTGCTACAATTTAACACTGGTTCCTGAATAGGAAACCTACATTTTCTCTTAAACACTGCACATCAATGTTTTTCTCAAGATAACACTGGTCGGGTTATTGTATAATTCATAGCTCACAATATAATTATTGTCACATCAAGTGTCAAACACACACACTTATTCACAATCAAATATCATGCCCACAATTTAATATCTCATAATATCACATCAATCATCTCATTTTTACATGTATCTCGCAAATTGACACATTCAACTTTGACTACTCAATCTTCACTATAATATTATAATATCATTATAATAACTTATTACACCTTATAACTCATACACATCACAGAATAATAATATTTGCATGATACAAAACATATATATGTATATGTATATATTGTTTTTAATCAAAGGATTTCTATAACAATTAATTTAATATTACATCAAAAGAAATTACCACTAGACATTAACCTTATAATTTTCTTTAATTTATTATTCTAGTATTACAATAATTATATACACATAACATGTTGATCATTGTCGTAGAAAAATTAGAACAAGATAATAATTTGTATAAAATAAGTCATTGAATAATATTATTTAAAATATAATTTGCTTAATTTTTCTAAGGGGTTCACACTCAACACAAGAACACATCAATTTCATAGCAATTTCTCATTGGGACATCAACTGATTCATCAAACATATATAATTCACTGTAATAATTAAAAGGATAAAATAAAAATTGCAAAAACACCCCAAAACTCATTCCAATTGATATCTCTAAGGATCCCTACACATGTTCTCACTAATCCCCAATTGTGAATAATTCATCCCTTACCTCTAAGCGGACTCACGTGTCTTCAGCCAGCGATAGCAGCATCTCTAGCGGTTCTCTGAGATTCCTCCAATTTTTTTCCTCTAGCTGCTCCGATAGAATTCCTAAACGTCAAAGAGACAGAGAAGGGATTGAAGCCTCCACTTGTACTGTCACCATGCGATTTATTTTTCTCCCTCCACAAATATTATCTCGCAAACGGTGAAAGCGTGCGAAATTGAATTTTGAACAACATATCCAAATTTCATAAAAATCCAACGGTTAACGAAACCGGGATCGTAGTTTTACCGATACAGCTCTGGGTTTCTACGGGAAAGGAAAATGCTACAATGCGAGGGGCATTTCTCTTAGCTCAGACATAATATCGAAATTCCCAACAGTGAGAATGCTCGTAATTGGGTTGCGAATGTGGTGCTCAAATTTCACGACGATCTAACGGTGAACGAGTCCGAGATCGTCGTTTTTCTGAGACAGGTTAGGTGGCCTACGGGAAAAAGAGAGGGTTTTGGGAGAAGAAAGAAGAAACAACATTGTGAGGCAGAGGAGGCTGAGGAGTCAGTCTGAAAACTGACCTAGCATGTTGTTATTTATAGCTAAGGGCATTTACGACCTATTGTTTACTCTATTTATTTATTTATTTTTTTATAAAAACAAACTTTATTTTATTCTCTATCAAACAAATAAATAAAATACCCTTTTTATTTTCTCTCAAATCATTATTTTAATTAATAATTATATCTCCTTATTTATTTATTTATTTATAAAATCTCATCATTTATTTTAAACTCTATTTATTTATAAATAACAATCCTTTTTAATCTTGTTTATGAAAATTGGGATGTTACACTCCACACCCAACAAAAACCTTCTAAAGAAGAGATATTCAAGATTAGAAATAATACCAGGTGAATAATTGAAGAATGGAAGAAAATGAATGATAACTGCTAAATATGAGTTATTGTGATGATAAAAATATATTGAAAATATCTTTAAAAATATTTATTTAGCAGTTATCTTTGGCTTAAATATTAAGATTTGATATTTTTCTTATTTATGGCTTGTAGATATAAAAAAGAGAGATTAAAAGAGAAAAGGATCGAGAAAATATCCAAAATATCAAGAAGTCTCAGGAAGATATGATTAAAAGCTAAACAAATCTAAAAAATATCAAAAAGGAAGATTTATAGCATCAAACCCAAGTCCATTACAACAACTATAAAAAGAGAGTCAAACCAAGGAGAAAAGGACACACCACTACAGAATCCCCTTTAGGGGAAATCATTTTCTCCCTTTCTTTCTTTCACTCTTCTTATTCCATCTGTTCTTATATCTCATCCATTGTAAAACCCTCAATGGTCATGAGTGACTAAACCCCTAGTTAGGGTCTGGTAGGCCTAAAAGCCAAAAGATGTATTGTACACTTCATATTTATCAATGCAAATAGGTGTTTTCTTTCCTATTATCCTTTCTTACTTTTAATTTCATACATTATTCATCCTTGCATCATCTTTGAGGGTTAGGTGCTCAAGAGAGGGTAATCCTTAATAGAAAACAAGGAAGGTTTTGCATACATATGTTTTAGGAATTAGTCGCTCGAGAGAGGATAATTTCTAATAGAACTAAAAGGAAGGGATATCTTGATAAAATTATTGCTAGACATAGAGTGATTGTATCATGCTCATGCATCAAAGCAAATATCTAGAATTAGAACTTCATGCATTTCATCTATTGAGTCTTTGCAAAGACAGTTGGGATATAGATAGGTGAGATAGGCTTGTCATCGTGAGACATCAGGGGCAAGTATTTTAACAGATGTGGGTAGGAAAAATTCAACAAATTGATAGAGAAAAACCTAAAATCATACATCCTAGGTAGATAAGGCAGGCTAGGTCCCAACATGATCAAATTCTGATTTTATTTTATTTTTATCTTCTATTTTTATCTTTTACTTTTCTTATCTTATCTTTTATCTTCTATTTTCTTTTATCTTTATCATATCTTAATTTAAATATTTTATCTTCTCTATCTTCTATTTTTATCTTTAAATCTTTTATCTTTTCTTTCAAATCTTTATCTTATCTAATATATTTCTTTATCTTTATTTTAAATTCTTTATCTATTGCCTTTAATTTGGGTTTGCATTAATCTAAGTACAATCAAAGTCCTTGTGGATTCGACACTCGGACTTCTGAGTACTTTACTACTTGTGACAATTTGGTACACTTGCCAACGAGATAACAATGAATCATGAGAAAACTAATAAGACTGATCTAAACAAGCTAGACATCACGAGCTCCAAAAGAAATATATTACTATTCTAATATGATAGCTTGTGTCAAGTGTAAAAATCCTAGAGAGGCTAGCGAAATAATTGTTTGAGTCAGTTGTGAGTTTGCAACATGATTGTTGTATAGTAAAAAACTTAGATAAACTTATGAAACAATACTTGGGTTGACTGAACTTGTAAAGGTGAGAATATTGGCTAAAGAGATTAGAAGAATGACATGTAGAAGTAAAAATATCTAGTACAAGCTTGAAGATATGACATTAATCATTACTATAAAATAGACTTTTAATATAGATCATTTAGAACTTAACATCAATTATTAACCGATATTTTGAAACCACCGACGTTAAAAGTATTAATGTTAACATCGGTTTTTGAAAACTAATGTTAAACTAAACTATACAACATCAGTTTTTCTAAAAAATCGATGTCAAATAATAAGAAATAACAAAAAATATAAAATATGTAAAAACCAATATCTTTTTTTAGAAAAATCGATGTTGTGGTTGACTAGGAACATCAGTTTTTTCTAAAAATTGATGTTGTGAATTAACTACAACATTGGTTTTTTTTCTAAAAATTGATGTTTTTGCTCAAAAACAACATTTTTTAGAAACAACATCGGAGAATTCAATATTCAAAACAATGATTAATGCAAATTATCTGCAAAAATCATTGTATTTAATTTCAAATGGGAATTTAACATTTACTCATGATGAACATAATTTGTATATAAAAAAATACTCATTAATCATAGTCAACAAGTTATAAAAGCATTGATAACAAAAAAGAACATCAAAAGTTTACGAAAAATATTCGTACCTACGATGATGGTGCTATAATGTCCAACAAGGAATGTCATGATTACGATGCAAACAAGAAAATGAAATGTGTCTACAAATTAAAGATTTGAATGTTAAGTGACAGATGAGAAACAATGTCTAGTGCTTTTTTTTAATACCAAGAAATTAAATATTTGAATTTAATATCAAAAAATTAAGGAAGCTTTCAACCATCAATTGACCTTATACTAACTCTCAACCATCAATTAACCAATCAAAAAAGAGAGAAAAAAGTAGTTGTTCTACTTAATTAGCTTTCAACCATGATATATTATAGTAACAAAAAGTTCCATTGTATTGCAAAATTAATATATACTATCAATATACCGATAATATATTAGTGTAGATTGTTATCAACAGTGTGTTAGTTGTGATCTTGAGAGGTAAATGAACCTACTAACTTTGTAATTATGATAACTATATGATGAGATGCTTTAAGCCTTTACAAAACTTCCGGATCATATCACTCGCCAAGAAGCCAAATACAAAGGATAACTCAAATAATAGAAAAATCACTTAAGTTTGAAGGGGATGCATGTGAGGGAAAATATAGGGGGAAAATATAAATAAAGAGGCAATCATCATATTTAAATTTTTTTTAATAAAGAGAAATTTTCAGTCCAAAAAAATGTGTAAAACACTACATTGTCCTTAATTTATCATTATTTAATTATTAGAATATTTTGTATTATTTATGAAAAGTAATATTCTGTTATTTTAATTATAATGATACATATTCGTTATTTAAGTTTTTTGACGTAAATGAATTGTAATGAATTGGGTCTCTCATCACTTAGTGTTTAAATGTGGATCTTTACTTTCATATAATTTGACTATATAAGAAAAATCTACTCTTTAAGTACACAGTAATCCATTAATGTTTTAACATTTGTTTCTCTATGGTATTGTATCAAAATTGCAAGACGTAATTCAAGTTTCCCTTCACGTACACACATTTTTATTCATTATTTTTTTGTCTCCCTCAATCATATCAATTGTTGGAAAAAAAAATTGGGAACCTAAGGCCGTGATAGAATTCTCACACTAGCACAAAGTCATATTATAAGAAAATAAACAAAACACATAATTTAAGATTAACTGTAAATTTGACTGCTTTAGCATTTCCGGAAAACAAATAAAACATAGAATTCTCTCGCCAACACAAATCTCATATGAAATAATATATTCCAAGTTTCAAATTGTCAGTATTTGTAGTCATTGAAGCATAATAGAGCCATAAAATAAAACTAAGGTCTGACGAGGATTGTCTCTAACGGCACTAGTGAGGTGCTGAGAGTCTGAGACTGAGTGAGGAATAATGAGGTCTAGTGGTAGCACAGCGGTGCGGAGGTCTCACAGTGCGGCAGCGACGAGGAAGTCTGGTGTCACATCGCATCGCTAGCGAGGAATGTTGCAGTGTGTTGTGGCGGCACGAACAAAGTGGAGACTAAGAGGAGAGAACGAATAGGTGGAGAGAAAGAGAGTGGAAGCACAAGAGGTAACAACGGTGTGGAGATGGAGAGGCATCGTGAGAGGTTGCAGTGCCAACAACTAGGGAGTTTCAGTGTCGTGAGAGCGAAAGCGAGGGATTTTGAATGAGAGTGAGAGTCAGAAAGGAAAAGTGAGGAAGCTCAAGGGTTTTCGATGTCAGAAAATCATTATAAAAGATCACACAACATCAGTTTTTAAATAAAATCGACGTTCCCGAAGTAACTCAAGATCAATTTTTGGACTGATGTTGAGTTTTCCCTACATTCTTCCAATAATATCAATTTTTGGAAAAATCGATGTTTCGTTAACATCGGTTTTTGAAAAACCGATGTTGTGGGATCTTTTATAATGCTAATGAAATCACGTTAACATCAGTTATATGAAAAACCGATGTTAACAAACTTGTGTTATTTATGAGTATGCCACTATATTTTTGTTAACATCGATTTTATAAAAAATTAATCTTAATGTAACAATGTTAAATCCATTATTTGTAGTAGTGAATACTGAATTTAGGAACTAGTTAGATTTATGTGATTAATTTTTCATAACAACAATTAAATAAAAAGATCACATTAAAAAACAAATACAAATAAATCAATGTTAATGTAACAATGTTAAAACTATTATTTGTAGTAGTGAATACTGAATTTAGGAACTAGTTATATTTATGTGATTAATTTTTCATAACAACAATTAAATAAAAATATCACATTAAAAAACAAATACAAATACAAGAACCTAAGTGAAAAACAAAATAGTTGGCTGACCTATTAAAATATTGACAAATAATTCAAGGGCATATGAAATAATTTAACCTATGGATGCAGAGAATCAAATAAGTTTTTTGAAAACCTTAAATAAGTAAAATATTAGTCATATACTTTGGACAGTAAAAATTTATCACTACTACAAATGTTATTTTTTATGACGTTGTTTCTAAGGCAGTTCTATGTGGAACTGTCTTAAAAAGTATTGCGATGACAATTTTATAATTAGTGAAATAAAAAAAGCTTTTTACGATTGACATTCTAAGACGGTTATTAAAAACCTAGAATGTATGTTGGAACAATCCTGTAATTTTATGGAATGAAAACTACAACGGGTTTTACTTAAAAACCGCCTTCATTCTCATTCCCAAATTTAAAGTGCAAATCCAAGCTCCATTCTAGGGTTTACTACTTTTTCCCCAGGGTCACATGAAGCGTGCCTCTCCCTCGCATTACCTCAGCCTTCTCATCTGCTCTCTCCCCTTCGTCCCCTGTCGATCCTTTCTCCGACGATGTCTTCGCCAAGTTCCTCCTCACTCCCCTGTCATAATCACAACATCAACATTTCCAAAACGACACCAAGGAGGTTCGAAATGACGATGACGATGAGGACTGCGTGAACAACGGTGTCGTTTCGTTCGCGAAGATCCTCACTCCCTCCGATGCCAACAACGACGACGGCTTCTCCGTGCTGCACTTCTGCACCGACTCGTGCTTCCCTTCGCTGGACTTCCGCGCCAATCCGCCTGTCCAGCTCCTCTCTGTCGCCGACATCCGCGGCGTCGAGTGGCACTTCCGCCACATCTATCACGGCACACCGTGTCGCCACCTCTTCACCACCGGCTGGAGTAAGTTTGTCAACCACAAGAAGCTCGTCGCTAGCAACACCATCATTTTCGTCAAGGACTCCAACGGTAGCGTCTCTGTCGGAATCTGTTGTGTGGCTTGGTTTGTGGCTGCGATCGAGACTCCGCTGCCTGTAGAACGGGAGGATTTTCGTGGTCCGCGATGAGGAGAGTGACTGCGGAGGCCGTGGCGGTATTTTGATAATGCAATTGTTCCTAAATTTTAATTATGAAATATGGAGAAAAGAAACACTCAACTGCACACATGGGAGGTAGTGTTTTTTTGTCTTCTTATAGGTTGGGTTCAGTGTGCCTTATTGATTAGTTATTCTCTAGGAATGTTTGTTATACATATACTATAATACTCCTTCTCGTCTCGAATATACACAAAGAAAAACCTTGTGTCTTGGTCTCAAGTATAAGCAAATTTCAACTAACTTTACCTAATTTGTTATTATTGATGTAAAAATCTATGTTTCCTAGTCTTCGAGATACCATTGAAGATTTAAGGCGTTCATTGCAACCTAAAAAGAGTGCTATTGAGGCATTGCAACAATTAGTTGCAGAAAAGGAACAGGTACAAATGATTTGTTTATTTTCATTGTTGAAGTGTTTATTTGATTTGGATCTCTTATATGTTTATTTAATGTTTTTTCTTGCTGACGTTTGATTATAAGTTTGTCTCATGCAGATTTTTGCATATACAACTTAACTCCATACTCTATTTATGGCTGTAAACTAAACAATTGATGCTTTGCATGTGACTAGTTAATACATAGCAAAGTGGATTTTATAGCCAACTTGTTTCTCAATCACAGATTTACTTTTAGGCCAAAATATATTAATATGTCTACTTCATTCCTTTAAATGGTGTTCCGGACTGAGTCCATTGGGATCCTCTAATGTGACAAGACAACATTTTAGAAATGAAATCTTTCTTTGTCCAACTTAAGTGTTTGCTTTATGTGTTTTTGTCCTCTCCGATTCAAACACCTTTTATGACTTCTCAGATATTTTTCATGACTTTTTATGATATTTTAAAGGCCTATTGTTGTAACTTTTGTCTGCAGTAATAACTGTGTCATGAAACTTGTGTATTTCTGTTATTTGGAAGCACATCACTTAAAAGTTGTTATATATAACTATGTTCCTTGAACAAAATTGTTGACTCAGATGTTGGAAGATATGAGAAGGTTGCTTCAGGCTGCTGAAGAAAAAAGGCAAGCGGCACTAGCTGAGCTCTCAGCTAAACATCAAAAGGTACATGAACTCTAGCATTTTTGGTTGACTGTTTTCATAGTTTATCTTTTAGGAGGACACCATATCTTTGTGTATTCTTTCATCCCTCTTCGAATTTCTTTTACTGAATTAAAGGTTATATTCTATATAATTTGTACTGTGTATTTAGATTGTGCTTTGGCTTCAACACAATGTTTGTTTCTGCAGAATATACAGAGTTTGGAGGCTCAACTTAATGATGCATTGTTCGACAAAAGTAAGGCATTTTTTTTCCATAACAGTGATGATTATGTGTAGGTCAATTGGTCCTACACCTACACCAGGCCCAGTTATACCAGAAAACAGCATCATTCAATCCCAAAGGATTGGTGGACTGAGGATGTGTCCGATCTTAACATAGATCTTTTCAGGTGCATATTAATGGCTATTAAATTCTCTGGCTTAGTCCTTTTAGTTACATTTAGTTACTGATAGTTGTTATGACAAATGATAATCTATTGAACTTGCATTAAAAAATATGGCTTTGGCTTTGTTGCTCAATATTAGAACTTGCAATTGGAGCATTGAAGTATTCAAATTTGATTCTTCCCCATGTACACAGTTAACATAAACCATAGAAAGCGGCACTTGCAATTTGCCAGCGATAGTTTCTAAACTCTGTTTTACTGCTGCAGCACATGATTGACAAGGGGTCTTGTAGGCTTTCGCTTTATATATTATCTTTCTGTTTGTAGAAACCTCTAAGTCGTGATTTGCAATTCTCATGAGCTCAATATTAAGTTTCAAAACTGACAAAAATAAGCTTTCTTTCTTTCTTCACAGTTACTGTTAGTGAAGTAGAGGTCTTGCATGAACTCTACACGAAGTTGAGAAATTCAATTATTGAAGATGGTCTTATTCACAAGGTGAGTTAGGCTTTTAAGTCTAATCCATGCTCTTTAGTGAAATATATGATATCAACCAGGAATCTGTGGAGTCTCCCTTGCACCATCGCGGCAAGTGTGTGAATCCCTTTCTCTCTCTCTGTTTTGAGTCACCGATCCACACTAACTTTTCTAAGGCCAATAATTCTGCATTTTTTGTTTGTTTTATTGTAGCATGAGATTTACTATTGCACCCCTGTTTACCAATGCTCCTAATTTTCCAAGGTTTGTAAAATTTCTCTCAATGCTCCTAATTTTCTTTACACGCTCTAGACTAACTCTTTCAGTGTTTTAAAAAAAATACGCTCTAACACTCTTTGTACATTACATTAATGATTAACCCCATTAATTATTTTAAAATATTACACTATATATCTATAACTATTATAAAAGGAATAACTATTTGGTATCATCTTTTCTTCTGAACATTTTTATCTTTAATTATTATAAATTAGTGTAACATTTTATTTTAATTCTCAACAACAATTATATCTTTTAAAATAAATTACACCAACAATAAAAGTGTTCCCTTTTATTGCCTGTGAGTTAAAATGTTGTAATAGTAAACCCTTTTCCATTGTTTTTTTTTTTCTTTCCAGATTCCTAACGGGCAACATGCTAAGTGGTAATGTACGTGAGTCAGTCTTGATGGATGGAAGCAGTCTGTATATTTCTTACTCAGTGAATTTAACTTTAATATTGCAAAACGTATATTTTATTGTTCCAATGCAAGTGTATTATGAGCTGTTGACGTATATATCTTTCTGCTTCTCTGTATAGGAATTCCTAAATTTGTTTTGTGAGAAAATTATTTTTATTAGGTTACAAATTTTTCTTGTTTATAGATTTTTTTATTCCTCTGCAACACACTATGTACCAAAGTTTTCTAGCAAATGAATATGTTATAAGTCTTCTGGTTCAACTGCTGTAAAATAGCATCTTGGATAGATTCTGCATGAACTGAAGAATATGATTCTGTTATAAGTCTTTTTCTGTTGTTTTAAGAATTTGAGTGAACTTGAGGAGGGGGGGGCTTCTTCCATGTTCAAAGATCTCCAATTGTCCTGCATGTAAGTATATATACTTATTCTATATTTGGGCCCTCTTGCATATTGGTGTCATTAATTACACTTCCCTAGTCATAGAGATAGTGTAACTCATGTGTATTTCTTGTGTATGTGTGATGAGCATTTTCTACTTCTTATTATCTGAAACCATGACTTTTGTTTAGACTTTAGATTCTGATTGTAGTTTGTTTAGATCACCCCATCAAAGTTTTTATTTAACAAAATCAGATTAATTGGATAAGAAATCATCCTTAATAGTGTCACTCTTGTGCATATCACAAGTGCTGCTAAGACTGTGGTAAAAGATCATAGAGTCAATTCCATGTTAAGCAAGAAAATAGAAAAAAGAAAACAAAAAATGATTCATATATGTTTGTTCAGATTCTATTCCCTGCAATGAAGGACATGGGCTGCAGGTTTCTTACAAGCAGCTTGGCGAACACGGCACATCGTTCTTTCACTGATCCCTCCTACGGGCAAGCCCATTTAATAAACTTCATATTTTTTTAGTGAAAACCCATGCCACTAAGAATTTAACAATAAATTAAGTGTTGAACTTAATTTCATTAATTTTAAAAGTACAAGAAATGATTCGAGCAATTGAAATCATCTGAACCAAACCACTCATTTAATAAAATTTAGGATAAAAAATAAATTACATGAAAAATATATAAATGCTTTTAATATTTTAAAAACATAACAAGCATTTAACACTCACTTCATCAGTAAGATGATTAATAAGAAGATATTATATCACCATATAGAAATATTCTTATAAATATTTTTTATGTTGTAAAAAGTGTTAGGAAACAAGGGACACACATGCAAGTCATATGAAGCTAGCCACGACTTTTGTTCTGATTGTAGTTTGCTTTGATCATCCTATCGAAGTCATTAATTTTAACAAAGATTGGATAGGCATTTATGTTAAACACAAGTTAGCAATCATATGATTGGACCAACCTTAGTAGAATTCATCTTGAATATTGCACAAAGAGCGAGCTGTTTGTCTGAATTAAAGGAATAGCATGAGGTTATTTGGACGAAAGATTCCAATAAAAATATCAGTTAGATTAATTTGTTTAAATCTAAATAACATTTTAAAAACCATTTATTGAATAAGTACATAAGATTTAATTATCAGAATAATCAGAAAAATGTTTTTTAAAGCAAAAATAATTGAGACAAGCACGTTTAAATAACATAAAGTTGCTTATTCAATTGAAATAAATAGATAACTAACTTGATTCAGCAAAATGTTAATTTGTCCATAGGTTCTATTCTCCGCGATGGAGGAAATGGGCAGCATGTTTGATTCAAGCATCTTGGCGCAGATAGTTAATATTTGAAAGTTTATTCGGCATTAGAACTAAGCTTCTTAATATTTGAAAATTGTAGTTCTAGCTAATTTAAATATTTTGGCACCATTTTCTTTTGAGATAATTAGATCTCATGATTTTTTTTTCTTTTCCAGATTCTAAACCTTGTACAAACCAAAAAAATGTAAGGCATAAGATAATCGTTGGAGTTGGATTTGGAGTTACAGCTCTATGCCTTTTATCATAGTTGGAATCTTTTGGTGGAAGGGCTACTTCAAAGGAATAATTAGGAAAATAAAAGGTAATTAAATACTATCATGTGTTTACCATTCTGAAATTATCGGTACATACCTATTTTTTACCATTCTCAAACGTAAATGTAAATTAATTTACATTATCGGTACATAGTTTGATTTTTCATTCTATTATTTTCTTGTTTTCATTTTTGAATATTTGGATAAGGAGTAAAAATAATTAAGATATTAAAAAATTCTCCTTATTTTATATATATATATATATATATATATATATATATATATATATATATATATATATATATATATATATATATATATATATAATTGCGTACAAATATAAATTCTCTATTAAAAAAATTACAAGATTATTATCAATTATATTCGTAAGTAAAACATGACTTACATATGACAATATAGTGCCAAATATTGTTATACTCTTTATGCAGGGATATTCAAGCATAAGAATTTACACGGCCTTACTTCTCCTACTTACTAGTGTGTATTATGCTTAAGTATGTTAATTAATTTTTTACATATTTTCTAATTGAATAATAATCTTTTGTTAATTTCATGAGATCTATAAAAGGCATGTTAACGTGGTTTTTATGTATCTCCTTTGATTTGTATGTATCTTCTGCATATAATTTTATTTAATGATTATAATGTTTTTATTACTCCTATTAGCTTTTTTTTTTTTTAATTTTACAATGTCATCCCGGTTCAATTTTTTTAATTTTTTTAAAACACATTCTAAGACGATTTTATGAAAAATCGTCTTAAAATCCTCAAAATATTTTAATTTTTTTAAAAAAAATATTCTAAAACAATTTTTTGAAAAATCATGTTAAAAAGACCGTTCTTAATGAAGAGTTGTCTTAGAAAGTCTATTCTTTTTAGACAATTTTTCAAAAAACCATCTTAAAACTTTCTATGACTCCGCTTAAGATCACCGTTAATAACCATGGCTGAATGTATCTTTTAACCAATGTAAAAAGTGTTTTTACTAATAGTGTATGCATAGAAACATAATTTATGGTTTCTCATATTATTCAAACTATATGTATATCTTATGCCATATACAGGGGAGGAGGCAGGTGAAAAAATATTAGGATTTCTGGGTTAACCTTTAAAAAGTATTAGTTGATAGAAAAATTTATAGAACGCACAAGAGGGTAGTTTGTTCCAAAATTACAATGGATGATCGGGTTGCTTAAAAATAATGCATTCCTTATAAGCTAAGAAACTTCTTAATTATGAACAGTTAAATACTTGATTAAAATCAACTTGTGCTATACCGATTGATAGAATGTTGACAACAAATGTTTACTAAAAATTGTACGAGGAATTGAAGTTATGTTTCATCTAAGAACAAATAAGATAACATGGAGTCATGGGGAGCAGGCAATTAACAATTGTTCTGCCTTGTTGAATTCTGAGAGAAAGACACACGAAACTAAACAAGAACACATGGTTATGTTTAAGAACAGGAGATAAACCTAACCAACGACATAAGCATGAGTCGTTTGGAGGAACACGAAACACAAGATTTAATTCAGCAACAAAATCATTAACAACAATCTAAGTTGTGAAACCCCCATCTACACATATAACCTGTCCAGTGATGTATGATGCAGCCGGAAGGCAAAGAAAAGCAACTAATGCTGATATCTCTTTAGTTTCTCCCATGCGACCAACAAATGTTTGAGACACTACTCCATTTATAGACTCATTCCCTTCCGAAGAATTCTGTAAAACAATCATTATGAATATTATAAGAAAATGAATAATGTTAAACATCCATTCAATTTTGGGGTGAATTGGGGTAGATGGTGGAAAGTGATAAAGAGAAAGAAAAAGTGGGGAGATAAAAAGAAAATTGGATGAAAGTGAATTGTAAGAAATTGTAGTGTATGTTTCATTACTCTAAGAAAGTGAATATTAGAAATTTGCTTTGAAAAGGAATAGCGCGCGCACGCGCACACACATATATATATATATATATATAAAAGAAAAAAAAAAGAAAGAAATCGTGGATTTAAACCTCACATTAACAAAAAAATTAATAATTAAAAAATATCTACAATTGATCTAACATTAAAACAGTATAATTAAGCTCTAATATCATATTAATAGATCCAGCATAACTGACTCTTAAAAAACCTAGTTCGATATAGGAGGGTTGTTCAAGTTTTATAAGTAATATTTTGTTCATATTTTTAATCAATGAGGCATATCTAACACTAATAAAAGAAGGAAAGACAACCAATTTGTATAAGAAATTAATATTAATTAACTACAAACAATCACAATGATCATACAAAATATTATTTAATAGCAATGATTATATTATTTCTCCACAAAATACTAAAGGGGAACCATATCTTGATCTTAGAAACCAGTATATATGGAAGCATACCAGGTCAAATTATTATATCCAGTTTTGTAAGATTAATTAGATTAAGGGAAAATAATGAAAATAAGTTTTGCAGTTTGAATATCAATCTTGATATGCCTACAGCTACCCCTTGATAAACATAAATGAATAATAAATTATACCACGATACACTCCAAAAGTTTAGTCTTAACAGGTCCAGGGGCAACAGCATTTGCACGAATATTATCCTTTGCCCATTCCAATGCCAAGTTTTTGGTGAATTGATTCATGGCTCCTGGGTAAAATTATTTATATTCAGATAGAGTATCTCAGATGCATCAAGCTTGATTCACATCACAGTTACGGAAAACGTAGAAAATGATCGAAACATACCTTTAGAGGCTGCATAAACAGAGAACACAGGAAGAGCTTTTAAACCTGCTACGGAAGAAATAAATACTATGCTCCCATTCCCAGAATCTTTTAGAAGTGGGTGTGCAACTTGACACAAATGGTAAACGGACTCAAAATTGGTGCCCATTATGGCTGATATATCCTCTGCTGTGTAATCTGTTATCTTCTTTGTTATATTTGTAGCAGCATTGTTCACCTGAAAGAGAACCACATAATTATTAAATCAATTCAAATATGGGAATATCTAAAAGACGAATCCAAAAATATACGAAAAGTCACATAGCTACTAATAAGGAGATAATTGAAAAATAGCTAGCGTGTTGACAGAGAAAATTTTCACCTCTTACTATGCATTAATTAAATCCAATTCCTCCAATCGAAAAATAAATAAACTCAATTCTTTAAAAAATATATGCTAATACATTTGAATTTTTTTTATTATATTCAGTTTAGTTCCTTGTTTTTAAAAAATTTAATTTAGTTCTTATGATTTTTAAAATAAGTCAAAATGATCATTGAGAAAAAAATATCTTTTTAAATTTTGGAACACGATTTGAAACCTATTTTCAACTTAAAAGATACAAAATTTGTCTTATTAGGTTCACATGCATAAAAATTATAAAACACAACTAATGTTCAAGCAAAAAAATCATAAACATGATAAAAATTGTATGAAAAATGAATCTAACAAATAATTAAAAATAAAATTTCACCATGTTTTTGTTCTTTTTATAGTTTGACTCGAACATGAGTTGAGTTCAAAGTTTTTTATGTAAACATATTTAAAAAGATAAATTTCTGGTATTGAATTACATCATGAATGAATTGTTTCATAAGTCCATTTTAACTCAAAAAAAAAACAAGGATATTTTTTATGTAAAAAATAAGAAAAAAAAATTGAATACAATTGAAAAGACGAAGGAAAGTATTTTAGCCGAAAATATAAGAGAGTAAGTTTTTAGTCTCTAACTTTTACAAAATTAGTTTTAGATTTTTGAACAAAAGTTTGATTAGTCAATGCGGGTTAAATTTTTTTCCATTAAGATTTTTAATTTTGAATAAAAGTTTGACTGATTAAAAATTTTAAACTTTTTAAAATTTTGATTTTTAGTTTTTGAACAAAAGTTTGAATCCCATTATTTTAATTTATTTAATAGGACTTGATCAAACTTAAATTTTTAAAATGTTTAGAAACCTTGATCGGTTAAAATTTTATTCAACGACTGAAAAAAAAACCTTAATGAAAAAAAAAATGTAAAAACCTTGACCACTCTAATTTTTGTTAAAGGACTTGAAATTAAACTTCCAAAAAGTGTAGAGACTAAAAGTTTGATGATGAAGGGAGAAAAGAAGAGGGAGATGTGGTGAATTCATATCCTTCCTTCTACTAAGAAAAAACTAACAACTAGCATGTTGGGAAAAAGAAAACCTGCAATTATGTCAACCTATATTTGTTTAACTTTCATTCAGAAGAGGAGAAACAAAATCAAGTGGTTGAATCTTACTAGAATATTGAGCTTTCCATGAAAGATGGAGCCAACAATTTCCATTAATCTTTTACGTTGGTCAGAACATAGTAAATCACATACTGAACCAGTCACATTAAGTCCCTTGTTTTTCCACTCTTCTAAACATTTATCAATATCATCTTGATTACGTGCACATATATGAACAGTTGCTCCAAACTCAGCTAACTCTTCAACAATGGCATGCCTAATTCAAAAAAGAAAAATTTAAACGAGTGAAAGCAAATTAAGGCATGCACCAAATAATCAGAGACAAGACAAAGTGACAAACGAACCCTATGCCTCGGGTGCCTCCTGTGACTAGAGCTGTCATTCCATGGAGAGACCATCTTTTGTCCTTCATGACCCACTTTGTTTCAGCCATTGTCAATGAGCTCCCTGGAAAAGGAAAGGCAGAAGCCAAAATAGTTTTTTGTGATATGGATGATGAGTGGGGTTTTGAGAAGCCAAAATGGTTTTCTGTGATATGGATTTGTGGTCCTAAATTTTCCTGACCTTATCGCCAAATACGTACAGAAAGGCACGCGGCAGGCACGGGCAGTACCGATTTTAATTAATTGTACTTTGCGAAAAGTCTCATCATGTCAGCTTGAAGTAAAGACTCATTTAGTTATTGGATTAGTACCGTTCCATAATAAAATGGTGGTTATGAATTAAAAATACTACTAAATATCACATGAGTTATGACGATCATAAATAGATATGATAATTTTCGTAAATTAGATTAAAAAAAATTGTTATTTACAAATAAATAGAGTTAAAAAAAATGATGAGATTTTATAAATAAATAAATAAGGAGATATAATTATTAATTAAAATAATGATTTGAGAAAAAATAAAAAGGGTTTTTATTTATTTGTTTGATATAGAATAAAATAAAGTTTGTTTTTATAAAATAATAAATAAATAAATAGAGTAAATAATAGGTCGTAAATGTCTCTAGCTATAAATAGCAACATGCTAAGTCAGTTTTCAGACTGACTCATTAGTCTCTTTTACCTCACAATTTTGTTTCTTCTCTCTTCTTCCAAAACCTTCTCTTTTTCTCGCAGGCCACCTAACCTATCTCAAAAAAACGATGATCTCGGACTCGTTCACCGTTCGATCGTCGTGAAATTTGAGCACTATGTTCGCAGCCCAATTCCTAGCATTCTCACCGTTGGGAATTTTGATATCATGTTTGAGCTGAGAGAAATACCTTTCGCATTGTAACATTTTCCTTTCCCGTAGAAACTCAAAATGGTCTCAGTAAAATTACGATCCCGGTTTCGTTAACCGTTGGATTTTCATGAAATTTGGATATGTTGTTCGAAATTCAATTTCGCACACTTTCACCGTTGAGATTTGCGAGATAATATTCGTGGAGGGAGAAAAAGAAATCTCATGAAGACAGTACAAGTGGAGGCTTCAATCTCTTCTCCGTCTCTCTGACGTTTGAGAATTCTATCGGAGCAATCGGGGGAATAATTGGAGGAATCTCAGGGAACCGCTAGAGATGCTGTTATCGCTGGCTAAAGACACGTGAGTCCGCTTAGAGGTAAGGGATGAGTTATTCACAATTGGGAATTAGTGAGAACATGTGTAGGGATCCTTAGAGATATCAATTGGAATGAGTTTTGGGGTGTTTTTGCAATTTTTATTTTATCCTTTTAATTATTACAGTGAATTATATATGTTTGATGAATCAGTTGATGTCCCAATGAGAAATTGTTATGAAATTGATGTGTTCTTGTGTTGAGTGTGAACCCCTTAGAAAAATTAAGCTTTGTTTATTAACGTAAATTATATTTTAAATAATATTATTCAATGACTTATTTTATACAAATTATTATCTTGTTCTAATTTTTCTACGACGATGATCAACATGTTATGTGTATATAATTATTGTAATACTAGAATAATAAATTAAAGGAAATTGTAAGGTTAATGTATAGTGGTAATTTCTTTTGATGTAATATTAAATTAATTGTTATAGAAATCCTTTGATTGAAATAAATGTTGTTTAATTTACTATATACATATACATATATATGTTTTGTATCATGCAAATATTATTATTGTGTGATGTGTTTGACTTATAAGGTGTAATAAGTTATTATAATGGTATTATAATATTATAGTGAAGATTGAGTAGTACAAAGTTGAATGTGTCAATTTGCGAGATACATGTAAAAATGAGATGATTGATGTGATATTATGAGATGTTAAATTGTGGACATGATATTTGATTGTGAATAAGTGTGTGTGTTTGACACTTGATGTGACAATAATTATATTGTGAGCTATGAATTATACAATAACCCGATCAGTGTTATCTTGAGAAAAACGTTGATGCACAGTGTTTAAGACAAAATGTAGGTTTCCTATTCAGGAACCAGTGTTAAATTGTAACACAATGTGTTAAACGTGTTTGAAATACGAGTGTGAGGTCGGGGGTATTGTATAATTCATGAGCAGTGCTTATAAATTAAATATGTGATGGTGGATTGTGACATTATGAGATGTGAAATTATGAATGAGTTTTGGTTGTAAATAAGTGTGTGATTAATTCTTGATGTGACATTATTTGTGTTGTAAGCTGTGAATTGTACAATAACCTGACCAATGTTATCTTGAGAAAAGTGTAAATGCGCAGTGTTAAAGAGAAAGTGTAGGTTTCCTATTTAGGAACCAGTGTTAAAGAGAAAGTGTAGGTTTCCTAGTTAGGAACTAGTGTTAAATTGTAGCGCAATTGTGTTAAACATGTTTGAAACATGAGTGTGAGGTCGTGGTATTGTATAGTTCATGAGCAGTGCTTATAAATGAAATATGTGATGAATTGTGGAATAATATGTTGCCTTGAGATTATAATATTGGTATTGAGATTGAGTAAAAGTGTAAAGTAGAACAGGTGTTGAATTGTGAGATACGTGAAAACATGTGATGGTGGATTGTGACATTATGAGATGTGAAATTGTGAATGAGTTTTTGTTGTGAATAAATGTGTGATTAATTCTTGATGTGACATTATTTGTGTTGTAAGCTGTGAATTGTACAATAACCCGACCAGTGTTATCTCGAGAAAAGTGTAAATGCGCAGTGTTAAAGAGAAAGTGTAGGTTTCCTATTTAGGAACCAGTGTTAAAGAGAAAGTGTAGGTTCCTATTTAGGAACCAGTGTTAAATTGTAGCGCAGTATGTTGTACGTGTTTAAGACACGAGTGTGAGGTCGTGGGTATTGTATAATTCACTAGCACTGTCTGTGTGCTAAAATGATTTTAGGGGTTGGACCTGAATCAGGAGGGAGAGGCCCTGACGGACTCTTCGGAGTGTAGGCCTTGGGGGTCATCGGGTTTGAGTGCTCCTTTAAGCCTATGCTGATCCCATATGGTTGGAGCATTCTCGCAAAACATCGTGACCCTGACTGGTCTCCCTATGATTTTACTTAGTGAGAGTGACCTGGCAAACCCATTGTGTGGTGTGTCTTGTTATGTACTCCTAAGCGCCCTAGGGTGGTTTTTCACTGACATGGTACCACATTGCATGTAGGCTTGAGTCTTAGCATAATTGTCTCATGCGCTTGCTAATTGTTTATTATGAAATTGAGGTGTTATTATGTCTTGATCAGAGCGTGTGATTCTTGTGTAAAGTGATTGATGATTGAAAAGTGTGATTGATGGATGAAAAGTGAACTTTGAATGACAAAGTAGTGGAATTACGTGAATTACATGTAAGTAAGTTTTATTTGGTTTATATGATATGTATATCTAGTTGTCTTGTTTCTCTATTAATTAGGAATATGATAACTTACTCCCAGTTTGTTGTTTGTGTTTGGATCCTGTGATGATCTTGAACTTTGTGTTCGGGGGAGCAGATGACTAGGTGAACTGCTTTAAGGAATATTGTGCTGAAGGACGTCGGGACACAACGCTCTGATAAGATGTGACATTGGGATATAAGTTTTTATGTTAATTTTATGATGTTAGTCTATTTTATTTCACCTCACTGATTTAACAAAATATTTTTGTAAATTTGACGGCCTTATTTTGAGCCGAATATATTTTTAATGAGTTTATTTGGTAATTGAAATGAATGTGAACCTTTTACCCATTTGATTTTTGTTTACCAATATATTTTATTTATTTATACATATGTCGGGGTTGAGGGTGTCACATGAATCCATCACAAATTGCTAGTTGAAAAAATAGGTTTAAAAAATTACATCTTTATATGAAAGATAAAAAATAGTCTTGAGTCTTGACTAATGATCTAAAATTCCTAGTTTTAAAAAAATAGATTTAAATATATTTTTTACTATATAGTTTAGCATTTTTTCATTTTTGTCCTTGCAATTTATTTTTTCATTTTAGTTCTTATCAAATATGTGTTTTATTTTTCGTCTTTAAAACACTTCAAATAACATTTTTCACTGATAAAAATATTTTTTTTTTACTTTTCAAAATATTATCTAACACGTTTTACACTAAAATAAAATAAAAACTTATAGAAACAAAAATGAAAAAAAGTGTTAAATCATGAAGAAAAAAAATATATTTAACCCTAAAAATTATTGGAAATATTATCGTGTGTACCAGAGAAGTAATTAATTATGCTCAATTCATATGAACACAAAAATACTATACTTAATTATAGAAGATACTAGACAACGTTAAATGGAAAGAGTGGTTTAGTGAACACCAGAGTTCAATCAGCAAAGTGGCTCATTCTTATTTGTAACATCATTAATTGTAATTTTCAGACGTGTAACCACCTTCTACACATATATTTATATTCCTCAAGTTATATAAATAAAAGACCTAATTCTAAAATTTGTCTTTTTATTTTGTCTATTTCACAAAATTGATCCCCTTATTTTTAATTTATTATTTGAGTCTCTCTATATTTTAAAATATTCTTAAAATAAGGAAACACATTTTTTTACCATTACACTCATGTACTCTTTTGAATATATAGTATAAAATATAGTATTAATATAAGTTTTATACAAAAATAATTCAAAATTTATTTATTTTTCTTTTTTAATTTATTATATTTTTATAATCTCATATATTATCTTTTAAAATATTATATATAAAATATTAAATTCTATTTTCACATAAATTAGAATATGTATATTTATATAAGTTTTATTTTTATCTTATATATTATATTTATCTTTTAAAATAATGCTTGTGATTTAGTGACAACATCTCTCTCTCTCTCTCTCTCTATATATATATATATATATATATATTTTTTCATGTTAATTATTGTAATATAAATAAAAAGTAATGTCAATAAATCACATACATAACATTTTAAAAATAGAAAATATTGTAATTTTATTTAATTATGTATCTTTACTATATAATTTAATTATTTAAAAAAATTGCATACCTGATTAAATAAAGTTAAATATAAATAAAAATACTATTATTATAAATAATAAGAATATTTTAATATAGGTAAAAAATATTGTCATTAAATCGCATATATAAATATTTTATAAGATAATAAAATATTGTCATTTTATAAAATTATAATTTATATAAAAAAATTTATATTAAAAATAAAATTTATATTATATATTTACTGTATAAAATAAATTTTGAATAATATGATAAAAATACATAAGATTATAAAAATATAATATATAAAATAAAAATAAAGCTTATATAAGCATACATATTCTAATTTATGCGAAAATAGAATTTAATCTTATGTATTATATTTTAAAAGATAATATATAATATTATAAAAATATAATAAATTAAAAAAGAATAAATTTAAATTTTGAACTATTTTTGCATAAAACTTATATTAATACTATATTTTGCACCAAATATCCAAATAATCATGTGGGTGTAGTAGTAAAGAAGTCTCTCAATCACTCTAAGGACCATGGTTAGTCAATGGTTAAAATCAGTCTTGTAGACTAAAATAGTAAATTTTGAAATATATGGAGACTCAAATATTGAATTGAAAAATAGGAGAATCGATTTGGTGAAACAGACAAAATAGGGGGATCGATTTTACAATTAAGCCTAAGTAAAAACATAACTAATAAGGAACATAATCAATAAATATGAGACAAGAAAATGAGTTTTCTCGGTATAATCAAAAGATATCTAAAGTTTCTTATTTAGTACCCAACTAATCTCTTTTCATGTGATTGACCTATTTTTGAAGCAATGTGATGTCTCTACACTACTAAAAAAAATAGTTTTTTATGACGCACCTTTTAAGACGATTCTCAAAAAACCATCACCGTATATAAGACGGTGGCAATTTCATAAATATGTGGTGTTTCAACAAAGACGGTTTTTACAAAAATTGTCTTAGAAAATACCATTCCAAGATGATTTTTCAAAAACCGTTTTAGAATGGTTGTCGCTCTATCAAAACCGTCTTGGAATAAGATATTCAAAGTCAGTTTTAGTGGAACTCTCTTAAATGGACCTTTGAATTTTTATACTTTCTCTTTTCGTGGCCTATTGATTTTTCATATTCTCTTTTTTATTCTTTGAAATGGAAAAGAGCAGGGTTTCTTCTCTGCTCTCAAAGACAGGGTGGTTTGTGTTCTTGCTCCACCAACCCCACCTGAACTATATCCCCTATCATGGGTCTCCTTTGCCACAAAAAGCGCAATCCTAGCTCAAATTCCTCTGTCCAAATAATTACTTTTGGAACAACCTAAACCCCATCATGACCTTGGAGGTTCAGCCAGCGTTTGTAGACTTAAAAGTTAGAGTTTCGTTGCTACTGCGAACTAGGGAGTTTGGAGAGGATTCAGAGGAGAAGCTCGTCAGATAAAAGAAAGGTTTGGTCCATGATGATTGGTGTGGAATTGGGGATTAGTGTTTTAGATTTGGGGTCAGAGAGGTGCATGGTGAGGAGCATAGGGTTGAGGGGCTTTGTGGTGGCGGTGGTGGTGTTGAGCTAGGGCTTTAGTAGTGGTGTTGTTGGTAGAGGAGTGAGTCTATGGTTTGGGTGAAACGACATCATTTCAATGGAGTAGAATAGTGTTTTTGTGATAGTGTTGTTGTTGTTAAGAAGCTTGGCATTCCCGATTGACAGTAAACAACTTGAGTTGAGTAGAGTGGTGTTGGTGTTCTTGGGATTTTGTTTTTTGTTCGGCATTGTTTGTGGAGGTATGTGTCTATCTATCTAACAACTAAATCATGGGTCTGAATTTTTATTATTTTGCAATCATTTATTTTCTTTTTTTGCTTTTTCTTTTTTGTTCATGGTTTTAGTTGAATGATTTGGTGTAGTGTGGTGTGGTGTGTGGACCGATTTGGGGGATTGAAAGCACTAGAGACAAATTTTCCCTTCATGGTGTAGCATTACATAGAATTACTAGACATCATACATGTGATATATTGTTAATTCGCATGCAATTGAACCTCAGGTTTATGTGTTGTTTTGCTTTTAATATATTTTAGTGTTTAATAATTAAAACACATTGTGTGAGCTTTTAAAATACCTACTCATTATGTTAAAGTGTATAAGATGATTTTATTGTATGAGAGAAGTTCAATTCATTTACTTTCATATTTTATTTTCCTATAAGTATTTGTAGAGAAATTTATCCAAATATAGTCTTAATACATGAAAGACAGACCAAACCAAATAATTTGTAAGAAAATTATGACTTTACATCTCAAATCATAGGGTGACACTAATTTTTAAGTGTAACAGATCATTGAATAATTCTACTGGGAACATTCATCTCAAAGACTGGAACATTTGGATCTTGAATTGGAGGTGTTACTAATAGGAGCATGGCTCAGAGTCTGTAAGGTATAAAAGGTGGAGGAGGATCCATCAATCTAAGCACCACTGCAACAATCAGTTCCTTAATGACAAGGGAATTGGATGACATCTCTTCTGCATCAAAGAAGCAGGTATCTTCAACAAGAAGTAAAACTCAAACACTTCTTGTTTCTATTCCCTATGGCAGTACAACCCAAAAAAGACTACAACAAAGAAAATCATCAATTGAAGTCGGTAGCAGTGGAAGCAGTAAAATTACAAACCATAGAGGACCTGGCAATGGCATGCCCCAAAAAACAAAAATTAATGGCAGAAATACATAGAGAATATCCATATTGGGTTCTGATAAATGTTCAATGGTAAGAACTCCAGTGAGGGAGAAAAAGGATAAAAAGATACCTGACATTGTTGAAATTGTGGACATAAAATATGGGAATGCAGAAAAGGCTTGGGCTACACCTTTGGCAAGTCGTCTTAAGAAGCTCAATTTTTCAAAGCTATCCAAGAGCATTATCTAGACCTGAAATTTTTAAAGGCTGAGGTCCCATTTGGCCAACCTGTTAGAATAGTAATTCCTATTAGTGGTAGTTATTTCTCTGTTTTAGACACATGGGGTATACAGACTTTCTGTTATAAATAAAAGGCTCGTGAACATGCATATGTGTATGTAACTTTGTACCTTTCACAGAATAAACCATTTATTTCTTGCTTTCTTTCTCTTTTCCTTAACAAGTGGTATCAAGAGCCTTAACGATTCTAGGAATCCAAGATCAAGGATGGGTCAAGACGGTGGCAATCTTCTGGCAAATCTATCGATCCTCAACGACAAGAATTGGCATCGGTGGTATGCACATATGAAGGTGATAGTTGGGTATCAAGAAGTCCTTGAGATCGTGGAGAAAGGGTATTCACCGCTTGCAGACGATGCTACAAAAGAATAGAAGGTGGCATATAATGAGAATAAGAAGAAAAACTACAAGGCTTTATGTTTGTTGACAACTAGATTATACAAGCAGAAGGCACTGGAGACATTTTGATCAGGAGAAAGGATGGCAACCAGGCAATGATCAAAGATGTCTTTTATGTTCCAGCAATGAAAAATAATCTCATCAGCATTGGTCAATTGATTGAAAAAGGCTTTAGTATGAACTTGCATTAGGGAATCTTGGAGTTGTATGACCCTAAGCATAGAAAGGTTCTCAAAACCCCACTCTTAGCCAACAGAATATTCCAAGTCACAATTGGCACTCTGAAATCCCAATGTCTGTCAGCTAAGTTTGAGATGAATGATTCTTGGATCTGGCATATGAGGTATGGGCATCTTAATTAACTTCAAAGATTTAAGTATGTTGCATACTAAGAACCTAGTCAATTGTCTCCCTCAAATTAAGAATTCACAAGTTGTATGTGAGAGATGTCTTGTTAGCAAACAACCTAGATCAACATTTGGGTCTTATGTCCCTAGTAGAGCAAGTGATTTGTTGAATATTATTTACTCAGATGTATGTGGCCCCTTTGAAGTTTCTTCCCTACGTGGCAACAAGTATTTTGTCTCATTTGTAAATGAATTCAGCAAGAAGTTATAGACCTATCCACTTAAAGCTAAGAATGAAGTATTTGATACCTTTAAGGTGTTCAAGATACTAGTGGAGAAACAGTTAGGGAAAAGTTTGAAAATCATAAGAACAGATGGTGGATGGGAGTTCACTTCTGGAGAATTCGAAAACTTCTGCAGAGATAATGGCATAATCCATGAGATCTCAACTCCATATACACCTCTGCATAATGGTGTTGCAGAAAGAAGAAATAGAACCATTATGAATATGCACTATTAGAAAATATGTTTTCTACATCGGTTATTTATGGTATTCAACATCGGATCAAAAACCGATGTTAAAAGTACCGACGTTGAAATTATTATCGTTAACATCGATTTTTTAAAAACCGATGTAAAAAACCGATGTTAACGTAAAATTACCAACATCGATTATATAAATAACCGATGTTGGTAATATGAATTACACCCAAAAAATGTATATTAATGTTGACAGTTAACATCGATTTTCCGAAAAAAACTGATGTTAACGAATGTGTTAATGTTGACAGTTAACATCGGTTTTTTTGGAAAAACCGATGTTAACGTACGTTTTGACAGTTAACATCGATTTTCCGTAAAAAAACCGATGTTAACGAATGTGTTAATGTTGACAGTTAACATCGGTTTTTTGTAAAAAAACCGATGTTAATATTGAAAACGTTAACATTGGTTTTCTATAATATTAACATCGGTTTTTTACAAAAAAAACCGATGTTAACGTATGTTAACATCGGTTTTTCCAAAAATCGATGTTAACTGTCAACATTAACAAATTTGTCAACATCGATTTTTCCAAAAAATCGATGTTAATATTGTTAACATCGGTTTTTTAAAAAAATCGATGTTAACTGTCAATATTAACACATTCGTTAACATCGGTTTTTCCAAAAAACCGTTGTTAATATACGTTAACATCGGTTTTTTAAAAAAACTGATGTTAACTGTCAATATTAACACATTCGTCAACATCGATTTTTTACAGAAAACCGATGTTGTTTTCAGGATTTTTTTTTTAAATACTGTCTATGTTTTTACAAAAAAACCAAAGTTTAACCTGTAAATTTAAAATCAGACCACACAGCACACAACATATATCATTTGCATTCTGCTTTCAAATAGGTTTTAACAGAAAACTAGCTATCAACAAAGGTTATTCAATGTTAAAATGAAACAACAATTGTAAAAAATATAATGCAAAGTATGTAAACTAATTAAGTAACCTAAAGTTACATAGTTGCCTAACATCCTATGTTTGATTTCTAACTTTTAGATAATGCTGTGCCCACTGGATGCGAAACGCCTTGAATCTCTCTGCTTCCAATGGTCTAACTTCATTAAAATACTGCATGATCAAATAAAAAATAAATTAATAATGTAATAACAATTATAAGAAAACCAACTTTGTTTGAAATAAACAATTACCGTCTCCCAATTATTCCTGAAAGATCCTAAGATTATCGTGGACATCCAGTGCATCACGTAATAGCCACATTTAGTGCTTCCTTTTTGTTTACTACACTAAATACATAATGAAATTTGGATATTAATTAAACGTTAACTACAATTAGTGTACACACACATAAAATATATATAAGTAGAAGTTTTATTTAAATCACGTACCTTAACAACAATCCACCTAGCAGCAGCCTTGGATTTAGGTTGTGGAGTATCATCAAGTCCTTTCAAAGCACTAGTGTTGAATATGAGGAACATTAAAATATTGATGTTGTTGAGTTATGCCAATGAAAATGTATTGAAAACAATACTGACCTGTTAATTATTCCCTTAAGGTAGTTGCCTGGTCTATTATGTAAAGAACAAAACCAGACAACTAGGTTTTCCTTAGGCAGAATGACAACCATTTATTAGTGTCCGCTGCAGTAGAGACGAATATGGGTTATTGTAGTAGTATAGATTATTTAAATTCAGTTGTTGTATTTGACTTACCCATTCAGGTAGGCTCCAAGGTAAACATGTTATTTTGAACTTTGCATCTAACTCTTGATGTAACTTTCGGATTTAAATTGCGATTGCCCAGATCTCTGAATGGACTGTGGCTCGAGGAATCCATACACATCGAAATTCCCTGCTCGCAGACTTGTCTCAGTCAGATGCCTGTGTTGTTAAGACAAAGTTAATTATGTATGAATTTAAAACAATTACTTTGGTAATTAACAGTAATCTAAAATGATTACAGAATCCACAACTATATAACAGATATACTGAGACATTGACCACCGTGTACAATTTCAGAGAGATCTTCGTGCTTTATGTAGAACGAGAAGTTTTGATTAAACACCCCGAATATGGTAGCACCCCACATAACCTGGAGAGGCTTAAAAAACAGTTGTGGGATGGTCAATGTCATCAGGTACAGGGGATCATCGACCTCATCATCCGAGCTTTCTGAAGGTTTTGCTGGAGACACTGCTGCCACAAATTAATGTTCTGATAAACGCTTTGATTACAGTGAACAAATTAATTAAAACAAAGAAACATATAATCAGAGTAAAATACATGTTCTGATAAACGCTTCACAAGATGTGTCGGCCAAGCAAGGAAAGTGTTAAGTGTCTGCCTCACTAAGGTAACCTCGTTAGTGGGTACATGAACGAGAGCCTCTGCATCTTTAACCTCTTCAACACCAACCTTGACTTGACCATGCAACAAAGGGATGTTGTGAGCTATTGTGGATCCCTCATAAAGTCTTCCTAGGACAACCAGGTGGGAAGGATTTTCTTCAATGTATAGCCCGCATTTGTCTTAGTCACTCGTCCCTGGGTCGTTCCCTGAGGGAGCAACACAACTCTCCTTTGTACTGACACGAGCACCTGAGGGACCAACCTCTGGCTCCGGAGGTAGTGCAAGTCCCTGTGATTGCATCTGAGACTGAAACTGGGACTGCATCTGGCTGAAGGATGCCATCAGCTATCGAGTCACTTTTTCTGTGATTGACTCCTCCAGTTGGTCCCTGATTTGTTGGGTCAGCTGTTGTAGGTCTTCAGGAGGCATGGAGGAAGAACTGCGGGATGTTTGTGGAGCCGATCCAAAATATTGTTTTATGGTGACACCGGCTCCAGCAACACGAACACGGCCAAGGTGCTCTGGTCGCCCAATGGCAGTAGTTAGGACATCCTAACGTCCATGGGAGACGAACGATCCCTGTGATGCCTGCTCGTCCAAAGAATCCTGTACAAAACACATATTTGTCCAAGGAATTCACAGAATACACAAAGATAATTACAATTATTAATTAAAAATGACTTACAATCTTCTCAGCTATTTCCTTTGTTGCGTCAGACGTCATCTGCCCAGTTTTCTTTGTGCGGGCCATCTTCCACTTCACATGGCGTCTGATGGGAGATGAAGGGTCAATGACGCCCTCAGTGCTTCCGGACTGGGCAGCTTCTTCCAGTCTTTTCTTTGTCTTCTCATTCATGAGCTTTTGTTCTAAATATTCATAACTCCCACGAGACAACACGTGGGGGCAGTGTTTTGCTTCTAGATGGCCTGTGCCTTTTTCCGCACATCCTACAAAAGTTGAACTTTAATGAAAATGATTACTACAATGAATTATAAGAAGTAATTTTGTTGTGTAAAACAACTAAAATGACAAAGTATATACCTCCCACGAGGGGTCTCTACAGGTTTGACAAAACTGGACCCATTTTTCCTTGCTAATGCCGTATTTTTCATAGACAATGTTGTCCACACCGTCCTTGTCGGCTGCAAGTGCCCATTTCTTAGTCAAGTCAGATTTAAACTGCCTCCAGCGCTCGTCGACAGTCTGAAGAATTTTCTTCTTTGTCCTACTGTCAGAAGCTTCAGGGATTTCAAATTCCGCCTAACAAACAATAAATTAGGTTTTATTGTAAGTAAATAACAAAATTAGACTACTAAAGAAAATCAACAAAGAAAACTCAAATACCTGAATATCCTCCCATATCAAATCCTTCTGAGCCGCAGGGACTTCCTTCCAGGTGTCATATGTGACGTCGACCTTATCACAAGGGACAATCCCCAAATATGTTCTTAATTTCTTCTTGTGGGGACCGTCGGCCTTGCCAGTAGCAAGATCGACGTTAACCACAGGTCTTTCGACCCAGGTGGTCTAGTGGCCAATGATGTAGCCATGTCGCCTTGCGTGTTCGCTTCAACGTAGATGGAGACGCTGATGCGTCTGCAGGAGGAGGAGCAAGAGGATGAGGAGGCGAGGTAGGTGGAGTAGCCAGGGTCCTTTAAAGAGAAAAAATTGAGTTAGTTAATATTATCAAAAAACACTGTATGAGTTATGTAAATGAATGTACCAAAATGAAATACTATATTAGAAAATTACGTTAAACAATGTTAATTAATTCTCCTTCATCATGATCATTACGATTAGCATGAACGTCTTCAGCTTCTTCTTCTCCGACGATGTTATAAGTCATTTGTGTAGACAAAGGACTAACATAAGTGTCCATGTATGAATCATCATCTTCTCTATTAACACCAATTGTTTTCCCGTGTAGAACCACATACCACCTTTCATCACAAGGGTCTTGCACATAAAATACTTGCTTAGCTTATTCTGCCATGATGAAAGGGTCATTCTGGTAAGCTAGTTTCTTTAAGTCTACCAACGTAAATCCTACATCATCAGTCCGCACACCGGTGTTGCTGTCAACCCACTTACATTTGAAAACACAAACAGTAAATTTGACATAGTTAAATTCCCATATTTCAGCATGAAGTACCCGCTGTTTTGCATTGTACTTTTGTTGTCTTGTGCTTTTGTGTAAAAGGAATACATGTTTATGTCATATCCTTGCCAAGTTATAACATTTCTTTTAAGCCCATAAGCTAGCTTTCTTAATGTTTTAGAAGCATTTTCATCAGCAAAGATTGTATCTTTAAACCAATCAGAGAAAGTCTTGTTATGCTTTTTCAAGACTCAGTTCTTTGACATTTTTGGATTACTTTGTTTGACTAAACCTTCATGCTGAACTATGTATGGAAAAAATTCATTACTGTTGTTCAACACATACAAGTGAGCTTGTAACAAATCTTCTACACGTGGAGTGATAACAAGCAGTCCTCTTGAACCCTTACCGCCCACTCTGTCGTCATGGCGAGACTCGGGAAGGCCAACAGGTTTAGCCTTTTCAATGTACTCTGAACAAAATTCAACGGCTTCTTCTGCGATGTACCTTTCAACAATAGATGTTTCTGGATGATGTAGATTCTTGGTATACCCTTTTAAGATCTTCATGTAGCGCTCAATCGGGTACTTCCAGCGCAGATAAACAGGACCACAACATTTGATTTCTCTGACCAGGTGAACAATTAAGTGGACCATGATGTCAAAGAAAGTAGGAGGAAAATACATCTCCAATTGGCACAGTATAATTGCAGCCTCATTTTCCAGGTCATCAAACTTGACAGGATCAAGGACTTTGCTACATATGGCATTGAAGAAAAAGCATAGGCGAGTTATGGCTAACCTGACTTTGTTAGGCAAAATGTCTCGTATGGCCACGGCTAACAATTGTTGCATCAACACGTGACAATCATGAGACTTTAACCCCACCAGCTTAAGCTCCTTGAACTGCACAAGGCTCTTAATATTTGAAGAGTATCCTTGTGGGACTTTAACCCGGCGCAGACACTGGCAAAAACTGATCTTCTCCTTTCTGGAAAAAGTATGACAAGCTGGAGGCAAGTATATTTTTTTACCATCAAACCTTGGATGCAACTGTGATCGTATGCTCATGTCAGCTAGATCTTGACGGGTATTTAGACCATCTTTCGTCTTGCCCTGAATGTTAAGGAGTGTCCCAATGACACTGTCACATACATTTTTATCTACATGCATAACATCAATACAATGTCTAACATCTAGATCAGACCAGTACGGAAGATCAAAGAAAACGGACCTCTTCTTCCATTTGCAACTCTTACTTTTATCCTTTTTTTGGGTCTTTCCAAATATAGTATTTAGGTGTTCAACCCGCTGGAAGACCTGCTCACCAGTTAATGGTATCCGTGCAGTTTCGTGCTCTTGACTTCCATTAAAAGCTTTTTTTAATCGTCTGTAAGGGTGATGAGCTTTTAGAAAATGACGATGTCTAGTGTACACTGTTTTTCTACCATGTTTCAGTTGTATGTAGATTGTGTCTTCTTCATAGATGGGGCATGCATATGAACCTTAACACTGTAACCGCTGAGATTCCCATATGCTGGAAAGTCATTAATGGTACAAAAAAGCATTGCACACATTTGAAAAGTCTCCTTGCGAAACCCATCAAACACTAAAACCCCCTTATCCCACAACTTTCTCAGGTCTTCAATCAACGGACTTAGATAAACATCAATGTGATTTCCTGGTTGTTTTGGGCCCGATATCATCATAGACAACATCATGTATTTTCGCTTCATGCACAACCAAGGAGGAAAATTGTAAATTACTAGTAGAACTGGGCATGAACTGTGTTGAGTGCTTAAATTGCCATATGGATTCATTCCATCACTAGCTAGTCCAAGCCTAAGATTTCTTGTCTCTTTGCCGAAATCTGGATACAAACTATCAATTTTTTTCCACTGGGAGCAATCAGTCGGATGACGAACCATTCCATCAGATTTTCTCCCATTTGCATGCCAGGTAAGATCTTTTACGTCGTCCTCATTAGCAAATAGACGCTTAAACCTTGGAATGATGGGAAGATACCACAACACCTTCGCTGGAGGGCCCTTCTTTGAGTTTTCATTAGAACTGCAGTCCTCATCATCCTTCACCTTGTACTGTGACGCCCCACACCTAGGGCATTTCGACATTTCTTCAAATTCATGTTTGTACAGTATGCAATCATTAGGGTAAGCATGAATCTTCTGATACTCCATACCCATCAGACACAGTATCTTCTTGGCCTGATAGTAGCTTTTAGGTAATGTGTTATCCTCTGGAAGCAGATCGTGCACTACTTGAAGCAATGAAGTAAAGTTTTTGTCACTCCATCCATATATGGCCTTGACATTAACCAGACTTAACACCGCCGACAATAGCGTCAAGGAATTGTTGCACCCCAGATACAAAGGCTTCTTTGAGTCACTCTGCAATCCTTCATACACAGTGGCATGTGCTTGCTGGAAAGACTCTTGTCCAAGGTCACAAATCATATCCTTCAAGCGATCTCCCATTTCTACATCAAACGGTTCGGATTGCTGCCCACTCTGCATGTCTGTCATTTCACCATGCCATATCCACGTCGTATAATTCCTCTTAATTCCATCACACAACAGATGCTCTCGTATGCCATCCAGTACTTGTCGTCTTCCGTTCAAACAATTGATGCAAGGACAATAATATTTTCCATCTTCATTCGATTGACCTCTTTCTGAAGCAAATTGTAAGAACTGCTCGACGCCTTCCTCATATTCTAGGCTGATGCGACTTTCATTCACCCAACTTCGATCCATCTAAGTAATAACTTGGTCATACTCTCAAAGTTATTCGATGCATGAAAATCTCACTTTTTTATTATATGTGTGGCCCTATCCCATTCGGGAAGACCGTCTTTTATGGTAGCTTCATACATCAGGGTTAATTCTATTTTGTTAAATTTGACAAAATTTCGGCAGCATTTCGCCTTGGTCTCCAAGTACAGGACATGAAATCGGTGAAATTAATTTCCCGATAATTTCATCAAATTAGAAATGCATTACCGAAATTTCATCAAATTAAACAAAAGAATTTTAACCTTAACACATGAATCTACCATAAAAATATCAGTCTCCCCAAACTGTCCAAACGGACAATTCAAGATTGAATACAATGATTAATGCAAATTGTCCGCAAGAATCATTGCATCCAATCTCAAACGGGAATCTAAGGTTCACTCATCATGAATACAATTTGTATAGCATATATCAATTGTTATTAATGGCAGTGAACACGTAATAAAAATATTAATTGGTAACAAACATTTGTATCTGTGATGATAAGCAGCACGGTCCAAAATGAAAGCAAGAATCAAAGAAATAACTGAATGAACACCTACATCAATCATCATTCCGAAAAAACAGATATCAATATGAATGCTACACTCAAAAGCAAAACTAATAAACAGGTGCTGATCAAAATAAATTTTATTTATTTTTTACTTATATCTAAGTCAAAGGAAATACCCTCATTTGTTACTTATATATAAAGGACTAATGGAAGTATTACATTAGTTAAAATAAACCTCTAAAATATTGGTAGCTCTTTTTGTACTACTATACCATTATATTATAATAAAGGGTTAAAATTTGTGCACTATATCCTCTAAACTTAAGAGAAATTCAATATATTGTCTGGCTAAACATAAATAGTACAGCTCTTTGGTTGAAATATGACATTCGAATTCAGTGTCACATAATTTAAAAAATATTTATAAAATAGGACGGCATAAGCAAACAACATACCAAAAACATCTTGCATTAATTCAACTCTTGCCTGCATCTTTTAGTCGAAAGGAATAACTTTCAACTCTAAATCATATCAACCGAAATCCAGATAGTGACACGAGAAATCGAATGTTACTCCCCTAAGGAATCAGAAGCCGTACTAAAAATACTTGATAGACCATTTTCTATATAAAAAAGAAACCTTTTAATTTTTTTTTGATAGAAATGGAATTACCTCATTTCATTCATAATAGTAACTGAAATACAGCCAGGAATAGTATGAAGTATGTATGGACTAACAAAATTAGTAGCGGAGAAACCTTTTAATTAGAGTTTAGAGTTTACATGGTATCAACAAAAATAAGTAGGAACATCAAATTCCTACATGTTCATAAAATTCACGTAACATACATCTGTGAAAAGTTACCAGGCAGAAATCTGAAACTTGTATAAAACTACATGCCCACTGCTCTTGTATATTTTATTTGACTGATTCTTTACGAAGAAACGAAGAAGAATTCCTATTTTTTATTTAAGTTAAAATATACAAGAGCAGTGGGCATGTAGTTAAAATCTAACTCTGTTCATTAAATTATATGAAATTTTCTGATATCCGAGTTTGATTTTGACTAATAAAAAAATAAATAGTTACCAAAATTGCCAGGGAGAGGTGATTCAATTCAAGATTGAATCGACAATTGGCAAGGGTGATGAACCCATACTTCTGGAGCTTCGTTTGGAGCAATTGGCAACCATCATCAATAAATATAGCAGCAATCAGTGCCCCAGATTGTTGAAAATCACTCCACTTGTTGCAACCTTGAAAAAAAGTTCACATGATGGGTTACTGGAATTTCAAGCTCTGCTGCATTCACAACTCACAAAAGTAGTAATGTATGATAGGTTTTATTAATCTTTTCCAATCAAAAAATTTAAACAGATACTTTTATGACTAGACTAGTACTGTTGTTTTGATTGAATTAATTGTGATATGATATGGGTACCTTGTTACATTGGATACACATATCTTGACTTAAGATAGGCAAATCTAGTACTTTGAAATCCCTGGAAAACTGTCACTCATTGCAAGGATCTTTTTTTCCCCCTACATTCTCGTTTTCGTTATTCATGGAGGAATTTTATGTTTTCTATTTCATTACGACATTACATTATATATACTAAAATCCATCAAGTTCCGGGCCTAGTAACAAGAGTTTGAATAATTTGAAGGATCATTTACTAATCTTACATTAATATGAACCAATTTTTGGTTGATTAAACATAAAGACAATTGATAATGTTGATATGGATCTATTATACAGTTTGTATTTAGTATTGGGTTGACTCCATATAATAATTCTCATAGCTCACCTTTATCTTATCTTTTATTTCACTTCTTAGGCAATAATTACAAAAATATTTTGAATTAAGGATATCAAGAATTCAAACTCAACAAATTTTCAGAATTTTTTTTAGAATCTTATTTTTTAGTTATTACCATTAGCAAAGAGAGGCCAAAGGAATAAATAAACTCTGAAAGCATAAAATTTTGGTTGTGGTATCAAACAATCTCACAGCTTGCTTGAGCTAGCTATTACGTACTGAGAGTTAGCGTGGAAAATAAATTTAATTAGGTTATTACCTACCCCTTATTCATCTTAATTTCTTCTCCTCTCACAGCTTATCCATTTACTCTTTCTATATGAACACCTATCTGTCTCATTTTTTCCTTTATCTCTATAAAAGACAATCCCAAAAAAGGATCCAAAAGTACAAAGGAATCTGAATAGTTTTCAGTCTTCCTGGTCCATATACACAGATCATCAAAATAAACAGAAAAACTAAATTATTTAAGAAAGAGATCGAATTGGCATGTTTGAGGCATTTGTTTTACCATTCATAAGCACATGCAGGGATAATTAACCTCATTTTTCAATTAGTTGTGATGGGGTTTTTTTGTTTTCTCGACTTAATATTTTGACTGGTTATTTTTAGGTTTGGATATTACATAATTATATTTTTAATAAATATTAAATTTGAATTGACTTAATATGATATTTTGACAAAATAAATATTAAATATTAAGAAAGATTAAATTATTTTTTTTAAAAAAGTGAAGAATGTTTTAATAATATATGTTTAAAAAAAAACACTAAAAAGTGTCTAAAGGATACTAATTAAGGAAATGAATTTTTTATTAAAAATATATCTCATATCACAAAACATGTAATGCTTAACTTTAAGTAATAAAAAATATATAACACGGTACATGATACATCTAATGATCCTTAATTTATCTCCTTTAGATATTAGTTAGCTGAATAGTTGGAACAATTAATATAAATATATTAACATTTCATGTAAAAAAATGTTAACTTAAATTAAAAATTTATGCATTATTATTATTAATTATCAAATAAATGTCTACATAAAATAATCAAATAATTAATTATAAATTTTTAAAATATGATATGAAATTAAATCAGGTCAAAATGACTGAAAACGCATCTCAATCCTATCCAGAAAATGCAACGAATCTAATTTATTGAATCTAAACTAATGGGAATTGATGTGAATCGGAATCCAAATCCGAATCAAAGACAAACAAGACCTACGTGTCCTAAACAGTAGAAGCTAATTAGTCCATATAGGAAAAAAAGAAAAAGAGAATGCAGTGACAACTTGCTTGAGTAAAGGTATGTTATTAACTAGTAGTACTTGTTTCACTGTATATATAAATTTATAAAACAGTAAAACACCCATTCAATGAACAACTACTCTTGTTTTCTCTGCCAGAAATTTAAGAACGATCCACAGAGTGCAGTGGTCCCCCCTGCACGAGGAAAGCCTTTTTATCCAAATTGTTATATCAAAATAAAAAGTACCACAAATTAAACCCAATTAATTTCATTTAAACAGTTTTAATAGCGTTTTAGAGGAGAGGCTATCCTAATAAAGTTTGTTTGCATTACACTTAAACCTCAAATTGGACCACTTGGCAGAATATAATTATTGAAGTTAATAGGTTTAACTGGAAAGGAATACATGCATGCACCTATCAATCATATTGATGATACTTATGCCACTTGGCACTTACACTTACACATAGAGTTTGTACCTTCCAGTGACACACAGAAGGAGGAGACACCAGAGATGGTTGCTGAAGAGGCAATTAGTGCTGATGATAAAGACACAGAAACTTTGGCCCAAGAGAAAACTGAAGTATCTGCTGCACCACCTGCATTGCAAGAGAAAAATGGCCACGGGAGTTCGAGTTCGAGGTCCCCAAGTCCACCTTCAAAAGGGAATTCCCAAGCTACAACTAGTGAAACAGTCAAGACTCCTGTGAGTGGCACACGTGACAAGGCTCAACCAAATTTGAATCATCAGAATGCTCCAAACACCAGTGCGAAAGTTAAACCAAAGGAGAACACCATTCTGGTGTCAGAATGCATGACTAATGAAAACAAGGGTGTTGACTGTAGGGATGGATGTCAGAGCCAGATGAAAGTAAACATACCCAGTGAATGTCTGAAAGGGGCAAGGGAAACATGTCCAGATGATGATGACTATAAGACTGAAGATAAAAAGGCAGAGAAAGGAGCAGAAAATATGATGGAGGAAACTACTGAATCAAGGGAAGAGAAGGATTCAAGCACACAAACTGATGCAGGTCGAAAAGAAGGAAGAGTTTTGTCAGATGCAGATGCTGCTGTTTTCATACAAGCTGCATATCGCAGTTATCTAGTTAGAAAATGGGAACTGTTGAAGAAGTTGAAGCAGATAGATGAAGTCAGGAAGGAGGTGACTCATGTTCAAGGTCGTGTTCAAGCTTTTGAGAGATCTCTCGAACTTCAAAATGATGACAAACAAAAAATTGCAATTGGAGAGACCATAATGAGACTCCTGCTGAAGTTGGATACTATACTGGTACTTGTCAGATTACCCTATTTACTTATGATGAAATCTGTAGTCCACTTTTTGATATTCTTTGATTCATTGACAATAAACATTACAAAGAATATTAAACTGTTTTTGGTTTTGTATTTTACGGTCAAAATTCTCCTACATATTTATTAGCTAATCTTAATTAATTAATATTCATGACATTTGTGATAGAGTTTTGATATTATCTTATGATCTTATCTTGAGATATCATGGCATCAGTGACATAGTTTTGATATTTCTTCATTTTATGGGTATGGAAAATGAATTTTTTAAGCTATTAAAAAGCACTTTTCTTAACCGCATTTGAACTAAGATGAGCATTTTGATCTACACAGATAAGTGTTGTTTGTGGTTTGTCTGAGCTATTAGTCATTGATCATCTTAATTATGATGGTTAATATAGTTCTCCTTTTTTGTTCAATGTTATGCTTACATTCGTTCAATCTATATCAGGGTTTGCATCCATGTTTCAGGGAGATCAGAAAATCCTTGGCTAGGGAGCTCATAATCTTGCAAGAAAGGCTTGATTCTATAATAGCCAAGAAACCTCAGCAGTAGATGCCGGATGCCGATGTTCAGGAACACGTTGAAATCACTCCAATGAACATGCAAAGTGAAGAACATGTGCAAAAGCAGCAAGAAGAAAAGGTTGTTGTACCAGAAGATTCAGCTGAAGGCACTAGGGATGATGTAAAAGGTCCTTGTGCTAATGATGGTGGAAGTGAATCTCAGTCACCAGTTGATCCTCCATCAAATGAGGGAGCAGAGTCTGTTGCACTTCCAAATGGCTCAGATAATGAAGACACCAGCCAAGTGGTTACATCTGATGCATTGAATTCTTCAAGTGATCTGTCTGAGAGTGACAAAATGGCTGTGGAATCCGAAGCTAAATCAGAAGCGAAAGACAATCCGATTGCGGAAGACATTCCCATTGAGGTTGATAAATTGGACAAGACTGTTTGGGAAGAATTGCCTGTGGGAGTTATTGATGAAGATATCAATGATGTTAGTATTGAGAAGGAAGAACATGATGATGTTAGATCTGGAAGTCTCCCAGCCATGGTGAATGATTCGGCACAAGAAGGATCAGATTCAGAGAACTATGCAATGATGGAGCTGCCATTGGGATTACATGAGGAGCATGAAAGGGACAATGAAATGAATATTTCTAATGGAGAAACATGGTCTGAGAATGAGATATTTATTGAGGAGCTTCATGTGGGACTGCACGATGAGGATACAACAATATCTAAAGATAAGAGGGATGATCAAGCTAAGCCTAAAACATATAAAGGGGTTCTACTAGCTCAAGAAGGGGAATGCAATGCAGATGAGGAAACAAGTTCTTCCATAGATGACACTGCAAACGAAACTCAACTAGAGCAACAGCAGAAGCTGAAAGAGCAAGAGGAGGTGCATTCTTCTAGGGTAAAAATTGAGTACCTGAAAGAAGGTGAACTCAATGGTGATGCACCAATGGATATAAGAGTTGAGTGCAAGTCAGGTGAGGAAGCTGGAACTGATACTAAGTTGCTTCCTTTGACAACACAAGTCAGTGATAATGAACCAGAAAATGAAGATGTATTCTCAGAAGCAAATTATGTAAATAACAAATTAACCGAGCCAATGGAGTTTGTACCTTCCAATGACACACAGACGGAGGAGACACCAAAGATGGTTGCTGAAGAGGCAATTAGTGTTGATGATAAATAATTTAGGTTCTTTTGGTATAGTCCTCTAATCAGAATTGGAGTTTAACCCACACAATAAAGGTTCACATTAAAGGTCAACATATACAAGAACACCAAAAGTATCTATAGAACAATATCTAAGTTTGGTCCTTTTTATTAAAATCTCATCTGTTGTGTTTTTAAAGCAATATTTGTATCCATACTTATTCCTCTAAAGTGCACTAATTCACTTGAGAGGAGCCAAATCCTAGCGTTTAAAGTTTCAACCACTATAGGTTCCATTTCTCTGTCTTAGACTATAGGTTCTAATGAATACATCATCATCATACTACATTGCATATAATAATCCATACGCCACAAGCCTCGTTGTATTCCCCTATTTAAATACTTCTTCATCCTTATATAGTACCCTACGTATTCTCAAAACTCAAAAGGTGTGTTTCTTAAAGAATTAGCATATTCACAACATACACACACAAACATTTAGAGAAAGAAAGAGAGAGATATGGAGTTTTATGACCAGGATTTCTTGGAGGAATTAATAATTAGTAAAGGTGTGATCTTTATTAATTTACTAATTTGTTCACAAGCAGCATAAAGCATCGTGTCTCACTCAAATCATAGGAAATAATACCCTAATTTTCTTGACGATCTATATTTCTCCCCTGCCACGCCAACTACTTTTTAATCAGTTCAAATTCAAACAAAACCTCAAGTAACAGTAACAGAAAAGTTCATGGTACAAGATGAAAGGAATAAAAGGAAATCTAGGAGAAGAGAAGGAAGAGGACCTTGACAATTAGGGAAGAGCTTGATGAACCAAGCGTGAAGTCGAACACCATCATCGGATTGGAGCCACACGTCCTCGTAGGTGAGTCTGAGGTAGGAGGGGTTGATGGCGTAGGACAAATGAATCCATTAAGTTGTAAAACAAAAAATTACAGTTTAGACAAAGATCCAGTGTCCACTTCATCATTCAAAAACAATAAAATCACCATAACATAACACTAACACCCCTTACTTTTAGTACACAAAACCCAAACCCAACTATGTGCTTTAAAATGTCAGCAATGTTAAAAACACTTTTTTTTGTTACACATAACAGAAGGAATATCTTGTTTGTCAGACTAATCTCTTTCAAGGAATCTGAAGACACTCAAACACGAGTTACCTGCTCTCAACCAGATTTTTTTCCATACACAAGTTAGGATTCAAACCCTTTTTACCACCTACTTGAGATTTGAATCCATCATTACTCGAATGAACCACTTGTTAGTGCATGTTAAAAAAGTTAACACACTTAAACTCGAAGGAGATATAAGATACATCCAGTTGTTGGGAAAAGGGTGAAAGGAAGAAAGAAAGTTTGCGGATTGAAATCCTCCAACTAACATTTCTAACAACCTAAAAAAAAACACTCAAACTCGAGCTTCAAACTTTGGTATATATTAAAAATTTAAAAAGTAATAAACATAAGTACATAAACGACACCAAAGTTCACGAAATGGAATTATTATAATATTTAAAAAGCGTGTTTTACCTGGACCTGGGACAGTGATAGGATTCAGAAAGAGGCTTAACAGGTCAAGGTAATAGGCAGAAGCTGCAAATCCCAATCTTTCTCTATAGAAGGAAACTTCCCCACCAAATTCAAGTAATTATCGTAACTAGCAGCAACACCCATCAACCAAAACTTGTCATAATGAACCTGCAACAACTTCGCTAATTCTCCAACCACACCCCTCAAACTTTGTTCCTCACCACCTACAACAACTTGTTATAATGTTAGGGTTTGTTTGAAAATCAAGAAGGGTTTGTTTGAAAATCAAGAGCTGCAAGACAGGAACGTAGACCAACTTCTTGATTTGGCCTTTGTGATTGTAAATCAAGAAGGGTTTTTGGCTAGCTGTACCTTGGGTTGATGCTCACAGTCGCGGTAGAGAAAAGCTTTTGTTTGTCCGTCAATAGAGCACGCGGGGGAAAGAGGGTTTTTGGCCTTTTGGTTTTATAAAGAAAGCATAGTTAACATCGGTATTTTTTAAAAACCGCTGTTAGTTACCCAAACTTATTTACGGAAATGCCACCTTGTGTTTGTTAACATCGGTTATTCCAATAACCGATGTTAACTGTATGATGTTAAATCTATTAATTCTAGTAGTGATGGTTAGAAGCATGATAAAAGGCACAAATCTTCTATTGAGTTTCTGGGCTGAAGCAGTGGAGACAACTACCTATATACTAAATCGATGTCCAACTTAGAACTCAGTTTCACTAATACTAGAGGAGGTTTGGTCAGGTAGAAAACCATCAGTTCAACATCTCAGGGTCTTTGGAACCTTATGCTACACTCATGTTCCAGATCAGAAAAGACGAAAGCTAGATGATAATAGTGAAGCCATGTTTTTTTATTGGCTATCACCCTATAGTGAAGAACTTCGTGACTATTACGAAGGAAGACATAGGTCACATCTTAGACCTCACTCCCATAGAAGAGAAAAGGAAAGAAAGCCTCAAGAGGCTAACATTAAACTCTCATACTTCCATGGTAAGGACAATGTAGAGGCTAACTTAGATTGGGAAATAAGGGTAGAGCAACAACTTAAAAAGAAGTCTACTTCAAAGTCTTATGGCTCTCACTCTTATCCAAAGAAAGACCAAGGTCAAGGCATCTTAGGGGTGACACCTTCTAAGCCCGAAGATGATAAGGGGAAGACAATAAAAAAGCAAGCCCTTAAGGCTAGTATGCAAGAGAAAACTAGCTTTATAAAGTGCTTTAAATGTCTTGGAAGAGGACACATTACTTCTCAATGCCCCACCACAAAAACCATGATTATGAGGGGCCAAGACATTTATAGTAGCCAAGATGAGGCTACTACTTCACCTTCCTCTAGTGAAAGTGAAAAAGCAAAAGGGGAAGAATCTAGTGAAGAAATCTACCCCCAAGAAGAAGGACAACCATTAGTGGTTAAAGATAAGTGTAAGGAGGTAAGTGTCTCCTCCAAGAGTTTAGCTAAGAAGGAAACTCATTTTACAATAAAGACAAACATTAAAGAAACTTTCCCTCTTAGACAACCTCCACATTTTCTCTTTTGTAAAAAGGCACTTGCTAGCATTGCCACACCTCTTGGGCTTGAGTTTATTCCTCAAGTAAAGAAGTTGTTGGATGAGGGTTTGGTTCGCAAGAGCTTAAACCCTTGTGCTTTGTTGGTGCCCAAAATAGGTATTATTACGCACCAAGTCCCTAAAATAGGTGGTATGATGAAAGTTTTGAGTGGTGCAACCCTCTTTTGTAAAATCACTCGTACACCTAACATCTCCATGGTGTGTGTACATAGGGACCCATTAGGTAGGTTTGTTCTTATTTTTAGTTTCAATACAAACTTAGGTACTCATATGGGACACCTTAGGTTTGTCATACTTTTTGGTAGGAATAATCAATATGAAAATACAGAAAAAAGGTATGTTTTATTGCGTTACTTTTCTTAATTTTTCAAATAGTGATCAAGGGGTTCCCATGAACCCTAAGAGAATAAAGGTCATTCCTGAGTGGCCCACTCCACCAAGTATAAGAAAAATTTGGGGCTTCCATGACTTAATAAACTTTTACAAAAGGTTTGTCCCATATTTTTCTATACTTGTAGCACCACTCATTGAGTTGGTGAGAAACCATGTTCCTTCATGGGAAGATGCCCAGGAAATGGGTTTTCAGACCTTACCTTACTTCAATATACCAAACACCACTAATACATATGTTTTTGTTCTTTTTACAGGTGTTGAGGGAAGGAGCCCAGAGTATGAAGAACCTAGGGATTTGAGGTCAAATCCTTTCCAAGATGGAGGGAATGATGCAATCCTATCCCGCAAGGGCATTAGGTAGAAGACTCCAAGTAGATTGGCCTAGAGATCCAAGGGTAGGCCCTAGGGTTCTCATGAGCCTTAGGGTTGATTTTGAGCCCATGGGCTAAGTATGAGCCCGCTTATCTTTGTAAATATTAGAATAGGTTTTTCCTTCGTTTGGGCCTTGTATTTTGGCCATTCTAGTAGTATAGGGTTTTAGCCTTGTATTTCGGGGCATTTTGAGTAGTCTTTGTAGTAAGGACTTTTTTTTTGTATTTTCATGTTTTTTGTCATGGGGGTGAGCTTAGCTATTATAAGGGGTGTGTAGCTAAGTTCTAGCTTCTCATCTCAAGGAGTTGAGCTTAGCTATTAGAGAGGTATGTATAGCTAAGCTCTAGCTTCTTTAGGAATCTTCTTAAGGAAGCTTCTCAAGGAGGTGAGCTTAGTTATGAGAGGGGTGTGTGTAGCTAAGCTCTAGCTTCTCAAGGAAGTTTTCTCAAAGAAGCTTCTCAAGGAAGTTTTCTCAAGAAAGCTTCTCAAGGAAGCCACCTAGTCTATAGATAGAAGCATGTGTAACACTTGTTGTAACTTTGATGAATGAGAGTCTTGTGAGACATACTTCAAAGTTCCACTTCTCTCCCTCTTTTATTCCTTCAATTTCGTGCTCCCCCTCTCTCTTTCTCTCCCTCTTTCTTTTCCTCCATTGAACCATCCTTCCAATCTTCTTATCCAAGGCTCATCTTGGTGGTGAAGCTCCTTCTTCCATGGCTTATTCCCTAGTGGATGGCGCCTCCTCTCACCTCTTCTCCTTTGTCTTCCGCTGCATCTCCATGGTGGAAAATCACCATTAAAGGTCCTCATTGAAGCTCAAAGATCCAGCCTCCATAGAAGCCCCACAAGCAAGCTTCCATCAATATACCCTTAACATGTATTTTTCTCCCTTATGCTTCATTCTTAATTTTTTTTCATTTTTAATTGTCTTATTTAAACATTTCTTGTTTCTATCGTATCAAGAATTTGTTTTCACATAAATAATTAGTCTATATTTTAAGCATTGCTTTGAGTCAGGTTTTGTACTCACTTTAGAGCACCTAAGGTATATTGATATTATTATCTTATTCTAGACTTGCTGTTTTCTAACAAGAGCAAAGGTATTGGCTTCACCACTTTCTGTTACTAATGGTTCTATTCATGTCATGCCAGTTAGTGGTTGTTTACACTTTCCTTATTTGGTTTGTATCTTCATACTGGAAGTGCCATGACTTTGTAATTCATAACCACATGGTTGATGATAATGGAAGCAGGAGAACAAACTTAAATTCGTTCACAACTAACAATTTGAAAATTATGAATAACAATTTGAACAAACTTTAATTTTTTTTATGCTGATGTTGTATGATCTTTTATACAAATTCTAGTTTTTTTAAGGCAAATTATTTTAGGTAGTTATACTTGTCTTTATAATATGATTTCACTAACGTCAGAGGTTCCAGGTTATGCCATGACTTTTGTGAATGGAACTTCATCAAAGTAAGTTTTCTTTAATAATTTGGATTTTAAGTCCAGTTTGTGTTGACTCAGATTTTATTTATGCGAGAAATTTGATTTATTTTAAATTTTTTGTCATTTCTTTTTCTTTTCTTTTCTTATAATTATGCAAAAGATTTAGTTGTTTGTATTCCTCTTTTTCTTTGTTTGCAGGGCCTGTTGCCACCCCTTGATGGTGCATATCTTCATATTGGTCAACTGTTAGAAACTCCCTGCTTTGTTAAACTGAACCAATGATGAGTATTGAGTAGAAAACAAATTATGGTACCATTTAATTCTATAATTTCTTAATTTAAATCTATTTAATTTTAATTTATTCATCCTCTTTCAATTTTTGAGTAATATAATTATCACAGGAATTAAAGAATGGCCGTAATTCTTTTTTATTCTCTGATTTCTTTTTAATTTTTATCTAACTTTTAATGGTTTCAATTTTATAGCTCACAAACGAACTTTGGACCCCGTGGATGCAAGATAAGGAATTTTGGAGGATGAATTATTTAGGAGTGGAAACACGTCAACGCAAAGCAAAAATAGAAAACACTTCAATTACCGTCTTTGAAAGTAGGCATTCCAAGACGGTGCTTACATCAGCAACATTTTAGAATGCCTACTTTCAAAGGCGGTGCTTACCTCAACAACGTCTTTGAAAGTAGGCATTCAAAGACGGTGCTTACTTCAGCAACGTCTTAGAATGCCTACTTTCAAAGACGTTGCTGAGGTAAGCACCATCTTTGAAAGTTGCTCACTTTCAAAGACATTGTTTTGGGACCCGTCGTTGAAATTTTTAAGCTTCGACGACGTCACATTCAACGACGTTCGAAAAACATCATTGTATCCCCTATTTGACCGTCGTAGAATCGCTTTTTCCAGTAGTGATAGAAGGTATCCTATTCTATTTTTCTAATATTCTATTTGAATAAGCTACCTGTTAGCACGTGAGTTTTAGTGTAAGGTTTTTTTATATATTGGAGACACTGTAAAGACCAAACAATGTCTTGTGAACTTATGTTAGTACAAATTAGTATAGATAGGAAAATGAATAGGAGAATACACTAAATAAAGAAAATTCACATCAACCTGATCCATTTTGGTTGTCCATTGCATCATAGATCTAATTGTGCGTTCTTTATGCTCTCATCCACCTTCCCCAATATGTGCTCTGGAGCTGCTCGAACGGGTCAGAACCTCATCACCTAACTTAACTTGATACTACCAAGTCGCATCCCTTGGTTGAGTGGAAGTGCGAACTTATCAAATATTACCAATATATTTTGACAATACGAACTTATCAAATATTATTCTTGAAAATGGTTAAGTTGAGGTGTTTAAATTGAATTTTTTCTATTTGTTTGCCATGTTGGCCTTCTTGTTTTCTTGTAAGTTAAATGTGATAACATGTTCATAGAGAATATCAATGTAAAAAGGTCCAGAACATAACTATTTGGTTGACTTGTGCAGATGCTCGACAGGGCCGTGTATAATGGTAGGCAAATTAGGCATCAGCCTAAGGCCCCAAAAAAAAAAATTTTTAGGCCCCTAATTTTTTTATATTACTAATTATTAACAAATTTTAACTGATCAAAATAAAATAATTTAGAATCTCTCTCTTCCCTAAAAATTAGTCAATCAATATCATCTTTTTAAAATTAACCAATATCACAATTAATGTCATTTAAAGTATTTTATTTATCCCAAAAAAGTAAATCCCTATTAACTTTCCATTAACCCATCCCAATTCCCTAACTAATGTATCTCACTCTCCAGACTCCATTCTTCACGTTTTTTCATCTCCTCATCTTCTGTTCATAAAAAAATCTATTCTTCTCTTTCCCTTGAATGAAACCTATTGTCTATTGATCAAACTTTGTCTCTGCGGCTCAACCTCTCTGGATTTGACATCGTCTGGATTCTTAACGCCTATAAACCGCATACATCCTAGCGTCCCGCGTACGAAGCCTTTCATCTCCATCCCGGTGGATTGGTGGAACGATTCATTTCATGGGCATGACTCTGGGTACGCAGCAATAATGCAATATAACACGTATCACGTAGCACCCTTGCGCCTGACACAACATCTAAACAACAAAATCTATGTCTGTTTATAATTCCAGGTTCTATCGTTCTGTTCATCGATCATCATTTTCAATATTTATTTTAGAGTTTATTTTGTTTGTTGTCAATTCTGTTAGCAAGATTCTACAATCAAAAGATATGCATATAGATGTTGCTATAGATCATTTAAAAGGTCTTATCACTTATTTAAAACATTATAGGGAAAAAGGGTTTGCATTGGCTTTAGAATCCACATAAAAAATGGATATGAAATGGATATAGAGCCAAAATTTCGTGAAAAACGTAAAATTCATAGAAAATCTCATTTTGATGAAAATATTAGTAATGAGATCACACATTCACCTGAAGAATCTTTTCGTATTGAGTATTTTTTATACATATTAGATCAATCAATTAATTCTATTGAGACACGATTTGAACAATTTTTACAATATGAGACTATTTTTGGTTTTTTATTTGATTCCAAAAAAATTAAAGCTTTAGATGAGGATGAATTGAAAAAATATTGTATTAATCTTGAAAAGTTTTTAAGGTTTAATGAATACTCTGATATTGATGGTCTTGATTTATTTTTAGAATTGAAAGTACTAAGAGAAGTGTTAAGAGAAGAAATTAGCACACCAATAGAAGTATTGAGTTATATTAAAACTTTATATTCTTTTCCAAATGTTTACATTGCATATAGAATTTTATTGACAATCCCTGTAATAGTTGCTACTGCTGAAAGAAGTTTTTCAAAATTAAAATTACTTAAATCATATCTAAAATCAACAATGTTACAAGATAGATTGAATGTGTTAGCTATTTTATCTATTGAAAGTGAAGTGTTAGAATTGCTTGATTATAAAACTCTGATAAATGATTTTGCAGCTAAAAAAGCTAGAAGATTAATATAAAAATTGATATTTTATATAATATACTAAGTCTCTTTAAAATTATTGTAAAAAAAAAGACCCCTTTAACATTTTCGCCTTAGGCCCCAAAATGTCTGTACACAACCCTAATGCTCGAGCTAGATGAGCAACAATTTCTTGGCGAGGTAACCTATGTACTATCTCACATAACATAGCGAATGTTAAACTTTATGTTGACATGAAACTGAAAATGGAAAGAAATTCATTGCACTACAAATGAAGTTGGATCTTTATGATCCAGTACTCCTAACTATCTCACAAAGTAATTATCTAATATACGATGCTTGAAAATGTGTAAGATTTGTGTTTTAAAGTTATAGTTCATTTGGTAACTACCAAGCACATGAAAAAAATTTTAAACCAAGAAAGAAATGCTTTGCTTATTCAACTTATGCTTCCCTAGGCATTACTGCAAATAAAATTATATCTCAACAATTATACGCAATATTAACAAAGTCAGGAAATAATGTATTGGTGTTGATCTTAATAATTTGATACCTTCCTTGGGTGAAATTCACTTGCTCGAAACCAAAAATATGCTTAATATCTTTTAATCGTAATTGATAAAATGCTTCCTCTTTTTTCTTTTCTTGTTCCTTTTGGGTAGGAGGAAATTAAAATGGGAGCTGTTGGACATGGGAAAATTATGTTTGTTATATGAGTTATCAATTATTCATTAATTCACTATTCTTAGTTCACTAGGAAATCAAATGTTGTGCACAATTTTGTTGGGTCTTAAAACATTTTCCAAACTTCACCTTGCCTTAACAAACAGTAAAATTGGAAGAAAAAAAGGTTGCCCTGATGCTAAGTTGCAGCCTGCTAGAAGCACTTCTGCGAGCCCTTATTCTCTCTGCCATGAGCAAAACAACTTCAATTTACTCGAGTTAAGGCGATGAACAAATACCATTCTATTGCTTCTTGATGAGAGTACGTTAAACTACTTCGGGGAACCCACATCAATCTTGTTGTTGCTGAGATAGTTCTTGTGGGAGGTGATGATCGAGTACTACAAAATAATTAATGGCATGATATGTAACATTTTTGTTACTAAGGGAAGGTTATTATTTTTTCAAATGAACTCCATAACAATTGGAACATCAATTCGTGCACCTAACAACAAATAAAACAAATAATTGGACTAGCTCTTTATTGATTCTTCCTTTTTAAAAAAATAAAAGTTGTGATATTATGTATGATAAGGGTAAAAGGCTCAATTCCCTATACTTTCCACATCAACCAATTACAGACCTTACATTGCAGTCAATTCATTAAAGTCAAAAATATGCTCCATGATTGCCTCGAAGCATATATAGTGAGGCTGACCTTGAAATATTTATCCATGTTTTCAAAATGTGGAACAAGCATAGCCAAATTTTGAGCCGCAACTGTAATAATTTTGGTCTAAACATTTTGGAAAATGAAAAGCTCCATCAGTTTTGGAATTGAGAAGCCAAATTGAATGACTACTAATGGGTGGTAATGACTACTAATGAGTGGTAATGACTACTAAATGCATTCTTGACGGTAGAATGCCTATATATAATACATGTATTTGGTCCCTAAGCTCATCTCTTCCAATTCATCTGATACACCATCTAGAGAGAGAGAGGGAGAGCTTGGAAGAACCAAAACAAGACAACTCTTTCATGGCAATGGATGGAGGTATAATTTGATTTTTGTTTTTCCGCATTTTGTTAATGACCTGTATTTCTTTTTGTAGTTTGTAACATCACAAGTTAAAATTTGTAGTCTAACATTTGGTATTAGAGCCTCAGTTGCCTCTACCCTGTCCATTTTCGATTTTTTCGATATTTTTCCGATTTAATTTCGTTTATGGTATTTAGGGCCTTGTTTGTTAAAAATAAGATTAGAAATCTTTATTTTGTTTGATTTCCTTGTTTTTGGCTTATGACTAACAAGATGCTTTAGTATGCGCAAGCCACTAAATCATCAAAGATTTTTTAATATGTAATTTTTTTTCATATCTTATATCCTTATTCTGTTTACCTTTACAATTTATGGAATTTTGATTTATTTTATGCATGAATATATTATGAAAAATTTTATTCTATGCATATATATATGAAATCAAATGCATAATATTATGTTTCAATTATGAAATTATATATGAGAATCTTATTCATAATTATATTATATCTTGATCTTGAAATGCATAATATGATTTATTCTCATATAATTAAGTTTTATGTCTAAATGATATTTATAATTTTGATTAAATATGGATTAGCCACAACATCTATATTTTGATTAAAATTATATATTAAGTTATTTAAAGATCATATAAGGAATTAGACATAATATTGTGATTAATTGTACTTATATAATGAATTTTATCCCACAGGAATTTTTATTATATTTGTATAATTAATTGGGATAAAATGACATATTATTTTTCATGGTTTACCCACAGGCATCATGAGGTATGTATAATTTGTCGATTTTATCATAAAGTAAATATTTGCGATAGAAATTAAATTATTTTCATGTTGTACCCGTAAAACATGAATTTGAGTATGTAATTTGATAATTCTATCATAAGGTTTAATTGTTTCTTATTGAATTAAAAATTTAGCCCACAGGCAATTCCATAAGGAAAGACGAACCACCTGCAATCACTGATGAAAGTAGCCCAGTTGATGTTGCACTATATGAGCGGTGGGAGCGATCCAACCGGCTCAGCGTGATGTTCATTAAGACCAAAATCTTGGCTGGGATACGTGGTTCTTTTGTCCAGCATGAAAAGGTCCGAGACTTGCTTAAGGTCATTGTTGACCAGTTCATCACTTTAGATAAGACTTTAGCAAGCACCCTGATCATGAAGTTCTCCTCTCTTTGGCTAACTAGTGTGAAAGGTGTGCGTGAGTACATAATGAAAATGCAAGATATTTCAGCTCAACTTAAGAAACTGGAGGTTGATATGTTTGAGTCTTTTTGGTGCACGTCATTTTGAACTCTGTTCCGCATGAATATGTGCCGTTTAAGATTTCCTACAACACACATAAGGACAAATAGTCTATCAATGAATTAATGACCATGTGTGTTCAGGAAGAAGAAAGGCTTGTAATGGAGATGGGTGAGAGTGCATTGCTAACAACTGCTTGTGGGAAGAACAAAGCAACTAAGTCTTAAGCTAATCAGAAGGGGAATGGTAAAATACCACCTCAAGCTGATATTAAGAAGGTGACAAAGTGTTTCTTTTGCAAGAAAAAGGGACACATGAAGAAGAATTGTCCTAGATTCTAGAAATGGCTTGAGAAGAAAGGTAAACCAATCTCATTAGTATGTTATGAATCTAATATGGTTAGTGTTAATATTAATACCCAGTGGATTGATTCTAGATCTACTATCCATATTGCAAATTCTTTACATGGTATGCAAAACCTAAGGAAACCAGTGAAAAATGAGCAAAGCATTTTATCAGGCAATAAGCTAGGCTCACCTGTGGAGGCTATTGGAACTTGCATTTTGAATTTAAGTAATGGATTTATTTTAAAATTAGAAAGGACCTTTTATGTACCAAGTTTTTCTCGAAGCTTGATTTCTGTTTCTAGACTTGTACCTTTTGGATATTACTTTAATTTTAAAGACACATCATTTGAGTTATTTTATATTTCTGAATGTGTTGGGAATGGTATCTTGTTTGATGGTTTTTATCTTCTTGCTTTACAAAATTATGTCACTTATAGTTCAATGCATGTTCCAACTGGTATTAAAAGGTGTAATATTAATGAGAATTCCTCTATGTTATGGCACCAGAAATTAGGACATATCTCCATTGAGAGGATTAAAAGGTTAGTGAAAGATGGGGTACTCAATACTCTAGATTTTGTTGACTTTAAAACTTGTGTGGACTGCATTAAGGGTAAACAGACCAACGCGTCTAAGAAAGGTGCTAACAGGAGTTCAAGCATATTAGAAATAATTCATATTGATATTTGTTGTCCAGATATGGATGCACGTGGTCAAAAATATTTTATCACCTTTATAGATGATTATTCACGATATATGAATGTTTATTTGCTTCATAAAAAAAATGAAGCATTGGATGCCTTCAAAGTTTTTAAGGTTGAAGTTGAGAATCAATATGGCAAGCAAATAAAAATAGTGAGATCATATAGAGGTGGAGAATACTATGACAGATATACTGAGAATGGACAAGCACCTAGTCCTTTTGCAAAGTTTCTTCAAGAAGATGGGATTGTTGCCTAGTACACTATGCCTGGTTCTCCAAATCAGAATGGTGTGGCAGAAAGAAGGAACCGAACATTATTGGACATGGTACGGAGTATGCTTAGCAACTCCAATCTTCCTAAATCCTTGTGGGCTGAAGCACTAAAGACGGTAGTGTATATATTAAATCGTGTTCCAACCAAGGCTATCCCAAAGACATCTTTTGAGTTGTTTAAAGGTTGGAAACTGAGTTTGAAACATATGCGCATTTGGGGTTGTCCGTCTGAGGTGAAAATATATAACCCACAAGAGAAGAAACTTGACTCGAGGACTATTAGTGGGTATTTCATTGGATATGCCGAAAGGTCTAAAGGTTATAGGTTTTATTGTCCATATCATATTACTAGGATTGTGGAATCAAGAAATGCCAAGTTTCTTGAAAATAACTTGATCAGTGGGAGTGATCAATTAAGGGACTTAGGTTCTGAAATTCATTATATAGAGTCTCAACCTTCCACATCAAGTGAAAGATTGGTTGTAATTCATACCCCTCAAGTTCAAAGGGATGATGAACACATGATTGGCATTCCACAACCTGTTGCTGATAATCCAATAGATCATCAAATTCCTGCAAATGATGACCAACAAGTTGAACAACATGATCCTCAAGAAAATGTTGATGCAACATTAAGGATGCCTACTAGAGTAAGAAAATCAACTATTCCTAGTGACTATATTGTATATTTGCAAGAATCTGACTATAATATTAGAGTAGAAAATGATCCCAAAACTTTTGATCAAACCATGAGTTGTAAAGAGTCAAATTTATGGTATGATGCCATGAAGGATGAGATGAATTCCATGCAAAGTAACAGAGTTTGGAACCTTGTAAATTTGCCTAATGGGGCAAAGGCCATTGGCTGTAAATGGGTCTTTAAGACCAAAAGGGATTCATTAGGCATCATTGAGAGATATAAGGCAATACTCGTTGCTAAGGGATTTACTCAAAAAGAAGGAATCGAATACACAAAGACTTTTTCTCCTGTATCTAAGAAAGATTCTCTTCGTATTATCTTGGCATTAGTTGCTCATTTTGACCTTGAGTAGCAACAAATGGATGTGAAAACAACTTTTCTTAATGGCGATTTAGAGGAGAATATTTATATGAAACAACCTGAAGGCTTCTCCTCTAGTAGTGGTGAGCATTTGGTTTGCAAGCTTAATAAATCTATATATGGTTTTAAACAAGCCTCCCGTCAATGGTACCTTAAGTTTCATGGGATAATTTCTTCATTTGGTTTTGATGAAAACCCCATGGATCAATGCATATACCATAAGGTTAGTGGGAGTAAAATATGTTTTCTTGTTTTATATGTAGATGATATTTTACTTGCACCCAATGATTGGGGTTTGCTACAAGAGGTGAAACAATTTCTCTCTAAGAATTTTGACTTGAAGGATATGGGTGATGCATCTTATGTCATCAGCATTAAGATTCATAGAGATAGACCTCGAGGTATTTTGGGTCTATCATAGGAAACCTATATTAACAAAATTCTAGAGAGATTTCGGATGAAAGATTATTCACCAAGTGTTGCTCCCATTGTGAAAGGTGAGGTTTAATTTGAACCAATGCCCAAAGAATGACTTTGAGAGGGAACAAATGAAAAACATTGCTTATTGTCGCAACCTACCCTTCGGCGGGAGGGCGACGCGTGACTCGCGGGATGCGTGTTCCACAAAGGGAATACGCGCGGAGTCGCCACCAACGTTTATTTGAGGAAAACGTCGGAAAAACCGGAAAAGACGCGATCTACGAACTTTTAAGTGAAAGGTTCAGGAGTTGTATTTACACACGGGGAAGGTATTAGCACCCCACACGTCCGTCCCAAGGGACGGCAGCCTTTAATCGAATGTGCAAACATGACTTTGATTTTTTATGTTCCCTTTTTATGTCTTTATATCCTTTATACCCTTTTTATATTTTTTCTCTTTTTGTGGTCGACAAGGGTGTTTCCCTTTGCTCCTACGTATTCCTCAATTGCGATGAGGAAATCAGACCTACGTAGTTCTTTTTTATCAAGTGATTCTTTCTTACTTAAAAGGTGATCATTTTAAGGCGTTGGACCTTGAGAATGATCCACTTTACTTAGTAAGAAATTGAAATGACAAACTTCAAAAACCTATTTTTATGGACGAGCTTGACTAGGCGAGTTGATTTTAGCCTTAGTTTCACTTTAGTTATTAGTCAATTCAATTAAGAATGAGAAATCCCAAAGAGAAAACGTCCGATTGATTTTCCGCTTTATTTTACTAAAAGACGTTTTTTTATTATTATTATATTATTATTTTACCTCTTTTTTTGATTTCCAACATGGTTACGGCACGAACGAACGGTCGGAATTCATTTTAACCAAAGTTAACGGATAATACAATTCAAACGATCGGTGGAAATTTATTTTATTTTTAGGTTAAGCGAGAAATGACTTAAATAAAATGGCTTAAGCACGTCAAAAGGGGGTATAAAAAGTTAATGAAACGAGAATAAAAATACACGAAACACAATGTGGACCACCACGGGTACATAGAATGAATCGAAAAGCTTGGTTCGAGGTACTTACCCGTTGAAGATCGAAGAACGATGAAGAACGAATGAAGAACGTCGAAGAACGGTCGAAACCTTCGCGAAATTCCTTACGGAAACGTTTCGGAAGCGCCTCGGCTTGGATTTTCTTCACGGAAACAATTTTTCCAAGCAAATTCGAAAGAGAGAGAAGTGCCTTAGGGGCTGAACCCTTTTTCACTTCACTTCTCCCCCTATTTATAGAAAATTGGGGGAGAAGCTTGCCACCCAGCTCGCCCAGGCGAGCAGGGTTGCTTCCTCCAGAAGCAACAGCCTTCTAGAGGAATCTTCTGGAAGTGGGCCTGGTTGCTATTTGCACCCCCATTTTTACTAAGTACACCCCCTGCCTTTTTTTGGTGATTCTTTTTTCGTAATGAAACAAGAATAAAAATACACGAAACACAATGTGGACCACCACGGGTACATAGAATGAATCGAAAAGCTTGGTTCGAGGTACTTACCCGTTGAAGATCGAAGAACGATGAAGAACGAATGAAGAACGTCGAAGAACGGTCGAAACCTTCGCGAAATTCCTTACGGAAACGTTTCGGAAGCGCCTCGGCTTGGATTTTCTTCACGGAAACAATTTTTCCAAACAAATTCGAAAGAGAGAGAAGTGCCTCAGGGGCTGAACCCTTTTTCACTTCACTTCTCCCCCTATTTATAGAAAATTGGGGGAGAAGCTTGCCACCCAGCTCGCCCAGGCGAGCTCAGCTCGCCCAGGCGAGCTCAGCTCGCCCAAGCGAGCAGGGTTGCTTCCTCTAGAAGCAACAGCCTTCTGGAGGAATCTTCTGGAAGTGGGCCTGGTTGCTATTTGCACCCTCATTTTTACTAAGTACACCCCCTGCCTTTTTTTGGTGATTCTTTTTTCGTAAAGTTACGGAAACTTACGAATTTCGTAACGATACTTGTTTTCTTTCCGTAATTTTACGGAACCTTGTGGATTACATAATCATCCCCTTTTTGACGTACAGAATGTTACGGAACCTCACTAATTGTGCAACGATGCTTCCATTTGATTTCCGGTGTGTCACGGAACCTTACGGATTGTGCATCAATATTTTCTTTTGTGTTCCGGCACGTCCCGGAATTTCACAAATTGCCTAATGATGGGTGTCAAGCACCTTACAAGGACCAAACAAAGGTCGCATGTCATCAAGCAAAGGTCCCCGGACGAAATTAGGGTATGACAGTTGCCCCTCTTTACTTGTCTTTTATTGGAGATAAAAGGAAAGTAAAGATAAGACACTAATTTCGTTCCTCTCGGTTGACGAGAGTCGCGGGTGACCATAAAATTTCCGCATGCAAATGACTTGTTGTTCCCGGGGGAACAAAAGGTGCAGAAGACGATGTCAGTCTCTGCCTGCTATCAAGCGTTCTGTCTTACAGATAGCAAAAGAATGTTTATACGGATAACCACTCGGGTATTTCCGCTCGTCAGCGTGACTCAAAAGTCAGTATGACAGATCTTGTAAGTGCGGAAGATGATTTAAATCTCCGCGTGTCAACGGGCTTGTCGGCCGCGATCGACGAAGGGTGCAGAATGACCATAATTTGTCTCTGCGTGCCATCGGACACAACTGTGTCTGAATGGCAAAGGGATGCGGAATGACCATAATTTGTCTCCGCATGTCATCGGGCCCGCCGCCTCTGGATGACAAAAGGGTGCAGAATGACCATAATTTGTCTCTGCATACCATCGGACACGACTGTGTCTGAATGGCAAAGGGGTGCGGAGTGACCATAATTTGTCTCCGCATGTCATCGGGCCCGCCGCCTCTGGATGACAAAAGGGTGCAGAATGACCATAATTTGTCTCTGCGTGCCATCGGACACGACTGTGTCTGAATGGCAAAGGGGTGTGGAATGACCATAATTTGTCTCCGCATGTCATCGGGCTCGCCGCCTCTGGATGACAAAAGGGTGCAAAATGACCATAATTTGTCTCTGCGTGCCATCGGACACGACTGTGTCTGAATGGCAAAGGGGTGCGGAAGACCATAATTTGTCTCCGCATGTCACATGACCTCAGGGTCAGTATGACAGAGATTGTGGGGCGGCCGACAAAAGCAAGGCTCTTGCTCCTACGTATCCTCCAATGAGGAACTCAGACCTACGTAGTTTTAGATAACTTGTGAGACTTGAAAAAGTCTCCACCGGAAGATGCTGACATCTCCGGAAAGGGCGTAGATGACCACATTGGCCTCTGCTCATCAATCACACTTGGGGTCACTAAATGACGAGGTGCGGATAACCGTAAGGTGTCTCCGCGGGCTACCAGCTCTTGGGTCATGGTAACAAAAAGCGGTGTGGTCGACAAAAGCGAGGCTTTTGCTCCTACGTATCCTCAAATGAGGAACTCAGACCTACGTAGTTCTGGATAACTTGTGAGACTAGAAATAGTCTCAGTGTTTTCTTCGCTAAAATGCGAACGTGCTTTAGTAAAGAGATAAAACTTCCAACTAATCAGATCAACATATGCTTTTCGTAAAAAAACAAAAAAACAATGTGTCTATCGGGGAAGGAGAATTTGCTGATGAAATTTTCTCATAACCACAAATGAGATTCTGGATGTTTAGCATTTCGTTTCTAAATGACCATTTAGAGGAAACACTGGGTTCGACAAAAATAGAAGAAAATCACTCAAAGTGTATCAATCTCGCATAGGTAAGTGTTTCATCCTAATTCCGAACCATAGATATGTCATGACTTGACTTTGCAAATTATTTCCTATCAAATCAAAAATTACATGCGTGATCATGGATCAATAGGGCTTCCCTTGGGAATGGGTTCTTTTGGTGGGTTTTTTGGCTTTTGATTTTTGGCTTTTTCCTTTTCTGTTTCTGTTTTGCGCGAGGCGAACAAGTCACCGACGCACATGATTTTGGTTGGTAATCAAAGGGAGAAGACCACTTTAGGTCATGGTTTCCTTTTCTTTCTTTTGTTCATTTGGTGACAATTTTGTATTGTTCAGATATTGTCTGGTCCAAAGACCTCTCTGCACATTTCTTCTAGTTTCTTTGATCAGAAACTTTCTTTCCTTCCTTTTTTACTTTCTCCCATTCTTTGGTTGGGAATTTTCTTTCTTTTCTTTTTTCTTTCTCCCACTCTTTGATTGGGAATTTCCTTTCCTCTTTTTTTTTCTTTCTCTTTGATTGGAAATTTCCTTTCCTTCTTTTTTGCTTCCGAGGGTAAGGATTGACATTCTCACCCTGGGTCAAGGTTTATGGTGAGTTAGGATTTTGGCTCAAGGTTTGTAGAATGGCTAGACATGATACATGTCAGGGTTTGGTTTGGTTCAAGGATAAAAAGGGATGCCCCACATTATTTCCATGACACAAATGCAAAAATGATGATTTGGAAATTTTATGCAAAACTGGTCATGCATGCACTTATGCGGACACTCAAGTGTCAAATTTTATGGTCATGTGATGCTAGGGCTCAGGATTCATTTCCTCTATTTTAAATCAACCCAATGTTTCCAAAATATGTTCTTTTATCCATTTGTGCATTCATCCGAGTCCATTTTGGGCGTCCGGGGAAATTTCACAGCGTTCACCATTCGAGTGTACACACACATTTTTCAAAAACTAGTTATGATCAGTGATTTTTTTTCAAAGAAAAGTTGGAAGTCATCTCTTTTCAAAAGCATGTTGGTTTTTCAGCTAGACAACTTATTTTTCTTTTTCTTTTTCCTCTCTTTTCTCTTGTTGCTCTCTTTTTCCCTTACTTGCTCTTTTTTTTTCTTTTTTTTTGATTTTTTTATTTTTTATTTCTTGTTGTTTTTTTTTGGACGATGTTCCTAAACGAAGAACTCTACACGGTTCCAGAATTTCAAACATCATTGATAGTAATGATATAAACACTAACGCAACAATCCAAACAAAAATGTATGCGCTGTACAAATGACAATCGAAACAACAAAAACAAACATTAGTCTCTCAAGTCAAAACATAACATATAAATGATAAAAGAAATACGAAAGAAAACATGAATCTGGGGATCTCCCAATCATGTAGCTCCACTCCCTCCCAAGAAGTCAAGCAAATCGGCCATCTCCTCGTCCTCGTGGGCCTCCTCTCCATCGCCGGGAACTTCCGGGGGTGCCTCTCCTGCTTGGGCCTCGGGCCAATCCCCGGGCCATGCGACCTCTGCCCTGAACTGGTCTGGAGTAGGGCATGAAAAAGAAGCGAAGCCTTGGCTCTGCATGCTGAGGCTCATCTGGTATAGACAATCATGGGTCTGCACATGTGCCCGGTGGTTGGCTGCCTGCTGGCGAACCAAATGTCGTAAATACTGCTCCATGTCAAATGACCCAGCCGGGCCAGCCTGATGAAATGGTGGTGGCGCGCCCGCGGCCTGCGGAGCATCCCCCTGAGCCTGTCTCTGGGTGCAGTACTTCTCAATAAAAGCCCGGGTGATGGGTGGCCGAATCACCTTGGTAGGTGCCACGGGGACTCCGAACGACTGGCAGAGTCTTGTGATCAGTGTGGGAAATCCCAGGGCCCTGTTGGACTTATCTGGATCCAAAAGGTGCCTGGTAGGCGCCATACCTGCAAAAATATAGATGGCATCAGCGATTAACTGAGCCACATGGATGCTCATCCGCGTCAGGATGGCGTACACCAGCTGACACTTCGGCAGGGGGAGGTCGGAATTATGGTCGATGGGCAGGATGTTGCTGAGCAGCAAAGTCATCCATATCTGAGTCAGGGTGGTCATGTTGGTGCGCATGATCCGCACCCGTCTTCCGGCAGCAGTCCGGGCAAAATCTTGCCCCGGTATACATAGCAACTGGGCGATGGCCTCCTCATCGAACCCATCAGACCGGTTCCTCCTCTGGCCATACTCGCACTCCTGGCCCTCTTCCAGCACTAACGGATATCCCAGGAGCTGGCCGATAGCATCGGCATCAAACGGGATCCACTGACCCCTTACCCAGGACCTCATGTCACGCACGTCCTCCTCTGTTGGCTAAGCATTGGCATAAAACTCGAGGACTATTTTTGGATCGAACTTGGCCATGGGGGTAACTAGTGATGCCCACCGCCGACGACCTATCTCCTCCTGGAAATCCGTATACTCGTCGTCCCTAAGCTGGACGCGTCGCTCCCAGAGAAACGACCATCCTTTGATGGCTCGAAGCGTTGCTGGTGTATAGCGCTCCTAAAGCGGTGACTGTCATACTCAGGAGCGGAGCTAGTTCCTTCGGCCGCCTTATCCTTCCTGGACCTCTTTGAGGCAAGCTTCCTCGGGGCCATTTCCTGCGAAGGCAAACATTTGGAAAGTTAGTTTTACCAAGAAATGCTACTCTTAAAACAAAAATGGCGTAAAACCTCCTCCAATAAACACAAACATAAATGTAAATTTAGAGCAAACTCATGCACATACTTCCTTACGAGCATTCACTCGCACAAGATATTCTTCTAACTAAGAAAAATGCACCCATGCACAATCAAGGCACCTTCGTTACCTAGATTATTTATGTGTACTTCCAAGGTGTATTTGCTACCTACATCACATGCACTTCCTTGGCTAAATTTACATACATGCATACTCAAAGCATCTTGGCTACCAAAAATTGCACACGTGCACATTCTGGTATTTCTAACACCTATGCATATACAAACTTTGTGATGAATCTTGGCTATCTACACAATAAGGTGCTACATTTCATGCTTTTTTCAAGTGTTTTTGCTACCTAAAGCCGCATGCAAATTCAAGTATATTTTCTTTTGCTGACTAAAATTGCATTCAAATTAAAAGGTATTTTTGTAATGTATTTATATATATATATATATATATATATATATATATATATATATATATATATATATATATATATATTGAGACATTTTTTACTACCAAAAATTACACGTACCCCTCGTGACATTGGTATAGGAGGCCGCCTCGACCCACTTGGTAAAATAATCTATCGCTACGAGGATGAAGTGATGACCATTCGAGGCCTTGGGCTCAATGGCCCCGATGACATCTATTCCCCACATGGAGAAAGGCCAAGGGGCGGACATGACATTCAGAGGATGTGGTGGAGCATTGACATTATCTGCGAACGCTTGACATTTGTGGCATTTCCTCACATGGACACAACAATCACTTTCCATGGTAAGCCAGTAATAACCTGCTCTTAGGATCTTCCTGGCCATAGCATGTCCGTTGGCGTGCGTTCCAAACGAGCCCTCATGGACTTCCTCGATCATGTGATTTGCCTCCCTGGCATCCACACACCGCAGGAGTGCCATGTCGTGATTTCTCTTATACAGTATACTTCCACTCATGAAGAAACCGGCTGCCAACCTTCTCAATGTCCTCTTATCATTGTCGGCAATCTCTGGCGGGTATTCTTTGCTTACGACATATCGCTTGATGTCGAAATACCAAGGCTTTCCGTCTCGTTCCTCTTCTACTTGGCAACAATGCGCGGGTTTGCCACGACACCAAAATTCAATGTAGGGTAGATCCCCGTGCGGCGTTAGCTGGAACATAGACGCCAAAGTAGCAAGCGCATCCGCCATTTGATTTTCCTCGCGGGGAACATGATGGAAGGAGATCTCATCAAAAGTCTTAGCCAATTCCTTGATATAGGCTTTGTAGGGTATCAGCTTGGGATCTCTAGTTTCCCATTCCCCTCTCAGCTGATGGATTACCAACGCTGAGTCGCCGTACACCTTGAGTAGTTTGACATTGGAGTCAATTGCTGCCTGGACGGCTAGGGCACATGCTTCATATTCGGCCATGTTGTTGGTGCAGTCGAATCCTAGCCTGGCTGTGAAAGGTACACATTGATTGTTCGGAGAGACCAATACTGCTCCAACGCCATGGCCTAGAATGTTTGATGCTCCGTCAAACCATACGGTCCATTTGTCCCGATCTTCGTCCAATTTTTCCTCAAACAAGGCCATGATGTCCTCATCCGGGAATTCAGGATGCATGGGCTGATAGTCGTTAAGAGGCTGTTGAGCCAAATAATCTGCTAAGGCGCTTCCTTTTATCGCCTTTTGGGTGACGTAAATTATATCAAACTCGGATAGCAGGACTTGCCACCGGGCGATTCGTCCCATGAGAGCTGGCTTTTCAAAGATGTACTTAACCGGGTCCATCTTGGATATCAACCAGGTAGTATGGCTCAGCATGTACTGCCTTAGGCGATGGGATGCCCATACTAAAGCACAACACGTTCTTTCGAGCAAGGAGTAATTCATTTCACAGGTCGTGAACTTCTTACTTAGGTAGTACACAGCGCGCTCTTTCTTTCCGGATTCGTCATGTTGCCCCAGTATACACCCCATCGACTCGTCTAAGATTGTCATGTACAAGATGAGAGGCCTTCCAGGTACTGGTGGCATAAGCACGGGAGGATTCATAAGGCACTTCTCGATCCTTCCAAAAGCTTCTTGGCAATCCTCATTCCAGCGATCAGTTTGGTTTTTGCGTAAGAGTTTGAACAACGGCTCACAAATGGCGGTGAGTTGCGATATGAATCTGGCAATATAATTCAAGCGTCCCAGGAAGCCCCGGACTTGCCTCTCAGTACGGGGTTCTGGCATCTCAAGGATGGCCTTCACCTTTTCGGGGTCTACCTCTATTCCTTTCTGGCTCACGATGAAACCAAGCAATTTTCCTGATTTGACCCCAAAGGTACACTTGGCGGGGTTCAACCTTAATTGATATTTCTTAAGCCTTTCGAACAACTTCCGCAGGTTGACAAGGTGTTCTTCCTCGGATTTAGATTTAGCAATTATGTCGTCCACGTAGACCTCGATCTCTTGATGCATCATATCATGGAACAAAGCTACCATGGCCCGTTGATAAGTTGCCCCGACATTCTTGAGTCCAAAGGACATCACCTTGTAACAGAACGTCCCCCACAGGGTGACGAAGGTAGTCTTTTCCATATCCTCTGGCGCCATCTTTATCTGATTGTAACCGGAGAAACCGTCCATGAAGGAAAATAAAGCGAAATTGGCCGTGTTATCCACGAGGATATCGACGTGTGGCAAAGGAAAATTGTCCTTGGGACTGGCCCGATTCAGGTCCCGATAATCCACACACATTCGTACTTTCCCATCTTTCTTAGGGACCGGCACAATGTTGGCAACCCATTCTGGATACCGAGCGACGACCAAAAAACCAGCATCAAATTGCTTCTTCACTTCTTCTTTTATCTTCAAGGATGTTTCGGGCTTCATCCTTCTCAGTTTCTGCTTTACCGGGGAACACTCGGGATTTAGAGGTAATCGGTGCTGTACAATGTCAGAACTCAAACCGGGCATATCTTGGTATGACCAAGCAAAGATGTCTTGGTAGTCTTTTAGCAGGATTATTAATTCTTCACGGATAGGTGCGGTAATACCTGTGCCTATCTTTACTTCCCTTTTTCCACTGCCAATTCCCAAGTCTACTAGTTCTGTTTCTTCTTGATGAGGCCCCATTTCTTGGTCCTCATGGGCGACCATCCTTTCTAATTCTGGGGGAAGTCCCACATCCTCGTTCCCTTCATCTTCCGTTTGATTCATTTCTTGCTCGAAGTTGATAAGCGGGTCCCAGGTATTAGTACCTTCGGGGGACTCGTCATCGGATCTGCCGTTTCAGAAATAAAGAAGTAAACATGCAAATGAATGAGAATGGGTAGAGACGTAGGAACAGATGAAGAAAGATCCTTGTATTATAAATTCAAAAACAAAAGACACAAAGCCTTAACAAAAGGAAAAACTCTAAAGCCTAGGCCCAACCATAGAGCTTTTAAAACCGTAAAGGTTTACATTATGCTCGTTGCGTAAATGCTGGGGCGTTCCTCCACTCGCCAATTTCCCAGCTGGAAATCAGGAGGGCACGGTCGTACCAAATCCAATGTACTCGGAACATCATCTTCGTATATCGCGACCACTTGACCTTCGTCTCCCAGACCCGCGCTTATAAAGCTTCTACTTATGTGGCAGGGCGGGCTTCCTTCACTTTTTGTCTCAACCGCGAGCTTTGACCACCGCTCTTCCTTCCCGCGATGCTTCTCTTTATATCTGCCTGAGTGGGCTTATAGCCTAAACCATACTTCCCACGATTTCCTTTGGCATTTATCAGGCTAGTTATGCCGCCGTTGTCTTTGCCTAAACCCATTCTGGGTTTGTAACCGTTCCCCAACATAACTCGGGCCATCATTACTGCTGCATCGGACAGGCAAGCTTGCCCAGAGAAGGAGTCCACGGAGGAAATGCTTACCACCTCAAAAGACTGGAAAGCGGTTTCTAATGATTCCTCTGCGGCTTCCACATAAGGCATAGAGGATGGGCAGCTCACCAAGATGTCTTCCTCGCCTGATACGATGACCAGATGCCCTTCCAGTACGAATTTCAACTTTTGGTGGAGTGTTGAGGGAACAACTCCTACTGAGTGGATCCACGGGCGCCCCAACAGACAGCTGTAGGGAGGGTTAATATCCATTATTTGGAAAGTAACTTGACAGGTGTGAGGGCCTATCTGTACTGGGAGATCGATCTCTCCCCTAACCTCTCGGCGGGTGTCGTCGAAGGCACGAACCACCATTGAACTTGGTTTTAAGTGGGAGGCATTGAATGGTAATTTCTCCAAAGTGCTCTTAGGCATCACGTTTAAACTGGAACCATTATCGATGAGCACTTTGGCTATGATATGGTCCATACACTTGACTGATACGTGCAAAGCTTTATTATGCCCTCTCCCCTCGGTGGGGATTTCTTCTTCGGCGAAGGCGAGATAGTTGTTGGCAGTGATATTATTGACCAGCCCTCCGAAACCTTCTACCGAGATGTCTTGGGCCACGTGGGCCTCGTTCAGAACTTTTACTAGCAGAGCCCGATGAGGCTCGGAACTCATGAGTAACTCCAACAACGAGACCCTGGCCGGAGTTTTGTTGAGCTGTTCGATAACCTTGAATTCACTTTGCTGAATTATACGGAGGAACTCGCTGGCTTCCTCTAGCGATACCTCCTTTTTACCATCCTTTTTCTCCGGAAGGCCTTTTGCCGGAATATCTTTATTCGAAGCGTGGGGTCCTTCGCCATCTTGTTCCTCCACCACTTTTCCTTTTCCCTTGACGTTCGCGGGTTGGACTGGTAGGTCCGGAGGCGCGAACACACGATCGCTATGGGTCACACCACTCAGTCCCGTGATATTTGTTACTTTAGCCGACAACGAGCTGACGTCGGTGGCTTCTTCTTCCTTCTCCCTTGGAGGTGTATATCTCCATGGGACTGCGTGGCTATTTTGGTATGGGAAAGGAACAGGTTTAGCTGCTAAGGGGTGTCCGGGCTTTTGCGAAGCTGTGCCCTTGGTGAAGTATATCACCAAGGGTTTGGGCCTCACAACACCGCTCTCATCCGTGGACTGCATGCATATATGCTGCTCTTCTCTTCCTTCACTGCCAACTTCCAGTCGACCTTGATCTATCATTTGTTGTAACAATTCCTCTACTCCCAAACACGTTTCCATGTCATGCAGCTCGTCGGAATGCAGTAAACAGGAATCCTCCTTATGCCCACTATGAGGAATCACACCTCCCTTTTGTAGGGCCTCAAAGATAAACCTCCTAGGGGTTGACACATCCTTTAAAGGTTTAGACCTGTGCGGCCTATCGGACTCAACGGCGTTAACCGCTCCCCCTCCATGATTGGCAAGCGGGTTGGTTCTCACATTGGGCCGATCCTCTTGGAAAGTCAGCCATCCAGCATCTATCAAATGTTGGACCTTGTATTTAAGGGCCAAGCATTTTTCAATGGAATGCCCCGGGACACCCCCATGGTACTTGCAAGTTGCATTAGGGTCATACCACTTTGGGAAAGGGGGTTGGAGGACCTTTCCGGGAGTTACCACGGCCAAATGGTTGGCGATGAGGGACAACAAGAGGTCTTCGTACGTCATTGGGAGTGGGGTGAATTCTTGAAATGGCCTCGGAGGGAAGTTCCTTGTTGCGTTGGAATTACCGGCCGGGCGAGTTGTGTTCGAAGTTGGAACTTGGGGAGCTTCCCTTTGGATGGGTGCCTTAGGCTGCACAGGTGCTGAACTAGAGGCGTTCCCGGTATGAGCCGAGAAGCTCGGGTGATGTTGCGCGTACTGATGGGTACTATGAGGTGTCTGCAGGGGTTTGACCCACGCGGGCGTTGAAGAGACGGCATGGGCATCTCCTTCCTTCCTTTTTGCCCCCGTTGTCCCGATTCTTTTGGCATTCGCACTCGTGGAGGAAATGTAATCGAACTTTCCTCTTTTCAACCCTACCTCAATTCTTTCCCCGGCGAACACTAGGTCCGTGAAGCTGGACGGCATGTAACCTACTAGCTTCTCATAGTAGAACACTGGCAGAGTGTCTACCATCATGGTGATCATCTCTCTCTCAACCATGGGATGAGCTACTTGTGCCGCCAGGTCCCTCCACCGCTGTGCGTATTCTTTAAAGGTTTCACCCTCTTTCTTGAACATATTCTGCAGCTGAGTGCGATCGGGAGCCATATCAAAATTATACTGGTATTGCCTTAGGAAGGCAGTAATCAGATCCTTCCAAGTACGGATACGGGAAGCTTCCAAATTAGTGTACCAAACTACCACGGCTCCGGCCAAGCTATCTTGAAAAAAGTGTATTAATAGCTTTTCATCCTTAGAGTGTGCGCCCATCTTGCGACAGTACATCTTGAGATGGTTTTTGGGACAAGTCGTCCCTTTATACTTGTCGAAGTTCGGCACTTTGAACTTCGGGGGAATAACAACATCGGGTACCAAGCAAAGGTCCGTCATGTCTGCGAACGGATAGTCCCCAAATCCTTCCACGGCTCTCAATCTTTCCTCGAGGAGATCGAGCTTCCTCCTTTCTTCAGTTGCCGGGGGCGGTCCTTCCGTGGACAAAACTATTGGTTGTGTCGCGATGTTGGGTTGAGGCAACGTGCTGGGTGCCGGCCCTTTAGGGATCGGGGGATAGAACTCGACATCCCTTCGAGCATAGTCTTGAGGGTCTTGTGGACCTCGTCGGGCTGTTGAGGAGGCTCTCTTTCAAGGACGGGAGAAGCAATATGGCCTGCATCGTCTTGCAAGACGGGTGGTGAGTAGTTGGGCGACAATCCATAAGGGTAAGCCGCTCAGTTGTATCCCAGGTGAGGGTTGCCATCATGCCCCAGTGTGTCCCTTCCCCGTCCTACTATGTTTGAGGGAGGATGGTGCGCAGTTGCCAAGAGAGTTGGGTCTGCTTCGGCAGCCGAACTGACAGCGGCAGCGGTGGCCGCGTTTTTCTCCATGAGCTGCCTCATTCCTAACATGGCCTCCATCATGGAGGCCATCTGTTCTTTCAGAGCCGACATGTCGGCTTTCATCTGTTCCTGTGTCTCCTCTTGATCACCCATCGTTCTAGATTTGGATCTGGTGCGATAGGGATGCCTTGTGGCGCGTTTAGTTATGGTGTTTTCCCCTAAAAACCAAACGTGAGGAGTGGGTAAAGAAAGAAAGAATGCATGCTAGAGATAAAATGCAGGAGTGATTTGATTCGCACAAGCTTTTTGGAGTAGAAACATGGGACCAACTCATTTTATTTCAAAAAGTTGTATCTAGTCAAGGTCTGAGAGACCATACAAGTTTCCTAGCGATTTCTAATTATGTGGGCCATTAAGTCTATCATATGTTGACAATAGCCAAGAAGCCCATGAATTTCTTCGAGGGCGGAGTAGGTGTCCGCCATTGCCTTGGCCTTGGCTAACAATCGGGGAAGTTCTTGACTCCCGTTCAAGGTAAGAGCAAACTGATCCATCCACATGGTTGCCTCTTGGTGTAAAGAGTCGATCACCCTTCCTCTAGCCTCTTTTTCCACATATACTTGGGCATACTCGTCCGCGACCCTATGCTCGTGGGCCGTGGCTAGACCTAACTCTTCTTGGTACTTGGCGATGATAGCTAGCATGTTGGTCTCCGTCTCGCATAAACGCTGAGACAAGCTTCTTTTGGACCTTGAACAGGCAACTAACTCCTCTTTCAAAACCATGCTATGTGCTCGCGACCGGTCCCTCTCTTCCCTTCGCAGCTTGAGTTCATTGTTGCTACCCCACAGAGCTCCGCGAAATTTGTTCCGGCCATACTCTTCCTTGCGAGCCCTCTTGGTCTCTTGTTCAACGGCTCTTGCGGTAGTTGCATTCTCTTCCCGTAATCCGGCACACTCCTTCCGGATGTGTGTAGCGGCCAACTTGAACTTCTCCTTGGCAAGTTTCGCCTTTCCTAACTCGCTTTTGAGAGCTTGGACTTCTTTGTCCTCTTCCGGTGCTTCAAAACTCTCTTCGCTGACGACTTTTAACTTGGCGAGCCAATCTAAACCTCGTATATGAACTTTCAGCCATTCATGGTAACCACCAATGATGCCATTACGAATGCCCCTAATTTCTTGATCTTTCCTTAACGGGGTTTCCCATGCCTTATGGATTCTTTGTATAGCCTTGAAATTTTGTGCACCGAAATCCCTCACAAGGAAAGGAGACACGCTTTCTTCCATCGGTGCTCCCCTCATGGGGTACCCTAGTTGTCTTATAGCGAGCGCGGGATTGTAGTTAATACAACCCCTCGTTCCTATCAGCGGAATGTTTGGGTACCCTCCACATGAGAAAAGGACTCCCTCCTTTCCTTCCTTCCATCGGGGGAACCAATTGATTGTTCTACCTCCTATCCCAGCCAAAAGCTGGTCCCAATCTATTCTCCTCTTTTCAGTACACGAGTGATGACTCTGGAGTGGACATGGATGCCTTGTGTCTTGCTGGAACAAGTGTGAAACCAACCAAACACAGAGGGCGGGCAAGCAACAGATGATCCGTGCGCTGCTCTTTTCGCACCTTCGGTTAAATGTGTCAAATAAATCTGCCAAGACAGCCACCACCGGACTTTCCTTGCTATGGTGGTATGCAAGGAAAGCGTCAATTGCTGCTAGGTCCACCAAACCATCTACGTTTGGAAAGAGGACAACCCCAAAAATTAGCAAAGGCAACACATCCATAAACGGGACCCAATCTCCTTGATTGGCCATACCCCTCGCCTTGTCTTCTAGGTACCTCCGTGGTAGGCCCACTATGCCGTTCCGAGTCTGTTTTATGCGGTCCAAACCTCTTGCTGAATCCTTGACCACAGTTGCAATTCTGCTCAGAGAGGGGAGACACCCGGAGGAAAGGTATGGTTTTCTTCCCCCGAGAGGACATCCTAGAATTTCCTCAAATTCTTCAATGGTTGGTACCAATTGGAAGTCTCCGAACGTGAAGCATCTCAAAGGCTGGTCGTAGTATTGGGTGAGTGATGCAATGGCTTCTATGGATATCTCTGCTATGGTCAACTCTAAGATCTTTCCGTAAATCTTGCGGAAGGCTTGCATTTGGAGAGGTTCCATCAACCGCCCTAATTCCTTGATGCTGGTGGTATCTAGGCTTTTAACCTTGACTTGGTAAAACCTCTTGCCTGTTTGATTTGTCCCCATGCTTTACTAAAGTGAGACAAAAAGCTGGCGCAAATCAAAACTCCGATATCTCATGGGTGGAATGGATGAATGCATGAAGGAATGCATATGACACAGCTGTAATTTAAGAATGCGGGTGCCCGGGACATTGTCTCCTTTTTAGACACAACGTCTAGGGGTAGCAAAGTGCCCCAACGTATGTATTTAAAACGGTGACCCGGACCCTCCATTGATTTGTCTATAGAGGGGATCAAGACAGAACCCCTATGCGATGCATATGCAAAAGGTGCAATAGCATGACAATATTCACTGAACATAAGCAAAAGGGTATATGATATTTATGCATGGCAGTGTGAAAAATGGCACGCAGCGTGTTTGCTCCGTGCCCCTATTTAAGGGACCTATAAGGGAGAGAACTAACTAGGCATTTAGCAATAACCCCCAAGGTAGTCATATCTCTCTTGATAGTTTCTAGAGATATTATCCCCTTCGAAGAACATACGACAGCAGTAGGGACTACTAGCAACAATATGTTTTCAAAGAGGAAAACTCTAGATGAGGGTTCACTGTAATCAAGCAAGTCGGAGACCTAGCATGATCACAGATCCATCTCCACTCCTTATGCTCCCATGAACCCGGGTATAGGGCCCCTTTTTTCAACTCACAGTGTGTGCAAATAGTGTTGGTGTTTGTGTGCATCAAATGAATAAATATTTACCTCATGCATACATTTTAAAACGCACTAAAAGCAACAAAGATTTTATATACACAAGAACATAATGAAGGGAAACCAACAAAGGAGTAAGTCATGGTAAAGCATTGCACAAGATTAAATGGCCTAACTCTCTAAAAACTGTCCCCAGTAGAGTCGCCAACTGTCGCAACCTACCCTTCGGCGGGAGGGCGACGCGTGACTCGCGGGATGCGTGTTCCACGAAGGGAATACGCGCGGAGTCGCCACCAACGTTTATTTGAGGAAAACGTCGGAAAAACCGGAAAAGACGCGATCTACAAACTTTTAAGTGAAAGGTTCAGGAGTTGTATTTACACACGGGGAAGGTATTAGCACCCCACACGTCCGTCCCAAGGGACGGCAGCCTTTAATCGAATGTGCAAACATGACTTTGATTTTTTATGTTCCCTTTTTATGTCTTTATATCCTTTATACCCTTTTTATATTTTTTCTATTTTTGTGGTCGACAAGGGTGTTTCCCTTTGCTCCTACGTATTCCTCAATTGCGATGAGGAAATCAGACCTACGTAGTTCTTTTTTATCAAGTGATTCTTTCTTACTTAAAAGGTGATCATTTTAAGGCGTTGGACCTTGAGAATGATCCATTTTAGTTAGTAAGAAATTGAAATGACAAACTTCAAAAACCTATTTTTATGGACGAGCTTGACTAGGCGAGTTGATTTTAGCCTTAGTTTCACTTTAGTTATTAGTCAATTCAATTAAGAATGAGAAATCCCAAAGAGAAAACGTCCGATTGATTTTCCGCTTTATTTTACTAAAAGACGTTTTTTTATTATTATATTATTATTATTTTACCTCTTTTTTTGATTTCCAACATGGTTACGGCACGACCGAACGGTCGGAATTCATTTTAACCGAAGTTAACGGATAATACAATTCAAACGATCGGTGGAAATTTATTTTATTTTTAGGTTAAGCGAGAAATGACTTAAATAAAATGGCTTAAGCACGTCAAAAGGGGGTATAAAAAGTTAATGAAACGAGAATAAAAATACACGAAACACAATATGGACCACCACGGGTACATAGAATGAATCGAAAAGCTTGGTTCGAGGTACTTACCCGTTGAAGATCGAAGAACGATGAAGAACGAATGAAGAACGTCGAAGAACGGTCGAAACCTTCGCGAAATTCCTTACGGAAACGTTTCGGAAGCGCCTCGGCTTGGATTTTCTTCACGGAAACAATTTTTCCAAGCAAATTCGAAAGAGAGAGAAGTGCCTCAGGGGCTGAACCCTTTTTCACTTCACTTCTCCCCCTATTTATAGAAAATTGGGGGAGAAGCTTGCCACCCAGCTCGCCCAGGCGAGCAGGGTTGCTTCCTCCAGAAGCAACAGCCTTCTGGAGGAATCTTCTAGAAGTGGGCCTGGTTGCTATTTGCACCCCCATTTTTACTAAGTACACCCCCTGCCTTTTTTTGGTGATTCTTTTTTCGTAAAGTTACGGAAACTTACGAATTTCGTAACGATACTTGTTTTCTTTCCGTAATGTTACGGAACCTTGTGGATTACATAATCATCCCCTTTTTGACTTACAGAATGTTACGAAACCTCACTAATTGTGCAACGATGCTTCCATTTGATTTCCGGTGTGTCACGGAACCTTACGGATTGTGCATCAATATTTTCTTTTGTGTTTCGGCACGTCCCGGAATTTCACAAATTGCCTAATGATGGGTGCCAAGCACCTTACAAGGACCAAACAAAGGTCGCATGTCATCAAGCAAAGGTCCCCGGACGAAATTAGGGTATGACACTTATGCTTCAGTTGTTGGGAGCCTCATGTATGTTCAAGTGTGCACAAGGCCTAACATTGCTTTTGCAGTTGGAATGCTAGGAAGATATCAAAGTAATCCAGGTATTGATCATTGGAGAGCTGCTAAGAAAGTGATGAGGTACCTTTAGGGGATCAAAAATTAAATGCTTATGTATAGACAAACAAACAATCTAGATGTGATTGGTTATTTAGACTCAGACTTTGTTGGCTGTGTTGACTCTCGCAAATCAACATCTAGGTACATTTTCATGATGGCTGGTGGAGCTATTTCATGGAGGAGTGTTAAGCAGACTTTGACTGCTACTTCTACCATGGAAGCTGAGTTTGTCTCTTGTTTTGAGGCTACATCACATGGTGTATGGCTTAAGAGTTTCATTTCTAGGCTGAAGATAGTTGATACTATTTCAAGGCCTTTGAGAATTTTCTGTGATAACTCAGCTACTGTCTTTATGACTAAGAATAACAAAAGTGGAAGTCGAAGTAAGCACATTAACATTAAGTACTTAGCCATTAGAGAAAAAGTAAAAGACAAGAAAGTGGTCATTGAGCATATAAGTACTGAGTTGATGATCGTTGATCCTTTAACTAAAGGCATGCCACCGTTTAAATTTAAGGATCATGTAGAAAGAATGGGACTTGGTTCCACTTTTTGATTGTATACATACATGTTAAAATTGAAACTTCTATATTGTGATGTTTTCTCATATTTAGGTGCATATTTATTTATTTGAGAAAAATTATATTTTGGACCAAGAATAAACATTGGGTTTATTCATTAAGTTTTATTACCACTTTGAGTATATTGCCTGGGAAATAGAGCATATTGTAATACATGGATGATATTACTCGTTATCAGAGGAACTATCACTATGATTCATATATTCATTTCTTGAGAAGATTGAGCATTGACTTAATCATTTAGTCAAAATGTTTGGACCAAGTGGGAGAATGTAATAATTTTGGTCTAAACATTTTGGAAAATGAAAAGCTCCATCAGTTTTGAAATTGAGAAGCCAAATTAAATGGCTACTAATGGATGGTAATGACCACTAATGAGTGGTAATGGCTACTAAATGCATTCTTGATGGTAGAATGCCTATATATAACACATGTATTTGGTCCCTGAGTTCATCTCTTCTAATTCATCTGATACACCATATAGAGAGAGAGAGTGTGTGTGAGAGCTTGGAAGAACCAAAACAAGGCAACTCTTTCGTGGCAATGGCTGGAGGTATAATTTGATTTTTGTTTTTCCATATTTTTTTAATGACTTGTGTTTCTTTTTGTAGTTTGTATTGTAACATCACAGGTTAAAAAATTTAGTCTAATAACAACCTCTCGAGCAATAGTGGCAGAATGTTGTATTAGTTGTTGCACAATAGATAAAATAACAGAAACCCGAATGTCTGGCCATACAAATTTTGCAAGCTCTCCACATGATTGACCAACAACTAGTCTATGTTCCTCGTACATGTGATTTATCTAGAATGCATAACAATAAAACAAAAAACTAAAAGCTTGGTTCCAAGGTCAAAATGACAAACAGAAGTAAAACATTATGGCCAGAATATACTTGTTCGCAACATCATCATAAATAATGTTTATGTTCTCATTTCTCCAACATTATTCAAAAATTTCTAGGTTTAGGATTTCCTATATTCTTTTCCAAGTACCGTTCAACTTCCATTTGCAATTTGTTAATTTCTTCTTTGTACTTATCTATGTTGGATCAAGTGGCCTCAGAATAATTAAGAATGGGAGGTTGAATTAATTATTCCTAAACCTTTACTAATTAAAAATTTACTCTTCTAAGGATTTTACTATGTTGTTAAGTGAATAAGGAGTAGAAGAGAAACTTAACCAAAAGTAAAAGCGGAAATTAAAAATGCACAGCGGAAATTAAAAGAGTAGGGAAGAAGGAGACAAACACACAAGAGTTTTTATACTGGTTCGGCAACAACCCGTGCCTACATCCAGTCCCCAAGCGACCTGCGGTCCTTGAGATTTCTTTTACAACCTTGTAAAAATCCTTTTACAAGCAAAGATCCACAAGGGATGTACCCTCCCTTGTTCTCTTTGAACAACCTAGTGGATGTACCCTCCACTAGAACTGATCCACAAGAGATGTACCCTCTCTTGTTCTCAGTCAAACCCAAGTAGATGCACCCTCTACTTGTACCGCAAAGGATGTACCCTCCAATGTGTTAAGACCAAGTTCTCACGCGGTTAAACCTTTGAAACTTTGTGAATGGGGATACAAAAGAATTCTCAGGCGGTTAGTCCTTTAAAATCTTTTGTATATGGGAAAAGGAAGAATCAAAAGAATTCTTAGACTGTGTCATTTTGAATTCTTTGACAAGAGAGAAGGGAGACACAAAAGAATTCAGGCGGTTAGTCCTTTGTTCTTTTGGAAAAGGGAGAAGAGAGACACAAAAATAATTCAGGCGGTTAGTCCTTGGCGAATTCTTTTTGGCAAAGGGAGAAGGGAATGAAAAAGATGAATAACACAAGTTTTGTTTTCAAGGTTTGGAAAACCAGAAAACTTAAGAAAGCTTTTGCAAAGGAAGAAGAAGAAGAAGTTCAAAGAGATTCAAGGGTTGTAAAGGATTGTAATGATTGTTTTGAATGAATTTAAAATGAAAATCAAGGTCTTGCTTTTATAGACTCTTCATGTCTGGTCAAGAAAACCATTAGAAGAGTTATGACCTTTAGAAAAACTTGACAACCATTGGAAAAGTTACATCTTTTGATTTTTGTTCAAAACTTATCACTGGTAATCGATTACCAAATCATTGTAATCGAATACACAAAGCATTTTTGTGAAAGGATGTGACTCTTCACATTTGAATTTGAATTTCAACGTTCAAGCACACTGGTAATTGATTACCAAAACATTGTAATCGATTACAAAATTTTGAAATCAATTGGAACATTGTAAATTCAGTTGAAAGCTTTTTGAAAACCATTTTGCTACTGGTAATCGATTACAACAATCTGGTAATCGATTACCAGAGAGTAAAACCTCTTTGGTAAACATGTTTTGAGAAAAATCCATGTGCTACTCAATTTTTGAAAAAACTTTTTCATACTTATCTTGATTAATTCTTCTCTTTATTCTTGAATCTTGAGTCGTGAATCTTGATCTTGATTCTTGGAAGCTTGAACCTTGAATCTTGATTCTTGATTCTTGAAATCAAATTTCCTCTTGAACCTTGAAATGTTCTTGATTCAATCTTGAACATCTTGAACTCATTCTTTGATTCTTGAGATCATCATCTTTGTTATCATGAAGTGTTCTTGACCTTTGAGCTTTTTATCATCACCTTTGTTATCATCAAAACTTCTTTGAATCAATCTTGATTCATCATGAAGCTTGCTTCTACAATCTCCCCCTTTTTGATGATGACAACTTCTGAAATCAAGAAACACACACACACACACACACACACACACATTTTCCTTGTCGATCACTTTCTTAAATTTCCATTCCCCCCCTTTGTTTTTGAATTTATGCTTCTCTTAAAATTAAGTTGATTACTCATGTGAGTTCTTGATTTAATCCCTATTTCTCAACCCTTTTGGCATCAACAAAAAGCCAAAGTGCGTAACAAGTTTGAAGCATACAAATACAACGAAGCATCCATACAATATTCATGGGAAAAATATTAACCAAATCATGCAGCACGAATCATGAAGCAAGAACCATGAATAGATCAAATATAAAATCCACATAGTCAAATAACATAATTAATATTTGTTCAAACATACCATGCAAATAAAGAAATAGTAAATTGTTCAAATATCATAATAAAATAGATTATTTGGATAAGTCACTAACATCTATTAGCCCTAATTCTCTTCTAATGTTGTAGAAGGTATCTTTACTCAGTGGTTTTGTAAAGATGACTGCAAGTTGATTTTTAGTATCTACAAATTCTAAAACAACATCACCTTTTAGAACATGATCTCTAATAAAATGATGCCTAATTTCTATATGCTTGGTTCTAGAGTGAAGAACTAGATTTTTAGATATGTTTATGGCACTTGTGTTATCACATTTTATGGGAATGTGATCTAATACTATTCCATAATCAGATAGTTGTTGCTTCATCCACAAAATCTGTGTACAACAACTACCGGTAGAAATATATTCTGCTTCTGTTGTGGATAATGCTACACTATTTTGTTTCTTGCTATTCCAAGAAACAAGTGCAGACCCTATGAATTGACATATACCACTAGTACTTTTCCTATCTGTTTTTGATCCAACAAAATCTAAATTTGAGTATCCTACTAGATTGCATAAAGAATTCTTAGGGTACCATAATCCTAAACTAACGGTTCCTACTAGATATCTTATGATTCTTTTTACTGCCATTAAATGTGAAAACTTTGGATTTGATTGAAATCTTGCACACATGCATACACTAAACATAATATCTGGCCTACTTGCAAATAAGTAAAGTAGAGATCCAATCATACCTCTGTATTGCTTTGGATCAACAGGTTGATCGGATTCATCTTTGTCAAGATAACAACTTGTATTCATAGGAGTAGCCAAGTGTTTTGAGTTTTCCATTCCAAATCTCTTAATGAGTTCTTTGCAATACTTTGCTTGATTGACAAAGATCCCATCATTTGTTTGTTTGATTTGTAGTCCAAGAAAGTAATTTAACTCACCCGTCATGGACATCTCAAACTCACTTTGCATATCAATAGAAAACTCCTTGCACAAAGATTCATTAGTAGATCCAAAAATTATATCATCAACATAAATTTGTACCAACAAGATATCATTATCCTTTTTTTTATGAATAAGGTGGTATCCACTTTCCCTCTAGTAAAATTCTTTTCTAATAGGAATTTACTTAATCTTTCATACCATGCCCTAGGTGATTTTTTTAAGCCATAAAGTGCCTTCTTTAATCTATAGACATGGTCTAGTTTTTGTGAGTCTTCAAACCCAGGAGGTTGTTCCATATATACCTCTTCCTGAATTAGACCATTTAAGAAAGCACTCTTGACATCCATTTGATATAGTTTAAAATTCATAATAGATGCATATGCTAATAACATCCTAATGGCTTCTAATCTAGCTACAGGTGCAAAAGTTTATTCATAGTCTATACCTTCTTCTTGGTTATATCCTTTTGCTACAAGTCTAGCTTTATTCCTAATTACTATACCATTTTCATCCAATTTATTTCTAAATATCCACTTAGTTCCTATGATTGGATAATCTGAAGGTTTTTCTACTAATTCCCATACATCATTTCTTTCAAATTGATTTAATTCTTCTTGCATAGCTACTATCCAATGGTCATCTATAATAGCTTCCTTAAATTTTTTCGGTTCTATTAATGAAACAAATGCCATATTATTGCATAAATCTTTAAGAGAGTGTCTAGTTGTTACCCCTTTTGAGATATCACCGATGATGTTGTCAAGAGGATGATTTCTTGAAGTTTTCCATTCTTTGGGAAGATTATCATTTTCTTGTGTTGTGTCATCTTGATCATCCTTGTCTTCATCATCTCTTTTTCTTTTCAGATTTCTTTCTTCATTTTGTGTATCTTCCAAAGTATCTGCAATATCATCAAGAAACTCCTTTCTCGGGGAGGTAATATTATTTTCATCAAAAGTAACATGTATTGACTCCTTAATTGTCATGGTTCTTTTGTTGTATATTCTGAATGCTTTACTATCTAAGGAATACCCAAGGAAGATACCCTCATCTGCCTTAGCATCAAACTTTCCTAGGCTTTCTTTACCATTGTTTAGAACAAAACATTTACATCCAAAAACATGTAAATGTGCAATGTTTGGTTTTCTATTGTTGAAAAGTTCATATGGGGTTTTCTTAAGAATGGGTCTGATTAAGGCTCTGTTCATAATATAACATGCGGTGTTAACCGCTTCTGCCCAAAAGTATTTTGGAAGAGGTGTGTCATTTAAAAGAGTTCTAGCAATTTCTTCTAGGACTCTATTTTTCCTTTCTACTACTCCATTTTGTTGGGGTGTCCTAGGTGCAGAAAAGTTGTGTTCCATGCCATATTCATCACAAAACATTTCAAAATCATTGCTTTCAAATTCACCTCCATGATCACTTCTGATGGAGATAATTTTGAGATTCTTTTTGTTTTGAATGACTTTGGCAAGTCTTCTAAATGCATGAAATGCATCATTTTTATGAGTAAGAAATAAAGTCCAAGTATACCTAGAATAGTCATCAACAATTACTAATGCATAGTAACTTCCACCAAAACTCATGACCCTAGATGGTCCAAACAAATCCATGTGTAATAATTGCAATGGTTGAGTGGTGGAAACAATATTTTTAGATTTAAAAGATACTTTTGTTTGTTTACCTTTTTGGCATGCATCACATAACTTATCTTTTTCAAATTTTAATTTAGGCAAACCAATAACTAGATCTTTTGAAATTAATCTATTTAGATGATCCATGTTTATATGAGCAATTCTCTTATGCCATAACCATAGATCACAATCTTTACTTAAAAAGCATCTATCATTTTCAGATTTTTGTTTTAAATCAATCATGTAAACATTATTTTCTCTAAAACCTATATGTTCAATATCTTTGTCATGCTCATGCTTAATAACACATTTTTCAGAATCAAAAGATACTTTATATCCTCTATCACATAATTGACTAACACTTAATAATCTATGCTTCAAACCTTCTACAAGCAACACATTTTCAATAGTTGTAGAAGAACTCGTACCTATTTTACCGACTCCAATAATTTTGCCTTTGTTGTTGTCGCCATATGTAACGTGTCCACTTTTCTTGGGGGAAATGGTTGTGAATTTGGATACATCTCCCGTCATGTGCTTGGAACATCCACTGTCTATGTACCATTTCTTCCTTACAGAATCTTCTTTGTTATTTTCATGACATTTTGTCATGAGACACAAGTAGGCTTGGTCTTCATCATAATCTTGAAATGATTTCAGATTTGACCTGTTCCTGAAAATACTTTTGAAAAACAGAGAATTTAAAGAGGCCATGAATCTTGAAGTGGTTAAACTTTCTACAAGAAAACTGGCTCTGATACCACTTGTAGGATCAGAATAATTAAGAAGGGGGGGTTGAATTAATTATTCCTAAACCTTTACCAATTAAAAATTTACACTTCTAAGTTTTTTACTATGTTGTTAAGTGAATAAGGAGTAGAAGAGAAACTTAACCAAAAGTAAAAGTGGAAATTAAAAATGCACAACGGAAATTAAAAGAGTAGGGAAGAAGGAGACAACACAAGAGTTTTTATACTGGTTCGGCAACAACCCGTGCCTACATCCAGTCCCCAAGCGACCTGCGGTCCTTGAGATTTCTTTTCCAACCTTGTAAAAATCCTTTTACAAGCAAAGATCCACAAGGGATGTACCCTCCCTTGTTCTCTTTGAACAACCTAGTGGATGTACCCTCCACTAGAACTGATCCACAAGAGATGTACCCTCTCTTGTTCTCAGTCAAACCCAAGTAGATTTACCCTCTACTTGTACCACAAAGGATGTACCCTCCAATGTGTTAAGACCAAGTTCTCACGCGGTTAAACCTTTGAAACTTTGTGAATGGGGATACAAAAGAATTCTCAGGCGGTTAGTCCTTTGAAATATTTTGTATATTGGAAAGGGAAGAATCAAAAGAATTCTCAGACTGTGTCGTTTTGAATTCTTTGACTAGGGAGAAGGGAGACACAAAAGAATTCAGGCGGTTAGTCCTTTAATCTTTTGGAAAAGGGAGAAGAGAGACACAAAAAGAATTCAGGCGGTTAGTCCTTGGCGAATTCTTTTTGGCAAAGGGAGAAGGGAATGAAAAAGATTAATAGCACAAGTTTTGTTTTCAAGGTTTGGAAAACCAGAAAACTTAAGAAAGCTTTTGCAAAGGAAGAAGAAGAAGAAGTTCAAAGAGATTCAAGGGTTGTAAAGGATTGTAATGATTGTTCTGAATGAATTGAATGAATTTAAAATGCAAATCAAGGTCTTGCTTTTATAGACTCTTCATGTCAGGTCAAGAAAACCATTAGAAGAGTTATGACCTTTAGAAAAACTTGAAAACCATTGGAAGAGTTACATCTTTTGATTTTTGTTCAAAACTTATCACTGATAATCGATTACCAAATCATTGTAATCGAATACACAAAGCATTTTGGTGAAAGGATGTGACTCTTCACATTTGAATTTGAATTTCAACATTCAAGCACATTGGTAATTGATTACCAAAACATTGTAATCGATTACAACATTTTGAAATCAATTGGAACATTGTAAATTCAGTTGAAAGCTTTTTGAAAACCATTTTTCTACTGGTAATCGATTACAACAATCTGGTAATCGATTACCAGAGAGTAAAAACTCTTTGGTAAACATGTTTTGAGAAAAATCCATGTGCTACTCAGTTTTTGAAAAAACTTTTTCATACTTGTCTTGATTAATTCTTCTCTTGATTCTTGAATCTTGAGTCTTGAATCTTGATCTTGATTCTTGGAAGCTTGAACCTTGAATCTTGATTCTTGATTCTTGAAATCAAATTTCGTCTTGAAACTTGAAATGTTCGTGATTCAATCTTGATCATCTTGAACTCATTCTTTGATTCTTGAGATCATCATCTTTGTTATCATGAAGTGTTCTTGACCTTTGAGCTTTTTGTCATCACCTTTGTTATCATCAAAACTTCTTTGGATCAATCTTGATTCATCATGAAGCTTGCTTCTACAATCTAAAGACACAGGTTGAAAATTGTCAACATTTGTAACAACCAGATTATTTCCAGAGCTCGACCCTTCAATACTCATTTTAAGCTTACTGATCTCAACTCTGCTAGCATAGAGAAAATTAGAATATCTACGAGATGAAAAGCACAGAATAGCAGCAAAACATTGGTTATATTTCTCCTTCTTAGTAGAAACTAAAGAAAGAAAGGGGAAAAAGACATATATCCTTCTCATGACAACATCAAGTGGCGCCAAATAACAAGACGAACATAAATAGAAGGAATCACAAGTTCATGCATTACATGTCATAGGATACGATTCTTTTTTCTTTTTTGGGTAACAAAAATTGAAGGACTACAAGTTTGTTTGCAATATTTCAATTTTCAAGAGGTAATACTTCAATATAGAGTTCAAGGCACAACAAAGCTAAATTCTTTCAAATGCATGATAAAACAAGTAATCAATGGGAGAACTACTACTTAATATATTTCCAATTTACACTGAATGAACCAAATAAATGCCTAATCAATTATTTTTAATGTTTTCAATCATTTTTTAGTTCATCATGTTAAATTGGAAATATATGTTGGTAAAGATATCATAAATTGTAATCCTCCCATAAATGTATACCAAATGATAAAAACCCGAGTGGCATGTATTTGAATATTGGCAGTTGATGAAAGTCTCAATAACTTCTTAGCCTCATATTCTTCGAGAAATGGCTTATACATTGACTAGAATAAATCAAACTGCCCAATAACAATCTTTTTCACCTGGATAGATTGTGAAAAAAAGGAACCTCAGTAAAAACATAAGGAAAAAGGACACATATATGAAAAAAAAAAAGAAATTAACATTTCATATAACATTCCACTTAAGTAGCAACAAAGGAATACCTCATTTTTATCCTCAGCTAATAACATCCATATATGAAATGTGTATGAGAGACTACATACTTTGGCATATAGATCTTCCTGCATGGATGTGGTTCAATCATTTCAATTGTTCCAACTCTCAAAGTAAACAATTTAGTAAGAAAGAAGTATACCTCTGTGAATTGTGATGGAAGCAGGACTAGAGTAGTTGACACTACAACTCTCAAGTTAACAGATTTGATGTTGTTGACATCTAAAGTATCGACGACAATATGAACCTGAACGAAACACGTCCAAAAACATAGGGAAAAGAAATAGGCCTCAATTATGGATTCAAATTATCAGGAAAATTGAAGACAGACAAACTAAGATAGATATGTGACACTAGCCCAGGAAAAGTGTTTCATGAACTATGGTACACTTTGGTATATATGTTGTATGCAGTACAAGACTTTTTGTGATATGAGGTACAAGGCATAGATTTACATGGCTATTTAGGAGCAAAATTAACCGACAATCGGATTACCACATATAAACTTCCAATAATTGAATAGGCTCATTTGCTTATTTTAAAACTCATGGTCCATAATTTCTTTTATTAGTGTAATTGCAATGCCTTTCGATTTTCTTTTTTTCTTTTTTTTTTGTCCTCCTCTATATGTTACTAGTGTTCCTCTGTATATCTACCTTCATTGCTACTTCATGACGACAGTCTGTGAATAAGAGGTGAATCACAACGCTTAAAAGTACTTACTATACAAATGGTCCTACTTGAACACGAGAAAATATAAATTAGCAAACATGCCAAAAATAAAATATCTATTTCTTTTATTCAGAGATTATTTGATGATATTGATATATGAAAATTAAGAATCTAGCTTACTGCTGACGAAACATCAATAATCAAATGATCCTAAACATGAAGAGGAAAATAGAGGGTAACATACTGATTTCTGTAACCGACCCCACAAGTAGAATTTCTCCCAATATTGTACATCTTGAAGTAAGTCATGCATTTGTACAACCCCATACTTGAACAGCTACATAAATTTGCTTATAGAGACAAGGAACCATGAAAAATGTAATCTTGATTTAACAAATCAGCAAAAAAGCATGTTATGGAAACTAAAAAATATCCCACGATTCTAAATAAAATGTTTTGGAAGGTGAGTTTGCTAAAAATGGAGGGTAACCAAGTATTACTAAAGCAAATGTATATTATTGCTAAAATAAATGTGAACTGACCATAATTGTTTGTTATCAATATACAATGAAAATGTTTAGTTAGAAAGAAAAATGTTCCTATGTCATCTAAATTTTTCTAAATTCCATGTTTTTAATTTGGAGAAAATATGTTGCCTATTTGTTGTGAAGTGTTGTCATGGTCTCTTTGTCTAACGGTGTTCCATCACAAAACCACTGCAAAATTGTAAATATCAAATGATTGATGTACATAAAACATTGGAATTAGAGTTTCATATGAAAGTAAAAATTAAAACGTGTTATAGTAAACATACCCTATTCCATTCATTCTTCAAATCGCCGCTCACTATGCACCACATCCAATGCATGACATAATATCCACATTCGTAGCCTTCGGTTTGAACATGACTCTAAATGCAATATCAAATATGTTTACTTAAGGTAGTTATTTCAAAGTAACACACGACAGTAATTGGAGATGGATATATTGATTTGATATAATGACATACCTTTGGTTCAATCCACCAAGGCACAACTTGATCTAGCTTTCCTTCCAAAGTAGTGGTTAATGTCTTCATTGCACTAGTTTAAAAATAACTTAACATATATAATCAAATAATCATTGTGTTTATACACTACAATTTCTATACAATAATTGACTTATAATGTTAAAACTAACTTGTTCACTGCAGTCTTGATGTTAACATCAAGCTTCTTATGCAAAGAACAAAACCAAACAACAATATTGTCCCGTGGACACAGAACAACAAGTTGCCAATGTGCCCTGAAGACGAAAAACATTAGTTAGGCAACAATAATGCACATAATATCCATATTGTACAACATCAATTCAACTTATTGATTCAGGTAAGCTCCCAAGTACACTTCTCGTTGTGATTCTGTGACCCATGTTTGAATGTAATGTTGACATTCTTCACGTTTGTTCTTTACGTTGTGTATAGACTGAGGTTCAAGGAAACCATACAGTGATCCATAACCTAAGCTTGTACTCCAATCATTCATAAACCTGTTTCAAACATTTGACATAAATATTGTTAATGGTATATTTTAACCAAGTTACATTATCAGTTCACAAATGAAACATCTGCTAAACCAAATTTACTTACATTAGTATGGATATGTTCAAACACTTGTTACCTAAAATTATCTTAGTAACATCTGCATGTGTGATGAAAAAGCCATCTTTGACATTAGGTATCCCAAATTTTGTCCCATCCCACTGCAACTCAATTGGCTTTAGGTAAATATCAAAAATTTCTTTACCAATTTTCCCAATGGATCAACTGCAGCCACTACATTGTCCATTGTAGCAGATTTAACTGGTTTCGGCAAACGCTTCTATGAATCCCACATGGTTAACGAAAATATCAATTACGCTAATTTTTTTAACAATGCGACTAAAATTAATATTCAGAGGCAAAACTAAATACCTCATCAGATATGGGTTTCACAAGATGTGTCGGCCACCCCCACGAATGTGCCAACGGCCTACCTCACAAACTAAATTTATGATGTCGAGAAAGGGAGTTGAGCATCACCATGGTAAACTTTGACACCATGGTAAATTTGCATAAGGGACATTGTGTATCGTGGACATACTATCATACACTTTTCCCTATGCCACTAGTCAAGTAGATAGGTCAACAACTACATACAAGCCCATGGCATCAGCGTGCACATCAGAAGTCTCTTTACCTAATGGATTTGTGTCAGTTTCAGCACAACTCCCCTTCATGCTCACACGTGCAGCTAATACTTGCGTATCCAATGGCTAAAGTAAGGGTGAGTGTTGTGATACAATTTAGGATAACTCCAATTTGATTGCTTGTTTCACCTCTTGTTTAATTATCTCCAAAGTGCGTTTGTTTTCCTTTTCTACCTTCCTCCTCCACGCTTCTTGTAGGTTCTTGTTTTCTTCTTCTACTTCTTTCCTCCATTCTTTCTTCAAGTTACCGATGATTTCAGCCAATTGTTGTTGAGTGATTGATGCAGAGGAAGTGTTGGAGCCACATGATACCTGTCCAAAGTACTTGCTGATTGTCACACCTGCCACCGCCACACGTACGCGACCTAGATGCTCTGGTCGGCCAATAGTAGTGTTCAATTTGTCCTCACAACCATGCAGAACAAAGCTGCCATGCGTTGTCTACTCTTCTAAAGAGTCATGTGAACAACACAACATGAACTTACAATCCAACGGAGATTCTTATTATACAATTAATTAAGTCCCACTGTCAAATGCCAAGGTAATTACTCATAATTTTGTCTGATATTTGTTGGGCTGCTGTAGAGGTCATCTAGCCATATCGCTTTGTGTGGGCCATCTTCCACTTGACATGTCTAGAAACAGGGGATGGTGGGTCGACACTCACTGACGAATTTTCAGTAAATTCAGCTTGGTGTTCTCATGTATTCCTTTTCTCGTCCATTAATTTTTTTTCAAGTAGTTCATAACCCCCACGAAACAGTAAGTGCGGATAGTCATTGTATTTTTGAATTTCCTGGGCCTTTTTTCTGTATTCCCTTACAAAAAAACAAAAACATTTTCTTCAAATTAGTAAATACAAATATGTTAACAAATTCAATTCTACATACAAAACTAACTAGTAAAATAAACTTGCCAATTAGGGGTTTGGCGGCTTTTTGCAAATTCGGCCCAAGTTGTTGCATCAATACCATACTTAATAGAAAGATCATCTTTTTGTTGACCCTCACTGTCAGCATAAACATATTTTATCGTCAAGGGAGGATTTAAATTGCCTCCATCGAGTAGCGACTGTTAACATCACCTTCTTTTTCGCACTATCACCTTCGAGGATGTCAAATTTTCCCTCCAAATCGAAATTGTTAAGTAACAGTTAGTGAATAATAATATTTTGAAAATAATTATATGAAATCATATACAAATGTCAACTTAAATATGGACTTACCAAAATGTCATCCCATATTAGATTCTTTAAATATTCTGGTACAACATTCCAATTGGAGTGGACAATAGGAATTTTTTCTCACGCTACAACCCCCAGATAACTATGAAAGTTTTCTTTATGGGGGCTTGATCCTCTCCTAGTGGTAGGATTGACGTTAACTGTTGGCCGTGGCTGATCCAAGCTTCGAACAATCAACCTTCTCAGTCGAGTGGATTGTCTAGTCCTTCTAGACGTAGCATCCAAATGAAGATTTGAATGTGGAGGGGAGCTTGGGGTGTTGTCATGAGTTTGCACAATTCAAACAAATTAAGTTAGGACATAATCAGTTATATAAACAACATATAAGCATTAAGTTGTAAATATTCAAATACATAAATGTATTACAATTATGCGACATGTTATATACATTACTTTGTTCATAAGCAGTTACGTAGGAATATTCTCCCATAAACCTTCATCATGATCATTACGATTTGCATGTACATCATCCTCCTGATCTTCAACATTTATGAAAGGCATTTGTTGACAGAAAGCTGGCATCTCACTGATATCCAGTGATGAACCATCAATATGGTGACTGATAGAAATTGTTCTCCCTTGTAGAACCATTGACCATCTCGAGTCGCACGGATCTTGGACTTAAAATACTTGTCTAGCTTGCACTGCCATGATGAATGGGTCATCGTTGTAACCAACCTTTTGAAGATCTACCAAAGTAAATCTCATTTTGTCTTTGCGTACTTCGGTATTTACATTTACCCACTGACACTTGAACATGGGCACTCTAAATTCACCGTAATCAAGCTCCCAAATATCTTCAATGACTCCATAGTAAGGCATGGAGGCTTGAATCGGATTATTATTAGAAGCACTACAAAAGTAATCTGAATGAACGTCAACACTCACCCCACTGTTTTGCATGCTACTTTTTCCATCATGTGACTTTGTGTAGAAAGAATAGTCATTGATATCATATCCCTGCCAAGTTGGAACATTGAGATTTGGACCAACAGCTAACAATCTTAGTGTCTTCGAAGCACTGTCATCTGCGAAGATTGTTTCTCTAAACCAGTTGATGAAAGTTATTTTGTGCTCTCGCAACAACCTCATCTTGTTCATTTTTCGGTGAGTATTTGAGACATGTTTTTTGTGAGAATCTATGTACGGGATGACCTCTATTGTGTTGTTTAGTACATATAGATGAGCTTGTGACAGTTGCTACCGATCCATGGTTACAACATTAAATCCTCGTGTACCCCTACCTTGAGTCGTGGAGTCATGACGACTTTGAGGAACCCCGACTGGGGTAGTGGTATTTATATACTCTGAGCAAAATTCAATAACTTCTTCAGCAACGTATCTTTCAACAATGCTTGCTTCTGGTCAATAATGCTTCTTTGTATATCCTTTCAACACCTTTATGTAGCGCTCAATCGGATACATCCAACGTAAAAAAATAAGCCCACAGAACCGAATCTCCCCCACCAAATGAACAATTAAGTGAATCATGATGTCAAAAATGACGGGGGAAAATACATCTCCAATTCACATAGGATGATCGAAGCTTCATTCTCCAAATTATCTAACAGTTGAGGGTCAATAACCTTGCTACATATAGCATTAAAGAAAAAACACAAGCGAGTTATGACAACCCTAACTTTTTTAGGCAAGATACCATGAACAGCTACTGGCAAGAGTTATTGCATTAATACGTGACAATCATGAGATTTCAAGCCAACCAATTTCAAATCCTTAACTGACACAAGGCTTTTGATATTTGAAGAGTATCCTTGTGGGACTTTCACATTTTTGAGACAATGATAAAGACTTTTTTTCTCTATCGTTGACATTGTGTGATATGTTGGGGGCAAATACGTTCGATCACCTCGTGAAACAGGATGTAGCTGGTCTCATATACCCATGTCAACCAAATCTTGACAACATTTCAAACCATCCTTTGTCTTGCCCTTAATGTTAAGAAGGGTGTCAGTCAAACTATCACACACATTTTTCTCGATATGCATAACGTCTAGACAATGTCATACATGCAGATTGCACCAATAAGGAAGATCAAAGAATACTGACCTTTTGTTCCAAATGTTCTTCGCATCACGTCCCTCTTTTGTGTCTTACCAAAGATAGTTACGATGTCTTTCACCCAATCATAAACTTCGTGTCCAACTAAGGGTTTAGGTGCACTTTCAATTTCATTATCTCCATTAAACGCTTTCTTCAATCGCCGATATGGGTGATAAGGTTTCAAAAATCTTCAGTGCCTTGTATATACTGTCTTCTTTCCATGTTTCAGTTGGATGTAACTCATTTTTTTTTCACAAATAGGACATGTGTGGTTTCCTTTCATACTATATTCGCTCAAATTCCCATAAGGTGGAAAGTCATTAATGGTGCAAAATATCATTGCTCGTAACCTGAAGGTTTGTTGAACATTCACATCATACACATCAACCCCATCTACTCACAATTTCCTCAAGCCTTCAATCCAGGGAGTCAGATAGACATCAATATCATTTCCTGGCTATCTTGGACCCGCTATGATCATAGACAACATAATGTATTTTCGCTTCATGCACAACCAAGGAGGAAGGTTGTAAATCATTAGAAAAATAGGCCATGAACTATGATTGGTGCTCAAGTTATCGAAAGGATTCATTCCATTTGAAGCAAGACCAAGCCTTAGGTTTCTTGGATCCTCTCCAAATTCTGGATACAAGCGATCAATTGTCTTCTATTATGGAGAATCAGCGAGATGTTAGAGCAACCCATCAATTATTCTTCCATCTGCATGTAACCTTAGGTTTTTTGCATTGTATGCACAAGCAAACAATCTCTTAAACCTTAGCATTATTGGATAATACCAACAAACCTTTGTTGGATGACTATTGGTTATGGCTGCATCATCACTGCATCCACCATCGTTCACTTTGTAGCGTGATATCCCACATGTCGGGCAGATGCGCATTTCTACAATCTCATTTCTATACAGAATACAATCATTAGGGCATGCATGAATTTTTTGGTACTTCATACCCACGGGACATAATATCTTTTTTGCCTCGTAGTGACTCTTCGATAACATGTTATCATTAGGAAGCATATTCTTCAATAACACAAGCAACTCAGTGAAGCTTCTGTCACTCCACCCGAACCTAGCCTTCAAGTTCACCAAAGCTAGCATGGCTGATAACCGAGTGAAGTTAGTGCATCCTACATACAATGGCTTCCATCTGCATGTCACCTTAAGTTTTTTGCATTGTATGCACAAGCAAACAATCTCTTAAACCTTAGCATTATTGGATAATACCAACAAACCTTTGCTGGATGACTGTTGGTTATGGCTGCACCATCATTGCATCCACCATCGTTCACTTTGTAGTGTGATACCCCACATGTCGGGCAGTTGCGCATTTCTGCAAACTCATTTCTATACATAATACAATCATTAGGGCTTGCATGAATTTTTTGGTACTCCATACCCACGGGGCATAATATCTTCTTTGCCTCGTAGTGACTCTTCGGTAACATATTATCATTAGGAAGCATATTCTTCAATAACACAAGCAACTCAGTGAAGCTTCTATCACTTCACCCAAACCTAGCCTTCAAGTTCACCAAAGCTAGCACGGCTGATAACCAAGTGAAGGTTGTGCATCCCACATACAATGGCTTCTTCAAATTTGTTTGTAATTTTTCATAATAATGCGCATGAGCATGCCGAAAACTCTCTTAGCCAAGATCACATACCATGTCTTCCATACGATCTTCGGTTTGTACATCAACTGCCTCAGGTTGAGGGGTTGTTGAAATGTGTGGCAATTCACCATGCCATATCCAATTTGTGTAAGTCGAACTAAACCCCTCACATATAAGATGAGATCTGATGTTATTCAACGACTGACGTCTCCCATTCACACATTTAACACATGGGCAGAAATATTTTGTAGCTAATACTAGTGCATTTTGTTGTGCAAATTGCAAGAAATCTTCAACCCCATTTTGATAGTCTTCGCTTATGTGAGGTGCTTTAATCCAACTTCGATCCATGTTCCCTGTTCTATGATACCAAGTACGTTATCCTATATGCATGATAATCTCACTTTTTTCGTAAAAAGGTGTGGTCCTATCCCATTCAGGAACTCCCTTTTTTTACGTCATTCATATGTACAAGTTAAGTACGTTGTGGTAAATTTGATTAAATTTTGACAGCATTTCGAATTGGTCTCCAAGTGCACAAAATGAAAGTGGTCACATGAATTGACCACATTCAAGTATGCACCCGGAGAACAAAGCGATATGTAGTAAACCAAAATGTAATCAAATATAACACAACATACTTAACGAATAACTATGAATGAAGTAAAAAAATGAGTGTTCCCAAACTATCCAAACGGACAATTCAAGATCCAATACAATGATTAATCCAAACTATCCGTATTCATCATTGTATTGAATCTTAAACAGGAAACTAAGGGTCACTCAGGATGCACATAATTTTAATATTAAAGAATTTACATATATGACAAAATGTAATATCCCCATAAGTGTGATAATGACATACATACCTGGAAAGATACTTGTAACAATAACTATGACTATGGTGATGACAAGGAAAATTGTATGAGTTTATGTTTAGTCAACCAAGAATGACATAAAAGCGCCTTAACTTCCTATGGCAGTGAAATAGTAGTTCCTACAACCAATCCCAAACACTGTGAGTAGGTGAGATAGTAAAGCAGTCACATAAAATTTGTCCATGCATGTTATTAACAAAAATGAATATAGACTACAGGAAAGTCAATTATGGCATTGAGGAACGACATCTCAACTAACTAATGCTGACCATCTCACATAACAATCTATAATCTCTTTACCTCTACATAAATAAAGAAGAAGGGTTTGCTAATTTTGATGTAAATATTTACACCTACTGGACAAAACTCCAAGTATTTGAACATGTATGAATGCAAACTAAGGAGACATAGTAGACCTACATGATTCTGTAATTTGGTTTCTTCTTATAGGAACTGATCAACTCAATGATCAATCTTCTTTATCCCCTCAATGGACAACCTGTTTGACATTGCAACTCAATGATCAATTCTCTGTATCCTTTTTCTCCCTCATAAACTATCAGATTACAATTAATCCAAAAATTTGTGGCAATATTTTGCTTCTTCTTATAGTATATATTGGGTGTGTAATTGGTATTAAAAGAACACTTTTATTTATTTAATTGTTTTCACTTTGGTAAATTCTGTAACTTCCTTTAAAGGTATCTTGATTTCTTTTACTACCAAGGTATGACTAACTGTTGTACTTCCAATATTTAACAAAGTCTTGTATAGTCACTTAATCAATTGTCCATTTATTTTCTACATTGCCACAATAACTACCTTGGCACAATTGTTCGGTTCTTTTTGTTATCATTAATTTAATGTTTGGTTAAAATTTATTTTCTTCCTCTTGTGTGAAAGCAGTAGACTACTTGATGCCATACTAAGGTCAAAACTTAATCCAGGTATATTGGTGATAGATCACTCTTGTCATCATCAATTGACACAATTGTGAAAGGAATATTTGACAACCCTCACTTCTTTCTAGCTTTTTATTGGCTAAAATAAAAATCTTAATAACGTTGGACTAAGCAAAGATTCTTCATATGTCAACATTTGTTTTTGAAAGGTAAAATAAAAACTTCATTCTTTTAGTATTCTTTTCAAGACAATCCTTTAATTGTTTGACAAATATTCCTTCCATTTTGGGTGGTTTCATGATCTAACAAATAGAAATGAAGTTATTTAATTTTTGAAACATTTTGGGGTTCTAATATTTTGTTATCCTTTTAAGAGATTAATTTCAAAAGCCATACTGCTCTACAAAGTGGATTTGACACAATATTATAATTATGTTGATCATGTTGACACAGAGCTATGTACACCTTGATCAGTTTGTTTAATTTGGAGTAGGTTTCTTCACCTTAAGTATAGAGCCATAAAATGTGAAGAAGCAAAAATTATAAACCTCATCATCATAAAATTTGTACCATGAAGAAGTTCCAATGCAAAACGAAAATAAGAAAATTGGTTAAGCAAAATGCAGCAACAAAGATTAAGTATAATCAAGTTTAGAAACTACAATTTGGTTGACCTCTTATTTGTTCTTCTTTCACCCACTTAGGAAGCAGAAAAAGGAATCAAGAAATCACCCAACTGACCTATACAAAATAACCAAAAAGGTGAGGTTTGTAAGTTCAATTTGTCTACCTTGGTAATAAATAAAAAATTCACAATAATGCCCTTAATAATTTCAATTGAATAAACACACACACAAAAATATTAATTTCAAGGGTAAATTGATAATTGATGTAGGAATTTTAGTGCCAAAATTGATTTTCAATTGAACAAAATAAGTTGAATAAATCTAAGTTACATATAGGACTATGATTCAACACTTGAGTCCCTTAACTAAGGATTGAGATTCGATCTTTGACTTGAGAATGTAGTAGCATGCAACTAGAGTTATCACTCTACCTAGTAATAGGCTAACCCAATGGGAGGAATTAGTTAGGTGACAAATAAAAGTGGTAGATACCTCCAATTTACAACCAAAAAAGGATTGTTTATTAGAATGAATGAGTTTTTGTGTTCAGTGACCAAAGGATTTTATCATATTTGTTATTTAGTCCCTTATAAACCTATTAATTTCAACAATAGTCACCCAAATCTATGTCATATCTCCGACTGTCTGATTCCAATCTCGTGTAATATTTCTATAATCTTCATATATCAACAAAAAAAAATTCAGCATATTAGCCCAAAACACAACAAGTAGTCCCCACATGAGCACAAACCACCTTTAAAGTGGTGAAACCATTTTTATCTCTTACAACAATATGTCTCTGTTCAATTAGTGACACTAGCTTGATAAATTTGTGGCCATCTCCGCAGACACTAACTTAATAAGATTCTTCAATATCTGGATGGGAATTTAAGGAAGTGTAGCTATTAACCTAAAAGCATTAGCAAGCCTTTCACTATGATGATAAAGAATAGTTTCTTTTTGTATTAGGCTGATAACCAGCCTCCCTCAATCGAATGTTTAACTCCTAAAGTTTTGATTAAATATGGTATGACTTAGGATGTGACAAATTGCCAGCAAAGAATGTGTATGTCTTTATTTTCACCTCAATCCAACTGTACACATGTGCTTTTCTCACCTTTCTCTCATGCATCAATTTTCTCACATTGAACACCTCTTGCCAATTTCCTGCTACAGTATACATATTGGATAAAGCTCAGTTTTGTGGCTCAAGTGAAATAATTTTTTCAGCACCAAGTTTTCCAAGCTCTATATTGCAGTAGTGCTTCTTCGTTGGCTTAATTTGATGATCATTGATCATTACATTGAAGTAGTATTGAACTTTGTCAATTGGGCCAACATGAGTGCTTGCAGAAACAACACCGGTAAATGTTATAGCATTCACATCCAAATTTTGTTTTTGCATCCCCTCGAATACCACTAATGCTTTCTTGGCCCAACCATGTTATGCATATTCAGTGATCATTGAGGTCCAAGAAACCAAGTCCTTTTCCTTCTACCTCTTGAAAACTTCATGTGCACCATTTACAATTGCGCCTACTGCCTATAATTCTGGATGAAATTTCAAACAATCCAAAAAAAACAAAACATATGTATGTTATAAATACCTCCAGTCATATGATATTTACCTTTTCCAAGTGTTGAACTATTATCCAATAGGACTCCCTATATAATCCATCTGGAGCAATATGGTCACTCCTATTTTAAAGATCAATGTGGAAAAAAATTCTAGTATAGTCATTTGTCCATTTATATTTTATTAGGCAATAACTTGGTATTATGTTTTGATGCTTCAAAACCAGGTGGAACCTGACAGCTAGTGGACCAACACCAAACCCTTAGGAATCATACCACTATGGATTGATCAAACTGAGTTGAACCATCATGCTCGCAAACTCTGGTCCTTATATCAATGGCAAGCAAAGGTATGCCATCAACAGTGTCTCATACAGTGCACTAGATACCCCATTGAAACTTGTTGACTACTTCAACAACCTGGGAGTTTTGTTGGTTGGAAGCATTCCTACCTATCCTAACAGGGGAAATAATGCCTATCTCCAACTACATCAAGGTTGACAACTCTCAAAATCATAAAAACCTACAAACAATCTACCTATATAGGTGCCAAGTATGAAAATACAAAATCATGTAATAAATAAATTGGTCTTGAACTGACTTCCCAATTTCATTGCAGAGACAAACAAGGTGGACCATAAAGGACCTTGGGCCAGTACTAGCTACTTGCAAACATTAACCAAGTTCACTACTTACAGCAAACAAGCCATACTAATAGTAAAAAATGTGTGCACATTCCATGAAGGTACAAGGTTAAAGGCAAAAATTAAAAGGGGCACACACACCTTCACCGGCGGGGCAGGGCATGCCGGCGTGTGAGCGACACAAGAACCACCTTTGAGATTGTGCGGCTGACTTCGGCGGGGTGGCACGGCCACGATCTCACTGACGGCACACGACGATATCAGAGAAATAACCTTAAGGTTGTAAGCTTCATCTTCAAATTCAAGAACACGTAGGCTAATGTTCAGAGGCAGTACTCTAACACTACGCGCAAACAAACACAGAATTAATATTATTCATCAAACAAAAAACATTTACAAATTAAATTAAATATGGACAACTTATTTTTTAATTATTTTTCTTAATTAACAACGACGATTTGCTTCTATATCCCATCTTTAATGAAGTCTTCAATTTAAAAAGTTTCATTGCGTCCTACCTACAAAGACGGGTGTGAGAGATCATCGTAGTTATATTTGCATTAATTACACAAATGCCACTGAGTCACATTCTAAGACAGTTCCCTAGAAACGTAAAAAAAGGGTTTTTTTAGTAGTGTCATTCAAATTCAAAGGTTATATTTACTTACAATGTTGGGATACTGGGATATGAAAAAAAAACTAGCTAGAAATGCATACCTTTAGAGGCTGAATAAGCAGATAAAATGGGAAAAACGTTTATAGCTGCATTGGATGGATTTAATACTATGCTCCCGTATCTAGATTGTTTTAGAAGTGGGTATGCAAGTTGAGTCAAATGATAAGCTTACACAAAATTGGTACCTATTATTGTTGATACATATTCAGTAGTGTGATCTATTATTTATTTTTTCTCTATATCTATCCTTGCATTGTTCACCTAAGAAAGGTGATAGAGATACATGTCAATCAAATCATTAAGAGAATTTCTATTTGTTGAACGTGTGGAAGTATTACAAAAATAATGAGCATGAGCTCTTAGCTATAGAGGTATCCCCTCGTCTAAGACTATGAATGGTAACGAGACAGACACGAGTAATTAAAAATAAAACATAAAAAGAATTAACAAAATTATTTTTTGAGCTCCAGAGACATATAGACATTGCAAATATCAATATGAATGTATAAATTTAAAGAGTTGTAAAAGATAATCACTTTGACAATTTATTAATTATTCTATCAATTTTTTTAAAAAAATATTTTATTCAAATTATATTTATGGAAAAGTAAAATTTCCTCCCATGATATAATGCTAATTGTATAAGATTTATTATATTTATGGAAAAGTAAAATTATTCAAATTATCTAAAATTATCACTACTGGAAAAATAACTTTCGATGATTGTTTTTTGACACATTGAAAAACGGTTTTGAATCGTCTTTGAAGCCAACGTCATGGAGTCCATGACGGTTCCTAAAAAACTATCTTAGAAAAACTATCATTCTAAGCAAAACATTGTCTAATAATACTTAATACATATAATAATAGTAATTTTGATAAAGACATTCATTTTTAATTATAATAATACCATATAATGGTCTATAATAAGATGATCTATAAGTAAATTTTATAATAGTGTTTTCAATTTAAAGGTTATTTTTATAATTATTTCAATTTCAATAATAATTTTATAAGTAATTGGAAGTAGAGATTGAAAAAGTAAAGATTTCGAGAAGAAATAAAGATTTGAAAAAAGTAAAGGGTTTGGAAAAATTGTAGTAAAGAAACATGAATTCATAAAAGATGGGAACTGAATACATACGCGATGATATGTTGAACTTGTAGTAAATTTCGATGGTAGGCGTTATCGGTGTTTGAGGAATTAAGTGATAGTGTTCCAACCGCCTCAAAATTGGCCGTTAGTGATTTTATTTATAAACTTCAAATACTAATGGTCGAATTCTATGATTTTGACACGCATATAATGATATTTCTATATACATATATACATAGATCTAACGCTAATTGACGTCTCCCGTGTAACTTCTTTATAATCACATACTCAAAAAGATCCTATTTCTGAGTGCTTTTCAATCTCATGTGCTTTAAGGAAGTTATTAGAACTATCAATTTCAATCGAAATAATTCCCTTCAATGGTGCACTCATCTTCTCAAATTTTAAACCAAATTTCAAACACTTTTGAATGGACTCTTTTACTCCTCTCAAGATAAATTCATCAAAATTATACATAAATTACATAACTTAGACCAATTTTACATAACGAAGATAACACTATCATACTGCATGTAATAAAAATAGTACTTCAAATAAGTAGTTTAACTAAACAGTGAAATTAGGTGTTGGTTAAAAGTGAAACTAGCCGTTATGGTGTAAATTATATACACTCTTAACATTAAGAGAAAATTTCCAAGTCATTCAATTACACAACTTTCTCTCTTCCGATCAAATTATGCTATATTGTTTACATGTACACTTGAATCATCCATCAAATGGATCCAAACTTTTCAGAGTACTACGACCAACTTGAGTGGCAAATCATTGAAGAGAACATTATGGACAACACTAAGGAAGAATTCATGAGATTAATACATGAAAGGCAAGGGCAACAACAATCCAATGACTCTGCTAAGTGTAAATGTACAAAAATGGTAATAGACGGAAGTTATGAACAAGGACATAAGATTGTTCATTGATTCCTCTGAAACTTCTTCTAATAACGCTAATTTTACTGCCATGCAAGAGGAACAAAGGAAAAAATCTCTACCATTAAAGAGATAGCATGTGTTACGGAGGAAAAGCTTGAGTTAAAGCACAAAAAGTTGGAGTTGAGGGAGTTAGAGATGCTCTCGAAACAGCTCGAGTTAGAGTGCAAAGAGTTGAAGGCTCCAAAGATACATTTGCGATGATAGAGAGACAACGCCAAGATCATGAAATGATATGCAAGAGAATTAGAGAATTGCATGAAAATAGTTAACATAATGTTGTAAGTTGACTAGATATGATATGTTATGTTGAAATATGTATTAGTCAAATTAGTTGTTATGTTGTTATAGCCTTTTGGCAATTTCTCACATGCCCCACTGTCATCATCATTCTGCAATAACGCAAATCAATTGAGTAATTTCTCTTCCCTAATTTCTTGTGCTGCTTCGGATTTTTATTTGGTATCACTGTAAAGTTAGTGCTTAGTTTTTTACTTCTCCACAACTTTCTCGTGCCTTTGTTTTCGTTTCATTAGGGCCTGCACACTGCATTGTTCTCTGCTTAGATAGTTACATCACTAGATCAATAGATCATTCCTTGAAAATGCATGGAAACACTTACAAAACACACATGATACTAAATGGAGTGTTATAGTTGTGCACAACATGACATGACAACAATGGCAAATCAAGCACCACTTTCAAAACCAACAACTTGCAATCCTGGCCCTACAAACAACAAAACAGGAAAACATAGAATATACACATTTTTCTATTACAGAGAAACTTATTCAGAACCATGAGTTTTTCTTTATTTATTTATTTTTTCTCTTCTTTGTATTTCCTTCCAAATCGTCGTGACTTCTTTGTAGGAGACAATTGTTATTTACACCTCTAAACTTTATTATTATACCTTTCTTTTATATATATGTTTTTTCAAAAATATCATTTTTCAGAATGTTAGAAATTTAACACATCCTAGAAAGTATTTTTCTTAAATGTAACAAATTTAACATTTTGGAAAGCACTTTGTAGAAGTAAAGTATTAAAAATTTTGCATTTCAAAAAGTATTTTCCTGAAGCCAATTTTCAGAAGAAGAAAATCAGGGCACAAATTGCCTTAAAGTTGCTTTGTGTTTGTTATGCGTTAATACGTTCACTTTCTCAATTTCTTTAAAAGAAATCCTAGCAAGAAATAAAATTACAAGATTTTGGAAGCAGTTGTAGGAATATGAATCCCATGAATGCATCAACAATCTAATCACAATGATAACAAATTTTCTAAACGAAATAATCACCAAAATCATGTCCCGTTTGCTAATGAAGTCGCTCTTCTGGTTAGGAAGTAAAATTTTCACAATGAGAAACATAGTCAAGAACCCAGGTTCTTTGCAACTTTATGGTCACCATCATCAACTATGCCAAATTGTGCAAAGGTTGCCCCCTTAAAGACAATTTGGTGTCTCATTTTTTTTCTTAAAAATTGGTTTTCATAAAATACTTTTCATAATATTAAAATTTTAACACTTTTTAAAAGTATTTCTGAAATGTGTTAAAATTTTAACATTCTAGAAAAAGGATATTCTTAGAAAAAAATATATATATATATATGGGCAATGTATTATTAGTAAATTTGGAAGGTGTCAATAACAAATACCTTAATTGGACCAGCAATGTTTGGAGTAGTAAGGCTTGATTGGTTCATTTGTTCTAATCTAGATGTTAGTATAAAGGCATGTTTTATTGGTACCCCCTTAATGTTGTTGGCACCCTTAGCTTTACCTCTTCCGCTCCATGCACCTTTGTGCGATGAAATGAAAATGCATTTTTTGGCATCTATCCAAAATAAAACACAATTTTGTTTTGAATAGGTGTCGTGGAAATACATTTATGTTATTCATTAGGCTTATTTTTTAAAATTTTTTATGTTTAATTACTTTTTTAATCCTTATAGTTGTAATAAGTTTTTTCTCTTTTAGTCTCTATAATTTAAAACATTTTATTTTGGTTTCTATAAATACAACTTCTTAAATCTTTTGGTTCTCATTGTCTAAAATGCAACACAATTATATTCAAATCCTTTAAAATTGCTATAAAACTAAAACTTGCCATGTAAAATTACCAAAAAATTTTTTTGACAAATTAAAGGTTTAGTTACATTTTTAATCCCTATTAGTTACAATAATTTTTTTCTTTTAATCCTTATAATTATAATTTTTTACCCATTTAATCCTCATTGTCTAAAGTCGCCTAACACCATTACATCTAGATCCTCTGAAAGCATAATAAATTGAAATTGGCGGTGTAAAAATGCCATCTTTTACGGTTTTTAATAATCGTCATAAATTTTAAATATGATATTTTTTCTTCTATTTTTTCGTTCTTCTTCCCTTGTTCTGGTAAATGAGGTCAGCATGTCCACCATGGCTAAGGCAAAGCCAGCATGTCCTCTCACAATGGCCATATTGCCTCCCACCACAAAGTCACAAACTAGTGATGTCTCACATAAGTTTGGGTTATCAAACGAGGTCGCAATCTTCACTAGCACATCGTATGAGAGCTTCGAGAAGTCATCACTGGGAGAGGACTGTGGAGTGTGTGCAGATCATTTGAAATGTGCGACAGAGAATTGGGAAGTTGTTAGAAGGGAAAGAAAATCCTTGTGGTGGGTAGGTGAAGGAAAAAGAAAATCATGAAAAAAATTGTTTTTTTAATAATTTATGGTTATTAAAAACCACCAAAATCTCTTTTGTGATTTTACACCATCAATTTCAGTTTTGTGGCAATTATATAGAATCTCAATGTAATGACATTAGGTGACTTCTGACAATAAGGACAAAAGATTACTACTACAAGGACCAACAGAGTATAGAAACCTTTAATTTATGACCGATAAAAAATGTCAACCTTTTATTGGCAATTTTACACCGTCGGTTTCAGTTTTACTGTGGTCTTATTAAAGAATTTTGTTGTAACAGCATCGATCGATTCTAGACAATGAGGATCAAAAGGGTTAAAAAATTACAACTATAAGTGTTAGATTATTTTAATCTAATATTGTTAAACTTTAAAGTGATTGGAGGTTATTTTAGTTTTATTAAAATTAATTCTCTCTCTTCTCACTTCATTAGGGGTAATATTAACATTAAAAAAAGGAATTTGAAAGGAGAGTTAGGACGGAGGTTATTAGACCGTTTGTTTTACAAAAGGGAGATAATTTCTCTCTTCTCTGTCAACTTTTCATTTTTTTTTTCTTCACTTTGTCTCAAGTAAGAGAAATTTTTTAGAACTGTACAAACCAAGAATAACCCAAAGAGTTTCTGCACCATCATAGAAACCAAAGAAAGGAAGTCATGGAAGGAAGAAATGTCAAACAGAAAATTCTAAAGTGCATTATGGATTCGAGTAGGTTCTCTTAATCTCTTGTAAAAATTACAAATTATTATAATAATGAAAAATATGTTATCTAAGATCCCTAAAGTATAACTTTCTTGTATAATGAACTCAAATAAATTACACATAACAGTACAATTTTCTAATAATTGCTACTACTTTCACACAATCAATCAATCAAATAATAAACTGCTATAAGTATAAACTTAAGATAATTATTATAGAGGTAAAAAACTTAATCACCTTATATATGATAATTTATAATTATATAAGATAAATAGAAAACTGTTTTATATTATTAATGTATATTTTTCTAATTGAAAGTACAAATTGATATATAGTGCTTTGCAAAACAAAGTATCACTCGGTCAAACAAAGATAAATACTTGTTTGATCGCTCTATTACATGGGTGTGTTGGCTTCTTATCTAAACCAAGTTTATATACATTTTTGAAAAAGTTTATATATATACATATGTACTATATATATAATTGTTAAATTAAACAGGATTTTAAAGACGCAATTATGATTTTTTTAAAAGGAAAACTTACTGAGAAGTCATAAAAGATAATAAAAGATAACTCATTTTTCTTGACAAAGTTTATATATTCTTTTCAATAAGAGTAGTCTATTTATAAATAGAAGATAACTGAGAAGTTATAAAAGATAAATAAAAATATAGAAAAAATATAAAAGATAATAAAAGATATAGACAACTACAAATAGATTATCCATAATACTTCCCTTGAATGCCCATTATCTAAGAATGAGTCTCATTAAAACCTTACTAGGAAAAATCTTATGTGATAAAAACCTAATGAAGGAAAAAAAGTGCATAATTTTTAATACGTTATCACATGTCTCATTAAAAACCTTGCCAGAAAAATGTATTGAAAATGATGCACTCTTTTTCCTTCACTAGGTTTTTATCACATAAGGTTTTTCCTAGTAAGGTTTTAATGAGACTCATTCTTAGATAATGGGCATTCAAGGGAAGTGTTATGGATAATCTACTTGTAGTTGTCCATATCTTTTATTATCTTTTATATTTTTTTTATATTTTTATGACTTCTCAATTATCTATTATTTATAAATAGACTACTCTTGTTGAAAAGAATATATAAACTTTGTCAAGAAAAATCAGTTATCTTTTATGACTTCTCAGTAAATTTTCCTTTTAAAAAAATCATAATTGTGTCTTTAAAATCCTATTTAATTTAACAATTATACATATAGTACATATGTATATATATAAACTTTTTCAAGAATGTATAAAAACTTGGTAGGGAAAAAGAGTGCAGGACGTATTTACTTTTCCCCCTCTTGTAGACATTCATATTTAAGACAACGAAATTCAATTTTGCATGCTGATTACTAAAATGTTTTCCTTGTTAAAGATTTTGCAAAGACATCTACTAGATTCTCACTTGAACAAACTTGTTGAATGCTTATATCACCATTCCTTCACCATTCCTTCAAGGATCACAAGTGAAGAAGAATTTTGGAAGAATATGTTTTATTCTATCTTCTTTAATGCATCATTCTTTCAACCGAACAATATATGCAAATTGTCTTCACATATATATGATAGTCAATATCATTTTTCCTAAAGATAAATCATAAGTTCTTTGTACACATGTTGAAATAACCTACATATAATTATCTTCACAAATAATCTGCTTCTACAACCAATTAGATCTAATTTGGAAATTTTTTAATAAAATATGTCAATATTCATTGTTCCTATAAGTTAGCAAAGTTTATGCTTCACTCCATTCTAATAAATTTGTGTCAATGAAGAACTATAAGTTGCTAATAAATTAATAGCAAATGTTATATCAAGGGGTGTATAATTAAGCATATAAATATGTGTTCTTATAACACAGAGATATGGTACTTTAGGATCAAATAGTTATTCATCCTTTTCTTGAGGTTTAAAAGGGTTTTTATTCATATCTAAAGACCTTACAACCATTCAAGTACATAACAGATGTGATGGAACATTTTAAGCACCTTTATTATGTAAGCCTCTTGATGCACAAAAACCCCATTATTTAAATACTCAATTTGTAATCCCTAGCAAAACTTTATTCTTCCTAGGTCCTTCATCTCAAACTCTTTCTTTAAGCAATCAATGACTTTTGGAAGCTCTTCGTGAGTTCCACTGATATTTATGAAATCTACATAACAATTATGAAAAATCCATTTTTGGGTTTTTTCATAAAAATACAATGACAAATGAGAATATTTTTATACCATTCTTTTAAGAAATAATCACTAAGATTATTATACTACATGCATCTTGATTGTTTTAATCAATAAAGAGACTTATTCAATTTGATTGGGTAATCTTCTCTAGAACTTGTACTGCAGGGCAATTTAAATCCTTCAGACAGTTTTTGTATAAATGTATTTTTTTTTCATAAAGTCATACAAATTGACTATAAGAACATTCATTAAATTTAAATTGAGTCCTTCATGTGCCACCTTACTAATTAGATATCAAAAAAATACTTCCATCTACCGTAGGTGAATGTCTCTTTAAAATCAATATTAGGTCTTTGTGAAAATTCTTGAGCAACTAGTCATACTTTCAATCTTATAATTTTACCATTTTCATTTTGCTTTTGCTCAAAAATCCATTTGTATCTAATTGGTTTTACACCTTTAGGTGTACGAAAAACCTTTCACTTAACAAGTGATCTAATTCTGCTTCAAAAGCATCTTTCCATTTTCGTCAATCATTTTTATCAAAAATCATTAATTAACTTTGATTCTTGATCCTCAATATCATTTAATACTAGCACTATACTATATGCAACCACATCATCAACTTTGACTTTACTTTGGTTCCATCGTATTTCATCCATGACATGATTTATTGATATCTCTTTATTTTCAACAATTTTAGGTACTTGAGGTTCTTCTGGAACTGAATTATTTATTATGTCAAAGGAATCTTTTCATGTTCTTATAATTTCAATTTGACCATCTAACTTTTTAGCTCATTTTCTTGATTGAGAATTTTTATTTTTTGGAACCAACGAGGCTACTTCACTTTAGGCATGTCAAAAATTTGTTTTGCAATATTACACTGTCCAACGGGGACATCAAATTTTATTGGAGTATTCACAATTGATACATATGATTTAGCATTCTTTTTTGCTAAAGTTTGTAAATGAATTATCTTTTGAACTTCTATTCGCATTGTTTCTTTTGAGGATCAAGATGATAATTCATTCCAACTAATATCATTTTTCTTACCTGCTTGTTCTCTCCCCTTAATGTTGAGACAACTGATTCAAGATGACAATTGACAAACTAAGTCATGTATAAATATTTATAAATGGATATATTCATCCCCAACATTCTTTTAGGACTCATCTTTGTGCAGGTACAATACATCTACAAATTATCAAATGGAAAATATTAGATAGCTCACCAAAAATCAATTTCAAATAGGAGAACTAATTATAATTTATTGGCATGATTTGAACCAACACTCATTATAAACATAAGTAAACTCACCAATGTAATTTGGAAAATGTGTTCTTAGTCAAATTAATTGAGCTAACAATCTGGCAAACTTGTGGTTGCAATTGGACAACAAGCAAATATGTGACCATTTAGTTAGTGCATCAATTAAAACCATGGAATATCTAAATGGTTCACATGGTGGGCTTATTGGTCCACAAAAATCACCTTGTATTCATTCTAAAAACGATATAGGCTCACTTGTAATTTCTCCTGGTAATAATCTAATTATCAACTTTTCCTAGGAACAAATAGTACGTGAGAAATCATTGCATCGAAAATTTTTCTGGCTCTTTAATGTGTGTCCACATGAATTTTCAAATATTTTCCGCATCACAATAGACTCGAGATAGTCCAATCGATCATGCCAAACAACAAATTTATTTTGATTCATAAAATTTTGGTTTAAGACATTATGTTTTTCCTTTGTACTAATTATATTCATGTAGTACAAATTAACCATAAGAAAAGACATATAATTTTTCCAATGCATAGGTTAAGTCTCATGATATAAAAACATTCCAAATTTCCTGCCTTTCTTGTTTTAGCATGGTTTCTATTTAGATGAATATCCTTGAAACTTAACAAATTTCTAAGAGATTTAGGAGAATAAAATGTATTTTAATGTGTAATTGTTTTCTAGATAATAATATGAGCCTTTTTGGTGCCTTTAATTATATTTGTAGTACCAGGAATATTACTAACATCTGTTTCTTGCATTTTACTAAATAAGAGAAAATTTTGTTGTTATTCTTCATAGAAACATTAAGTGCAAATGATCAATGTGAGAAATCTAATTAAATTGTAACCAACTTGAAATTGAAATTGTTTATATCTTTTTTTTTTATGGATAATCATTTACAATTTAATAACTATTGAAATGTAATTTCAAATAAATTTGAAATATTCAAACCACAAAGAATGAGGGTTAATCATATCTAAGAAAAATAGTAACATTGATAACAATGATTGATACTCATATGAATACATATGTTGCTGCATTCACTTCAGGAAATAGAATAACACATCAATCGAATGAGTCTTATGATTTTTTATCAAAAACTTATTTTGTTTACTTATAAGGAGACATAAAAACAGACTCAAGTTATTTGTCAAATCATTTTTCTTGATATTACTACTATAGTAGCATATAATCTGCATGAAAAATGATTATTATTATCATCAGCATTATTATTAACATAGTCTTATTCGTAATATTCTGCACATAATCTCATTTGATAAGTAATTCTAAATGTCATTGAATTATACTCGATTTTAAAAACTTGTGGATATAAATGCATTTAATTATAACGAGCTAATGTGAGAATCATAATGAAAAGTCATAAAAACTTTTAGAGATGACTTAGTATGTTATGCAATTGAAATAAACCCTAATCAAAAGTTATAAATTTCAATTGCTTAAAGGCACCATCTATTTGAAGTATTGAAATCAATTAAATTGTAATATATAGTATTCAAGCTTTTCAATCAAGTAGTGGTTTCTTTTTTGTTTGACTTCAATATAAAACTTGCAAGCTAATAAATTTTCATGCACAAACTAAAAACACTTTTGGAGTTTTATTTCATGAAAAATGGTTTCAAAGTTTTAATATCAATTTTTTCAATTGCATGCTATAAAATTACCCATTTCAATCATTGAAACACATAATAATAAACAAAATCACACAAGCAATTAATAATAAGAAATTAATAGATTCATTTGAAATTGTTACAATTGAAATAAAATTCAGTACCATAGTGCATCTAATTTGAAATAATATTCAAATTTTATTGAAAATAAAATATATCAAGGCTAAGAGTATATATAACATACCAAATGCATCAATTCCATAATTATAATAATATAATAGTTGAAAACTTTATGTCATTCACAAACCATTGGTTGATTACCATTGTCATATTATAAGTATATGATAAAGTTATTTTACTTAATGTGTGCAAAGAAATCAATCAATGAAAACATGGAAAAACTAACCCCTAATCCAATCTATGAATGTAACCATATTTATACTATTAGTGTAATAGAATTCAACAATGATACACACACTACTAGCAAATCCAAAAGCACATAGAAATTAACATGGACCATTGGGTCTTTAAAGCCAAATATAATGTGATGTGCCATTATTTTCTCCTATTTCTTAACCTTTTTTGCACCATTTTAAATACTGATTAGTCTTAATTGTCAAATTTATTAAGCAGTTTTATTATTTGGGCCTATTCAGCTAATTTGATGTTTTTAATCTAATTTCAGGAATTAATGAAGCATTGGACTTGAATCTAGAATTGGGCTAGGGCTTGAATCCAGCATTGGGCTTGGACTTGAAAAGGGCAGACTAATTTATTCTACAAAATTAGATCTTATCTTATCTTATCTTATCTTAACTAGATATTATTTAGATTTGATCTCATCTAGATATTATTTCATCTAGATCTTATCTTATCTAGATTTGATTTGATTTTACTTATGGGCTTGGATCTAAAACAAATTTGTAAGCTTTGGGGTTGAAAAAACTATATAACAACACCAAGGTTCTAGTTTAGCTTTCTTTGTTCTATTTTTCGTTTTTTGTTTTAGTCTCTCTTCTCTTTCTCTTTTATTTTCGTTTTTTACAATTCCAGTTCAGACTTTTAGTTTTATCAATAAAATTTCATTCTCTATTTGATTAATGGAAGGCTAAGTCCGCAGTGTTGTTTTCTCTTGAGGACCAAGCTCAGTTCTCTTTGAGGTTCTATTATTACTGTTAAATTTTGTTCAGTTTTTCCTCTTCACTAATTACTCTGAATTTGTTGCTATTAATTCATGCATGCTTAGTGCTTGATTAATTGTCTTTGCGCTTAATTTACGTTCATGCTTAATGATCGTTTATGAGTAATTGGTGTGTGTAATGCTTAATCACATAATGAATGTTTTATGTTAAATTTCGCTTAGTAATTTAATTTAGGGTTGGATTAAGTGGTTGAACTGATAAAGGATAAATTCTCGCAACCTAGGATAAGAGACTTGTTTGTGAATCAAGGGAAAGCAACATATTTTAATTCTGATAAATTCTAATTCAATTTTAGTTGTTGTTTAATTTACAAAAGCAAACACCCCCCCCCCCCCCCAATTTGTTACTATTTCCCACTATCTGTTATGAACATATGATGTATCATTGCTCATCGGGAAACGACCTAAGATCACTTCCTAATTACTACATTTTAACATTTATTTGATTCGGGTACGACCTCGATCATAATGCCCTTGAGAAATTGATCACACAAAAAACACTAAACCAACGTGAACAGTTGGAAACGATTATTTTCAAAATAAAATTGAAAGTCTTGTAACACATATGTGTGTAAAACACTAAAACTCAACTATTACAACATTATTTTCTCACTTTCAGTGAGAAAAAAATTTCTTTTAATTTATAAAATATATGTTCACAGTATTAAAATATATTTACAACAAATAGAAATTAAACTAAATTTCTCACTTCTGGTGAGAAAGAATTAATCTTTTCTATTCACATTATTCAAGAATGATTTTTTCACTTTTCGTAATATTTTCTCACTTACAATGATAAATATTATTCTTTTATCTTTCCTTTTTCATGTTTTTTTTTTACTTCTGGTGAGAAAGAAATAATATTTTCTATTCACCTTGTGAGAGAAATTTATTTTGATAAGGTCTTTTGGACCTTTTACAAAATATTTTTATTATTTCTTTATTGATATAGTGTCTTCAAGATACATGACACAACCTTTCTAAAAATTTCCCTCTATCATATATATTCTGCTAGTTAAATGGTTACCTCTTAAAAATTATACTAGTTATGTCAAAATAAGTATTATTAACCATTTAACATATATTTCAATTTATTCATCTTTCTCATTTAGTTCTTTCAAAAACAAATCTCATTTAGTTAAATATGTCGATTGAATGTGTAAAACAGAATAACTAGATTCCTAGTTGGTCTTGGGTATGTAATAAATTATATTGGGAGAAAAATATTTATCTTGTGTGTACTTATGATTTTTGACAATATCAATATCATGGTTAGTTAAAAAAAAAAAGGGGGGGGGGGGGGGCAAAATAACTAGATGGGTACATGTGATATTATAAGGAATGTCTTTTTTCTTAAAAAAAATTAAAAATTGAGGATTCAAAGATTGTTTTCCCTAAAATTGTCTTAGAAAAGTAAACTTTCTAAGATGATTTTTTGGAAAACCTTCTTAGAATATTTTTTTTAAATTACAAAATTAAAAATATTATTTTCTTTATATATATATATATAATAAAATATTATTTTCTTTATATTTTAAACAAGAAATAAAATAAAAATAAGATGATATTTGTAATTATAAGGAAAAATAAAAATACTTCCTTATATTTATGTTTAATTGTGTGATACTATTTTCTATGTTCCTTAATAGTACTATACAATAAAACAATTATTTAATGTTTTGAGTTTTTCTTAAAAAAAATATATGGGTGTCTAGAGAATATAATATACTATAGAACTGGAAATTATGCAATATGTCATGTTTATTTACAATGTGTGACATTCTGAGACATCTCAAGGTCATTATTTATATGACTACTAGCAAAAAACAAAGAAATTATTAGAACATTTACATTGATAAACTGATCGCATGCACAAAATAAAACATTAGATTAACATAATAGGCTGAGATATACCCTATACTTGTGGATCTAATAAAGCAATTATATTCGACAATACAATCTCCTTTTCCTTGGGATCTCCACTTTGGATAACCTGAAACGTGATTTCCCACAAAAGAAAATGTATCCAAGTTATTGGACTCTTTTAAATGCCAAAATGATATAAATATGAATTAGTATATTAAATTGCAGATTATATAACTTAAACTAACTAAACTGTTTTGTCGATTTTGAAAGTATCATAAACTATCCACACCAAGGCTAGTAAAATACAGGCAACAAGTAAAGCATGAAAAAGGCGGATTTTATCTATCAAAACATAATCAAGTGTGTGACATCTCAAATAACTTGATTGCTTGTGAGCTGCCATGGTTTGATATTGGAATTGATAATCAAGTAACCAACATGTTACAATTTACAAACAAATATTTTTAACACAACAATCGATAGAGTACCAGACACCAATATTATAATAACTATGAATCAACACATGAAGTAAAGAAATAAGAATAGATGACAATGACAATAGACACAATTTTTCATACTTGATGCATGTGATTTTTTGGAGTTCGGTTTCATAGTGAATTATAAGTGAACTAATACCTATTCCTACACCACTGATATTAGGAAAAGTTTAGATATCGACAAGGTAAGTGCGGAATGCATATGCGTATATGAACATAAGACATGAATATAAACTTACTACATTTTTATAGTTATTGTACACTTCTTCCATTCTTACAGCAACATTAACAAGCAGAGATTCAACTTCTACTTCTTTCCTGATTCCAACTAGAAGCTCTGCAAAATAAACAAAGTATATTATATATAGGAAAATCAATTTTCAAGATTAGGATCAATCAATAGTCAAGTAAACTGATACCCTTGGTATTTATAACTGGCTGATGATAAATTTCTAAATGTCAAACCTCAGTCTGAATCTTCACCTCAAACTCCATATTCTGTCAATCAAATCATATAAATTTTCCTCATGACAAAATTGCCAATACTATCAAGAACTATCAACAATTTTTCACTCTCTCCTTTCTTAAATCTCTACAAACATCACATAGGTCAAGGCTCAAAACACTAGCCACATATAAAGAACAAAAAAAAAATAATAAAATAGTTGTGAACTATCCAAATCTCTCACTTCGCAATCAACATCCAATGGATACGAATTCTTCTCAGCAGAACCAATGGTTTGATCACACAAATGGATCACTTCCTCATATCTACATAGTTGATATTTAAAGAAAAAGTTATTCAACCACTACTACAAAAAAGATTTTCTATGTTAGTTATTAATCGCCGTTGTATGAGACGTCGTAGAAAGTTTGCACTTTCTACGATTGTTCAATAAACAACCGTCTTAGAAAAAGATATCATTCTAAGACGGTTCTTAACTCAAAACCTCTTAGAAATATATCTTTATAAGACGGTTCTTAGTTAAAAATCATCTTAAAAGGAAACACTTTCTAAGATAATTCTCTAAAGAATCACCTTAGAATGCATTTTTAAAAAAAAATTAAAAATATATAGAGGATTCTAAGACGGTTTTTTCATAAAATCATCTTAGAATGTCTAGAATGTAGAGACATTCTAAAACAATTTTTTGGAGAATCGTCTTAGAATGTGTTTTTTTTAAATAATAAAAATATTTTGAATTTTTGTAACTATCCACATCATTTGTAGTATAATTTCTTGAATTTATGCCAACAGTGCCCCATTACCAAATGTACCTTGCACACTATTTTAAGGCTTCCACTTTGTCCACTACAATAGAAATAAATAATAATCACAATTATACTCATTAGAAAATAACAACAGTATCACAGAGAAACACATAAAGGAGTGATGATATTATGGAGAGAACTTTGTCCAGTGCAATATTAGAGAAAATCATCAGAGAATCACTCTTCAATCACAAGTAAATACATTTAGTTTAAAGCACAAAAAAAATTTCATACTTATTATGCAGAGCAAGTAAGAAGATTAATAGAAGGATGTTTTGGGAGGATTTAGAAATTAGAATTATTTAATAAGTTAAATTCACATATTTATGGTATAATAAGCATCCTAAAAAAATGGTATAATGAGAAATGCATAATAACTTTTGCATCCTTTCCTAAATTAAATTATATTATTAAAGTTAACATATTTATACATAACAATAACAATTCTGTTATAGTAAAAAAAAATTCAGTTTGTGATAGGATAAACCCTTCACACTTTCTTTGATACACTATTTGCTCGGTAAAGTATCCCACGCTTATTGCTTATATTTTATTTTATTTTAGTTTTTTTAGTCAGAAAAGTAATAATAGACACAAATTAATTAATTTAATTTATATCACTATTGTATTAATTGTATCAAACAATAAATTTGAATTGATTTAGCGATATGCATAATAATCACTACTACTATCACTTTTATTTTAAGCAATGTAATATCACTATCACTTTTATTATGCGAAACAATGAATTTAAAATAAGTTTTATAAATCATTAGCGGGAAGGCGTCACTGTTAGACTCGTTCATATTCGCTGTCGTGGTAGAAAACTCGAGTGCCGTGGACGATCTTTCGTTCCATCTCACATTCTCACAGAATTAGTTCGTTCATTCTGTCTCATACCAAGCAACAACACTAGTATACAAAAACATCAAACTAAAACCCCAATTTTGATTAAAAAATAGTACAACTAAAAATACTTAAAAACTGCATCTAAGTTTTGTAAAATAACTGTTCTTTTTTCCTACCTTATAGGCCATGTCATTTCTTGGAATTCTAGGATCCCTCGCCAGTATCAAAAAGCAAGTAATACTAACGTCTTGATCCTAGCAAAAAAAAAAAAACAAAATGAATCAGCTTAACTTTAATCTTGAGATAACCAACAATATGTTTTTTTTCATGTAGATTTTGTTTAAAAAGTCAGTACATTGAAAAATATAATTATTTTCACAATTAATACTATAAAAGGAAACAAAAAGATTTTGTGAAAGAAAAAATAGCTAATATTTAAATAGATTGGGTCCCGGCACTAATCAATGAATTTAAATTGGAGAAAATATTCTATATGTAAAAGTGTAATCTAATTAGAAATAGTTAGATGTGATAAGATTATTACTATCTTTAGTGACTGTGTATAAAAATTAGTAAATTCAACACAAATCCCTTAGGCACTTAAAAAAAATCATAAACATGGATATTGAACAAACCATAGTTCCTCACAAACAATAGCACAATCTGCCATATTTCTTTTGGTCCTGGAGCTCTTGTAAACAATATGAAAAATTAAATAAAACAAGGAACTTGAAGAATCAACCTATTTCAACCAATTAAACTTGGCAAACAACATTCCTTAAAACACAAGTTTCCATAACAAATTTATTCATCAGAATTATTACAAGATTGAAATACCCGTATTTTAAAATTAAAATCAAAATAAACTACAATTATGGACATGAAAGTAGCGCTGAAAGATGAGGTTAACAGTTATTTTGGGAATTGGGATGAGAAAACAAGCCTAACTTTGATCCTAACATCAATTATGCTCAAGTATTCCATCATTTATTATATCTTGAATACTGTTTTAAGTATACCATAGTAATTTAAAATGTAAAGCAAATAAACCTCACAAGTCACAATCTCTAACATAAAACTGAAACTGTGATGCCTTGTGTTAAGTAAAGAATTGTCCACCAAGCATAGCTTTTCAAATTAAGATCGTTTAATGCCCAAATAAGATCCTCAATTTCATTCTGGAAGTATTACTCTCTCTCTCTCTAATGATCCCTAAAGTAAAATAATATATACAAGTAATTGCCCAGGTATTGTATTTAAATTATTTATAATAAAAAACTTACCAAGAAAATTGATAGATATAAACATGAAACTCGCAAAACAAATTAAAATTATATTCCATTTGAAACATTATAGAAATAATTATATTTGGGTAAATGATATGTGAATTATATTATTAATAATAATTCAAAGGCTTTATCATAAAACTATATTGCAGTATACATATCATAGACCTTTTCAAAGGCTTTATCAAAGCAATAATGGCAAAGCAAGAGATCCTTGATACACGTGACTTTGCATGCTAACCTATATATAATGGGTAGTACAAAAAAAACTGAACAACATCATGTGTACTATCTATTATCACTAGTAAAATTTTAAGGAAAAAAAATAACAAACATGAAACAAAGAAGACATTTACCGCATCATAGCCTCTTCAAATATCACACTGTTTGCATATTCAGTGGTTGGATTTCATACCCATTGATTCATCTGCAGTTACGATGATATCAGTAAATATCTATACCATGACACATGTTACTAGTAATAATCAATTTACTTGTATACTAGTAATAATCACTTTACTTGTATTCTAGTAATTACTTTTACTTTCATCCTATCACGTGTTACTTGTTGAGTTCAACAATTAATTCCTTGGGTTTAAAGGCAACATGTCTCTGCTTCTAATTGGTTTCACTTTAGAAGCAAACACTTTACATTCATACCCAAAAGGTAAATTTAGTGATGTCTTTCATATCATTATCCTCTATATTAATTTCCTAGTTTCTAAGATAGATCTTATACTTGTCTCATGTTTGTTATTTTGGAAGAATCCAAATGATATATTTTCCTTATTTCCTTCTTGTATGTCAATCTAGCACTCAGGATTGATATATAATTAACTTCAAAGGCTAGTGTTCAAGAAAAGAATAGATCAACATGTTTTTAAATGTTATATCACTTTACATTCCAAATAACAAATTGTTTGTCTGACAGAAAAACAAAAATTCTATAAACCTTGAAGATTTCATGATAAGTAATTTGGCTAGACAAGTAATTTTCTTGACTAGAATTTGTACAAGTAGCATACCAGCCTTTTCTGTTGCATTGTTAATAAGTGACTCATCCAAGCCAATGTCCTGATACCGTGCACACCATCTTGAAAGCCCTCTTAGTTCTCCTATTCTAAATCCAATAACTTCTACAACAGGCTGACAAAAAATTAAACTTTCCTATATGAGAGCTTGGAGTGAAGTTTGTTCAAATATTTTAAGTAGATTCAAAAGCAAATGAAGTTCTAATACCATGTCAAGAATGGAAGAGTAAAACTTCAATTGATTACCTGAATGCACATGAATGTTTTATATCTCGTAAAAACTTATACAACACACTACCATACCATACACCTTGCCTTTAATGCCTACTTTGTTAACACATGGTAGGAGTGCAAAAATGGCCTAGCTCAAGCCCACTAATGGGATTGGGATTCAACAAAAAGTCATAGCAAAAAGCAAAAGGACCTTAACATAGTCTTCATTGATCTAGGGAAAAAAAACTAAGACGGGGTGCAATAAGAAGCTATTTGACATGAACATTTTTAAAATATCTGCTTTCAAACAATTACACATTTCTTTTTATCTGCAAATTAGTAAATATTATTGCACCTGGAGGTGGTCCAAGACAATACGTTCAAGTTCTTTGCCTACACCGGAGAGAACATTTGAAATAAGCTTAACACCCTGTAAAGCAACAAAGTTGCTGAATGAAACTACATTCATATAGAAGGGGAGTACACCTAGATAAAGTTGTATATATACCACTTCTCTAAGAGTGTTAACGAGAAATTGATGAGCTGGTGGGCTAGTCCTTGCACCACCTAAAAGGCTTAGAAACTCCTCTTGAGGTAACGAATCAAGTCCTAGTAATGGAAGATGGAAACAAATAAGTTAAAGGGTAATAACCAAAAAAATAAATAAACCCATTGTATGCATTAGTCTTGAAGACATAAAGATTTTACATCTTGCAAGAATAAAAATGTAACAGTAGAACATCCCATTTCTCAAAGAATGTTTACTTATTCCAAAATGTAGTCGTGTTCAATGCTAAGCAATGCAGACCATGCTCATTATGCCCATCCATTTGAATTTCACTCAAGTCATCACCAACTTTAACAAGTTCTCTAGAGCACATGACTATCAAACGAAAAACATCTTTTGATAAAGAAACCTAGTGACAAGTAACAACATCAACTTCCACAAGTTAAAGGTTCAATACTTTTCTTCACTAATTCTTGAGCATCTAACATAGGCAATATGGAGATGATTCGCTGGAATGTTTCTTCCAGTTCCAGATACAATGATTTGTTGTTGGGTGATATTGGTGTTGCTGAAACATTATCTTTGCATACAACAAGTACCGACAGCCAATCTTCTACGAGCTTCTTTCTCACCTGAATAGAGCAAAGAAAAAGTCATGAATTAATAAATGCAGAGGGTGTTGCAGTATTTGGACAAACCTTAAGTGCAATTCCATAATAAAGCACTTGAGAATAATAAAGTTCATTCATTACCTGTCTAGAAGCAAGAATGGTGCCAATAGAGACAGCATTGGTGAGCCTAAATGTACACCTGAGAATAACAGTAGGAAGGCCAGACACAATGTTCCTCCAGGCATCATCACGAAACGCCCTCTGCAAATCAGTAGTGAAGCCAGCTTGCTCGCTCCATTCCCTGACTGTGACATCAACAACCCTAAGCTCAATCATCCTCTCCAACAGCCACAGAAGATGCTTCCCATTTGTTGAAGCCTTATGCAGATTCAGCCTTTGAATAGCCTCCGTCTCGTTTTGATCCCCTCTAAACACTGGACTCGAATAATCCTCCAACGACTCATTCACCATCTTCAAGCTCATCCTGAACACCTTTTCCAATACTCTCTTCATTGTCTCCCTTGACAACAGATCCCGAAGAATCTTCCCTACGAAAGCCTTCTCGAATGCAGTGTTGTCGTAACTGTTCATCGTCGAGGAAATCAATCCTTGCAGCATCACTTCACATGAGTCCTCTCCCGAAGGCCAAACCCTAGACATGAGCTCCTTCGACTCTTTCTTGCTACAAAAGGAGATTAATCTCACCATTTGCTTCTCTTCCTCATCCGTCCATGACACCGGCTTGAGGAAATCCATGCACCAGCGCACGCACTCCTCGAAGAGGAGTTCCAGTGCCACCAGTAATAGATCCAGCGCCGTTGACACCCTGTCCACCGCGACGACAAATTCGTTCATGTAGAGAAGCTCCAGGATGATGAGATGCAACTGGATCGAGCCGGCGGCAAAAGCCACACCGAGGTTGAAGTGGAAGAGATCGTTGTTCACCAGGCCGCAACGGCGCAATGAACCCTAGAGAGGGGAGTCCAAGAGAGAGAAGCACATATGAGAGAGTGAGGTAGAAACAAAATATTTAAAATAGTGATAAATATTCTAAGACGGTTTTGTAAAAATAGTCTTAGAATGACAGTCTTTTAAGGTGGTTTTCGCGAAACCATCTTGGAAGGGTTGTTTCTATGATATCATATTTACAAAAATGTCATCGTCTTACATACTAAGACGATTCTTGAGGAACCGTTGTCGTTTTGATGTCGTAAAATATGTTTTTTCTAGTAGTGAACACAGGCTCAACAAGAATAAAAGACTACTCGAACAACCACATGCTGACTTTGACAAAGTTTTAGTAAAAGGCCAAATATTATATGACAGAAATACAGACCATAAAAAGAGCCTCTGATTTCATTTGAAGCAATTTTTCAGAGTAGGAACTTATCAACAATGCCTCATTTATAAGTTCCAATACTCTCACTGCATTAGCAACCGTTCTTCTTTGCAAAAGTTCATCAGAATGATTAATTAATTCTTATGCTTTCTATCATCCATTAAAGACACTTATCAATTCAATAAGAGAGATGACAAATAAAAGCCAATGATCAAAGCCTCCAGAGTTAAAATAACTATAAACAGTCAAACCTATGTCTTTTGCAAGAGATCGGAGGCTTCCACAATAATTTTTTATATCTACACAAAAATCGATTCTTGACTGCAAGCAGCTCTTGGAATACTTTGACGCATCCTCAACTTCCCCCATAGCAAGGAAAAAACTTAAAAAATACTGAAAAGAAAATAACTTAGGGCTACATCAACTATTTTGATTACTATAATGCAAATAAAAAAAGTGAAAACTAAAATCAATATTACGGTATTATCTTTAGTGAAAAAACAAACTCCTGAGGGATGAATAATGAAAGAACAAAAGCTCTTACGTCTTACCTTTAGGTAAAAAATAAATGGTTTCTACCCAAAGTTGACATGCACCTTATTAGAGATAATAGAAACACACTTCTGAAAAATTAAACACCTCAAGTAATGATAAAATGAATATGCTATTTGAGTAAAAAGTTAATAACTAGTGTTGGCAATAAAAGAAAGGATTCATATACAATGAAAACATTGTTGGGGGCACTCAAATAAGAATGCAATAGCAGTACAAGTGACATACTCTTCATTTTGACTGTGAACAACAATGGTTGGAAAAAGGGGGCCTTTCATGTCTTTGTAAATAGAGCCAACTACTTGGCCATTTTTAATTTCGGCACCAACTACATCTTCAGAAGTATAGGTTGGGCCAAACGCCTCCCCCTTGCAATGTCCACGGTAGAGCATACCATCATCGTCGTGATAGCAGCAACTATTGGCCTCCCACCTAATAGTAATTAAAAGGAATATGATTAGGGTTAGGGTTGTCTTCACATCTTGAAGGTTTCACAGGTGAATCCAATTGCTATCTGGCACGTCGGCATCCTTGACATGAATCTCGAAATAGTACATGAGGCGCACACCACCATGAAACTTCCACCGCCTTTCGCTTCTTTGCCACCTGGCTTGCCGATGTGGCCGCCGACTTTCGCACCGTCTCCCTCTTCCTCTCCAGCTACTGCATCGCCGTCTTTGACGTCATGAGCTGGGCCTACAGTGAATGTGGCGTTGTTTCGAGTTCTAAAGATGATTTTGTGTGTGAGAGAGAACAAAAAGACAACAAGTGAAAGGAGAGGAACGACCGCACACTCAAATTTAAAATTGTCCAAATTCAAAGATAATTTTCATGAAACCGTCTTTGAATAGTATAAAACAAAGACAACTTTGTGAAAATCGTCTTCATTTTACACTATTCAAAGACTGTTTCGCAAAATCCATCTTTAAAATGTTGGCAATATTTACAAAATTGTCAGTGCCCCATAAACAACAACGTTTTTTCAACAACTGACTTATGCATTGTAAAAAACAGATTTTTTTGGTAGTGTTAATTTTAAATTACATTGATAAATAGGTAAAATTAATGATTAGCCATTGTCTCTCACTTAAGTTATTACAAACCTATTTTGTAGTTTGCAAAATAAATCTTAATCAATAAGTGTTTAATATCAATTTGTAGTTTGTTTCATTTTTGAAAATGATCTTTTTTCAAATAAACTAACATCAATGAGTAAATTGTATAGCATATAAACCAAATATCAAAATGAAATTGATTAAAATTTTTAGAACTTATTAATTGTTATACAAAATGGTAATTGTGTCTACTTAAGACACATTTAATTAAATGATTTACAAAAGTGTCATCTCATGCAATCATGTAAAATTTTGTTGTGTTTATATATGTGAGAATGATGTATTTAACGAGAGAACTAATGTTCAATTTTCTTAAAACAATGAATATCACGCACGACGAGAAATTATTCTTTGGCTCACAACCAAAAAATGTGTCATCACATCAAAATTTTAGGATAGACAATTAAACATTGTTTATTTATTTAATACTTAGAATATTTAATTATCTTATTACATATTACAAATTATTATTAATGGTGATACAATTATTGATTAGACACTAATTATATTTAATTAAGCGGATTATCCCACTGAATTGCATAAAATTTAAAACCTCACCTTAATTTATTACAGGTAACTTTGGCCCGTGGAATTTTTATAGACTACCTTTTTCAAAAAGAAATTATAATTGATTATCCTAAAAAAATATTTAATTTGTTGAAGACTCTCAATCAAAATATAAAAATATTGTATTCAAATATTTAATTGATTATTCTAAAATAATATGTTTTATTTTTCATTTTTATAATTAGTATCTATTTTTTTATTAACATTAAGTGTAACGTGTGATATATATTCATTCTTAACCGATTCTTTCTTCAATTAAAATTAATTTTTAAAACATTATAAATTAAAAAATTTAATTAATGGATATTTATATATTAATTTATATTTTCATTATCAATAAATTAAAACTTTAAATACCTCTGAAATATAATTTTTTTATATTGTATATTTTTATCAGTATTTTTATATTTTATATGTACTTGCGGAGTCACCGGTAAAAATATAAGTTTTTCCAATAAAAAAAAGTATAATTTTTTTACTAATACAAATCATTAAACATCATTTACCAATTTTAATACTCAGAATAATTAATTATAAAATTGGAAATCAGATTGATCAATTGATGCACATTTAATTACAATTTATATTACTCATAAAAAATTACAATTTATAATTGTGTTATTAATAAACTAAAAAAATAATTAGTTTTTAAATATAATAATAAATTTTTCAAAAATGGTATTTTATTAGGAATGTTAATTGCATTAATTATCTTAATCATATACATTTAATAATTACTTTAATTACATTACATTAACATTAATAATAATTTTTATAACTTTTTCTAATTTCATTGAAATAAAAAAATTTATGTCATAGTTATGGACAATTAGCTTAATTATATTATTTATTAATTATTTTATTTTTCAATTTAAAATAATATATTTGATTTGTGATTTTAATTTGCTTCAAGATTTTATACACTGTCAAAGGAATCATCATAATTGCGTATAATAACAACGAACCATCATAATTTAATTTGATTTGGTCATCTGATGCCAAAAGGTCTAGGTAGGAGTAATTATATTTCGAATGATGCCAGCCATTGTAAAGGGTTTGAGTGGCAACCATAATTTTATACATATGATATTGGATTCAAAACTTATGTTGAGTTGTTTTTTTATCCTGAAAATAAAAGAACAATTTCAAGGAAATTTATAATAACTTATGTGTTTTAACTCAATTAATTGAGTCAGATTTCCTTGATTATTTCAAGACGTTTCCATCATCATGTGAAGTCTTAAAAATATGATTTTTTTTAAAAAAAAATTATATCTTCTTTTTAATTAGATTTTCTTAAAAAAATATATCCACTCATTATTTGTTGATCTGAACTAAAAATACAACAAAATGAAAAAGAGTTGTATATGTAAAGTTTAACACAATAAACAAATTGACTTTGCAACTTTCTTGCTAGTTTCATTTTTTATTAATTCAATTGCCAGAATCTTAATGTCTACCGAAATGTCAATTGGTATTTCGTAGTTTAAAATCTTATCTATAGCCATTTTTATGGTAACGAAAAAAATGAACCATTTACTGAAATTTAAAACTTCCAATTTATTGTTGTGAAGAAAAAACTGCCAATCTATTGGAATTTTAAAAACCTGTCAATTTATTAATTAAAGCTACTCTTTTTATTTTAAAAACCAAACAATTTGTTAATTTAAATAAACAATTTTTTTAATTTCAAATAATCTGATCAGTAGTATAAAAAAATGTCATTTTTTAATGGAAGAGATGGAGAAGAAAGGCAGTAAGAAAATCAGTATGATTTTTCTTTTTTCTTTTTATTTTAAAAAAAAAGATACAGAAAAAATGTTGCATGTCTTTGTTTGAGAAAAAAAAAAGTAAAATGAAGGTCGGAGGAAAAAAAAAACCTATATTGATCTATTTAGTTACTAACAGGTACTATGGTTTATATATTGTCAAACTATAGTAGATTTAATTTGGAAATACTTTAATTGACCTTTTATTTATTGTAATAATTTGAAATGACATTTATTTTAGTCCTTGAAGTTTCAATTAAATTATTGCCCATTTTTCAATCCGATTTTAACATTATATATGGAATTATTTTCTAAACAAAACCTTTAATTAATATGATTTTATTATTCTAAATAAATTATTTCAATTAATCAATTAACAATAATATGTCTTAATTTAAAATATTTTTTCTACATAATATAATTCAAATTAATTAACATTAAGTTAGTTTAAAATAATTCATTAATATTAATTTGATCACGAGTAAAAAACATATTTTAATATAGTAAAAACCTCATGATAAAAATAACGTCATTTTATTGTCCTAAATTTTAGTATAGCAAAAAACTTAATCAAATAATTTTGCACACATATTTAATAACAATCATTGTAAAGTATAAAATAATTCATAATCTCTTAAAAAAACAATAATTCATCATATTTCCAAAGTAAAGTATAAACCAAATAGAACTTATATAAGAAAATAAAATAGAAATTAAATTCAGATAATAATTAGTGTAAAAATGTAATTACAAACATTCTAAAATTATAAAAATTAAAATTATATTAAATATTTAGATAAAAATTAGTTAAAATAAGACATACTAAATATTCTAATCCAATCCTCTACAACCAAATAGAACATTCTAAATGAAATATTAAGAACATACTATCCGTGTCCCTCTACACAACCACATTCGTTAGTGAACAAGCTCCATGAATTTGAATATTTTTGTATTTTTGAATTCAATTCGCTCCCTGTCGTTGACGATTTTGTTCCCTATGTCAAAGCAATAAAGATTTACAGATCAAAATTAGTCAAAGAAAATAGGATGACAAAACAAATCAATAACACTCAATAATGTAACATCAACACCCAAACAAAATATGTATTACCTCTCGATACAGAGAATACAAAACAATTCTTCCTCTGATGGAAACACCAAATTTGTTCACTTCAAGAGAATTTGAACTATGGAAATAAACCCAAAATATAAGATTACAATACAAATTAATAAGTTTAGAATGAGAAAGAAATTCAGAACGGAATAATAAAAAAGTAATGATAACGGAACGATTATTCTAGACGAAGAGATGAAACAATTTCTTCATTAGTGGATTGCAGAATAGAGCAGCAATATCCCTTGTTATTCTAAAAATGACATTAGTATGCTTCAAAACAAAATGACATTAGTATTAGAACAAATGAGACAAGGGTGAAAGTTTGAAAAAGAAAAAAAAAAAATTTTCAATTCCCACATCCTCAGAGTAAATACTAGAATAGTGTTTCATTCTCTATATATAGAGAGTCTCTTTCTTCATTTTTTTTTGTCCCAATTGAGAAGTATTTCCTCAACTTTTCTTTCTCCCTCCCATATTTCAGTCGATGCATTTCTGGCAAACTTCCCCCTCTTTCTTTCTGTCGCACTAAATTTTCGGTTGGCTATTAGAGTGACTTTTCAAGTCATATTTTTCGGTTGGCTGTTAGAGTAACTTTTCAAGTCATATTTTCGGTTGGCTGTTAGAGTGACTTTTCAAGTCATATTTTCGGGTGGCTTTAGAATGATTTTTCAAGTCATACAAGAGGGTGTAATTCTAGAAAAGTTCTCTCAGTGCAGTGGGAATCTTATACAGTGATCTGGGCTGTTTTATCCTGGGGACTTCGTGGTTGATAGTCTGCTTGCACAATTTTTGGCAGTGCCACGAAACGTCTTAAAGAAAGCGACATTGTCCGCGACTCAGCCAGTAATTTTTTCGTTCAGCCAGTAATATCTACGTGTTTCGGTTCTACCATGGCTACCGTAGATATTACTGGCTCGAACAACAATGACCACAACAAACCTTTTAGGTTTGAAGGGTATCATTTCAAACATTGGCAACAAAAGATGATGTTTTCTTTAACTATGAGGAAAGTTGTCTATGTTTTGAACACTGATATTCCAGTGGTACCTGAAGATGCTGAGAAGGAAGTGAAGGATAAAATGACTATGGAATTAGCTCTCTGGAATGAAAATGATTACCTATGCAAGAATTTCATTCTGAATGGGTTAGCTGATGATCTCTATGATTATTATAGCCCATATAAGTCTGCCAAATTAGTTTGGCTGGCTCTAGAAAAGAAGTATGATACTGAAGAAGCTGGGATTAAAAAGTATGTTGTTAGCTGCTACCTCAAGTATCAAATGACTGATGATAAATCAGTAGAGTCTCAATCCCATGAGATACAGAAGATTGCTCATGATATCATATCAGAGGGTATGGCTTTGGATGAGCAATTTCAGGTTGCTATCATCATAGACAAGCTGCCTCCTGGCTGGAGGGATTTCAAAAACCTTCTCTGACACAAGACCAAAGAATTCTCTTTGGAGTCTCTGATCACACGTCTGCGCATTGAGGAAGAGGCACGCAGATAAGATCAGAAAGATGAAGTGTTGGTTGTGTCTCACAACAACACTAAAAGGAAGAACATAGGTGCAGTTCTGAAGCCTACAACAAAAACTTTAAGAATCAGAACCGCAATGTGAACAATACCTCCAACCACAACAAGAACCTCCCAAGGGTCCAACATGCTAGACAACATCCACCTACCAAGAATAATCGTGGTGAACCATTCCTCTGCTACAATTGTGGCAAACCAGGACATATGGCACGTAAATGCAGAAATCCTTCAATGACAGGTGCTCCCCAGGCTAACATGACTCAAGAGCCATACATAGTTATGATAACTGAGATCAATATGATTGGAGGATCAGATGGATGGTGGGTAGACACTGGCGCCTCCCGCCATGTTTGCTATGATCGTGCTATGTTTAAAACATACACGAATGTTGAAAATAAGAAAGTGTTGCTCGGTGATTCCCACACCACTACTGTTGTTGGAACTGGAGATGTTGAACTGAAGTTTACCTTTGGAAAGACTTTGATCCTCAAAGATGTGATGCATACTCCAGAGATGAGAAAGAATCTGGTTTCTGGCTTTCTTTTAAACAAGGTTGGGTTTACTCAGACCATAGGTGCAGATTTATTTACTTTGACCAAGAATGAGGTATTTGTAGGGAAAGGGTACGCCACTGCTGGCATGTTCAAATTGAATCTTGATATTAATAAAGTTTCTCCTTCTGCTTACTTGCTGTGTGATTTTAATATCTAGCATTCTAGACTTTGTCATATAAATAGTCGTTGCATATCTAACATGAGTAACTTAGGTTTTATTCCAAAGCTATCTTCAAATCACTTTGAAAAATGTGTTTTTTGCAGTCAATCTAAAATAACTAAGAAATCACATAAATTAGTAGTTAAAGAATCTGAGCCATTGGATTTAATACATTCTGATAAATGTGAATTTGATGGAACGTTGACCAGAAATGGAAAACGATATTTTATCACTTTTATTGATGACTGCTCTGATTATACATATGTATATCTTATGAAAAATAAAAGTGAAGCGCTTACATGTTTAAGTTATATGTAACAGAAATTGAAAATCAATTCAATAAGAAAATTAAGAAACTTCGAAGTGATAGAGGCACAGAGTATGATTCTAGTTTGTTTAATGAGTTTTATAATTTGCATGGAATCATACATGAGACGACTTCTCTATATTCACCTGAGATGAACAGTAAAGCTGGAAGAAAGAACAGAACTTTTACAAAATTAGTTGTAGCTACTATGTTGAGTTCAAGTGCAACATCTTTTTGGTGGGGCGAAATTTTATTAACTGCTTGTTATGTGCTAAATAGAATCCCCAAATAAAAAAGCAAGACATCTCCCTATGAGATATTAAAGAAAAGACAACCAAATTTGTCCTATTTGAGAACTTGGGGATGTCTGGCCTATGTAAGGATCCCAGACCCCAAGAGGATTAAACTCGCAAGTAGAGTCTATGAATGTGTGTTCATTGATTATGCTATTAATAGCAAAGCATATAGGTTTTATTACTTAAACACAAAAGTGATCATAGAGTCAAATGATGCTGATTTTTATGAAAATAAATCTCCTTTTAAATTAAGGAATAGTGGGGGTACTTCATCCAGTCATCTTCCTGCTGTTAGTCGTGAAAATATTGCACAACCAGAACCAGAAATAGAGTCTCGAAGAGGTAAGAGAGCAAGAATTGCTAAAGACTATGGGCCCGATTATATGGCATGTACATTAGAGGAGGATCCATCAAACCTCCAAGAAGCTTTGTCTTCTTTGGATGCTGACTTGTGGCAATAAGCCATTAATGATGAGATGGATTCTTTAGAATCTAACAAGACCTGGCATTTAGTAGACTTGCCTCCTGGTTGCAAACCAATTGGTTGTAAATGGATCTTGAAAAAGAAACTAAAACCTGATGGTACTGTGGATAAATGCAAGGCTCGCCTTGTAGCCAAGGGTTTTAGGCAAAGAGAGAATGTGGATTTCTTTGACACCTTTTCACCAGTCACTAGAATAACATCTATTCGGGTGCTAATATCTCTTGCTGCTATTCACAGTCTAGTGATACACCAAATGGATGTTAAAACTGTTTTTTTAAATGGTGAATTGGAAGAGGAAATCTATATGGAGCAACCTGAAGAGTTTGTGATTCATGGACAAGAAGATAAAGTCTGCAAGTTAGATAAATTTTTGTATGGTCTAAAACAAGCACCTAAGCAGTGGCATGAAAAGTTTGATAACTTAATAGTCTCGAATGGGTTTAAGGTGAATGAAAGTGACAAATGCATTTACTACAAATCTGTAAATAATATTTGTACTATCATATGTGTATATGTCGATGACATTCTCATATTTGGTTCAAATATTCATGTAGTGAATGATGTGAAATCATTGTTGTGTAACAACTTTGATATGAAAGACCTCGGAGAAGCAAGTGTAATCCTTGGTATTAAGATTACCAGGTCAAAAGAGGGAATTTATCTGAATCAATCTCACTACATTGAGAAGATCTTAAAGAAATATGACTACTTTGACTGTAAACCTGCTAGTACATCATATGATCCAAGTGTAAAATTGTTTAAGAACATTGGTGAAGGTATACGACAAACTGAGTACGCAAGTATCATTGGCAGCCTTAGGTATGCCACTGATTATACTAGACCCGACATAACCTATGTTGTGGGATTATTATGCAAGTTTACCAGCAGACCTAGTATGGAGCATTGGCACGCTATTGAAAGGGTAATGAGGTACCTTACAAGAACCATAAACCTTGGATTACATTATAAAAGGTTTCCCGCTGTACTTGAAGGATACAGCGATGCAGATTGGAACACTCTTTCAGATGATTCCAAAGCAACCAGCGGCTATATATTTAGCATGCTGGTGGGACTGTTTCTTGGAAGTCAAAGAAACAGACTATCTTAGCTCAGTCCACTATGGAATCTGAGATGATAGCACTAGCAACTGCTAGTGAGGAAGCAAGTTGGCTGAGAAGCTTACATGCAGAGATTTCTTTATGGGAAAGACCGATACCAGCTGTGTTGATCCATTGCGATTGTACCGCGGCTATTGCAAAAATTGAGAACCACTATTACAATGATAAGAAACGATAGATACGTCGTAAGCACAACACTGTTAGAGAATTACTCTCAACAAGAGCTGTTAGAGTGAATCACGTACGCACTGATGATAATTTAGCAGATCCTTTGACGAAAGGATTAGCTAGAGAGAAAGTCCATAACACTTCTAAAAGAATGGGACTATTGCCCTTACTGCGATGATCATTCATGATGGTAACCCGACCTAAATGACTGGAGATCCCAAGAACTAGGTTCAATGGGTAATAACAAGTTATAAAGTGATATGAGATGAACATGCTGTTATAAGTGAAAGTAGCATGATTCCTGAAGTAACAAGATGATGAGTTATGAAAAAATTCTTAATTCTTAATGAGATCTATACTCTATGTTAAGTGGAGTACCTAGGCTATAGGAGTACTCTTGATAGACTCACCTATGTGAATGTGGAAGTGGGGGCCGCTTCATATGAAATTTTGGACAAAAATTTCTAGAGCGTTTACTATACCGAGATAGACGTGCATGACCTTTAATGCACAAGCTTTATAGAATACACCGATGAAAAGGTTGTGTGGTTTGATGTTGGAGATAGAGTTCAAGACTTCGAGTCACTCTAGTAAAATCTGAATCTTACTCACTATGCAAAGGTTCAAGTTGTATGACACCTTTGTTTATGCACAATTTTATGAAATCCTCGAAAATATTTTTTTTTCAAATTTCAAGTGGGGGATTGTTAGAACAAATGAGACAATGGGTGAAAGTTTGAAAAAGAAAAGGAAAAAAAAAACTTCAAGTCCCACATTGCTCAGAGTAAACACTTGAATAGTGTTTCACTCCATATATATAGAGAGTCCCTTTCTTCATTTTTTCTTGTCCCAGTGTAGAAGCATTTCTTCAACTTTTCTTTCTCCCTCCCATATTTCAGCCGATGCATTTCCGGCAAACTTTTCCCTCTTTCTTTCTATCGCACTAAATTTTCGGTTGATTATTAGAGTGACTTTTCAAGTCATATTTTTTTGTTGGCTATTAGAGTGACTTTTCAAGTCATATTTTTGGTTGGCTATTAGAGTGAATTCTCAAGTCATATTTTCGGATGGCTTTAGAGTAATTTTTCAAGTCATATAAGAGAGTGTAATTCTAGAAAGGTTCCCTCAGTGCAGTGACTTTAGAGTGACTATATATACTGAATAGAAAAACAAAAAATTCTGAATAAAAAAATATATTATGTATAACTTTAATACTATGAACATTAATTACTGTTTGTCCATATATATTAGTGCGTTTAGTAAAAATTAATTTCATAATACATTAATTTATAGAAATTATAATTATAAATTAATTTAAAATTTATACTTGTCAACTTATAAAAAAAATATTAAATGAAATTCTTCTTTTTTAATTCTTCATTTATAAATATAAAATTAATTTAAGTATTTAAATTAATTGAATTAATTATTAATATAAAATTAATTTCACATTTTCAATACATATTTGAATTAATCCTTTTTTTATCATTTAATTTATTTGTTTCTTTAATTATTATTTATTCATTAATTTAAACTTAAATCGTTTTAAATTTATGATAATAATAATTACATTTGATTTCTCTTGCTATCAATTTCTTTCAATTATTTACTTTAGAAAATTAGAAAGGGAAAATTTGTTTAAATTCAATTTAAAAAGAATAAAATAAAATTGTATATTTATCTCAAATTGATTATCAATTCTAAATTATAGGTTCATTCTAAATTTTAATCCATACAAAAATTCTAGTAAATCATTTTGAATTAACAACATGAATAATAAATAAATAAATAATATTAAAATAAATTATTATTTTAATATTTAAATAATTTCAATGGACATTTGATATTTAGGTTGAAAGTAATGGTCCATTTTAAATTTAAAATCACATTAACTAATTTAACTATCTAATTTCAAATAATTTTATATAAATAAAATTCTTACTCTCGTATAATTTATATTTTACAGAAATATTTATTCAAAATAGAAACAATATATTTACGGATTTTATTTTTGTGCAACGATAACCTTTATTGAAAATCCAATAAAAAATTAATATTCAAAATTTAAATGACCTCAACAATCTGTAGCTATTTAAAACATATTAATTGAGAAAATTTGATTACCAAAAATATAATCATTATAATAAATATAATTATGATTTGGAGTCAAACCTAATATATACAAAACACCACGTATTAATACATATTATCTGAAGCTCTTTTCATATGACACGTGTACTCCAAAGCTTGCAAGCTTATCTTGAAGTATCACATGGATTTAGTGTTTGGATAGAGAATTTTAACGGAGGAAAGTAATTTATCAGAGAAATTTCGGTATTTTAGAATTCATTGTTTGGATGTTTTTTTATGAAGAATTTAAAATTTTAAAATTTTAAAGCAGAATTTTAAATAACTGAAATTTTGGAATTTTAATTTTCTTCTAAAAGGTGAGAAATTAAAATTCTTTTCTTACACTCTTCTTCAAGAAACACCGTCTGAGTTCCTAAAATATCAAATGTGAGCATAGAAAAACACGTCTAACTAGCACACCAACCATATCTCTTTTTTATCCTCATAATTTTAATTTTTTTTATTCAAACACAAAATTTTGAAATAAAAGAACTTTAATTGAAGTATTTAAAATTCTTAAAATTTTAAATTTCTCAAAATTTTAAATTTCTCCATCCAAACACACTCGTAAGGAATTCTCAAATTTATAATTATACATGCATTTTGTTTTTCAAACGGTAGTAAAGAGGTTTTTTATTTAATGTGTTACAATACCAACCCATTCTTAACAGCTTCTAATTTACTATTTTATTTAATAAAAAAATATTATTAATGGTAATCAATTTAACAAATTAATTATATTAACAGACATATGACCATATGATTGCATAAAATTAGGATATATGACATAATACTCCAAAATCTTCTAAAAACTATAATATATATATATATATATATATATATATATATATATATATATATATATATATATATATATATCAAATAGTCACAATTCCTTCATAATCACTGCTAGATATACATTTGGTTCTTAGCATATTTATTCCAACTCAAGCAACTAACTTTTGAACGTGTAGACATCTCCACAACAGGACAATGAGGATTTGTAAGGTCATTCACAATCTTGGAAGTTAATAACACAAATTTAAAATTTAAAGATAAAGAATCAAAATAAATATTATATTAAGATAAAATAAAAAAAATTAATAGAAAGATGGAGAAGCAAAATTATATTTTAATCTTAAAAATAGGGACAAACCAAAAATAAAACGAATAAATGTAATCAACAATAAAATAAAGAGGAGTTGGGCGATTTAAATCAAATCTTACTATTTCTAGTAGGTCATCCAGTGTCAAATCACAATCATTGCCATTATGTGGTGGTTTCTAATGAAACCAATTCTTAAGTGATAAATATTGTGAATTATACTTGGTTATATATTTCCCTCCCTTAATATTTAATGGAGTGCAAGTAAAAAAAATAAAATAATGGAGCGAGGATAAAAAATGACTCATGTAGAGAGAATGAAGACATTTTAAGCGACAAACTAAGCTAGCATAGGACAATTTGGAGGAAATATCTTAATGAAATAGAAAGACCTATGTCGTTGTACGTAAAGGATAAGCATAATGGGTGTAATTACCTGCAAAACAAAAATATAATATATGCAGTGTAGCAGGTGTGCGTCTTTTCTAATTCGTCCAATACTTACTGAATAGAATAAGGTAACGCAAATATTGGTCTTAACTGCCGCAGGAAGCAAACAGATTGAATTATATTATTATTTCTCTGCTAAAAAAATTTAATTATATAAATTGTCGTGATTTGGTAATTAATCAATTATTTTTTAATGAAGAAACTTGCGTGTGTTTTCCGCACTGAGAACCTTTTAATTTCAGATAAATCACATTGTATACAAATTTGAAAATTTTAAATTATAAGTAGACAAAAGGACAATTAGTTATAGTGAAAAAATATTCCGTATTGTAACTTTTTTTTTATCAGCCACAGAAATATATGTATGGTATAATGAAGATTCCAAACCATCAAAATACAAAATTTTAAGATGAAACACAAATAAATTGATAAAAACACTACAAAGGAAATAATAAAATACATGAAAAAAATGGGATTTAAATAAACATGTTAAATATCACAAACAAGATTACATATCAAGTAGAAACTTAAACCCTGTTAAAAGTACCATCCTACAAACATATGTATTCAACTAAAAAGTTATAACGAATAACAAATATCTCACTCATGAGAAATTTCTCAATACAAGTAATCATACACATAGTTGTTCATTTCTATTGGACTTGAATTAGTTACAATTCTTCATAAGATCTCCTTTATACATTGTGTGGGTGCCACTTTTTTCAATAATGGATGTGACGCATGGATGGACATAGAATGACCTGAGACGTGTCTTAAACATACTAATTTTTAATGATGATTAAATTAATAAGTTGGTTTGTCTGGTTTAAGGATTCTTAATTTATTTTTTAGTCTATATAATATGAAAGTGATTTTTTTAGTTTCTATAATTTATATTTTAATTCTCTTTTAGTCCTTATAGTTTAAAAGTATTTTTTTAATCCTTATAATTTATATTTTAATTCTGTTTTAGTCCCTATAATTTAAAAGTGATATTTTTAGTCCCTGTAATTTGTATTATAATTACCTTTTAGTCCTTATTACAAAAGAATATAAAAATAATTAGTTATAAATTAATTATAAATTATAAATTATTTTTATTACAAATTATCTTACAATAAATTAGTTACCAATTGCTTGCTAATATTTTTGTAGTTAATTGTAATTGATAATATTACTCATATTTTGAAGGTAAGGACTAAAATGAAATTAAAATATAAAGTATAGGAACTAAAAAGACCACTTTCAAACTATAAGGACTAAAAGAGAATTAAAATACAAATTATAAGGACTAAAAAACCACTTTCAAAACTATAGGGACTAAAAGAGAATTAAAATGTAAACTATAGGAACTAAAAAAACCACTTTCAAACTATAGGGATAAAAAAGGTAAGAATTGTGAAATTATAGGAACCAAATAAGTTAATGAATTATTCGCTTAGTGTTAAATCCCCATGATTTAAGAGGTTCTTCCCGAAGGAATGAATATCAAAAGTCAAATAAAGAGAAGAGAGAACTCATGGAGAAGAGAAATGAAGTGATTTTCTATGTAAACTGAGTCTAAAAGGTGGTATTTATAGACTAGGGAAGGTGCAACAAAACAATAAAGAAATTTAAAAAATGGTAATTAAAACATTTTAATGATAAAATAATAAATAATTAAAAAAGAAATAAAATAAACAAATAGAAATTACGAAAATTTTGTAATTGATCATATTAGATTTGTTCGATATTTTGATATCACTCAAAACCTTGCTACTAAAAGGTCTTAAATGGTATTTTGATAAATTATAAAAATTATTTTCCCATCAAACAATAACAATACTATAACTGGACATATCATGAAGACCCCATATACCCTATTGGGCAAAGAATTCACTACTATAAAAAAGCTTTTCTAAGACGATCAAATATAGGATATGACGGTTTTGAACCGTCGTAGAATCTCATGTCGTCGAAACTTAAAACTTTCAACAACGGGTCCAAAAACACCGTCTTTGAAAGTTAGCACCGTCTTTGAAAGTTTGTATTCTAAGACGGTGTTGAGGTAAGCACCATCTTAGAAGGCTTACTTTCAAAGACGGTACTTACGTAAGCACCGTCTTTGAAAGTAAGCCTTCTATGGCTATACATTCTGATTTGGCTTCATTAGAGAAGAAATCTAGCAATGGTGTGAATGAGTTGTTGACTTTTAATGCTAAGAACATGCAAAGAAACATGAAAATTATATATTACAGGTTTGGTTTGCCTGCTGGTTATTAATACTATTTTTTAATTTTTATTATATAAATATAGCTTGAAACATTATATTTGGACCATGGAACAAAAGTTTTTTTTGGTAGTTTTTGTATGGATGAAATTGTTTGATTCTATCTTCTTCAAATAGTCATCTGAGTCCATGGTATTAGATGTTAATCACTCTTACTGAAAGGAGAAAAAAGGGTGGGAGTGGGGGTGGGGGGATGAAAACAAACTCCTGTATAATGTTGTCTAAGGCTTACAATTGAATCTTAATTTCTTTGTCTCTTTTGCAGCCGAACATTTTTATCTATAATTGGTGGAGTTGTTGTTGGTATTTTGGGATTTGTAGGCTTGAAAGGATTTGTGTTTTATTTACTTCTCATGGCATTTACTTCACTTGGCCTCGTGGCCAAAGCAAAGTTTTACAGGCTTGAATTATGGTTACTTGCAACTTTGTTTTCAATTTTATAGCTGCTGTAGTCGTTTCCCCGATCTGTGCATTTGCATTGTTTAACTTTAGCAGATTATTGGGAAAATGGAGTTTAAACATTCTAAGAGACCGCTAATAGGTGATGGAGATCAATTTCAGAAGGCTTTGGACGTTTTAATTCAAATGAGAAGTAAGTGGTTAAGTAGAAGGATTATGTCATCAAATTAATGTTTACTTTAGATTCTTTCTCAACCAATTTCCTATTATGCCTAAATTCATCACTATTAGAAAATATGCTTTCTACATCGGTTATTTATGACTTTCAACATCAGTTTTTAACCGATGTTGAAAATGCTGATGTTGAATGTATTATCATTAACATCGGTTTTAAAAAACCGATGTTAACGTTAAATTTACAACATCGGTTATTTAAATAACCGACGTTGATAATAACAATTACGCCCAAAAAAATGTATTAATGTTGACAGTTAATATCGGTTTTTTGGAAAAACAGATGTTAATGTAACTTAACATTGGTTTTCTGTAGAAAACCGATGTTAACGTATGTGTTAATGTTGACAGTTAACATTGATTTTTTGAAAAAATCGATGTTAACATATGTGTTAATGTTGATAGTTAACATCAGTTTTTTTGGAAAAACCGATGTTAATGTACGTTAACATCGGTTTTCTACAAATAACTGATGTTATTTTCAGGAATTTTTTTTAAATACTCTCTTTATTTTTACAAAAAAAAACCAAAATTTAACCTATAAATTTAAAATCAGCCCACACAACATATATGATTTGGATTCTGCTTTCAAATAGGTTTTAGCATAAAACTAGCTAGTAAACTATTAATTGTAAAAAAATCAATTGATAACTATGAATAACTATCAACAAAGGTTATTCAATGTTAAAGTGAAACAACAATTGTAAAAAATGTAATGCAAAGTACGGTAAACTAATTAAGTAATCAAAAGTTACATAGTTCCCTAACATCCTATGTTTGATTTCTAACTTTTAGATGATATTGTGCCCACTGGATGCGAAACGCCTTGAATCTCCCTGCTTCCAATGGTCTAACATCATTAAAATACTGCATGATCAAATAAAAGATAAATTAATAATGTAATAACAATGATAAGAAAATCAACTTTGTTTGAAATAAACAATTACGGCCGTTTCCCAATTATTCCTGAAAGTTCCTGAGATTATCGTGGACATCCAGTGCATGACATAATAGCCGCACTTAGTGCTTCCTTTTTGTCTATTATACTAAATACATAATGAAATTTGGATATTAATTAAATGTTAACTATAATTAGTGTGCACACACATAAGCAGTATATATAAGTAGAAGTTTTATTTAAATCACGTACCTTTACAACAATCCACCTAGTAGCAGCCTTGGATTTAGGTTGTGGAGTATCATAAAGTCCTTTCAAAGTATTGTTGAATACGAGGAATATTAAAATATTGATGTTTTTGAGTTATGCTAATGCAAATGTATTGAAAACAATACTGACCTGTTAATTATTCCCTTAAGGTAGTTGTCTAGCCTATTATGTAAAGAACCAAACCAGACAACTAGGTTTTCCTTAGGCAAAATGACAACCATTTGCCAGTGTCTGTTGCAGTGGAGGCAAATATTGGTTATTGTAGTAGTATAGATTATTTAAATTCAGTTGTTGTGTTTGACTTACCCATTCAGGTAGGCTCCAAGGTAGACATCGTGTTTTGAACTCTGCATCCAACTCTTGATGTAACTTTCCGATTCAAATTGCGATTGTCCAGATCTCTGAATGGACTGTGGCTCGAGGAATCCATACATATCAGAATTCCCTGCTCGTATACTTGCTCAGATCTCTGATATGACTTGTTTATGTACTATGTCAGTAGTATATTATTCTAATTCATATTGATTTATGTAGTCATTTGGACAAAGGGATCATTCAACATTAGGGTTTACTTGCTTATTATCCATAATAGAATATATCTAATACATGATGTTTCTACTAATAATATAGCTTATCAGTCACACTAAAAGAATAGAATAACATTGCTAGTTACCTCAAACTTGAAGAGTGCAATTGATGAATGGACAACCCAAAAGAAAGCAAACCACCAAGGTAGAGGTACTCCCTACGCCTTGCAACTAAATCTGCCGCAGAGAAGCAACCAAAAGCCAAAGAAGAGAAAATAAATATTAGAACTTGGCATATACAACTTAATGTCTATGGTTAACTTTCTGATTTAATGTCTATGGTTAACTTGGTAACTATCATAATTAAGTGAGTGTGCAGTTGAGTCTTTGAAACAAACTCAATCACTTTGAGTTTGGTCCTCAAAAAACTGAACCTAGTAGGAGACAGGGGTTTAGTCAAAGCATATGCCCATTGGTCAATGATAGGAATATAATGTACGATAAGCTGTTTAGCCAAAAAAATTTCCCTAAGCTATGCTGCAGAGAATTTTGAGTTCAACTGAGAGGTAATTTGCTGAATTAAAGGAATAGTACTGTCAGTAATTATAATGTCATCAACATACCCAAAGAGATATACAGGGCAAATTGACCAAACTGGGTTATTATAGAATAACAAAACTTGAAACTTTTGGAAAAATCGGTGGTTGAATCTTAAATCCTAATTTTGAGCTACTTAGAGGCATTTTTTTGGAAAAATGAGTTGATCAAAAGCCCTTTTGCCTGGGGATTCCTCCTTCAATTTCGAACGTTTTGACATATTATGGGCCTCAAACGGACATTTCTATCAAAAGTTACACCCATTTGAAGTGACCCTTGACAACAAACATCCATATAGGGTTAAATAAACATTGTACCAACTTTGGAGTACGGGGGTGATGAAAAATAGCCATATAGGGTTTAACATAACAAAGCTCATTTCAAGAAATTACAGAGAAGGAATTACTTGACTGAGAAACTATGAAACTATAGGGGTTCCTGTTCCTAAAATGCTGAAAGTGCAGTGTTGGTGTTGGTGTTGAATGCTGAAGTCGGACTCCAACGAACCCGAGCGATCACGAACCCCGACGACGACGATGGTGAGGAGGAGACGACAGTTACAGGTCTTCGCGGTGAGGGAGAAAGATGCTTTTGTTTTTGAGACTGAGCGCGCGGGGGGAAAGAACCTTTTGGGTTTTAATTTATCTATAATAAAGAAAACCGATGTTAACATCAACTGGTTAACATCGGTTTTTTAAAAGACCGATGTTAACCAGTTGATGTTAACATCAGTTTTTCAATAACCGATGTTAACTAGTTGATGTTAACATCGGTTTTTAAAAAACCGATGTTAACTATATTATGTTAACATCGATTTTGACAAAATCGATGTTAACTAACTCGACTTACTTAGAAAAATGCCATCGTGCTTTTCTTAACATCAGTTTTTTGAAATATCAATGTTAATCGTGCGATGTTAAATCTATATTTTGTAATAGTGCATAGAAAGGATGATATGGAGGCAGATCATATGCTCCTTTATTAGAGCATCACAGACACATGTATGGACATACACAAGTTTTGGATGTTGGGACACACAAATCAATTTCAAAATTTAGCTAACTACATTTCTTATCACATTAAAATGAAAATACCAACCAAAGGGTCTCGAGGAGAACAAACAGATACAGCTACAACTACAACAATATTGTGAGCATCCTGACCAAGAAATTTTATCTACAAGTTAACACCCAAATTAATGTCTATTATTATTGACAAATGATCAATATCTGCAGAACATTCAATAGAGAAGTGGAACCTTTGAATACTCTGTGATTGAGATGTAGAACACTAGAGTGAATTGAGGAAGAAAGCTATAGTGCAAATCATTGGCTGGGAAGCCCGTAAGGCCTAAATCAACATTGTAATTTCAATAATAATTATGTGAAGATAACTATGTGAAAAAACTAATATATATATATATATATATATATATATATATATATATATATATATATATATATATAGAGAGAGAGAGAGAGAGAGAGAGAGAGAGAATTAAGAATCACTCCCATTGCCAAGAAGTAGGTTACCAAAGTTTGCTAATAGCCCCAAAATAAAATGAAAAAACTAAAATAAGCATATATTGTTGCATATTATTTATCAGGAAAATTAAATGAAAAAACTAAAATCAACAAGTAGGCTACAAAACTTTTGTCTAAGCAATCGATGACCAAACAAATGCAGTTAAGAGTGAAATTTGATTAGCACAACATAACCAGTACAACATCACATGTAAGAGGAAAATGTAAAAACTTGTAAGCCAATAAAAAGAAGCTGTACAACACTAACAAAGACATTCAACTGAGTCTTACGGTACCATAGATGCATATGCATTGTATTAGAAGGTATGATGAAATAAATCAACCAATCCATGATTTTTTTTTTTGCTGTCCATACATCAAAACAAAAGACATGAGTGAGACAACAACACTTTTCCAACTCTATGTTCCAATCCAAATCATGGGATAGTAGAAAGGAATAATTGATTTATGAAGTATGCATATCCTTCGTTTCAATTGTATGGCATTCAGGTGTTTTACTCCAACTCATGGTAAGTTGTTTATATTATATGAGTGGTACGACTATAAGGAATATCATGAGATATGTTAAAAGGCCCTTGTGTCTGTGATTGATCTAAGTTGTATGACATTTATTGTAAGTGACATTAATCTAATTTATAAAAAGTTAAGAATGACTTCAATTTCATTCTCTAAAAAAACAAAACCAAATTATGAAATAAACCCAATAAATATAACTTCATTGGATGTTGTTGATGGAAGCTTGCTTGTGGGGCTTCTATGGAGGCTGGATCTTTGAGCTTCAATGGGGTCCTTTAATGGTGATTTTCCATCATGGAGATGCAGCGGAAGACAAAGGAAAAGAGGTGAGAGGAGGCACCATCCATTATGGAATAAGCCATGGAGGAAGGAGCTTCACCACCAAGATGAGCCTTGGATAAGAAGCTTGGAAGGAAGCTTCAATGGAGGAAAAGAAAGAGGGAGGGAAAGAAAGAGGGGGGAGCACGAAATTGAAGGAATAAAAGAGGGAGAGAAGTGGAACTTTGAAGTATGTCTCACAAGACTCTCATTCATCAAAGTTACAACAAGTGTTACACATGCTTCTATTTATAGACTAGGTAGCTTCCTTGAGAAGCTTTCTTGAGAAAACTTCCTTGAGAAGCTTCTTTGAGAAAACTTCCTTGAGAAGATAGAGCTTAGCTACACACACCCCTCTCATAACTAAGCTCACCTCCTTGAGAAGCTTCCTTAAGAAGATTCCTAAAGAAGCTTGAGCTTAACTACACATACCTCTCTAATAGCTAAGCTCACCTCCTTGAGATGAGAAGCTAGAGCTTAGCTACACACCCCCTATAATAGCTAAGCTCACCCCCATGACAAAAAACATGAAAATACAAAAAAAAAGTCCTTATTACAAAGACAACTCAAAATGCCCCGAAATACAAGGCTAAAACTCTATACTACTAGAATGGCCAAAATACAAGGCCTAGACGAAGGAATAACCTATTCTAATATTTACAAAGATAAGCGGGCTCATACTTAGCCCATGGGATCGAAATCTACCCTAAGGCTCATGAGAACCCTAGGGCCTTTCCTTGGATCTCTAGCCCAATCTACTTGGAGTCTTCTAGCCAATGCCCTTGCGGGGTAGGATTGCATCAGTTGTGGTAGTGCTTCGTTTGAGAGACATAGTGTATTTAATCCCCCTAATTGGATATGTAATTGTTGGCCAACATGGCAACATCAATCATGTATTGTTTTCTCTACCATCATGAATAATATACAAATCAAAAAGTAGACCTAGGGCCAAAAGACAAGCTACTGCAAGCTTTTGAAAGCAGATTTTCTGTTGGACCTTGTGGCCTCAATAATCTTAAGAGGGATAGGCTTAGAATGCAGAAGAAGCAATAACAATCAATTTAATAATGTTCTATAAACATGCAAGGCAAAATTGATTGCAATAACATAAATGAGATAAGGGAAGAGAGAATACAAACACAGTTTTATACTGGTTCGGCCACAACCCGTGCCTACATCCAGTACTCAAGCAACCCACTTGAGATTTCCACTATCTTTGTAAAATTCATTACAAAGTCTGAACCACACAGGGAAAACCCATCCCTTGTGTTCAGGAATCCTTTACAACAAGAGACTCACAGTCTCTTAACCAATCTCATTGAATAAGAAGAATGGAAGAAGAATTCTCTCTTCAAGAGAAAAATATTACAATAAAGATCATGTAGGAATCCTTATAGATTTTGCAAGTGTTTGGCCAAGGATTTCTTTTGAGAGAGCATTTGACAATGAAGTTCTTTTGGAATCTCTCTCATTGTCTTTTGAGAGGATAAGACATTTTTGCCAAGCAAAACTCTCTGTCTAAAATTCGTGCCCAAGTCACCTATTTATAGGCCTTTGATGACCATTCACAAATCTAATGAAAAGATGTGACTGTTGGCAGATTTTCTGAAAACTTTCCACTGGTAATCGATTACAATGTTTGTGTAATCGATTACACAGTTATAATTTGAAGGGTTATGACTTTTGAATTTGAATTTCCAAAGTTTCGTTGCTGGTAATCGATTACAGACATATGGTAATCGATTACATGTTGAAAATTCAAATTCAAAACCTTTTTCAACAACTATTTCTCAACCCTGTCTTCGGGTAATCGATTACACTTCCTGGTAATCGATTACCAGAGCCTTGCATGTCTTGAAAGCACTTTGTTTTAAGGCAAGGCTTGGTCTTTAGTGAATCTTGAAACAAGGCTTTGTTTGTTGAAGCAATCTTGAATTATTCTTGAAGCAAATGCTTATCATTTGAAGTAGCCTTGTTAGATTCTTCTTTGACATCATCAAAATCATGTATACATACATTCACATTTTCATCTCCAAAATTTAGTAAAGAATGTAAATAATAGGAAATAATTTCTTATCTCAGAATTTAAGAATTCGATTCAAAGCAACATTAAACTAATATATACTGCACAAGACTATAACAAATATAGAACTCTACTTATGCATTTTCCTTTCAGATCATAGATCACTTCAAACCTAACCTATGCAAACTATTTACCTAAGATGTTACATATATTTCCTATTTTGTATAGAAGCGTAATCATGGGTAGATATTCTACCTTCAATAATGCACAATGCTGAACCTCTCCTTGAGAATTTTCATAAAGCACTTTATAATTTGGGAACCACTTTACCTTAGCTCTTATCTTTGAAAAATATTAAATGTGAATTAAATTTAAATACCATACACACTAGATGACTTTTACAGCTCAATGTTCCTCTTCAAAGCTCAAACAAGTTAAATCAAATTACAATAATTAAGAACCAAATAAACATTATTCTCTTAGAAATAACAGTTTTTAATGATGTATTTATTTGATTGTTTTTGGTGAAATTCTTGTCCATACTTTGATAAAAATCCTGATAATAGTTATATTTTTTTTCTTCCAATTACTAAAGAAGTTAGAAGAATTTAAATGAATGATACAACACTAGAAGATCTCTACCAAGAGTAAGTTCGGCCTACCAAACCACATGAATTAACCAAAGATGGGGACCTTAACTACTCTTCTTGCATGTTCATAGTTGTTTTCATATTGTTTATATACTTATAATTATGTGAGATTGCACATTTTAGCACATATCCCTGTGTGAAATTGTCTTATATACTTATACTTATCGTTTATGTATATATCAATTGCATGTTCCTCAAATTTTTATCACACAATTGTAACTAGGTTCTGAAATACTACTAAACACTAAACTATAATGTTCATACTTTGATAAAAAAAAATCAAGAGTATGACCAAGAGGTTCAGCATGGGTAGAAAATACTACTAAATACTACCAAATACTTTGATAAAAGGATAAAGTATTCTTCCTACAATTTCACACAGGTTCAGCATTGTTCAGAAATACTACTAAATACAAGCCCATACATCATTCAAGGAGATAGCATGCACCAATGCCACTATGACCAAAAGTATAAGATAGTTTCGAAAATCAGAACACTTAGAAGAATCTAGATTATTCCAAATACACAGGGGAGTGTAATATCGAGATACTATTTGCTTGTCAAGGTCTATCTTCAGCAGAAAAGCAGTTCCATAAAAATTTAATTTACCATATACATTGCCTTTGCATCACTTCATTTCTCCTGCTTGCCTAAAAATAACAAAGAAATGCAAAATTATTGGAGGGTTGAGCAGAAAACAGACCCGAATTTGACTCCAAAACAATTCGAATAAAAAAAAACCAACTTCATGAACATCAAATTTTAATAATTTCTTCAAAATCACAAAAAATAGTTGTTTGCTTGTTTGTCTGTTTTCAATAAAAGAATGAAAAGGGAAAATAGCTACAAATGTCAAAGAGGGACAAAAAAGAAAGCTTACAACAAAACAAGGGTTCAGTTTGGGCAAACACGGAAAGAGGTGACCTAAGTCATGAGAGGCTAGGGGTGCACCGCCGCAGAAGGGGTGACCTGAGTCACGATGACCACCGTAAGTCGGGGTGAGCTGATAGAAGATGATGAAGGAGTGACGATGACTGAGGAAGGGAAAGTTGAGTGACGATGCGAACTGAGTGATAAAGGGGTCAATTGACTCTTGTTCGAGTCTTAACGTAGCTAAGGTGCACAACTTAGTCTTTTGAGGTCACCATAGTGTTGTTCAAGTCACGTGACTATAATGCCGCGCCAACCACGATGGTGTTCACCAAAGCAATGTTGTTGAAGTAATGTTTCTGCAATTCAAAGACGGATTTGTACATCATCGTCTTCATTTTCTAACTTTATAATTACGAAATTTCCACCGCTTATTATACCACATCGGTTTAGGAGGACCGATGTGGTTAGTGTGTCGTAAAAACTAATTTTTTTAGTAGTGATTCCGAACAGCACGTTCGATGGATCTCTCAATAGAGGATATTTTAGTCATATTTCTTCATTTGAGTCAGTACTACACTATCTCCACCTCACATCTTGTGTAAGAAATTTAAGGACCCACACGAATAATTTTCTAAGTTGTTGCTGCATTTCTTCCTTTCTTAAAGAAAATGCAGGAAAAACGGGAACTTGGAGTATTCATACTAATGCCTTATTGACTATGGTGGAAGCCAACCACAAAATATCATACAATAAAAAAAGACTATACTACGAGACATTCAAGGTAGAGTACCAACCACTTCCCCTTCCTCACACACTCTCTTCTCTAAGACATCTATCTCATGCTCCTTCCATATTAGACTCATGTAGCTTTCAATTCCCATCCAAAACCCCACAATTTCCTTCTCTAATTCATTTCCTTTTCCTGATTCAAGGTGGGCATACTCTCATAATGGAGGAGGGTCATTGTTGGATCAAGACTAAGAGAAAATACTCTATGAACTCTAGTATTGATTCACCTACTAATTACCCCTCCTCCTATGATGACTACTCATGGGAAGAACAAGCCTTTGCAAAAGATGCAGCTTGGTCTGGTTGCATATGGCCACCACGATCATATTCTTGTAGGTTTTGCAGAAAGGAATTTAGGTCAGCACAGGCTTTAGGTGGCCATATGAATGTTCATAGAAGAGATAGAGCAAGACTGAAGCAGCCATATAGCCCTGATCAGAATGAAATCCTCAGTGATGGTCTTGAGAAAACCACTCAACAGCAGAGTTCAGTTCAGATTTCTTTTACTTCTTTGGGTTACTTATACCCATCTTCTCTTGATGGATTGGCTCCTAACACTAGCCCTAATTCTGATCCTTATTCTCATGCTCCTGCTTCACCTTCCAAGTTTTTAGCCTCATCAATCAACAAGAGAGGAAGAGAGAAACCCCAGATTCCACTTTACAAAGGATGTCTTGAGTCTTCTCCTGATCTTCCTTCCAAATCCATGTCAAATTTAACTGAAGACTTCAGATTTTGTTCACGTAGGCTCGATCCTGAAGCTGGTGTTGAGAAAATGTTGAAGGGATTGGATTCTGGGTGTAGGAGTACTGAGAGAGATGATGCTAAAACTGATGTGGCTGTGATCTTAAACCTGTTTATGAATCAACCTCACCCACCTGTGAAGTTTGAGACTAAGGAGAAATATACAAGTTTCAAGAAGGGGAAAGCAGATGCTTCATCCATTCCATTCTTCCCCAAATCATGCTCAGCTGATAGGCATCATATGCAGTCACAGATGTATGAATTTAGCCCTAGTTCCATAGAAGAACTAGATCTGGAGCTAAGGCTTGGTTATAGGTCCAAGGTATAGTAAGTAGTAACAGATACGAAGCACCGATATTGTTTATAAATATAATTTTACTCTTATGGTTTTCCTCTTGTTCCTTGTTTATTTCTTTCGATACCATGCAAGGAAGATTTTCACGTTTGATTGGATGTGTGATAATACCAATATATGCCAATCACAGACAACCTATAGCTCATCATGGAGTGCAATTATAATTAATGTCTCAATCGATTTTACTAGGATCATTTAATAAAAAGCATATATAAGATATACTACGGTTCTATCTTTTTTAGTAGGAACGTTTCAAGACATTTATTTAGGATACATGTAAATTGTACAACATATATTCTAGTGCGATGTATAGCATATCATATGAGAAATTTTATGACTAGATAACGAGCTTATATTGCACCCTATAGTTTAATTTTGTTTCTTTGTATTAATGCCATATAGAAAATCTTTCTTGTGCTACAAATCCAGTCATAAAGATGAGTTCTATTCACATTTTAATTGACAGAACTTATGCAAACAGGTTTTCTAAATCTGGTACAGAACTTAAAATGGTCTAGCAGTTTAGTTTAATAGTTCATTTTGGAAAAATGATTCTTGGACAACCTTTGGTTGTATATACATCTTGAGAGAGATAGGAAGAGAGAAGAAATAAATAATGGATAAGATTGATAATATAGTATGACAAAAAAAGAGAGATAAAAAAATGAAAGATATTGATGAGGTGTTTGTATATAATGCATGTCCAAATATCTTCACTCTTCATTTTGCTTGCGGAAAACTGGAGTTGAAATTGAAGTCTCAACTTCGAGATTTCATGTCAATGGTTGTTTTGAAAATTTGAAAGATATTGATATGTTATTTATGGGAATTTTCTTGTATATGTTGCTGGAAAAAGCTTTCCATGCATGAACATATTTACCATTGATGCATGTTTCTATTGATTATATGGGTCCCTTACTTCTATATCCTAAGGTGGATAGGTTTCCTAGGGGAAGAAACATGGAGCATAAAGGAATTTATCATATAATCAGTGTAAAATTTCGAGTTTGAGTATTGAGACTAGTGCATGCATGTGGCGTTTAAGGGGTGAAGGATCCTACTAAGAACAGCATGGAATATTGCGAGCCCGTGTTCCTATATTCAGTACCTCACTGACAGATCACTAAAGTCACCCATATATAAAACACCATGTTTGAGCGTTTCAAAGCCACATTAAGTCAGATACATCCCAACATTGATTCCCTTTTACTTTATAATATTATTGTCATCTTCATCAGATTTGTTGCAGTTAATTAGTATCCCTTAACGCATAAAACCATTTGCTTGCATTCTCTGTCACCTTTTTTCTTTTCCTAAGTCTCTTCTAAATCCCTCCAAAGTTTTGCCACCTACTCCAGAATCAATCTATTTAAAAAATTGGCTGATATTATGCTTTTTCTTTTTTATATTCACAAGGAGAATATTATCCCAACAAGACTCATTGGACCTAGCAAAGCAATTTTTGTTTCTTCTGTATGCATGAGTTAGGTACACACACTTAATGACAAGCTCCCTAAATTATAATGTGTGTGAACTCCAACTTCCCTATGAATTAACCCTAGCTAGTCAAGTCTGCTGCATGAGTCGATGCAGGATGCGAGGAGATCGTAATGAGTACTTCTTTCTGATTGATACCTTTAATGGGAATTTCATGGAGAACCCCTTGACTTGAATGGTTTCTTTTGTTTTTACCTAAAAAAAGTCAATTAAATACCACTTTATTTATACATACAAAGAGGAACTAATTACTTCAAGAATAATTTTGATAAGGATGAAAATAATATTTTTTAGTTACGTCCAGAAAAACACACACCTATTCAGCATAATTGATAAATGATTAAATTTTTTAATTATATTTGCATGGGTTCATGCATGCACGTACATATTTTTTTTTAATATATGTATATATAGCTTTAACGATTGAACTACTAATATTTCATGCTCTTTGTTCACATTTTCATTTATTTTTATCTTATCTTTCCTTCTATCACATTTTATCACAACTTTTCAATCCAATTCATTCACATAAGTTTAAATGGGGTGTAACTCCAAGAGTGTAAAACGTTCTCGTTATCCTCAAATCTGACTTATTGACACTTTTTTTTTAATTACAAAAAAAGAAGAAATTAAAAACCTTAAAGATAACTAATACAAGCTAATTGTCAGTTCGTAAATTCCAAACAAAACTAGGCGCAACCTCAAACACCTTACTATTATTCTGCAACTCCAAACCATGTTTTGCTAGAATGTCTGCTAATTCACTAGCCTCACACAACCCATTCATATGCCCTTGGTACGTATGAATCAGATGAATACCTTTATCTAGGTTAAAGCACGGATGCGAAAGAACAACCTTTTATTAGGAGACTCACGGTAGCTTTAGAGTCAGAATAAACTCTTATTCTATGAAATACTCTCCCCCAAGCCAAACCTCAGCTCATATAAAATACTCCACAACTCCCCCTAACTTTTATTGGCACATGTTTGTCTCAATTATAGTGCTTGTTTTTATTAATTTTCTGTTGACATTTTAGTTTAGGTGCTCTCCAAGCTACTGTTTTCTTTATTTAACTCATTTTGAATTATAAGACATAAATTATAAGAAATATAATTAATCTATTTATATAAAATATTATCTCCTTCTAATTTTATGATAATGTATAAAATATTTAAAAATTACAAAAAGATAAAGATGTAAACAAAATGATGTATACTAATTAATGTTGTCTTGAATTTTTTAAAAAGATACATAAATAGTATATCTTAATCTCTACATAACTTGATGATATATTTATAATATATTTTAATTTTACTTTCATACTTTAATTCTATAACATGATAGTGTATAATGTTGAAAATTGTATTTTTTTTTCAATAAACTTGGTAGCTACCCAACTTGTACATTATCCCATCTTAATCAAATTGGGTTTGCGTTCAAAGATTGAATAGTCATCTTAGTCCCTACAATTATATAACATTGTTACATTAGTTTCTAAAACTAAAACAAATCAAATAAGTTTCTAAAAATGTAATATATCAATCACATTAGTCCAAAATTAAAAAATCGCAACTTAGAAACTAAAATATTAACATCTGTTAATAATAGATCAGTTTGTTCATATTTATTTATTGAAAAAATACTTAAGAAACATTTTATTTTTTAGTATATTTTTTAAACTACTTCTGCTTTAAAAAAATAATTGTTTACTTATTGTAAGAAACAAATTCTATTAGATTATTAAAAATCACTTGCTTAAAAAAATACTTTTTTAAAATTATTTTTTTTAGTTTAAACAAACTACACGTATGACTTAACTATTTATTGTTATCTTAATCCTTAAAAATAGGTTAATATTATCGCTCAATCAAATACTAGTACTTTTAAATTTTAGATTAAAATAGTGAAAAATTACACTTTTTGAGTTTGTTTTTTTAATTATTATTTTTAATTTTCTTACTTTTAGATACTAATATGACAGTTATATACATTTTCAAAGAACTGGATGATGTTTAAAGAAACAAACATGAATTGTTATATTTTATACATTTCGTTTTCCATTTATATTTAAAGACTTGATACATTTTTCTGTTGCTAATTTATACAAAACAATATAATATGTACATCATGACCCATTTTCTGTTAATTATTGAATGAAATTTTGATGTGGAGACTTAATTTAAATTATTGATGAACTATAAGAATAAAATATAAGTAGTTAAAATTAATAGAACTAATAAACTTACCAGTAAGCTAAAATATAAGGATTCAAAATGTAATTAAACCTTTATAATCCTTATTATAAAATATCAAATTATTTGATAGGACATGAAAGGAGGAAGAAACGAAAATTTTTTTAGCGTAAAATAAAATGGAATAAAAATGTATGTGTAAACTCAATCTCCAGGGGGCAGTTCTTTGTGGAATAAATATTTTCTATAAACTAAAATTAGTGTCTACATAAATTAAAATAAATTTTTGGCAGAAAAAAATGAGATAAAATTTTAGCTTATATATAAACTAATTTTAACTAGTGGGAGATGTTTATTTAATTTTTATTTCTTTTCATTTTATTCCCTTTAAATGCTTATATGGAGAACCTTATTCAAATAAAATCTTATTTTTTTCCTGAAATTATCTTTATAACTAAACTACCTTTGAATATGAAAAAAATTAAGGATTGACTATTGATTACGTGTTAAAGTTATTTCATTACACTCAGATGAGTATTTCCAAAATGATGAATAGAATTACCAAGAAACGTTTTGTCTGTAGTACTATTGCAACACCGAAAATCATTATAACAAAAGACAAAACGTGGACAGGTTTCTTTAAATTTTTTAAAAAATAAATTTAAAATAAATATTTTATATAAACGTTTTTGTAAGAAACAGATAAAATTTATTTTTTAAAATAAGTCAATTTTTTTTTAAAGTATAAGTAGTTTAGACAAACATACGTAAAAAAAAAACTTATTTTATTAATATAAACGCTTATTTCAATAAATAAGCTTCAACGAATTTATCTTATATTTGATGTGGATTACAGTTATTAAGTTGTTTGCGTCAAGTAAACTAAATTCGTTAACTTTAATAGCAACCACGGGATCAATGTAATACGCTGTTAACTAACTTCAATATGTAGTTTACCAGAATGAGTGGTAAGAATATCAAACTAACGAAAATGATAGAAAATGACGAGAGAACTTCATCGATCCATTGGTATTATTATATTGTATAATTTGATAATCCGATGGAGCTCACAGAATGATAATTTCATCAAAGTTATTTCGTTCATATATATCTTATGGCATAGCAAGTCAAAATTTCACAATATTTTAGTTCTAAATTTGCTTTCATTACAAAAATTCAATCAAATACAGAAGACAATTTAAAGGGAAAGATAACACATATATAACCTATTGTGTTTAATTCTGATATCATAACTTGCTTTTCAGTCGTTCTTTTCGTTAATAAATTCTTTTTAAAAATTGAAGAAAAAAAATAACTTTTATTACAAACTCTTGGGATTTTTTTTGGTCATTCTTTTTTTGTTTTTGAGTATGATCTGCAGATTTGAGGAAATTCGGGAAACAATTGTGGCATTATTATTTCAAAGAATACAATAAAAAAATGTAACATAGGAAATATATATAGATCATTACTCATTGGAAAACAAGTTCTATACATTGGGAGCAGCAGAAATGAAACAAAAGTAGAGGTTCAGGCAAGAGGCAGATAATATGATTAGCGGCAAACAAAAATTAGAAAGGAAACAAAAATGATGGATCGAATAGTTTGTTAGGTTTAACTTAATATTATTTTAAATTTAGTTAAAATGTTACATTATCATCTAATAAATCATCATATAATTAAGGATTATCATATATATAGTTTGTTGACTTTTATATTTTAGATAATTTCTAATTGATTATCAATATAAAAGTTTTATTATTATGTGTGTGCTAACTTAATATTATAATAAATATTGTATTAACTTAATCATTTGTGTGTTAACTTAATTAAAAATAATGTATTAACAATGAAAAACTCATTACATTATCATCTAATTATGGACTGTTTATTTACGAGTCTCAAAAGAAAAAAAAAACATTGTATTATAAAAAATAAAAAAATTAAGAAATATGGATTCTCATGCTTCCCCAATACACAATTGCAAGACAAGACCTCGGCACATAATTTATCTAACTATCCAACAAAAGATATATGTTTCTTTTTTATAATGACTAAGGGGAAGAAGAAGGATATGAATAAGAGAAATATGTTTGAAATATCCACCGCGAATTCTGATGACAATCTATATGTTTGGATCACTGACAAAGATTGATTCATGAAATCATATCCAAAAAAAAGTTTTATGTTTTTATATTTTACAAGTAAAAAGGATTATAAACTATTAGACCGGATACCGAGTACCTATTCGGTTCCAATAGATACCAAACTGACATGTCAAATAGGTATTAGGCCAAGGTAATCGAATATCATTTGAACCTATGCGTGACAATAATTGCAATTACTATTAATCGCAAGATTAGGCCACTTAATCTTGCTTAGAGGATAAATTACCATCTACACACAAGCCCAAGCTCTAGAGCCTAATAAGGTTAGCATAAAAAGGGCAAGACCCCCCAGGTAAAAACCATTGTTCATTGAATGAACATTTATTATCCGCATTTACTGCTCTAAGTCAAACCCTTACTTGAGCGTTGAAGTACCTTTTGCAAATATCCCCCTTGGATCACACCACTTGAATAAAGTGAAGAAGAAAGAGGAACAACAAGGACCCTTCGACACAAGGAGTAGTACTCGGTCATATTGTGACAAGAACATTTTTTACACCCACCATGGGGACGTGTAATATAGTCTCTGGCCCTAAGAATTATGGCAATTACACAAACTGGAACAAACACATGAGCATCCAAACAAATAAGGAACCAACAACATGAAGAAGTGCACATGGAGGACTAGATTGACTTATCCTCAATGGTGAGGAGACTACAAGCGCAAGTATCGGATATACACCAACACCATGCCGAAGAAGTCGTGGCCATTCAACAAGAGAATGCATAGCTATGAGAAGGTAATTGGTCTTGACGACCTAGAAATGAAACACCCGTTAGGGCAAAGAGAGAGTCAACGACCTCTGAGATGCCAAAGGCCACCAATGTTAGTGATCGGCAAGACACACACCCCGAATCAATAACACGTTAGGCTGCAGTTACAGTAGTTTGAGAATCCTTTCAACTTGAAGAGTTTGACTATCGAAAAGTATGATGGTACAAGCGACCTAGATGAATACCTTGACGTTTATATCACTCAAGTCGGCATGTACACTATTGATGATGTTGTTTTATGTCGGGTTTTCCCTACATCCTTGAAAGGATAGACCTACATTGGTTCACCCAACTACCTCCTAATACCAATAGACTCCTTTGATATATTGGCAGCTCAATTCAAAACCCAATTCGCAACTAGCCAACCTCATCACCTAACATCAGAAAGTTTAATCAACGTACGATAGGAGAAGAAAGAACCACTTCAGACTTTCATGGAACATTTTGGAAAGATAGCTTTGAATATCTGAAGCCTAGACCCAACAGTTGCCATGCACCACTTGACAACGGCACTTAGGTAGGGACCCTTTGTGAATAGCTTATGCAAGAAGCTAAGAACATGCAGATAGAAGAACTGGCTAAATATAGGAACCAAGTTCGAGTCGAGGCTACGTCAACCAAGAAGGAGGTCAACAAGCCCAACTTTAACAAGACTAAGGAGGAAGAACAAAGGGATCAGCCACCCCGAGAACCTTATTACACCTATTACACCTCCCCTCAAGTGCAAGCATATCTCATATCTTATATCAAGCCTTGGCTATTGAAATCCTAGTCATTCCAAAAATAGTTAGCACTCTTCCCAAGGCCAATTTCTCCAAATGTTGTCAATATCACCATAACCAAGGACATTCAACTGAAGAGTGCAACATTTTGAATGGATCAAACGTGAAAAGCGCTAATCTTTGGCATCATAAAACTTCATATCATATATGCTTCTACAACAATAACTATAGGTAAGACTAGGACAAAGGAAGAGATAGGGATCACAATCACCACTCTTAGACTGAAAGTAGAGAAGTCGAAGCCGATTTAGGCAGAGGGAGGAAAAATCCCTTGATCAACCAATATGTGTCATCAACATCATTGTAGGAGGATTCACTGAAGGAGGGACAATGGCCTTGGCCCGAAAAAGGCACTTACAATAGGTCCGGTCAGTAGGTTTCCCTACACAAAGCTCCAAACGTTCATGTATTACCTTTATTTCGATTGACTTCAAAGTAATAGACCCAGATCAGGATGATCCGATTGGGATAAGCATAGAAATCACCAACTGTATAGTGAGAGAAACACTTATTGACCAAGGGAGTTCAGGTGACATCCCATTCTAGAACACTTTTAAGCACTTAGGTATATCACACTCAGAGCTCCTTCCCCACGATGACCCACTATTCAACTTCATTGGAGAAAGAGTGGGACCCTAGGGATGTATGTAGCTATACACTAAGTTCAACCATGAGGGACCCCAATCGAAAGGTTAAAAATTTGATATGTGATGGTGCATACCTATATCTCCTACAACATAATTTTCAACCATTCATCTTTAAATGCTATGGGTTCCATAGTGTCCACCCCCACTTGGCCATAAAATTCCCCTTAGAAATTGGGTCCATCATAATAGTCCATGCCTACCAAAGACCAACTAGAAAATGTTATATGAAAAGTCTCAAGCTTGCCCCCTATATGAAAGATGAGTCGCACCAAGCTGTGCACTACACGGAGATTGCAGGGGAGTTGAAAGGTCCAAGGAGTTAGAGTTGTATATGAGAACCAATGATGACAACCAGATTAAACCAATTGAAGAAACATGTACCTTCCATCTTGGCATTAAAGAGGAACAAGTTACTCAAGTTAGCAACCCACTTTCAATGGAAGATAAGAACAACTTACAACAAGTTATCCGAGAGCATGCTAACCTATTTGCATGGCCCGCGACCGACATGCCAAGCATAGATCCAACCTTCCATTGTTGTAGATTATCCATATGCAGAGACACCAAACCCATAGATCAGAAGAAGAGAAAGATGGGGGAAGAAAGGTGTTAGGTAGTGCGGAAAGAGGTCGCCAAACTAATGGCGACCCAATTTATCAGACAGGTAGACTACACCACATGGCTATCAAATATAGTCATTGTAAAAAAACCGAATGGTAAATGGAAGATGTGCATAGACTATATCGACTTGAATCATGCTTGCCTAAAGGATGCATACCCCTCCCTAACATTGACCATTTGGTAGATGGGGCATCGGGACACTGAATGTTGAGTTTCTTTGAAGTCTATTTAGGCTACAATCAAATAAGGATGGACTCGACAAATGAAGATAAAACTTCTTATATCATCGAATCGGAAAACTATTGTTACAAAGTTATGCTATTTGGATTAAAAATTGTCAAAGCCATATATCAACGACTAATGGATAAGGTATTCAATGCGCAACTGGGGAAAAACCTGGAAGTATATGTGGATGACATAGTTGCCAAGTTTGATGACTTGTCGACGCACATCAAGAATCTTGAGAAGGTGTTCGAAAACCTATGGAAACACAATATGAGGCTAAACCCCAATAAATATTTCTTCGGGGTAGAAGGAGGGAAGTTTTTAGGATTTATGTTGACCCAAAGAGGAATACAAGCAAACCTTGATAAATGCCAAACCATTTTAGAGATGAGGAGTCCTGGGAACATAAACGAAGCACAAAGGTTGGCTGATAGAATAGCCTCTTTGTCTAGGTTCTTGCCAAGAATCATCGAGAGGGCCAAATCAATAATGAATCTTCTTAAAAAAAGATAAAGAACTTCGAATGAGTCATCATCAAGGCCTTACGCACTAGACTCGACAAATTTAAGGGCCTCAGGAATTAGGAACTCCCTAGTATTCTTTAGGCTACCACTGTTCACCCCAGATAGCGACCAATAAAACTCCTTACTGACTCACATATGGCACAAATGCCATGATTCCGGTTAAAGTCTGGGAACCATCAACAAGTAGATTGTTGTTCCAGCAACAATAAAATGAAGAAAACATGAGGGTAGAGTTCAAACAACAGACAAAGTCCAGGAAATGGCTAGGATCAGAGAAGAAGCTACTAAGCTCTAAGTAGCAAGAGGATACAATACAAAGGTTCAACCATGAGCTTTTTAACCCAACGACCTCGTATGGAGAGTGCGAGGCGAAGCCAGAAAAGACACCCGAGCAGGAAAGTTTAGTCCCAACTGGGAAGGCCCATTCAGGGTCACAACAAGCCAACACAACGGAGCGTACAGACTCGGGAACTAGATGGCAAGACAATTCCAAGAACATGGATCATGACGGACAATTCCCTGGTCAGTTCTCCAAACACACCACGTCTCCAATACGTGTCACTATATGAGTGACTCGTATGCAAAATCACGCCACCATGTTTCTAGTACGTGCCACTTGACAAGTGACATGTATGTAAGAGCACGACACTACGAATCCAATACATGCCGCTCCATAAGTGACATGTATGCAAAAGCATGGCACGCATGCTACAAAATCTAGGATGCACGCATCTTTGGTTGATTCTCCAAAAGCTCACCAAACCCAAGGTCTGCCTTGGTGAGTTTCACAAGCTCATAGAACCCAAGGTCCGTCCTTGGTAAGCCTCGATGCGGCTCTACAAGCTTGTCAAAATCCAGGGCAAACACGTCCCCAGTCCAAGGCTCGTTAAACCCAAGGTTCACCCTTGGTGAGCCTTTCTTTTGCTAAGTTCGATCTCCATAGGAACTCAAGTTACGCAAGGTCCACCCTTGACAATCTTTCTTATTCCTAACTCTTATTCGTGCAAGAACGCAAGAACATCAAAAACCCAAGGTCCACCCATGGTACGCACTCCTATGAAACCCAAGGTCCACCCTTGGTAAGTACTCGTTCAAACCCAAGGTACCCTCCTTGGTTCGCTCACTCCTTAAGAACCATGTTGACCATAACAAAAGGTCCAGTTTCCTTAAGGCTAAGCACACTACCACCAGACTGGTTGGCAAGACCTTCAACCAGGTGGAAGTTATCCTAACTCCTTATAACCATCATGGGAAAAGCTCTGTAGGTCAAAACAACCTACCACCAAACAGGTTGACAAGACCTTCAACCAGGTGCAAATCACACTAACTTCTCACAAGCATTAAAGGAGAAGCTCCGTAAAGTGAAAAGGAAGCACCTCCGCATGAGTGACAAGACCTTTAGTTAGGTTGAAATCAAACTTAAGATGATTTCATCTACCTTTTTACTTCACATAAGACCACCAAGGCCTTGTGTCCTACATCACCAAGGTCTTACTTCCTACGTCGTCAAAGATTCCACCCTCACCACAATGGCCTATCCATACTACCACAAGTAATAGAGCATTGTATAAACAAAGGTAACACACAAGACATACATACGGTGCAAAATTCATCAATAAAGGAAAGCAAAATCATTATCAAAAGGAGAAGAAAAAAATTGTCACAATTACAAGGCTTATGCGGCGAAAATCCAACAATGAAGAAAAGAAGAAAATAAATAAAGGCAGCCTAAATAGTGGCATCACCACCTTGCTCCTCACCACCTCCTCATCAGTAGTGATATTTTCCTCGTTAAGAAAAACATCATCCTTCATATCCTTGAAAAGGTAAGAAAGACCCAAGTCAAGGTCCTTAGCGAAGAACCCGGCCTGCCTAACGACCCTGTTAAAGCCCTTTTCATGTTGCTCTATAACCTTCTTCTTGTTCATTATCAGCTCATCTTCAAGCTCCTTGCCGACTTCCCTCTCCTTAACCACTCGCAGCTTGGATTCCTCCAGCCTGCACCACCAACATAGTAGAGGGTGGAACTGGTGGAGCTGAAGAAGAAGGAGGCAACATCACAGGAGTGCTAGCGGTGGCCACACCAACGCTTAGCAAGCATGTGGTAACAGTGGATGAAGACACCACAACAGAACCAGCTGAAGTAACTGGCGCATCAACTCCAATAGCAGGAGTAGCCTCCTAAACAGGTACAACAAGAGGTGTTGGCAAAGTGGCCTCAGAAATTTTAAGAAGGGGGGTTGAATTAAGATTTCGTTGACTATTCCTAATTGAAAATTTCCCTTTCTTAGATATTCCCTAGATTCAATTATTTCTTCAATTATAAGTTACTCGAATAATAAATAAGGAGAAGTAACTTTAAAGAAATATCAATACAACAGAAAGTAAAAGAGATTAAGGGAAGAGAGAATGCAAAACCAGATTTATACTGGTTCGGCCATAACCCGTGCCTACGTCCAGTCCTCAAGCAAATTCCACTTGAGCGTTTCCCCTAACCTTGTAAAATCCCTTTACAAGCAATGAACCACAAAGGACTTCCCTCCTTTGTGTTCAGTGTTTACACCAAGAGGCAATCCCACCTCTTGCAATGAACCCCAAAGGACCTTCCTCCTTTGTGTTCAGTGATTACACCAAGAGGCAATCCCACCTCTTGCAATGAACCCCAAAGGACGTTACTCCTTTGTGTCCAGTGATTATAGGAAGAAGCAAATTCCACTTCTTGCAATGAACCCCAAAGGACATTACTCCTTTGTGTCCAGTGATTCAACCAAGTAGACTGTCTCTTGAAACTTTTACAACCAAGAGTCGGTCTCTTGAAAAGCTTTTTGTAAGAATGGAGGAGAGGAAGAAAATAGAATAGCACAAGCTTTTGCCCAATGAACTTTTCTTGACAAAGCAAGTGTTGAACAAAAACTCTTAGAAAGATGTTGAGAAATTGGTTGTTTTTAAAATTCGTACCATGATCACATATTTGTAGCCATTTGATGGCTCTTGAAGAAGCCATGTTAAAAGTTGTGACTTTTGGCAATTTTTTCAAAACCAGTCACTTTAAAAAGTTGTGACACTTGGCAATTTCTTCAAAACCAGTCACTTTAAAAGTTGTGACTCTTGGCAATTTTTGCAAAACCAGTCACTTTAAAAGTTGTGACTCAAGGCAATTTCTTCAAAATCAGTCAATGGTAATCGATTACCATAATGGTGTAATCAATTACACAGTTTATTTTTATCAAAAGTTGTGACTCTTCATGTTGAGGTTTGAAATCCAACGTTCAAAAACCACTAGTAATCGATTACAAATATTGTGTAATCGATTACACTATTTTGAAAATATTTTTGAACGTTACATGCTCATGGTAATCGATTACTACTTTGTAAATCAGTTATAAAATGTTTTGGGCCTCTGGTAATCGATTACTACCTTATGGTAATCGATTACCAGAGAGTAAAAACTCTGGTAAAAGATATTTCTTGAAAAATTCTCTTGGGCAATTTTGTGTTGTTCAATTTTTCTTTAAAAAATTCTTTTTAACTTACCTTGATGCTTTTCTTGAGGTTCTTGCATATCTTGAGTCTTCTCTTGATTCTTCACTTGAATCTTCTTGATTCTTTAATCTTGTTTGAATGGATCTTTAATAATCTTTGGCATCATCAAAATAATCTTGGAAGCTTTGCTTCTACAATCTCCCCCTTTTTGATGATGACAAATCCTGAAATCAAGAGAATATATGCAATATTTGATCTATCGTTCACTCATCTCTTTCTTTTTGAATTTGTACTTAATTTAAAACTTAGTAAATAATTTTATGTCTTGATTTCTAAAATACCCATTTTCTCTCCCCCTTTGGCAACATCAAAAAGCCAAAGTGCGTGGAAAAGTAAAATCATACACAAGACATAACTAAATCATATCCATAAATACCTGTCATAGTCATATACCAATAAGGTAACGAAGTTTAAACACATAACACAAACAACTAAGTGCAAATAAGTAAATATAATAACCAACTTTTGAAAACATAAAATTAACATAAAGTCATAAGACATAGCCAAATACACGGCTTAAAATAAAATATAATAATAATCTAATTCTATCTAAGTAGATGGTGGAAGGTCGAAGCACTAACGAATGAAACTCATATCCTCCTCAAGCTGAGTGATGCGTGTATCCATTCCTGCAAAACTATGCATCAATGGCATCAATACGGCTATCCAAGGAGTCAAAACGCTCACCGACGAAGGTGTGGAGACCATCCAACTTGTCTAGAACATTTTGCATAAGGGATGAAGAGTTATCCCTCTGAGGAGGAGGAGGAGGAGAAGGAGAGCGATCATCTGCTGCCTATGGCTGAGCGTCCTTCTTCACCCAAGAACCATCCCTCTCTTTGTGGTATCCAAAGGAGGAAACCACACCAACACTGATAGAAAAAGATCTCTTGACTCGAACAAAGGGTTCAGAGTCAAGAGGAACATTAAAATGATGCAAAAATAGAGTGATCAAATGGGGATAAGGAAGAGGAGCATTTGATCACAATGCCTTATGCATGCGATATCTGACAAGGTGGGCCCAGTCGATCTGATGACCGGTTAAGAAAACCCACATAACTATCAGGTCTTCCTCAGAGACTTGTGCAAGGTTAGATGATCGGGGAAGGAGGATTTGCATAATCAAGTAGTGCATAATGCGGCACTTGAAGACCAATGATCTGGCAAGTAATCAACTGGTCATATCTGCCTGGTTGGTGCAAACCATCCGGCGGGCATCATGACTAGAAAAATTGAATTTCCAATCATCATCAATGGTGCCCTCAAAGGGTACACCTTCACTAGATAACTGAGTTAATTCAAAGAACAGAGACTCATCAATGATAATCTTTATGTCATACACTTCAGAAATTAGAGTACCATTTTGAATTTCTAAGTTTGAATAAAAGACTCTAACTAAATCAGGATAATAAGGAAGTTTTATAGTCATAAACTGGATTAACCCGGAGTTCTGAAATGCTTGAAAACAATCAAACATTTCATCATCAAAGAACTCCAAGTCTAGTAACTTAGGGTATATAATAGAACGAGAAGCGAAAAGAGAATTGTACCAGATACATTGTTCTTATGAGGAAAACAACGTAGAAGATGATATAGAAGGAGGGTGTTGGCTGTGCTCCGAAGGCTCCGTGGCGTCAAGTTCCGGTGGCCGCGGTAGAGGTTGAAGCCCCTTTTTGCTTCTTTGATGATTCTGCCATTGTAGGAGTTTTTTGAGGATTTTAATCGGTAGAGATGAAAGAGAATTTAAAATGATTTGGTTAAGAAATGAAGGAGTTGTGTGATTTTGAAGTTTTTAGAGAAAGGGATGCGTCGCGGAGGAGAAAACGCGAAGGCTGCGTTTTTGTCATTTCATATTTATAGGAGAAGACGCATTGTAATCGATTATACAGTTCTTGTAATCGATTACTCATAGTGGTAATCAATTACTAGAGAATTAAAACTTAATTCTAAGTAACAAAAAAATAGTTATGAATTACATGGTAACTCATTACTTATTTCAATTATTTTAGCATATCAATATAATTTTAACAAAATCCAATCATGTCAAATCAACTTTAAAAAAATTCAATCAATCATGTATATTCAAATTTTTAAACCAAATATAGTTAATTAATCATAGTAAATTTTAACATAATCAAACAATTTTGGAATTATCTTCAATTAGCTACAATAATAAAACTTAACTGAATGCAATAATCAAACCTTGAGATAGTTCAAATGTTACCTCTTTTGAGATATTTCTGATAATGTTATCAAGAAGATGTTTTTAGGAGACATTCTACTCTTTTGCTTTAGTCTTTGATTTCTTGAGAATCATCTTCTTCATCATCCGAGTTCTCGTCGTCACTATCTTCTTGGATGGAGGATGAGACTTGAGTGCTATTCTCCTTTTTCTTTTGTCGCTTTCTTCATTTTGATTGAGTCTTTGCAATTCCATTTCATGTTCCTGCAACTTTCCAAATAATGTGGCAAGAGACATAGTAGATAGATTTTTAGATTCAGTAATGGCAGTTACCTTTGGCTACCCTTCTTTACTTAGGCATCTTAGTACTTTATTTATTAAATCCTCATTTGGAAATGTTTTTCCTAGTGATGCAGGATGATTAACTATGTGAGTGAATATTTTGTGCATATCTTGTATGTTTTCATTTGTTTTCATCCTAAATAGTTCATATTTATGGGTTAGAGTATTAATCCTAGATCTCTTAACATCAGTTGTGCCCTCATGTGTGAGTTGAAGTGTGTCCCACATCTCCTTGACATTTGAACAGTTTGAGACTCTAAAATATTCATCTATTCCTAGGGCAAAAGTAATGATGCTTTTGGCTTTAAGATTATATTGAACACTTCTTCTATCTTCTTCGGACCATTGATCTCTAGGTTTTTCTATTGTTGTGCTTCCATCTTCTATGGTAGGTACATAAGGTCCTATTTCTATGGCTTCCCAAATGTTTAAATCTATTGCTTTAATGAAGATTTGCATACGGGTTTTCCAGTAGTGGTAACCCTCTCCATTGAAGATAGGAGGCCTATTGATGGAATTTCCTTCCAGGAATAAGAAATTTGCTGAGGCCATATTTCTTGAAGTTGCTAACTTTCTACAAGAAACCTGCTCTAATACCACTTGTTGGCCAAGTGGCCTAAGAAATTTTAAGAATGGGGGGTTGAATTAATATTTCATTGACTATTCCTAATTGAAAATTTTCCTTTCTTAGATATTCCCTAGATTCAATTATTTCTTTAATTATAAGTTACTCGAATAATAAATAAGGAGAAGTAACTTTAAAGAAATATCAACACAACAGAAAGTAAAAGAGATTAAGGGAAGAGAGAATGCAAAACCGGATTTATACAGGTTCGGCCATAACCCGTGCCTACGTCCAGTCCTCGAGAAAATTCCACTTAAGTGTTTCCCCTAACCTTGTAAAATCCCTTTACAAGCAATGAACCACAAAGGACTTCCCTCCTTTGTGTTCAGTGTTTACACCAAGAGGCAATCCCACCTCTTGCAATGAACCCCAAAGGACCTTCCTCCTTTGTGTTCAGTGATTACACCAAGAGGCAATCCCACCTCTTGCAATGAACCCCAAAGGACGTTACTCCTTTGTGTCCAGTGATTACACCAAGAAGCAAATTCCACTTCTTGGAATGAACCCCAAAGGACGTTACTCCTTTGTGTCCAGTGATTCAATTAAGTAAACCATCTGTTGAAAACTTTTACAACCAAGAGTCGGTCTCTTGAAAAGCTTTTTGTAAGAATGAAGGAGAGGAAGAAAATAGAATAGCACAAGTTTTTGCCCAATGAATTTTTCTTGACAAAGCAAGTATTGAATAAAAACTCTTAGAAAGATATTGAGAAATTGGTTGTTTTTAAAATTCATGTCATGATCACATATTTATAGCCATTTGATGGCTCTTGAGGAAGCCATGTTAAAAGTTGTGACTTTTGGCAATTTTTTCAAAATCAGTCACTTTAAAAAGTTGTGACTCTTGGCAATTTCTTCAAAACCAGTTACTTTAAAAGTTGTGACTCTTGGCAATTTTTGCAAAACCAGTCACTTTAAAAGTTGTGACTCTTGGTAATTTCTTTAAAATCAGTCATTGATAATCGATTACCATAATGGTGTAATCGATTAGGCAGTTTATTTTATCAAAAGTTGTGACTCTTCATGTTGAGGTTTGAAATCCAACGTTCAAAAACCACTGGTAATCGATTACAAATATTGTGTAGTCGATTACACTATTTTGAAAATATTTTTGAACGTTACAAGACAATGGTAATCGATTACATGCCCATGGTAATCGATTACTACTTTGTAAATCAGTTATAAAATGTTTTGGGCTTCAGGTAATCGATTACTACCTTATGGTAATCGATTACCAAAGAGTAAAAACTCTGGTAAAAGATATTTCTTGAAAAATTCTCTTGGACAATTTTGTGCTGTTCAATCTTTTCTTTGAAAAATTCTTTTTAACTTACCTTGATGTTTTTCTTGAGGTTCTTGCATATCTTGAGTCTTCTCTTGATTCTTCACTTGAATCTTCTTAATTCTTTAATCTTGTTTGAATGGATTTTTAATAATATTTGGCATCATCAAAATAATATTGGAAGCTTTGCTTCTACAAGAGGAGGTGGAAGAGAAGGAATAAAAACATCAACAACAGTGGAAGCAGGAGCCTCGACGACCGCTGGAGCTGGAGGCACTTCTTGCAAACTTGAAAGGTGACCCAAACTAGGCATTAACCCAGTAGGTTGCCTCAGGGCTCGAATGCTCAAGGGGGCCCTCTACTTTTTACGACCCAACACCCCAGCACTGTCATCTTGCTTCCTCTTAGCCAAAGCCAAGAAAAAGGCATTGAGGGTGACCTCAGGAACACCAGCAATAGGGCCAACCTGACTAGCAGGGGGGACAATGGACGATGGCGTAGTCCTACTAGCAGGTCCAACCTACTTCACAAGGGCCCTCCAAGCGAAGTCAACCATAATTCCTGCAAAATAAGCAACAACAATGCAACAAATACTAATTCGTCACAATGCAATTCAAACACAAAGAAGGAAGAGAAAACAAGTTAAACATTTATCGTCCAAGGCAGCGAGAGGATCACTCGCCAAGGGAAGAGACAAAATGGCTCGTGTGTCCAACGAGGCTGGCAACTGTTCCAAAATAGCTATGTTGACCCTCTCCACAAGGGTCAACAAATCCTTGCCAAATCTGAACCATGTGGGGTCAGACTGCTAGTAGAACGGGAAGCGAGGCTCCTCTACCCTGTTAAACATAAGTGGTAAACCATCAACCACGACATCAGTGGCTAAGACCTTGAAGAAATTGTCCTTGAAGCGGCAAAAGACGTTTGAGTCGAACTCAAACAGCTTCTTGGGCATGTTGTTCAAAGAGACCCAACCAATCTTGCCAGTCAGCTTCACTTGGAATAAAAACAAGAAGATCGACACATTAGGCCGAATGTTGAAGAAGGGGCACAAAATCTCAAAGGCCGTCACCGTGGCCCAACTGTTCGAGTGAAGTTGGGAAGGGGCCACATTCAAGTGCTCAAGAAGAGCACACTGGAAAACGGTCAAGGGGAGGATGAGACACAAGACCTTAAGCAAACATATGTACATGAAGAAGAAAGGTGAACTACCCAATGCAACCCTTAAGAAAGGGAAGTCATCACTCGCCCTAGTGTATGCTACCTTGCAGGAGTCCTCAGGATTTCCAGCTTCACCTGGCGTTGGAGAGAAGTGATACTCGCGCAGAGGTGAGGGAAAACTTATACTTCAAAACATTGTCCCTCACTCATTCATAGCAAATAACGGCAGGTGAGGACGATGGTGACCCAGTGTTATGGCTACGTCGCACGCGGGGAAATGCCCTAACATCCCCATTACTTCTCCTTACTCCCCCAAAAGCCGAATGGGGAGAATCACCAAGACCGGGACAGGCTCCCTGGCCAGGGAAGTGGTGGAAGGTCGCACCTTCTCACAGAGGTAAGAGGTGCCTCCACCAATACGGGGTGAAGCCCTCAACCTCTCCAAGGAAGAGAATTCATTGTTGAGGCACCACAACAAGTATCCTCCGAGGAAGAACTGCAAATGGAGATAACCTCCTGGTCCATCAAGGGTTTCTGAATCGAACCCTCGGAATCACTATCACCCATGTTGATGGCAGAATCAGATAGAAATGAAGACATTGCCAAGGAAAGAATACATTGAAGATTTAAGAAGATGAACAAAGAAGAAAGGGAATTTCAAGAAGCAAACACGAAAGCAAAGTAATTTTGAGGAAAAAGACAAAAACTCGAAGTAACGGTAGTGACGAATCAAACGTCTACTCCATTTAAAGAGGAGACAGGCTCTCCAATAACTGGCAGGAGCTAAAGTGTTACCCCAATTTTTCGAACCACGACGCAGCCCCAGTCACTCAAGCATCATGTCTCCAGTACGTGGCCACTCCACGAGTGACATGTATGTAAGAGTACTATGTGTGCACCGTACACACATGCAACAATGGACAAAATGTAACGTTTGTCTTCAATGCACTCTCCAACGGTCAGAAAAAGGCAAAGTTATCAAAAACAGAAATTTCCCTCACCTAACACATCAGAGCTCGCTTGCAAAATCAAAAGCATGTCCACCCCGAACAACTTGATAGAAACAACCTGGACAACACTTGTCTAGGCTGGGGGCTTGACAGACTTGCAATTTTGACACCTGTCGAGTTTACCACTCTTGAAACCGAACAACACATGTCCATGCTTGGGTCTCGGCATACTCGTCACCCTTCTACTTGTCAAGACTACCACCCCCGACATTAGAAAATCTCATTTAACACTAGAGAACCTCTTTTGCCCGCAAGCCAGCTCAGAGCTTAGGGGATTTTCAGGGTCCACAACATACACATGGCATCTTACATGGAACTTCAAGACACATGTCAGCCATCCTTGTCAACTAGCACAAGAGCACACCCAGCCTTTAGCAGTTGGGCTTTCCAACCGATAGGTTATCTCTAACCTCTAATTATTTGAATATAATATCATCCCTTTATCTCTTGGCAAGTATTCAATTATCTACAAAGCCACACATTATCTATAAGTAACAATTATTTACTAGCTTTTATCTCTAACCTATATATTGTCTATGACTTTATCTATAAGCTGCTTATTATTATCTACAAGCCGGTAATTACTTGCATGAGTTGTAACAACGCCTACAAACAAAGACCCATAACTCTCATCACTCCTATAAGTACCAGTTTCCCTCATACTCTCTCGACATCTCCAACACACATGCACACCTGCTCACATGCTTGTTTATACATACTCTCTCTTATTCTTCTAACTTATATACTTATTTGAGTGTCGAAGACCCTTGTTTTGCAGGTCCCCCTTCTTGTCCTCCTAACAAAGGTCACTTTCAATTCGACATGTAAATCTAGGAGCCCACCTTAGCCACGTCCATCCTGACGTGTGCTAGCTTTGAATTTTTGTAAGTACAACAAGTAACTATGAGTAAGAAAGAATTTGGAGAGTGAAGGGAAAGCAGATACAAAAACACTATTGTTGTGTATGGAAAAATTAGGATAATATAATTGTACAAAAACAAGGTTGATAAATGTTGAAAATGTTCTTAGAAGATTTCTAATTTGTGAAGTCTATTGGGAGTGTTATGTCACAGCTTAGACATATACATGTTTGACCTCATTTCAAACCTTAACCATAGTATTATATTTATATGATGTCATATCTTCAAATGCACACATTTATTTCCTACTTTTGTCTTAAATCCTACAAACTTCACTTATAGTGTGCCATAGATTTTATCTAATTCAAATTGAGTTCAAACCTATTTTTAAAATTTTAAACTTTAAATGAATAACAACATTATCATATGACACAAAATTAACATCTTGTTCAGACTAGTACCAAGAACCATAGAACACTAATTGAATAGTGTTATTAATCACATAAATAGTTAGAGAGAATACAAGATTATTTGCTATCCCATAGTAGGATTCCTACAATGATGAGTTCTTTGTTCCAATTACATGCATATGTAATAATATGTAACGACTACTAACATACTGCTTTGAATTGTCAACATGACAATTAATATTGAACATGTTCTAAATTCTAACAATGTATAATTGCTAATGGCAGTCATTTACCAACATGATATATTGTTGTGTAAAATTGTTTAGAAGAAGATAGGATAAGGGTCATTGAGTATTAACCTTTTTTAGGATTTGAGAGCAATTATGGCAGACGGTTTTATTGCATGCCTTCTGTAGAGTTTAATTTAGTTATGTTATATATATTATGTGTTTAAACTTGTTTAACTATAGATTAAAAACAATTGTACTAATTACTACTAGAACTCATAATAACAATCTCTTACTATATGCAAGTGTAAATTTATTTATTTAATTAAATAGTATTTATTGCATAGAAAAAAGAACAAATGGCTATAAGGTATATCAATAATACTACTAGCAAAATTATTTAGAAAAGCGATATAGGTCACAATCACAATTATTTAGAAAGTCCTGTGTAGTGTGTGTGTGTGTCCCAGATGCAATCCCAAGGACTCGTACCGCCTTCTGAGCCTGAGGTTGGTCCTTCTGCTGCCCGTGTCAACACAAAGAAAATTTGTGTTGATCTCTCGGGACAGGACCCAGACACGCACTACTACAAAAAAAGACCTTTCACGACGGTTGTAGAATACATTCAAAGACGGTTTTAAACCGTCTTTAAAGTCAACATCATTGAAACTCAAGACTTTTAACGATGGTTTCATAAAAAACCGTCTTTGAAGATCTGAAGCTCATTTCTCCAAGATTAAAATCTCCTATGTTTTCCTTTAATTCTACTATTCATACTAATAATTTTGATACCTGGCATAGAAGGCTAGGTCATTGTTCAAATAAAATTGTCAAATATGTCTTGAATCTTTGTTGTATTCCATGTTCTGAAAAAAATAAATCAGTGTGCCAAGCATGTTGTCTTGGCAAAGTGCATAAATTATCATTTCTAGTTTTTGATTCCATTTATCACTATCCCCTTAATTTGATTTACACTGATATATGGGGTCCCTCTCCCATACCTTCAAAAGAAGGCTATAGATACTATATTTTGTTTATGGATGCTCATAGAAAATTCACTTGGCTGTATTTTTTACAAAACAGGTCAGAAGTTCCATCAGTCTTCATCCAATTCAAAACAATGGTAGAGTTAAAACTCAATACCAAGATCAAAGCTCTGCAAACTGATGGTGCCAAGGAGTACCTTGCGTTGACTAAGTACCTTGCAGATCATGGAATACAACACTGCATCTCATGTCCTCATACACATGAGCAGAATGGTGCCCCAGAAAGGAAACATCGCCATTTGACTGAAACGGGTCTCACCTTGCTAGCTGCTTCCTCCCTTCCTTCAAAATTCTAGGTAGAAGAATTTAGCACTGCCACCTTCATCATCAATCACATACCCTCTCCGGTGATCAACTACAAGTCCCCCTTTGAGGTTCTTTTTCACAAAACCCTTGACTACTCCATTTTCAAACCGTTTGGGTGTCTTTGCTATCCTTATTTATGACCCTACACCAAAACCAAACTTGATTTTCGATCCACTCCCTGCATATTCCTTGGCTACAACACTAAATACAAAGGCTATAAATGTATCACTAACTCTGGAAAGGAGTACACTGTCAGGCACATCATATTTGATGAAACCCAATATCCTCTTATAACAAACCCATCCTTTTTTGCTCAAAATATGTCTGTTCCCTCCACTCTCTCTACTTTCCCTCCCTCTATACCAAAAATAATACTATCATTCCTCCTAATCAAACACCAGTTGAAATCACAACTTCCTTAACTAATCCTATTCCCACTTCACCTACTATTCCTGACCCTATCAACTTTGTCCCTGAACAACCTCCTCACCCTACTCCTACAACCAATGCTCACCCTATGACTACTCGAGCTAAATCTGGTGTCTTTAAACCCAAAGCTTTACTGACAGAGATCACTCCCAGATGTACCAAGGATGTTATGCAAGATCCTCAATGGTTAGCTTTGATGAAGGATGAATACATGGCTCTCATGCAGAATAAAAACATGGGATCTTGTCCCTTTGCTTCCTCATAGGATGGCTATTGGTTCTAAATGGATATATAGGTTGAAATACAATGTTGATGGCTCTATAGCCAAATATAAAGATAGACTGGTGGCTCAGGGGTATTCTCAATGACCAGGCCTTGATTATAATGAGACATTCAGTCCTGTTATTAAACTAGTAACCATTCGAACGGTCTTGAGCATTGGTGTCACCAGAAAATGGGATATACGATAAGTGGACATTAACAATGCTTTCCTAAAGGGTTCCATTCAAGAAGAAGTATATATGCAGCAACCAAAGGGCTTCGTCTCTGCCAATCCTCATCTTGTTTGTAAATTGAAGAAATTTCTCTATGGGCTTAAGCAGGCACCGAGAGCTTGGTTTTCCAAGTTGGCATCCAGTCTAATTTCCTTTGGTTTTAAGCCAGCTAGGTGTGATACATCTCTTTTTGTGCAGGCTACACCAAAATTCATCATATACATTCTGATATATGTTGATGATATCATAATAACAGACAGCTCAAACTCCGAAATCCAGTCTGTGATTTCCAAACTCCACTCTCTGTATCCTCTCAAATGTTGGATCAAGTGGCCTCGGAATAATTAAGAAGGGGGTGTGAATTAATTATTAATGAACCTTTACTAATTAAAAATTTATCCTTCTTAATGTTACTAGATTCAATTAGGCTTTTACTATAATGTTAAGAAAGTAAAGAACAGAAATAGAAACTTAACCAAAAGTAAAAGCGATAATTAAAGTGCACAGCGGAAATTAAAAAGTGTAAGGAAGAAGAAGACAAACAGAAGAGTTTTATACTGGTTCGGCAACAACCCGTGCCTACATCCAGTCCCTAAGCGACCTGCGGTCCTTGAGATTTTTTTTCAACCTTGTAAAATCCTTTACAAGCAAAGATCCACAAGGGATGTACCTTCCCTTTTTCTCTTTGAACAACCAAGTGGATGTACCCTCCACTTGAACTGATCCACAAGAGATGTACCATCTCTTGTTCTCAGTTACAACAACCCAAGTAGATGTACCCTCTAATTGTACCACAAAGGATGTACCCTCCAATGTGTTAAGACAAAGTTCTCAGGCGGTTAGTCCTTTGAAACTTTGTGAAGGGGAAACAAAAGATATCTCAGGAGGTTAGTCCTTTGAAATCTTTTGTTTATGGGAAAGGGAAGAATCAAAAGAATTCTCAGACTATGTCATTTTGAATTCTTTGACAAGGGAGAAGGGAGACACAAAAGAATTCAGGCGGTTAGTTCTTTGTTCTTTTGGAAAAGGGAGAAGAGAGACACAAAAAGAATTCAGGCGGTTAGTCCTTGGCGAATTCTTTTTGGCAAAGGGAGAAGGGAATGAAAAAGATGAATAACGCACTTTTGTTTTCTGTGAAAGAACAAGGTTTAGAAACCAGAAAACTTTGAAAGCTTTTGACAAAGGAAGAAGAAGAAGTAGAAGTTCAAAAGTTAATTGGAAAAGTTGTAATAATTCTTCTTGAAATGCAAGTCAAGGTCTTGCTTTTATAGACTCTTCATGTCTGGTCAAGAAAACTATTAGAAGAGTTATAACCTTTAGAAAAACTTGAAAACCATTGGAAGAGTTACATCTTTTGATTTTTATTTAAAACTTGTCATTGGTAATCGATTACCAAAACCATGTAATCGATTACACAAAGCTTTTCATGAAAGGATATGACTCTTCACAATTGATTTTGAATTCCAACATTCAGATGCACTGGTAATCGATTACCAATATCTAGTAATCGATTACACCATTTTGAAATCAATTGGAACGTTGCAAATTCAGTTGAAAACTTTTGAAATCAAACTTTGCCACTGGTAATCGATTACAGGAAACTGGTAATCGATTACCAGAGAGTAAAAACTCTGGTAACTTAGAAAATTTTGAGAAAACTCTTTTGAAAAACAAAAATGTGCTATGTTTGTTTTTTGAAAAATCTTTTCAATACTTCCCCTGTGAATTCTTCTTGATTTCTTCTCTTGAATCTTGAATTCATCTTCTCTTGAATCTTGAAATCAAACTTCTCTTGATTCTTGAATCTTCTTGATTTCTTCTCATGAAACTTGAAATTAAACTTGATCTTGAACTTGTTGACTCAATCTTGAAATCATTCTTTGGGCTTTTTGTCATCAACTTTGTCATTATCAAAACTACTTGAATCAACTTGATTCATCATCATGAAGCTTGCTTCTACATCAATGACCTTTGTACCTTACACTTTTTCTTAGGCATTGAAGCCAAACACACTACTATTGGTGCTTTTCTCCCCTCTCAGTCCAAATACATAACTAATCTTTTATCCAAAGTCAACATGCAGATCCAACTAGCACCTGGTTCGAAACTGCATATGGATGGTATTGATTCCTTTTCTGATCCAACTTTATACAGATCTATGGTTGGAGCATTGCAATATGCCACCATAACACATCCAGACATAGCTTATGCAGTCAATAAACTATGTCAGTTTATGCATAGCCCTCTTGAAAGTCATTGGAAAGCTACAAAACGTGTTTTGTGATATCTCAATGGTACTATTGATCATGGTTTACCATTTTATCCTTCACGAAATCTTTTTATCACTGGCTATAGTGATTCAAATTGGGCTTGCAACTCCTCTGATATGAGGTCCACCTCAGGATTCTATGTTTATCTGGGAAATAATCTTGTGTCTTGGCTTGCGAAGAAGCAACAATCAGTTTCAAGGTCTAGCACTGAAGCAGAATTCCGAAGCTTAGCAGCTCTAGTTGCCGAAATTAAATGGCTCAAGTCCCTTCTTACCGAATTGCATATCATCCAAATGAAGCCTCATTTATTGTGGTGTGATAATCAAGGTGTTGTAACAATAACAGCTAATCCAGTGTTGCATTCAAAATCAAAACATTTTGAATTGGACCTCTGGTTTGTCTGTGAAAAGTTGGCTGCAAATAGAGAAATAGTTGTCAAGCACATACCCTCACAATTTCAAGTAGTTGATCTTCTAACCAAGGCTCCCTCAAGTAGTACTTTTCTGAGCCTTCGACCCAAACTGAATGTTCATCAATTACCCACAATCAGTTTGTGGGGGGATGTAAAGGATAAAGGAAAATAACTTCCTATAGGTTGTTATAACAAACTCCATCTTTATAGCTAAAGTAGTTACATCTAGCTGTATATAAAGAAGTCTCATCTTCACATCTCAAATGTATGCAAAAAAGAATTTGTGCAAATTTGTGCAATGCAAAATCAAATGCATATTCAGATATCTCCTTTCAAGAAGAACTCTGTGCAAAGTGCTTTTCTTGTGAACTCAAATATGTACAATTTAGAATCATTTCCAGCCATAACAAAATTTATACCAAAATCTTGAGTTAATTAATTAATTAATATCATTAAAACACTTCGTAACAAGCATCCATAAGGCATGTCAAAAGAGTCTCAATCCCTTTGAAACAGAGATGTCATCAATTTCATTCGACCTAAATCCTTTGCCTAATAAACACAATAACAAAACATCACAACCTTAACTATTTTATTTTATTGTATTTAGTGGTACCACTATCACCACCTTGCCTTATCTTTTACACCAACAGCTTCAATCATAAGCACAATTACTTACCTCTTATCACTAATCATCCTAATCGAATTTGATTTGAAAATTCAAATACAATCACTAATTACAGCCCTTGCTCTCTCTCTTTCTCTAATTAATTTTCATAAGTAAAGGTTGAAGAAGAGAAGGCAACTCAAAAACCAAAAACAAAACAAGGGATACAAAAAATTAGAGGAGAATGACCCTCCATGCTGCTCAGAATAGTATCCATTTATAGCTAAGTAAATGCTACTCAGAATTTAATGTGCCAAATTTCTAAAGATGCACTAAAAATCCATAACTCAATATTCCAATTTTGGTTAAGAGGAAATACATTACTAATGTGACATTAATTTTCTAAAAGAATGAAATCCAACATGAGTATCACAACTAATAGTAGAAGTAACCAATGAACTTTCTTCTTTTTATACTAAGAGCTCATAGGCTTGAAAAATTCACTGCTACTCCTATACGTAATTAAAATTTTACAATGACTTGATCAATCTACATTTTAGTTATTTGTGCATTTGTTATCAACTTCATATAAATAATGGAATTATAGAACAATTGAACCTTTTAGAATGACAATTGACCAAACACAATAATTTAGGGATTTATGATTATCTTTCTCTAATGTTGAATGTCCAAAATAGGCCTTGACCTCGGGGCCATCACTAAGTTAGGTCTAGTCTAGGCAATGGCGGATCAAGGACCCAAGGACAGTGGGTGCAAGGGCAATTTATTTTAAAAAAATCTAATAAAAAACTACCATATATATGAAGATAAAGTCAAATGTTAAAATCATAAATTTCAAGCAAGAATTGTCACTGCTTAATCAAGATGCATGTGTCCATGTGAGAAGAAAACAAATTGTGACGACAAGTCGAGAATCAAGCTACTTAGTTGCACAATGTAAAATAGGATCAAAGTATCATAAACGAAAACGAAAGTCGTAGAGGAAAGAAACATGCAAGAAAATAGAGGGAGTGAGAGATGAAACAGGAGAATAAAACATGAGATAAACAACTAACTTTATTGGAGAAAGGATAAAAATAGATTTTCAAATCAATATGTAAATAAAATAATAATAATAAACATATAAGAAAGGTGAGAAAAAGAAATAATGGATTCAACACATAAAAAAATAAGAGGTATAAATAGTAAAATAAAGGGGTGCATTTATTTATCTTCAAATGAAAATAAGTGAAGCAGGGGTGCAAACATATGTAATTAAGGATGCAAAATATAAAATTTTGACACAAATATAAGTGACTTTATTAAAATGAGGAAGTGTGTTTGCCCACCCTCAAATATATATGGGTCTGCTGCCCTAGGTCTAGGGTTCAGATAGGAGTGTCCTAAGGTTTAGGTTGTCATGCATAGTCACATAATGAGTTTGTTGCTCTATAACTCATTGACTTAGTGAAAAATCTCAAGTGCTACTTGACGACAACTAGACATAAGTTAAGTGACCTGAATTAAGATAAAATATTAGTTCAATCTTTTTATCCCTTAAACTTTTTAATTACTTGTTTTTATTATTTGTGCATAAATTATGTTAGAGTTTTGGGGATTTAACTCAATTCTCTTTATTATTAGAATTATTAAGTTATTGAAGTCACTTGATTAACACAAGTTGGTCTCAATTAGCCGGACTAGACAAATCATGAACATCGCTACTCGTTACTTATAGTATTTTTTTTCCTATCCTTGCATATTTTTTAAGCTGTGGTATACGGGAAAAATCAGATCAAGAAATGGGGTAGGGATTATTGTGGACAAGGAGTGGAAGAAGGATGTCGTGGATGTAAGAAGAGTAGGAGATCGTATCATAGTCTTAAAATTGGTAGTGGGACAGGACACCTTTAATGTTATTAGTGGGTACGCACCTCAGGTTGGGTTAGCAAAACACTTTAAGGTAAAATTTTGGGAAGATCTAGAAGGGGTACTTCAGGATATACCCCAAGGAGAGAAAGTTTTCCTAGGAGGGGATCTCAATGGACATGTAGGTAGCGTGGCTAGAGGTTTTGAGGGGGTGCATGGGGGTTTTGGCCTAGGAGAGATGAATGGGGAGGGTAAATCCATCTTGGAGTTTTCGGAGGCTTTGGATCTTTCTATAGCCAATACATGGTTTAAGAAAAGAGAGGAACATCTTATCACTTACAAAAGTGGAGGGACATGTTCTCAGATAGATTTCTTCCTTATCAGGAAGTCTGATAGGAAATATTGCTTGAACTGTAAAGTTATCCCGGGAGAGAGCTTGACTACCCAACATAGAGTTTTGGTTATGGATGTAAGAATTAGAGATAGGGCAAAGAGAAGAAGTCCTCTGGTAGCACCAAGGATCAAATGGTGGCACTTGAAGGGTGAGAAACAAGGAATCTTCCAACAAAAGATATGGGAGGGCTGGTGTGGACAATCACAAGGAAGTGCAAATGATATGTGGAACAAGATGTCCCAAGAGATTATTAAAGTGGCTAAAGAGACGTTGGGTGAATCTAGAGGTTTTGGACCTAGGGGTAAAGAATCGTGGTGGTGGAATGAAAATGTTCAGAGCAAAGTTAGAGTAAAAAAGGAGTGTTTCAAGGAGTGGTCTAGGTGTAGAAATTCTGAAACTTGGGATAAGTATAAGATAGCTAGAAATGAAACCAAAAAGGCGGTGAGTGAGGCAAGAGCCCAAGCTTTTGACGGACTATACCAAGCTCTAGGAACCAGGGACGGAGAAAGATCTATATATAGGCTTGCTAAGGGTAGAGAGAGGAAGACTAGAGATTTGGATCAAGTAAAGTGTGTTAAGGATGAAGAAGGAAAAGTCTTAGTGCATGAAAAAGATATCAAGGAAAGGTGGAAGGCGTATTTCCACAACTTATTTAATGATGGATATGGATATGACTCTAGCAGTCTAGACACAAGAGAAGAGGACCGGAACTATAAGTACTATCGTCGGATTCAGAAACAGGAAGTAAAGGAAGCGTTGAAAAGAATGAGTAATGGTAAGGCGGTGGGGCCAGACAACATACCTATTGAAGTGTGGAAAACTCTTGGAGATAGAGGTCTTGAGTGGCTCACCGAACTCTTTAACGAAATTATGAGGTCAAAACGCATGCCGGAGGAATGGAGGAGAAGCACGTTAGTGCCAATCTATAAGAACAAGGGGGATATACAAAATTGTGCAAATTATAGGGGAATCAAGCTCATGAGTCATACCATGAAATTATGGGAAAGAGTGATCGAACGGAGATTAAGAAAGGAGACTCAAGTTACTGAGAATCAATTTGGTTTCATGCCGGGAAGGTCGACCATGGAAGCGATTTATTTATTGCGGCAGGTGATGGAGCAATATCGCATGGCCCAACAAGACTTGCACTTGATTTTTATTGACTTGGAGAAAGCGTATGATAGAGTGCCTAGAGAGATTTTGTGGAAAGCTTTAGAGAAGAAAGGGGTTAGGGTTGCATATATTCGAGCTATCCAAGATATGTATGATAGGGTATCGACTAGTGTTAGGACACAGGGTGGAGAGTCAGACGATTTTCCCATCACAATTGGTTTACATCAAGGGTCAACCCTTAGCCCCTACCTTTTTACCTTAATTCTGGATGTCCTCACGGAACAAATCCAAGAGATAGCGCCGAGATGCATGCTTTTTGCAGATGACATAGTCCTCCTTGGAGAGTCGAGGGAGGAGTTGAATGAGAGGTTGGAAACTTGGAGACGAGCTCTAGAAACACATGGCTTTCGCCTAAGCAGAAGCAAATCGGAGTATATGGAATGTAAGTTCAACAAAAGAAGGAGGGTTTCTAACTCAGAGGTGAAAATAGGAGACCATATTATCCCTCAAGTCACACGGTTTAAATATCTTGGGTCTGTAATACAGGATGATGGGGAAATTGAAGGGGATGTGAATCATCGCATTCAAGCAGGATGGATGAAATGGAGAAAAGCATCGGGGGTGTTATGTGATGCAAAGGTACCGATCAAGCTAAAGGGAAAGTTTTATCGGACTGCGGTAAGACCGGCGATTTTGTACGGAACAGAATGTTGGGCGGTCAAGAGCCAACATGAGAATAAAGTAGGTGTAGCGGAGATGAGGATGTTGCGGTGGATGTGTGGTAAGACTCGACAGGATAAAATTAGAAACGAAGCTATTAGAGAGAGGGTTGGAGTAGCGCCTATTGTAGAGAAGATGGTGGAAAATAGACTTAGGTGGTTTGGGCATGTAGAGAGAAGACCGGTAGACTCTGTAGTGAGGAGAGTAGACCAGATGGAGAGAAGACAAACAATTCGAGGCAGAGGAAGACCCAAAAAGACTATAAGAGAGGTTATCAAAAAGGATCTCGAAATTAATGGTTTGGATAGAAGTATGGTACTTGATAGAACATTATGGCGGAAGTTGATCCATGTAGCCGACCCCACCTAGTGGGATAAGGCGTTGTTGTTGTTGTTGTTGTTGTTGTTGCATATTAACGCAGACTTATGTGTCAGCTAAGTTGTTGTTATTAAATGTCAGCCTCTATTAATCGACACAAACAATTTAGTGAGACATGATTGTTGCTTAACTAACGGTAAATTCAATTTAAGCAACACCTTTGCATGAGTAACGACTTTTAGCAGTCGTCACTAGCTAATTGCGAATTTCTTGTAGTGTCTTGTTACTGTAGTTTGACCTGTATATTTTTTGAAAGACAAAATCTGACACACTACATTTAACTACTTATATGGTTGGTTGAAAGTTAAATTCAATATGTCTAAAATTTCATAACCAATGGTGCGGTTGGTCAAGTGGTTTGTAAGTTTGTCTTGATAATGAGCACAGGAATACTCTCAAGTGAGTGGTCCTTGATTCGACTCCTGTGGAAAATAACAATTCTTGAAAAGGAGGAGTTGGTAGAAATTGATGCAGAACTATCTCTAAAAGGAGGAAACCCATAAAATAAGTATATAAAAAGTATTTCTAAAATTCCATAGCTATCATCATATCATGCTATAGATTTTACATAAAACAATGATAGATTCATTTGTAGCAAGTTGCCATTTTAGTAACAAGAAAAATGGAAGATAAGAAGATCAGATAATAAATTAAACTATCTGATTAAAGAGACTCTAACACCATACGAACAAACCATGTAATTTAAATACTTAAACCTCTATATAATAAATAAGATGGAATGATCCTATCCAGCTAAAACAAGATTATCTCTGATAAAAGATATTTTTGTCTATAAAGAAAATGGATAAATTTCATCAAAGCACTGGAAAAATAATAAACAAAATACTAATTCTATTTCAGAACTTATGATAGAAATATATCCCCTTATTGCTAATGAAGAGTTTAGTACCACCACAAGTGGACCAAAATGTTTATTTAATTTTTCACTTTTCAAATATATCGTTACATTACCAAAAAAATATCACAGATGACAGCTGCTACTGTGATAAACGGTTAGCTAATTCTTTGATCGAACACATAATTATTGTATTTGCGTACCTAACACAAGCTAATACAATGAGCATATACCTGAATTAACTTTTACCCTCAGGGAAAACATTTTTTTAGCTAGCTTTTCACCGAGACTAAAAGAGCACAACTATAAAATCATATAAACTCTTATTGATCCTCTCAAGGCAGTGTAAAGCAAATGTCTAGTAGAATAATTGAATGAGTAATAATTAATATTTTATGCAAACTATATAACTCAGCTGACATATTAAACAAATGGCAAAACCCCGTAGATGCGTAGCTTCTGTAGTTTTCCAATTTGATTATAAATTTTGTCTCAGCCAATCTGTTGTTGACCACAGTTTCATAACCCACTTTCTTCATTCTTGGTGAATTTTATGTCTTATTGCAATTTCCCCTTCGCTTTGCAAACTAAGATGGAGTTCAATTCCCAAAACCCTAAAAAATCTGAGATAAGATGGAGCCCAGATAATCAAGGTGGTCCTGGACAAGGGAAGTCTTATTCTTGTTACTTTTGCAAGAGAGGGTTCTCAAATGCACAGGCCCTGGGAGGCCACATGAATATCCATAGAAAAGATAGGGCGGCAAAGCTCAAGCAATCTTCTGAGGAAAACTTGCTTTCATTGGATATCTCAATCAAGGCCACAAGTGATCATCCTAATGACCCTTCTGATTTCGAAGAGAAAATTTTGTTTCGGTTGGGTGCTGGTGAAGAGAAGCATCCTAGAAACCATAAATATCCATTCAATTTTTTTCCTCGCAAAGATGATCATCATGATCATGCACCACAAATTCCCCATCTTCCTTCTTTTGTTTTGGGGCAGATGGTTGAGGAGAAGAAAGCTGAATTAGACCTTGAGCTTAGGTTAGGGCTTCATCCTCGGGAGTCAGCAACATTGAACACTAGATCGTTCTTTTGATGAGTAGCGTTTCCAAGTGGAAGATCAGCGAAAAGTGGCTTTTATTTCATACCTAGCTCCTCTTCCACCTTATCTACAATATATATAAAGGTAATATTTGATTATGTTTAAGAATTTAATTTTGATGCAGTATGGATATTGTTTTCACTCACAGTAACCGCATCAAAATTAAATTCTATATATAAATATAAGTCTTGTTATTAGTTCAATAATGGGACGCTATCTTGTGAACTTTTATGTTAATATTGCTTTGTATTTTTCTTCAGTACGTTGTAGCAGATGGGTTTGCATGTGATTTTTTATTTGTCTTTCTTTTTATTCTTTTGGGGTAATTATTGTTGTTATATCTACAGTATATATACTGTTTCTGTAATCATACAGCTGTTATTGCAATATGTTGGTTTCGAATTATGATTCTCCCAAGCAATTTTCGTTTTCTAGCCAGTTTGATATTATATTGCATGTTCCACAACTTAAATTTATGTTATAGCATGAATCATAACACACACCATAACATTAGGTAAAAAATGATGTTGGATCGATACAAAAATGGTTTGAAGGAACGAGAAATTAAGCAACAGAACTCAGATGCATCTAAGCAATTCACTTAAGATGATGTATTTGTAAAAATATACATACACTGATCTAAACATGCAAATAAATTTAAATAGCATATTTAGATCAAACAGCGGAAATTAAAAGGAATTACAAGCGTACCTCCAGCCATTGCAAATCGAACGGGTAGCGGCTCACACACGAACCTGAAAGACAGTTTTGTTCTTCCAGACCCTTACTCACTCTGAATAGATGGTGTCTGAATAGAGAAGTGGGTTTGGTGATACAAAACTGAGAGCACCCCATCCTATTTATAGAGTCTGTCCATCACAGAGCTCTCTCAACTTGTTATCAGAACGTGAGATAGGAAGTTATCAGACGTGAGATAAGAAGTTATCAGTACGTGAGATGATGGGTACGTGATTTGTTACTGAAGGTGGTTGCAAATATATTTTGCAAAGATATGGGATGAATGTGGATGGAAAATGGACCAGATTCAGAAGTAACAAATTTTTCCAAAATAATAAAATATAAAGGAATGTGCAACGTGCACATAACGTGGGCCTCTAACATTCTCCCACTTGGTCCATTTAACTCAACATCAACCATAACAAGAAACATAATATATGAGTCATGGCGATAGGTCCTCTGATGATGAGTAGTATCTTCCATGTACCACAATATATCAAGTCTCTCAACACTAGCTCTCAACTTAATGAATAAACCATATGTTTATTCTATATCTAAACCGAATGATTTTTCTCGAAATAAATAAATATGTGCACAAAACGATATGAGAAAATATCTAACTGAATAAGAGTTTTATTGAAAATAACAAATGTACGTACAATGAAATTACATCATGGAACCAAGTCCCATTCGTACTACATGATCCTTAAAATTCTTTGGTGGCATGCCTTTAGTTAAAGGATCAGCAATCATTAACTCAGTGTTGACGTGTTCAATGACCACTTTCTTTTCTTTAACACGTTCTCTTATGGCTAAGTACTTGATGTCGATGTGCTTACTTCGACTTCCACTTTTGTTATTTTTAGCCATAAACACCGCAGCAAAGTTGTCACAATACAACTTTAATGGCCTAGAAATAGAGTCCACAACTCTAAGGCCAGATATGAAACTCTTCAACCATACACCATGCGAGGTAGCCTCAAAACAAGAAATGAACTCAGCCTCCATAGTGGAAGTAGCAGTCAAGGTTTGTTTGGCACTTCTCCAAGATACAGCTCCACTGGCTAACATAAAAATATAACCAGATGTTGATCTTCTTGAATCAACGCAACCAACAAAGTCTGAGTCGGAGTAGCCAATCACTTCCAGACAATCAGTTTGTCTGTACATGAGCATGTAATCTTTTATTCCTTGAAGATATCTCATCACTTTCTTTGCAGCTTTCCAGTGGTCAATACCTGGATTACTTTGATATCTTCCCAAAACTCCAACAGCGAATGCAATATCAGGTCTAGTGCAAACCTGAGCATACATAAGGCTTCCGACTGCTGAAGCATATGGAATATTTTTCATGTGTTCCCGCTCAAAATCATTTTTGGGGCATTGACTCAAAGCAAGTTTGTCACCCTTCACAATGGGAGCTACACTTGGTGAAAAATCTTTCATATTAAATCTCTCTAAAACTTTGTTGATATAGGTTTCTTGAGACAAGCCTAAAATGCCTCGAGATCTTTCTCTATGGATCTTTATGCCTATGACATAAGATGCCTCTCCCATATCCTTCATATCAAAGTTCTTTGAGAGAAATTGTTTCACCTCATATAGCATACCCTTATCATTAGTCGCAAGCAGAATGTCATCTACGTATAATACAAGGAAACAAATCTTACTCCCACTGACCTTCTGGTATATACAGTGATCCATGACATTCTCTTCAAAGCTAAATGAAGAAATGACCTCATGAAATTTTAAATACCATTGACGGGAGGCTTGTTTCAATCCATAGATGGACTTATTAAGCTTGCAGACTAAGTGCTCACCAACACTAGATAAGAATCCCTCAGGTTGTTTCATGTAAACCTCTTCTTCTAGATCACCATTCAGGAACGCCGTTTTCACATCCATTTGATGCAGCTCAAGATCAAAATGAGCTACTAATGCCAGAATTACTCGAAGAGAGTCTTTCTTAGATACAGGGGAAAAGGTCTCTCTGTAATCGATTCCTTCTCTTTGAGTGAATCCTTTAGCAACAAGTCTTGCCTTATGTCTCTCAATGTTGCCTTCTGAGTCTTTCTTTGTTTTGAAGACCCATCTACATCCGATGGCTTTTACACCAACAGGCAACTCAACGAGATCCTAAACTTGGTTAGATGCCATAGAATCCATCTCATCCCTCATAGCATTATACCACAAATTTGATTCCTTAGAACTCATGGCTTGTGAAAACGTCTCAGGATCATTTTCGACTCCAATGTTGTAGTCTGATTCTTGTAGGTACACTACATAATCACTAGGAATTGCTGTCTTTTTTATTCTAGTAGATCTTCTTAATGTTGTTTGGTCATCTTGCTGAGGAACTTGTTCAACTGGTTCTTCACCAGTTTGTTCAATATCATCATGTTGTTCCTCACAAACAACTCGATCTACATGATCACTTTCAACAGCTTGTGGAACTTCAATCACTGGTTGTCTAACACCCATTTTAACTTGAGGGGTGGGAATGACTACCAACCTATTACTTGTCCCAGAAGGTTCAGCTTCACAGTGATCCCTTTCAGAAGAAATGTTCTGAAATTGATCACTCCCACTGATCAAGTCATTTTCAAGAAACTTTGCATTCCTTGATTCCACAATCCTAGTGTTGTGGGATGGACAATAGAACCTATACCCTTTAGACCTTTCAGCATATCCAATGAAATACCCAGTAATAGTCTTAGGGTCTAGTTTCTTCTCTTGTGGATTATAGATTCTTACTTCAGACGGGCATCCCCAAACGCGTATATGTTGCAAACTTGGTTTCCAACCCTTGAATAATTCAAAAGGTGTCTTTGAGACAGCCTTGTTTGGAACTCGGTTCAATATATACGCAGTCGTCTTAAGAGCATCAATCCACAAAAATTGAGGAAGCTTTACATTACTCCTCATGCTTCTCACCATGTCTAATAAGGTTCGATTTCTTCGTTCTGCCACACCATTCTGATCCGGAGAACCAGGCATAGTGTATTGGGCAACAATCCCATGTTCTTGAAGAAATTTCGCAAATGAACCTGGTGCTTGTCCATCCTTTGTGTATCTACCATAGTACTCCCCACCTCTATCTGATCTCACGATCTTAATTTGTTTTCCACATTGTTTCTCAACTTCAGCCTTAAAAACTTTAAAGGCATCTAAAGCTTCATTCTTAGAATGAAGTAAGTAGAGATACATATATCGTGAATAATCATCTATAAAGGTTATGAAGTATTTCGGACTATTTGCATCCATGTCTGGACAACATATGTTTGTATGTATGATTTCTAATAAATTAGAACTCCTCTTTGCACCCTTTTTAGACTTGTTAGTTTGCTTACCCTTAATGCAATCTACACAAGTCTCAAAATCAGCGAAATCCAAAGTACTAAGTACTCCTTCATTTACTAATCGCTTGATTCTTTCAATAGAGATATGTCCTAATCTCCGGTGCCACAACATAGAGGATTCTTCATTCACAATACATCATTTTAACCCAACAGAAACGTGCATAGAAGTAGCGTCATTTTGCAATTCAATCGAATAAAGACCATCAACCAATTGACCACAACCAATAATTTTAGATTTATTTAGTAAATTAAAACCAAAGTCTGTAAAATTAAAATAAAATCCCAAAGGTGCAAGTTTAGAAACAGAAATTAAGTTTTTACAGAAACTAGGAACATAAAAAACTTTCTCCAAATGTAATTTAAAGCCACTACTTAAGACTAAGACGCACGTTCCAATGGCCTCTACATGTGAGCTCATCCTACTCCCTGAGTAGATGCACTGCTCACTTCCCACTGGCTTCCTTAGGCTTTCCATACCCTGCAAGGTATTAGAAACATGGATTGTAGAACCAGAGTCAATCCACCATGTATTATGATTCACATTAATCATATTAGATTCATAACAAACAAAGGCAAATGGTGTACCTTTCTTCTCAAACCAACTTTTAAATTTGGGGCAGTCCTTCTTCATGTGTCCTTTCTTTTTACAGAAGAAACACTTTGACTCCTTTTTAATTGTTGGTTGAGTCGGAATCTTTCCTTTATTGGTGACTACAGACTTCTTCCTATCCTTTCCAGAATTAGAAGTAGTCAAATTTACCTTCTCACCCTCTTCCATTATCAATCTCTCCTCTTCTTGAACACACATGGTCATCAATTCATTAATAGACCATTTATCCTTATGTGTGTTGTACGAGATTTTGAAGGGTGTATACTGTTGAGGTAGGGTGCACAAAATGAAATGTACCAGGAAGGATTCAGACATGGTAACTTCCAAGGTTTTCAACTGAGCCACTATGTCCCTTAAGCACATGATATGTTCACGCACACCTCTCGTTCCAGTAAGCTTAATGGAAGAGAATTGCATAATGAGTGTGCTAGCAAGTGACTTCTCAGAGGTTGTAAACTGTTCATCAATGGCTTTCAACAGATCTCTGACCTTATCATACTGGTCAACTGAACCCCGGATACTAGCGGATATGTTGGTTTTTATGAACATAACGGAGAGACGATTAGATCTCTCCCACTTTTCATAAAGATCAACAGCATCAGGTTCGCTAGTTTCAGTAATAGCCGGTGGCTCATCCTTCCTTATAGCATAGTCAATATCCATCCAGCCCAAATGAAGGAGAACTCTTTCCTTCCAAACCTTATAATTATCACCTTTCAAAATGGGAAGGTCACAAGAAATATTCATAGATTGTGAAACTGCAAACAAACACACATGCTCATTAAGAAAATTTGAGACTAAACAAATGTCATGTTTTGCCAATGCAAATCATGTCTCAATATATGAATCTAGTGACACAAAACTTGCCTGTGGGCTAAAGTCCTACTCAATTAGATTCATCATGCAACTTTATGATAAAACTATTAAATCATGTTCTTTTCCTTAATTCCTGTGGGTAAATTAAGAAATATAATTTAATATTTTATCCTAATTAATCATACAAATATAACAAAATTCCTGTGGGTAGATTTCATCACATTACATATGATTAATCACAATTAATATTTCTAATGTGATTATAAATTTAGTATATAATTTTACTCAATTAAAGATGCTGTGGCTATTCTCTAATTTAATAAAATTATATTAATCACTTAACATTAAAAAATAATCCTTGCATAAACATACTTAATAATGCAAATGTGCTCAATATTGAATCATAAAAATTACATGTATACCAATTCAAAATAACATTGCACGTATATTCATTAAACATGTAATAAACTTTAAAGGATTAAATCCAATGCATACCAGTATTTAACATAATATTGCATGTTCAACATAACTTAAGAGACAAACAATTTTTAAACAGTTTGTGCATAAATGATTTATCCTTCAGAAGTTATAAATACACGTGAACTGCAATTAATAAACAATTAAGTTGTAGTAGCTTAGCGGCAAAGGGAGTCCTTTCATGCTTGTAGGGTGAGGGTTTGAAACCAGCATAAGGCGTTTTCGTTTCATTTATACTTCCTTTTAATTAATTAAAACGAAAACAAACAACAAAAGGCAACAACGAGATTCAAACCCAGAACAATGAGGTAATACACATCACATCTACCACTAGACCAAGTCATGCTTTGTTTAATATTGTTAATTTAAAATGTATATTAACAATTCCAACACAGTAAACAAAACCCACAAGACTTCGTCTTCAACCTCCAGCAGTGGTAAAAAAAAAAATATATTATTACCTCAATTTCGAAAAACCCACACATTATATGCATTTTAGACACCTAAAAATACGTTTTAAATCATAGAAAAATTAGAAAACTCACATCATTCCTAATTTTGATGTTATTTTGAATTAAGGAGGCTTAAAACATAACACCCATATACTCAGAAAATAAACTCCACATAGGAACGACCCAATAAGCAAGACAGAGGTACAAATAGGCTCTGATACCAAAATGTAAAAATATACATACACTGATCTAAACATGCAAATAAATTTAAATAGCATATTTAGATCAAACAGCGGAAATTAAAAGGAATTACAAGCGTACCTCCAGCCATTGCAAATCGAACGGGTAGCGGCTCACACACGAACCTGAAAGACAGTTTTGTTCTTCCAGACCCTTACTCACTCTGAATAGATGGTGTCTGAATAGAGAAGTGGGTTTGGTGATACAAAACTGAGAGCACCCCATCCTATTTATAGAGTCTGTCCATCACAGAGCTCTCTCAACTTGTTATCAGAACGTGAGATAGGAAGTTATCAGACGTGGGATAAGAAGTTATCAGTACGTGAGATGATGGGTACGTGATTTGTTACTGAAGGTGGTTGCAAATATATTTTGCAAAGATATGGGATGAATGTGGATGGAAAATGGACCAGATTCAGAAGTAACAAATTTTTCCAAAATAATAAAATATAAAGGAATGTGCAACGTGCACATAACGTGGGCCTCTAACAGTATTGAGTAAAGATGAGAACTAGTAAATTGAAAATATATTTGACAAAAATGAATTTAAAGACTAGTGAAACATGACACACGGACCTGTATAATTCTCCATCATTGACTCTCAGTTAAGATGTTTTAAAGATAGACACAATTTGTTTTCTTCTCCTTCATATATAGAAACACATTAGTGATGACATTGAAGTTTGCTGATAGTCCATAATCTCCCTACAACTTAATTTTGTACGCATAAATTTTATCAATTCTATTTAGAATTCTTAAAGGGCCGGCCTTGTGAAAAATATTATCTACAAAATGAACCTATGCACGATCTCTTTCCTTGAAACTTGCTGGCTTTTACAATCTATCAACTCATGCTCAATCTTATACATTTCATTTTGTTCAAAAAATTTCTCTTGAACCTTTGGCGTAGGCTTGGAATTTATTCACCCTCTTTTTAGTAAGACTACTATAAGATGATAGTTAGTGGGAATATGAGCCAAGTCTAGAGCGCTTATAGGATTAGTTCCATATAGCTCCTTGAGGGAAAACTTAATTTACAGAGTCTTACTTTGAGATCCAATTGTGACAATTAAAGATCGCATGTTTTAGTCTTTCATTCACTAATTATCTTCATTACTTCATGCATTATTTTAGCTTCGAATAAGAACTTCTTTTTGCCTATACACTTCAATTTCCTTCACTTTTTTTCCACTCATTTCTCACATACATTTTTTATATTATACTACATCTACTCCTATATATAAGAAATAATATAATTACCTAATTTAGTAAGACCAATATAAGTGATTAGATTGGTTAACTTGTTATAAATTTTAATTTTATTTTAAAATAATTCATGATATTAAATAGTTTAAAATGTAAATATTTTTTAAAAGATAATTTTTCAATAAATGAGTGTATCTTATTTTATTGATAGCTCAATAAATGGATTTACTTTCATGGGAAAATGAGTATATAAATAGAGACAAAAATATAATTTATCAATAAAGCAGTTCTATGTTTCTTATGATTAAATTAGGACCAAGAGAATGTTGTACTTTGTTTCTTATATATAGGATAAGTGGTAGTATTGTTTATTTTAACCATTTTATTATTTATAATATTTAATTTATTATTTTAACATTATATTTCAGAAAATAAAATATTTCAAGATATAGTACAAGATTAATAGTAGAATGTGTAATATGAAAAAAATGTAATAAATGAAACCAAAAATATAATGGAAATAATTTATCTATGAATAAAAAATTACAAAATTTTAAAACCAATTAAATAAAATTATAATTAACATCTCAAAATATATTCTTATTCATAAAATAAAATTGATATTTTTATAAAATATTACATAAATATGTTCACTTCTGTCATTTATATTTTTTAGCTATTTTAAAAAATAATTTAATCAAACACTTATAGTTTAAAAGCTCTCAACTACCCGTGTTTAACGTTCAACTACTAGATAATTTTTTAACTTGTTTTGTCGAAAAAATAAGAACTAATATATATTTAAATAACTTATTTACCCAAGATATTGTTTAGAATTATTGAAAATATGAATCCTAAATTAAATAGACCTTTAAATAATTTCTAAATACTTTAACTTAAACTAATTATTTTTACTTAGGAAATTATAATTAACCTTTAGGTAAATTAAAACAATGATAAAAATGTGTATCGTAGGATGGTAAATTTTAATTCGGAGGCAGAATTACTTGCCTAATTAAGGCTCTAGGGCTAATTTTTTCATTTACTTAAGTAATTAAGGATAATTATGTATTTTCATTCAATTTAACTAAAATAATTTCCAAATCAATAAAATAATTCTAATAAATTATATCTCATTTTAAAATATTTTTTATATATTTTTTATACCCTTTTTAAGTTCAAAAATTGATTGAGCATATACTTTCATTTTTTTCATTACACTGAAAAATTTAAAATAGTTTTATAAAAAATGTAAAAAGCTATATTTATTATTATACTTAATATTATAAACTCAAAATAATATTTTTTTTCTAATTTTTAACCATTTTACAAGTTTATGTCTTGTAATAGGGTGATACTTGGAGCAATTTGGTAACTTCATATGGGAATCTGAATAGTTGCATAAAAAAATCTCATTGATCATTTTTAATATATATTTAAAATGCCAAGTGAAAAATATAGGTTCTAAAATTTTTGCAACTGTATTATTGATTAAAACGGAAATTTTGGCTAGTCTGATGACACACTAGATCATTTCAATAATTTTTCAGGCTATAGTAGATCGAAAAAATATTTTGAAAAATCATATTTGAATATTATTCAATAATTTGAAGCCATAAGTGTGTATCCACATTATCAAAATCCCTATAGATTCTTAAATGTGAATTTATAAATAATTCAGAAATAAAGATTTGACAAGGCAATGTTAAAACTCCTATTATCCTTGTACGTAGTCTTGATCATTAATGCTCCCATCATCTCCATCGTTGTCATTGGGCATGATCTCTAAGTTATTTGGCCTCAAAAGGGCATCATTGTGCATGTTAAAACTCCTATTCAAACATATTCACTTACGGTATCGAAATCCTAAATTAGGGTCAACAATCTTTGTGTCCGGCAAGTAAAAGGTCACTCTTCCATTGCAAACGCTTCGATAGTAATCTCCCAAAAGCCCCATATGAAACACCTTTCCAAGATGGTGACACTACCATTTTTTTATTTTAGCATCCAAAATTAATGTTTGGATATTTTGATATTATCAAAAGGATGAAAATGAGATATCGACACTCAAGATTGAAGATAAAGTTATCAATATAGAGATCAAATACGAAAGTCATCGACGGTAAAGATAGAAGACTATTGAGAAACAATTCAAATTTATAATTTTAAATTCTTATTATATTGTTTAGATTTAGAAGATATTATTTATCTTTAAAATTTGTTTAGACTTGTTGTGGATTAGGGATGAGAGCATGGTGAAGGGCCTATCGGGAAGGATAATAGGCCTATAAAGAAAGAATTGCCCCCTTCTTCAAATACATGTGGGCCGGATTACATTTGATGACAAAAACAAGTGCAAAATCATTGCCAAGAGATTACCTATACTCATGATGTTAGTGGCGGAAATTGAACATGCAACCTTTTCTCCTTCCTTTCTCCCATAATCATCCAACTCACCTTGTATCTTTCCTGTTAAGGTCAAGGTGATGTCCATCCATCTAATAAAATTATATATGTAGAATGATATACAATAAACAATAAAGAAACTACATTTGATTCAACAAATTTGGTTTCAAAAATTTACTTTTACTTTAAACACCAACTTTAAAATCAATGAAACAAAACTTTTTGTACCATTGTATATATTTTTTTTCATTTTTCTATTTTTCCAATTTCCTTTAGTTTCCAACAAAAATTAACCATAGAAAATTTGACAAAATATAAAATCAATATTTCACATATAATATTATTGTTGTTCATATGATTTTTTCTCCCTTTTTCTATTTTTTAGTTATATTTACTTTCCAACCAAAATCATCCATAGAAAAATTCACAATAGTATACAATCAATATTCTTCTATTTAAATTATGTCATTTAATTGTTACAACATTTAAAAAAGTTAATTAATATAATCAATACAAATATAAAAAAATTTAATATAACTATTTTATTATAAATGATATAATATTTTTTATTGAGTAAAAGGATTATACACTAAGGGAGTGTTTGGTAGCTAGAAATTTTGTTCATACCTAGGAATCACAATTTCTGAGAATATATAAAATACATTTGGTTAGTCTTATAACTTTCTTGGGAAATAAAGATTCTCACATTGGGTTACATTATAACTTTTCTGGGTATATAAGAATTTTTTATAAATATACCCTTCATTAAAAAATGCATCCTAATGATTAAATCATTTAATTTTCTCAACAACTTTGATGATTTTCTATTATTTTTTATGGCTTTGTACTTATAGTATCACATTATGAAAGCCAGTGATTCAATGCTATCATGGAAATTGGTATGGCAAAATAAAAATAAACAAAAATGATTTATATCACATAATGCTTAACAAGGATAATGTTAAAACATAAAAAATTTAGACAATTAGAAACACCTGAAAGTGTAGAAATATAAAAATAAAATTATACCATAAACACTACTTCAGGGACGTAGATGAAAGATATTGCGGGACTGCAGAGAAGTAACATAGTGTAATAATAGTGGAGACTAAAGCTTTTGGCCGGATAAACAACCGCCCTTGCGGATGCCAATTTATAATCATAAAAATAATAATATAGTGATTTTGCGTAATTAAAGTGTTTCCTCCCGTCAGGAAACTTGGATTTCTAATCCTCCCAATGTTTTTGCGGAAAAATGTACTAAAATTTATTCCCGGGAATCAAAGTTTCAAGGAAATCTTTTTTATTAATTACATATCAAATGTGGGAATCATACTTTCCTAATATAGAATTCCTAGGAAAGTAAAAACCGGCTACCAAACACTCCAAATGTAAAAAAATTTACACAATTATCCAATCATAACGTACTATGTATAGTAATTTTGTTGACTTTTAAAATAATTATCTTAAAGTAATTTAAACAGTAATTTGTGATTTGATGATAGTGTAAAATTGTTTTACATAGTCAATACATATGCATTGAACTCTTTTTTATTTAGACACAGCCATTTAATTAACTAAATCTTAAAAGATATATCTAATCATTTAAATAAAAATCTTAAGAAAAGTAAATAAATAATAAATAATTTCATATTTAGTTAAAATTAATATAATCATAAAATTTGATTTTATAAATGAAATTTATAATTAAATGATAAAATAAAAATCTTTATACTATTAGCAAATTATAATTCAATTTTATTAATAAATGTCTTAAATATGTATCATTAAATTTAAATGGATAAATTGCTGTCAATAAATGTACCAGTAAATAATATGTAATTTTCTTGATAATTAACATTTAATTGAAAATTCATTGGTTGGTATAAAAAATAAACAATCTCATCCCGTCAAGTTTTATTTGGTTCAAAGAAACCTGTGAGGAATTGTAACACCCCTTATTCTTGAAATACGTATCAATAAATTGATGCCTTCTTCAAAACTCGAGTAATAATTTTTTTCTTAAACATATGCGAATAAACATCATTGTAAAACTCATGTAAATAAATCTCACTAAAACATATAAATGCACATTAACATCATTTCTTGAAAGTCAGTACAATTAAAACTTTTTCGTAACAGGTTTACAATAATCGCGACCTTTGAAAAGACATAAACCTTGCAAAATAATAAAATACAAGGGTGAAATAACATAGTCTTCATACATAATAATAAAAAGTACCATAGTACCTTAGTCATAGGAAAATAAAATATAATTACAATCCATAAATATCTGAAAGTAAGTGTAACATGTAAATCTGTAACAAATATGATTATTTGAACCTAGGTACATCCAACTCTAAAATGGATACATCCAAAAGAAAACCTGGGTCTCAGAGAAGACATCTACTCGACCCAAGGTACCAAACTGTATCTAAGAAGAATCCTCAAAAGGATCATCCTTATCGTCCTTAGATGAAGGTTCTAACTGCCGTCCAACAACTATTTGTACTCCACTATCTCCACAGACATAAGATCATCATGGTCTCTTCTGATGTCAGTACCTGAAAGTTGTTGGTTGTAGGGGTGAGTCTTATGCTCCTCAAATGCTACAAACAACACACAAAGCATACAACTTACATAACTGTGGAGTATGTTTTTCCTAGAAAAACAACACTCTCGATGCCCTAGAGGGCATAACTATCACACTTGACATAAATGACTATAGTACTTAACACCATTGGCTATCACTCTTGACACAGTCAAATACTACACTTCACATCATTGGTAATGACACTGGACACAACTGATTGTCACACTCGACACATAACAGGGCCCAACAATGCCACCAAGCCTCCCAAGTATTGGTGGTCTTACACAATCACATGGATGATAGTTGGGAGTGATTTCCACATACGCGTACAACGTATATCAATCCCCAAGCTCCTAACTCCAAAAAGTATAGTCTCGGAACCCATCAAGAATAGAAAAGTAAGGCCTAAGAGTTCCCCACGCCAAAAGTGCACCAAATGTCGGGCAGTCACCACGCGTTAATTCCCCTAAGTTTTTCGAACCTCTTCGTCCACTATACCCCAGTGTACCCTGTAAATCATCCATTTTTCAACATAAACCTCACCATCTCACATATGGAACATAACCACATATCCCACCATCTCACAGATGAATCATAATCACATACCTTACCATCTCGTAAATGGAACCCAACCACAAACCCCAACATCTCATAGATGGACCATAATCATATACCTCACCATCTCATAGATGGAATCTAACTAAAACCACATCATCTCACAGATGAAACCTAATAACAAAACACGTCATCTCACAGATAAGACAAAACTAATAGTTTCTTACTCTCTCTTCAATCTTCTTGCATCTTTTCATCGTATTGTGTGTGTAGCCCTCATGCCGCATACATAACACAAAACAAACATTCATGGACACACAAAGACAAAGCTCAAGCCTACAAACTACTCTTAGGGAACCATTCTAGGCCCTTAAATTGATAGAAATCACTTTTCACACAAATCTACCAAAAATTCGGCAACATGACAACTATATTTACAACATTCCAAAATTTATAACAAGAAATTTGTCAAGGGTCAAACACTCCCAAACTTGCGTACAAGTGAATATCAATATATTGCAGAAAACATAAATCACACACTACAGATACAATTGCAGAGTTCACACTCTCTCGCTCTTAGACATTCATACGCAATAATAAAATTTCATCATTCATTCATATCTTAGCATTCACACTAGTAGACAATAGTCATTGGACATGCATATAGTCAATCTCAAAATTTGAACATGACATTCACCTTATATCTAAACAATCACATTAACGACATCTATAACATTTTGAGGCATAACACTAACCATCAGAGAACAATTGTAATTAATTTTAGCATTGATCATACAATCCAAAAATATTACATACAACATCAACTTACAAATTAGATAATTAATACAAGTTGGTCCTCATGGGTTTAGTAATTATGTTTGTCTTAACTTACAAGGTCACAGTGGATCCTAGAGCGGTTCTCAGGGCTCCCTAACACTTTACCTAGGGTTTTCTTCATTCTAAATCCATTTTTAGTCTTAGCATTACCAAATTAAGTCATCCAATGTCCAGCATCAAACTACTATCCTATTTCACAAAGTTTCACTCTTAAACTTGTCTTCAAATTTTTAAGTGTTCCAGAAATTGATTTTTCACAAATCTTATATGCTACCCTATATTGTCACACCTAATAAACTCATTTTTAGGTCAAAACTTTAAGAAACCCAGTCCATACAACACTCCCTATCAGATTACTTCTGTGACAAATTTTATCCGATAACATGTTCTAAAACTTGTTTTATTCATAACTTTTGCTAGAAAACTCTTATTTAAGTGAAAAGGCTAACCCTATGTTTAACACCCAAAAAACTCATTGCAAACCTTAAAAATTACAGAAAAATAATATATCATCCCATTCCATTCATGGAAGTAGATACGAAATTTAAACATCAAAACATGTAATGAAGCCTAGCTTTAGGGTTCAAGAAGTGGAAAGACCCTCCTTACCTCTTGTATTCTCCACGTGAAATGGAAGGGCACAACCAAGAATGAAGTTCTCTTAAGTCAAAAACAAGCTTCAACAAAACTCAAGAACGTGAGAGAAGATTCAAGTGATGAAGAAGAATGAACAAGGCTAGAGTGAAGGGTGAACTTGCTTACCAACACTTCTAGGCTTCAAGGTTTCTAGACTAGCCCTCAAGATCAAGAAGAAGTTTTGCTGCTCTAAACTCTCCTAGAATTTGATGTGAAAATGAGAGAAAATGGCAAGGTTTTGGGTTTTTATTAAAGCTTGTAAGTGTGCTTAAAGTTTTGGTCCAATGGATTAAGGTATTGACTTATCTTAATCACTCAATTTTGACACATGAATGACTCTTGGAAGCCCATGGAAATTGTGTACATCAAACCTACTATTGGTATTGTTTCCTTTTGAATTTTCTACTAAAAATGGTTAAAGTAGAGTTTTGTCAAAAATGAGTATTCTCACTTTATACTAAAACTAGTAAATTCTATCCTAAACACCTTGATTAGTGTTCTAATATCCCTAAGATTACATGAAACCAAAGTGAACCTCACACATTTGTCACTCTCACACAAAGCTAAATTACACTACCACTTTGTGTACAACGCAATTTCATTACAGATGGAATTTTCATTTAGGCGGTTTCCATATCTATATCAAGCTAGACTAAAACAAATTACTTACACTAAATATAGGGATATATAGCACAAAAATTCTATGATTAAAAACATATAATTACTAAAATTAAATTTATACATGCATAAATGACACAACACAGAGTTTTCTATGTTAGTCTGAGTTGTAATTTTTTAGGGGGTTACAACTCTAACTTATTTTAATTATTCTACATCATATAAGCAGACATTTTAATTAGTCACCAACTAATTAATAAAAAAATTTATTTTTAAAATAGTTGTATGGTCATTTACAAAAATGCCTTCCACTTTAAACTTATATGACTTAATTTCTAACTTTACTTACATTAATTACTAATCTTCTTCTTTCAAGCTCCTAATTTCTATTTCTAGACCAAAATCTCATTTTTAACATCTAGGCCATTAATGAGTTAACCATTATTTGACTAGAGATTTTTCTCTAAAATATCCTTATTCTTTCTAGGCTTTAGCTTAAAAACTTAAGAGTTTAACCATGCTAAGTTATCCTATGGTAATTGTCAGACCCTAATTTCATCCGGCTATAATATTTTTATCATTTGGATATGATGTTTGGTTCATTGCTAATCGAATTACGGTGTTTGGCATCGATTGCAGCGCAATGCCGAAGGGTCGCTCAGGGTTGATGTTTGATTGTCAGATCTGGAAACAAAAGCCACAAGGAAAGGGACAAAATGGTCATTTTTTGGAACTTTCTAGGCCTAAACTCGCCCAGGCCAGCATCTGGCTCGCCTAGGCCATGGGAAAGCTTCAGCTTGAAGCAACCAGCTCATTGGGCAAGCTGAAAAAGAGGAGGAAATGCATAAAGAGAAAGAGAAAAAGAAAAGAAACAAAGCTGAGGCGCTGCCGAATCGCAACCGCAGATCATTCCCTACATCATTTCTCTCACTAGCCTTGTACCCTGATGTGAACCTGAGTAGGAGCGGATTGCTTGATACAGGTTATAGAGTTTGGATGACACCACTTCCGATGAAGGAAGATAAGTCAGGGTAGACGCCACTTCCGGTGAAGGAAGATAAGTCAGGGTAGGCGCCACTTCCAATGAAGGAAGATAAGTCAGGGTAGACGCCACAAGGATTACCTTGATAAGTCTGATAATTGGTTCAACAAGGAACCCAGAGAGAAACTCTCACCAAATTTTACCAAATGCCAAAAGTTTTTTTTTCAAAACAAAAACCAATACTTATAGTGTATCTGAACAAAAAGATAAAAATAGACATGGGCCTTTTAAACAGTTTGGGCCAAAATTACAATAAATAAAAATTATAACTAAAAAACATATTTAACTTGGGCCTTCAAATTAATCTGGGCCTTCAGCAACAATTAATAGTCTTGATAGTGTCTCTGCCTCTGGGCCTTCATCCTTCTCCACTTGGGCCTTCATCATTCTCCACTCGGGGACTTTATCCTTCTCCACTTGGGCCTTCGTCCTTCTCCACTTGGGCCTTTAGCCTGTAATTGGTCAATTTCAGGATTCTCATCATTCCCTCCTTCTTGGAAAACATTTGCCCTCAAATTTCCAGGATCATCACCAGGTTCAAGTACCACTTCCTTCCTTTTCTTGTTGGCTTGCTTAGTATAACTTTCATTCTTCTTTGCAATTTGCACCTTCACTTGGTCATACAATCTTTTCACATACTCAACTTTGACCTGTGCATCCTTATGCTGAGTCTCTTGGGGCTTGCTGTTGTAAGTTGGCTTGTTAGGCAATGAAGCTTCTAGAAGGAGATCAACTTGATGTTCTATGCTTCTTGAAGGTGGCAGTCCATGAGGAATCTCCTTGGGAAAGACATCTTTAAATTCCTGCAATAAGGGTTGAACACTAGGAGAAACATAAATAGTTAACTGATTAGAATTATCACTCTCTCTATCTTGTATATCACTCCATCTCTCAAGTGTATCACTCTTCCTTTTTCTATTCCTCTGTGATGCCTCACTATTGTCTCTCTCTTGTTCTCTCTTTTCTCTCCTTCTGATTTGGTTATCACACACTTCTCTAAGGGATAGAGGTTTATGAATAATTTTCTGGTCATGGTGCTGGAAAGAAATCTTGTTGGTGAAGCCATCATGCACTGCTTTGGTGTCCTCTTCAATGTTGGCCCTCACTAGTGCCATCTCCATCTCCTTGTCCTCAACAGTCAAACTTCCTTGGGATAACCTCTGGAGTTTCTGTCGCATGGTTCTACTGTAGCTAGTTGGAACATACCTCTTTCGCATAACCCTTCTCATCTCAGTCCATGTATCTATCTCCTGCCCTTCTTCTCTCTTCATCTCTCTTTGATTTTTCTTCCACCAAACAAGGGCATAGTCTGAGAATGTAGCTGCTGCTAACTTCACCTTCTACTCTTCAGGATAATCATTGTATGAGAATGCATGCTGACTCTTCATCTCCCAGTCGGTTAGTTTTTTTTTTCTTAAGAGTAGAATGTAATCCATGTACCCTTATAGGTCCTCTGTGATGTTATGTGTGTATTTGCCTTCTCCCTTTTATCATTGGTAATTTCATCTTATTCATAAGGTTTAATTCTAGTTGGTCACTAATGTCATGAAAATTGGTTTTTTTTAGTGAGACTAGAAGGTAATAAACAAAACAAAAATGAAAAAAAAAATCAATTCACAACCAAACTTCTTTTCGTCAAATATCACTTGAGATCGTTTCAATGTCCAATGTCTTAACGATTCTCTCCGCTTTTCAAAATTAAAACATCGTTTCAAGGTCCAAAACCTTAACAACTCTTTGTACGCAATTAAAATAAATCTTTCAAAAAAATCATAAACCTTTTTATTAAAGAACTACGTATGTCTGATTTCCTCATTGCACCTGGGGATACGTAGGAGCAAAGGCAACACCCTTGTCGATTCAAAAAATAATAATAATAAAAAAGGAAAAAATAAATAATTTGTAAGTCATGTTTTTGCACACTCGATTAAAGGTTGTTGTCCCTTGTGACGGGCGCGTGGGGTGCTAATGCCTACCCTATGTGTAAACAACTCCCGAACCCTTCTTTTCAAAATTCGCAGATCTCTTTTTGGTTTTTCTAACATTTTCCTCGAATAAATGTTGGTGGCGACTACCACTCGTTTTTTCCTTAGGAGATGAATGTGCTTTTATCTATATTTTCTTTTGTCGTCCCATTATAAGGTAGGTTACGACAGATGGCAACTCCACTGGGGATCCATTAGAGAGTTAAGTCATTTGATCGAGTATGCAACTTTATTATGACCTTTTATTTATTTATTTTTCATTTCTCTTTAATCCCTACGTTGTGCTCATTTTTGTTAAAGTTTTATTTCATTGTCATTCATTTTATGGTTTAGCTTCAAACTTGTTTCCTTTATTCGTTGTTTCGCTCATGTATCTATATAACCTTTTCTACGTTGTTACTTCTTAGTGTGTATCTTTGTATCTATTACCTTTGTAGTTAGAAATAAATTGTGCCATTGAATCCTAGGATAGACGACATGTGCTATACTTCTTGTATTTGCTTAGGAATTTTTTGTTTGTTTTGCAGGTGGGTTGGGTAATTCTTAGGTTTCTCCATTCACACATGACACCTACACTTTTTTCACACACTTTGAGATATTGGGCCCTATACCCAGGTCTGTGTTAGCCATAGGGAGAGGAGGTCAATCTATGGTCATGTTGGGTTCCCGACTCGCTTGACAACAATGAAGCCTCATCTAGATTTTTTCTCTTTTGGTGATGCATTGTTGTTGATAGTCCTTATCGCCACAATGTATTACCTAAGTGGATGATATCTCTAGAGGCAAGTAAGGTTGCATGAAAATAACCTTGGGAGTTGTCACTAGATAGTAGACTTTGGGATTCTTTCCATTAGGTTCCTGAATTAAGGACACAGAGCAAACTCACCATATCTGGTTTCCTTGATCACATCATGCATCTCTTCATCGCATCACAATGGACATATCATTCTTACATTTATCATTTATCATATTCATGCATTGCATTTGCGTAAGTCATTGCATTGTCATACATATTCATTTAGCATGTTTTTGTTCAACCAATTGCATACGTTCTGTTATCATCGTTTGAATGTTATGCATAATCCTACTATATAGTTGCTCATGCCTTGCATTCCCTTCTTCGTTGCCAAAAGTCACAACAAAGTGTGAAAGTTTACACCGCGTTTTTTAGTTTCATGTGTTAGGTACCATGGTAATAGCTATAAACAAACCATGTTGGGGTTATACAATCCTTTCTCCTGAAAATGATTGAAATCACATGAACATGGTACCCAATGCATTGTTAACAAGAAAAGGTGGTCTTTCGGGCATCTTGTGTTGGTTTGATAAATACATTTGTCATGCATAGCATAACTATGCCCTAATCATTCATCATATCTCCTCTATGATAGGTTGTTGAAGTATTGGTAATCAAAATTTCTATTCCCTCGAACATAGGCTCGAACCAAGCGCAATCTTTTAAGAAAAGGATTATATCAAGTCAAGGTCAAAGTATGGAAGTAACCAGCTTGTGAAAGTTGGGGCAAAAGATGGATCGAGTTTACATAGCTTCTTTGACTACTGCCAACACATGATTGAGCTGATAACTTACCAAATTAGGAACCGTTGATGTGTCCATATTTTTATTTCCAGTTGCACTTTGACTCTGATGAGATTTAATGAAAATTAGAGTTGATTCGACCCTATGTTCCACTGAATGTCCTATGTAAAATTCGCAATACTTCAGCAACGTATCATTCACATGCATTCATGCTTGTTTGTCTTTCCACTTTGGTTGCATTGCTCATTGCATTCTTTCCTTGAAATCAAAAATCATAATCTTTGTAACCAAAGAGAAAGATCACGCTTTATGGCACCCTTACCAGACACGTGCCAAGGCCAGAATAATGAGTCAAATCGAAGAAGTACAGGAACAAATGAAGGCCAATATAGAGGCACCATGAAGGAACAAATGACAATGATGGTGGAAGCAATGATGATCATGAGGAAGATGATGGAGGATAACGCTGCTAGAGTTGTTGTTGCTAGTACTGTTACTGAGATGGACCCGATTCACTCGGCCGGTTTCAATCAAGTGAATCGCCCAGTCTCAGATGTAGTAGGTTAAGGAGGCAAGGCAACGAAAAATGCATGTGGGCCTCATCATGTTCAGATTCAGAACAATCATTCCTTCCCACCATATGGGTTGCCTCCTAATTATACACTGCCCATTGTTGTATACACTTCTGGTGAGAATATCAGCAATTCTACACCCGTACTCATTAAGAATCAACAACCTCAATCTGATCATGCACATGTCTCTCAACCCATGTGGTAAACACATGAAATCCCCCAAGACCACACTCTAGTCGGGTTCAGGGTTTATCCACGATATACCACAGAAGGGCAGGCATTTTCTGGCATCCCTGTGCTAAATGCTCCCGGAATATCTCAATGTCACCCGTTATCACAACCCTTACATTTTGAAGGGGGAGAGGGGCCTTCCACAGTACTTGAGAATGAAAGGATTGAGCGTATGGAGGAGAGGCTATGCACCATTGAAGTATGAGGAAATTATGCCTTTGCTGACATGGCAGAGTTGTGCTTGGTACCCGACGTAGTTATTCCTCTAAAGTTCAAGGAGCCAGATTTTAATAAGTACAAGGGAACCACTTGCCCAAAGATTCACCTGAAAATGTATTGTAGGAAGATAGGGGCATATGCGAGAGATAAAAAGTTATTGATGCATTTCTTCTAGGAGAGTCTTGATGGGGCAATTATTACCTGGTATACTAACCTGGAACGTTCCCGGGTCCATTCCTGGAAAGACCTAATGGCCGCTTTCATTAGGCAATATCAGTATAACCTTAATATGGCTCTAGATAGAATGTAACTACAGAATATGTGCAAGAAAGACAATGAATTTTTCAAAGAATACGCTCAAAGGTGGAGAGATCTGGCAGCTCAAGTAGCGCCCCGATGATGGAAAGAGAGATGATAACAATGATAGTGAACACATTGTCGGTGTTTTACTATGAAAAGATGGTAGGTTACATGCCTTCAAGTTTTCCAAATTTAGTGTTTGCTGGCGAAAGGATCGAAGTAGGAAATTTGATTATGTTACTACTATGAGTTCTAGTAATAGAAGACTTGGGATGAGTGAAGGGAATAAGAAAGAAGGAGAAACCCATGTTGTGACCGTCGTTCCTACATGGCCAAATTTCCCACTAGCCCCTTTAAATCCCATGTACCAATGTCCTCCCCAACAATATCAATACTCAGCCAATATTAGTCCTTCCCATTACTCACCACCCTACCAACCAAGAACGCCCAATCATCCACAAAGGCCACCCCTAAATAGGCCATAAAATTCACCTGCTGCACATCCAAGACCAAACACCACCCCTAATACCAATCAAAACACCAACCAGGGAAAGAACTTTCCAAAAAAGAAGTTTGTAGAATTCACCTCGGTTCCAATCTTGTATGCTGACTTACTCCCTTATCTGCTCAATAATGCAATGTTAGTCGTAAACCCAGCAAAGATTCCTCAACCTCCATTTCCTAGAGGATACAACTCCAATGTGACATGTGCTTATCATGGGGGATTTCCAAGGCATTCCATTGAGCATTGTTGTATGACCCTGAAGCATAAGGTGCAAAGTCTGATCGATGCAGGCTAGCTAAGATTTCAGGAGGAGAATCACTTGTGAATTCTGATATCGTCAAGCAATACTATGCATGATGGTTGGGACAATTTGAAGGTTGTTGTTAGATGTTTCCAATGACTCATTAGGATTTTCAGGTTTATGCTATTACTGTAAACAATAGTCATGATGTTAATAATATGGATGAATTTGAGGTTGTTGTCTCCTATTCTCTCATAATTACATCTTTGCTTATTTAACTTTCACTGGAATGTGAATATACGCCATTGGTTTGTTTGCTCATGTGACCTACGCACCGGAGTTGATCTCCAAGTCTACCCAATCAGAGATGGCGCATTCTACACTTGTGGTGGGGGTGTCGTAAGCGACAAGTAAAGTTGAATAAACATTTGGTTGATTGTGCTTCAAATCATTAAATAATAAGTACAGATATTCATGCGACCTCATCTTACCTTTCTTAAAAGTTGTCTTTCTTAAAAAAAAAGGATTTGTGAAGAGCAAGAGTCATTTGGCTTAATTTGTCAATTGAAAATCCTTTAAATATTTCTTGTCCTTGAAAATTCTTTTTCGAGAACCTACACAGTTTCTTTCATTTCTTCTTGCTACAAGGTCATGACAAACGACAACAACATATACCTCTGAACCCTACACTAGGGCAATGACAGAAACCATCGATGAGCTTTAAGTGAACCTAGGGGCAGACAAGAAGTCCTCACCCGATAGGATGAAAACCCAAAAGGCTGGCCTAGGCAAAAGTTAGGGAAATAAAAAAGGAAAAACAATCAGGCGCATTTTATCAAAGGTTTTGTCTCAAAATCCAAACTATAAAAGTCTCTAATCAAGATTTGAAATGACACATGGTTGTGTTTCATCATCCCAAACACTAATTTATCCCTTGTTATCCCTTCCGAGCCAAAGCATATTCCATTTCTTTTATAAAAAAAACAACAAAAAACCCTAAGTAGGAACCACCAATAAACTAGAGGAAAGAGCAATGCAAACAACACATACATGAGGTTTACCAAGCTCTAGGTTAGGCAACAATGATGTTAAGAAAAAAAAAAGTAGAAAGCAAATTCGCCAAAGGCGAGTAAAAAAAATAGACAAAAGATCTCCAAATTTTACAAGGAAGGCACAAAAGTGCAATAAAGATTAATGAATAAGACAAAAGGAGTAGAGCCCTACCCAAAAGTTAAAATAAATAAAAGTACAAGCAAGGCTCTCGAGGTTCTTACTCAATATAATCCTGAAACACTCTTTGAGCCTCTCTAATCCTTTCTTTCATAGCCCTCTTACCCCCTGACCACGTTACAAGCCCAATAAAGTCCATGTGGATCAAGGAATGACTAATTTTGCTTTTGAGTTTGGATTTTGGAATATAAGCTGCACACGCTTGTGATTGAAAAAAAAAACCTGAGGTTTGCACTAAGACATTTGAGAAGACAACTCATTTGACCAGAAGCTCGTGAAAGATGCCCAATGACAATTGTGATAGCAAGGTGCACCTGATGCTAAATGCTCATGCAAACTCCTTAGGATTCCTTTCGAATGCAAGGGTAGCCTTTGTTATATAAATTCTTTCGGGATCAACCCATGTCATCAAGTTTCAGCGGGATCGATAGACCCTTGGCATCACTTTATGATCTTAAATCAGGAAATTTTCACTTGGTCATATACCAAAGTGTAACAATCCTTTGCCATCCTTCTATGGTGCATACGATCCGTCCCAGAGCCTTATATTTTCTTGCTGTGCAGAATAATCAAAGTTTTTAAACAAAAGGAAAGGGGCAAACCCAAATATTTCAGTTGATTGATTAAATGTCAAATGGCTCCATTGTCGTCACCCAAAAACTTTCAAGTGATTAAAACATACACTCTGAGGGAGTCCCCGAAGAGGTTTGCAAAAGATAGGATGAGGTTGTATGAGTTATCAGGTCTGTCAAAAGAAGACAACCAATTTGTGTTTTTCACACAAAAAATATCACAAAAAGAGGAAAGAATGTCATGAGCATTGAACAGTTTTCACGATTCAAAACCTTTTGCATTGCTAGATACAAAGCCTACATTTACTTTATTTCAAGATGAAGGTAGCATGCCTCTACATTCCAAAACTCATGTTCATATCAGGCGATAAGTGCATAGATTTCTCTTTATATACCAATTTCCAAAATCCAATGTCCTATCTTTTAAGTTTAGGATAAGAGGCCCTCTCAAAGATTCAACCTCTTGTTTTCTTATAAGGTTAAGCCCTTGGGTACTAGTACCTATTGGCATGTTTCATAGGACTCAACGTCCTCACCTTTATCTTTCATAGGACTCAAATTCCTCGCCTTTATCTTTCATAGGACTCAAAGTCCTCGCCTTTATCTTTCATAGGACTCAAAGTTCTCACCTTTATCTTTCATAAGACTCAATTTCCTCGCCTTTATGTTTCCATAGGACTCAAAGTCCTCGCCTTTATCTTTCATAGGACTCAAAGTCTTCGCCTTGTACCCCGTGCAACAGTCGGTTAGTTTTTTTTTCTTAAGAGTTGAATGTAATCCATGTATCCTTATGGGTCCTCTGTGACGTTATGTGTGTATTTTCCTTCTCCCATTTATCATTGGTAATTTCATCTTATTCGTAAGGTTTAATTCTAGTCGATCACTAATGTCATGAAAATTGGTTTTTTTAGTGAGACTAGAAGGTAATAAACAAAACAAAAATGAAAAGAAAATCATTTCACAACCAAACTTCTTTTCATCAAATATCACTTGAGATCTCTTCAAGGTCCAACGCCTTAACGATTCTCTCCACTTTTCAAAACTAAAACGTCATTTCAAGGTCCAACACCTTAACAACTCTTTGTTAGCAATTAAAATAAATCTTTCAAAAAAGCATAAACCTTATTATTAAAAAACTACACATGTCTGATTTCCTCATTGCACCTAAGGATACGTAGAAGCAAGGGCAGCACCCTTGTCGATCCAAAATAATAATAATAATAATAATAAAGGAAAAAATAAATAATTTTGAAGTCATGTTTTTACACACTCGATTAAAGGTTGTTGTCCCTTGTGACGGGCACGTAGAGTGCTAATACCTTCCTTATGCGTAAACAACTCTCAAACCCTTCTTTTCAAAATTCGCATACCTCTTTTCAGTTTTTCTAACGTTTTCCTCGAATAAACGTTGATGGTGACTCCCACTCATTTTCTCCTTAGGAGATGAACGTACTTTTATCTATATTTTCTTTCGTCATCCCGTCGTAAGGTAGGTTGCGATAATAATATCTCATTTTCTACCATTCCAATAGTCTAAAAACTCTTCCCAATCTCACAACAAAGTAATAACATTGTCTACCACACACGCATGGAAAATTGGGATGTTACAGGAACCACTCTGTCGTAACATGGGCCACAACGGGACGGCAAAATAAAATTACATAAATTGTTTCCCAAAAAAGGAAAGCTTGCGGAGTTACCACCAACATTTATTAAAGGAAAATGTTGGGAAACCCAAAAAGATAAGGAATGGTCTACGATATGAGAAAAAAAAAAGATTCAGGAGTCATTTACGCACAGGAAAAGTGTTAGCACCTCACACGTCAGTCATGAAGACGACAACCTTTAATCGAGTGTGCTAAAAATGAAGTGACTTTTTAATTATTTATTTTCCCTTGTGAACATGAGTTATGTTTGTTATATTTTTTGTTTATTTAGAAAAAGAAATTGAATATTTATTTTTTAGGAAAAAAATGGAATTTTATGTTTTTTTTAGTTTTTTATGTCGATAAGATATTTGCCCTTTCTCCTACGTATTCCTGAGTGCAATGAAAAAATCATACTTACATAAATTTTGTAGAAAAAGAGCTTGTGTGTTGGGCTTATTTTATTTTATTTTATTTTGTCAAAGATTTTGGTTTTATGGTAAACTTTGTGAAGTCAAGCAAGTTGGAGACCCAACATGACATTAACAAAAATTACTCACACTTTATTGAAATACCGCCAAGCAAGTCAGAGACCCAAAATGGAGTGCGCTGAATGTGAAATAGGAGAACTAATTGATCATTTATTTGAGAATTTTACCTTTTTTAGAAAAGACTTTATTTTTGTGGAAAACTTTGTGAACTCAAGCAAGTCGGAGACCTAACATGACATTCAAAAAATTTACTCACACATTATTGAAATACCACTAAGCAAGTCAGAGACTCGGCATGGAGTGCACAGAACGCAAGCATGTACAAAGAATAATAATGCATATTTGAAAAAATAAAAAAATAATTGACATAGTACTATGAAATCAAATAAATAGAATGGGAATAGAAAGGAATACGATATAAGTGGGGAGTACACTTAGTAATTAAGGATGCGGGATTGAAATATGAGAAAAGTAAAATAAATCAGTAATTGAATATTCACAACACATTATAAATTAAACTAACTAACTAGGCAATGATACAAAGACAATCATATTGAAAAAATAAAGTAAATAATAGAGACAAATAGAAAGAATAAAATAAACTAAAGAACCACCTACGAATTCACCTACATATTATTATTATTTATTTACCTTCTTTTTTGGGTCAAAGTCAAAGGGTTGACTTTTACTTAGTCAACACTGACATCATGCTGACATGGTGGGCCTGGTCAGCGGCCTTGGTGGCAGGAGTGCAAACATGAAGAAAGGGGGTGAAGCTAGTAGTATTGATCTTATTTAGACTTCACAAAAATGGGCTAGGCCCAAAATGAAAAAAGTTGTATGTATAAAAAAGGCGGGTGTAAATAAATTTTTTTATTATATTTCCACTTGGCAACAACGAGCTAGGCCAAAAAGGAAAGAGGTTGTATGTGTAAAAGGAGGCTATATGTTTAGCTACTAACTGTGTTGGACTTTGTGTGATACATTGTGTTTTTGTTTTATTGTTTTAGTAAGACAATTGGTTTCACTATGAAACCTAACTGATCACCTTTAGCTGAATTTCTTTTTTCAACTATGTTTTCTCCATTCGCGTGGTTAGAATCCATGGCCTTGTTTAAGAACACTGAACTCAATTTCACTTGAACCAACGACAAGTTAGTAACTTCATCTTTATATAACAATGCTTTAGTCTTTTTTACTTGCAAAAGTTATTTTCTTTGTTTGCCAAAGTAAAACTAATAAAGGCTATAACATGTCTTTTGTCCTAAAAGATTTAAATAAAATTAAAAAAAAATGTATATATATATATATATAAAGAAAATTTTTAAAATATAAAATAAGGATATAAGTTTGAAAAGAAGATTTAAAATATAAACTAAGGATATAAAATAAATTTAATCCAGAATAAGTTTGATAACTAATCATTATTTCTTATATTTAACACCATAGAAAATTTATTTTCTTACTTATAAAGGATTGGAAGAAGTAATTTTTTTCCAAATTCATCCCTATGAACAAAACTAACAAATATTAATGAGTTATATTTCTCTCATTATCATGCCATTTTATAAATGATTTTAGTTAAAGGTATTTTAGTGAAAAGTAATTAATGTAGGACACATTTTAGATTGGACCTTATAAAAAACGAACCAAACCACACTTTTATTTTAGATCTCATAACAAAGACCTAAGGGAGTATGTTACAATAAGACAATAATAAAAAAAACAACTATCTTTTAAAAAAATAATTTTTCATTTAAGAGTGAAATTCAAACTTACCATGAATATTTTTTTTTTACAAAAAATCATGAGTTTTTTCACTACTAGAAAATATAGATTTAACATCGCTAGCATCGGTTTTTTAAAAAACCGATGTTAAGAAATGATAAGTTAACATCAATTTCTTCCAAAAAACCAATGTTAGCATTGACATCACTTGGATAACATCGGTTTTTCATGTTTTTTCTATGAAAAACCGATGTTGAACCTACATTTAAAAAAAAGAACATGAGCCCTATTTTCCTAGCACTCTTTTCTTCTCCATTTGAGCTCTGTGTTCGCCTTTACACTTCGCGACTCTTTCTCTCTCTCGAACCTAATATCGTCACCGTCACACCTCACGCTCCATCAGGTAGGTTTTATTCTCTTACTTTTTTGTCATTGATGTGTGTGTTTGGCTTACCTGGCATTTGTTTATGAGTTAATGTTGTTAAATGGAAGTGCCATGGCGGAGTGGCATGGCTAAGTTTTTGCCAAGTGCCATGGCAAAGTGGCTTGGCATAGCCTTGACTATCGTGGCGTTGTAGGCCACAACAGCATGTTATTGGCCTTCCACCATCCGCCATTGATAATAACATTGGTATGACGAGTCCATTGCAATGTTTCAATGTTGGCCCCTACCTAGTTCTATTGTAGTTAACCAAGTTGATGTGCTAGAGTTGTTGTAGTAGCAATGTTTCTATGCTGGCCACTGCCTGGTTCTGCTCTTGATCAAAAACTATGTTATATGATGATAAATTTGGAAAATCTTCAACTGTTATGCTTTAATATAATAGAGAGTATCTATGTTAATCTATCTTTGTTTATGCCATCTAACATTGGTTTTTGTATTTTTGTATTTGATAAGGTCATAACCAACTCTAACATTTAGGTCTTTTGTGGCCTACATTTATGTTATTGCATCTCAAGTCTGAAAGTAAATGATGTGGTGAACTAAACATAAGCTTTAATTATGTATTTTCTAAATATTTTTTGTTTTGAAACTTTGCAGGTCAACTTGTACTCCTTATTGGATTGGGCTGTCTTTTCCAAGGCTTCCTTATCTATCTCAAACCCAGGTACAATGTCCAACTCTTGCATTGGCAAGTTGAATTTCATGTCATTTAATCAGCTTCCTTAAATTTCATTCAACTTGATATTGTCCTAACTTTACTATCCAATTAAATAAAAAATAAAATGAAGTATAACTAACTTGTGCAGTTGTTCCAATTTGTAGTGGCACGACTTTTTTGGCCTGACCATGAAATTTTGAAATTCATCGCTTCTGAGTGTCAAAGTTTGTACCTCTGGCATGGGCCATTCAAGTAAGTTGCTGCCAATTTTCTTATCAAGTGTCATTGTTCTTGGAATACCTTGTACAATTAATGTTATTGTTAGCTTATATAGCTTATTATTAGCTAATCTCTTCGGGTTAGATTCTTTTTTACGTGTTGGGAAGCACAACAAAAGCAATAAATGATTTGTGAATGTCATGGATTAATTGGATTTGTGATTTATTTATATATATGTTTTTCTTCCAGATAGGAGTTATTTAAGTTGTGTCCCATGAGTTGGTTGCTCTCACTCCAACCCAACTTCACACTAGTTTGTTGCTGCAATTCTTGGTAAGTTAGTCAATTGACTTTTTTATCACTTGTTGACTGTGATTAATGAGTATTGATTTATATGCAAGTTATGTTCATGATGAGTGAACCTTAGAATCCCATTTGAGATTTGTTGGACAAATGACCTCAATAACTTAAGAGGGGGGGTGAATTAAGTTTCAAAATTTTCCCACTAACAAACTTTAACCCCCTTTTAAATGATAGACTCAGAATGCAGAAGAACAGGCAACAATCAATTTAATAATGTTCTTTAAACGTGTAAGATAAAATTGATTGCAATAAAATAAATAAGATAAGGGAAGAGAGAATTGCAAACTCGATTTATACTAGTTCGGCCACTTCCTGTGCCTAGGTCCAGTCCTCCAGCAACCCACTTGAGATTTTCCATTATCTCTGTAAATCCTTTATAGACTTTGAACACACCTTGGGATCCCTCACCCTTGTGTTCAAGATTCTCCAAGAGACAACCAGTCTCTTGATTACAATTCTCACAATCCAAGAGACAACCAATCTCTTGATTACAACTGAGTTTCTAAGATGAACAGAAAGATTTCTCTCCTTTAGAGTAGATGATACAAATTGAAGATCCTAGAGGAATTTCTCTCTTTTAGAGATGATAATACAAATTGAAGTTCCTAGATGAATTCTCAATAGATTTGTAAATGTTGGCCCAATAGTTGTTGAGAGAACATTTGACAATTAAGTTCTCTTAGAACATATCTCTCCTACATTTTGAAGTCAGACACACACATATATAGGCCCATCGTGCCTTTTCAAAATGGTTTGAAGAGATGTGTCTTTTCAAAATGCTTTTCTGAAATTTTCTCATTGGTAATCGATTACAGGTTTCTCGTAATTGATTACACAGTTATATTTTGAAGGGTCATGACTTTTTAAAGCATTTTCTGAAGTGTCATTACTTGTAATCAATTACAAACATCTGGTAATCGATTACAAGATTCAAAATTCAAATTTCAAAACCCTTTTTCAAAGTTGTTTGCAAACTTGTCTTCTGGTAATTGATTACGCTGGCTGGTAATCGATTACAAGTGCCTTTGATCTCTTGGAAACAATTTGTTTAAGGAAAAAAACTAATCAACCAGTAAGATTGTTTGAGGCCTTATCATTTTCTTGATCTTTATTTGCTTGACCTTGAACTAATCTTGAAACTGTTAAACAAGTGGTCTCAATAACTTAAGAGGGGGGGTGAATTAAGTTTCAAAATTTTCCCCTAACAAATTTTAATTATCTCTTTAAAAGATATATGCAGACTTAATATGCAGACAAAGAAGAAATGAACAATTTATTTGATGCTCTTTAAATGGGCAAAGTAAAATAAAACTGCAATAATGTAAATGAGATTAGGGAACAGAGAATTGCAAATTCAGTTTATACTGGTTCGGCCACTTCCTGTGTCTACGTCCAGTCCTCAAGCAATCCACTTGAGATTTCCACTATCCTTGTAAATTCCTTTACAACTTCAGAACCACCCAGGGATACCTTTCTCTTGTGTTCAGAAAAACTTACAAATCAAGAGACCCACTGCCTCTTGATTACAACAACAGTTTGCTTTTGAAGTACAAATTTTTTTTCTCTCTTTAAGAGAAGAATAATACAACTTGAAGAACTTAGAAGAATCCTTAATTGTTTTGCAAGTGTTTGGCCAAAGGTTTTCTTTTGAGAGAATAAGACAATGAAGTTCTGAAAAACTCTAAAGATTTTCGAACACAAGTCACATATATATAGACCTTTGGTGGCTTTTCAAAAACTCATGAAGGGATGTGACTTTTCAGAGTTATTTTTGAAATTTCCTCACTGGTAATCGATTACAGATCTTTGGTAATCGATTACACAGTTAATAATTGAGGAGTCATGTCTTTTCAGTTTGAATTTCAAAAAATTCTGTTACTGGTAATCGATTACACAAAGGTGGTAATCGATTACAGCCTTTAAAATTCAAATTCAAACTTTCTGAAAGCTTTGCAAAATCATTTTTGCTTCTGATAATCGATTACAGCTTATGGTAATCGATTACCAGAGAGAAATATACTATTTTTAAAGGTGTAAAAACACTTAAAAAAATTTATAAGAGATTTGAAAATTTAAGCAATTAAGGCAAAACCTTTGCAATCTTTTAAGAGATTCTTTTAACAAATAATAGACTATTGTGAATCCTTTCTCTTGATCTCTTGATCTTGACTTGAATCTTGTAGTAAACTTTGAATTGCTTTAATATTTTGGCATCATTGAAATCTTTATATAGCATATGCAATCACATTCTCCCCCTTTTTGATGATGACAACTATCTGAAAACATGATTACAAGATATTCTATTTGCAAGACAAGCACTCACCCTTACTCCCCCGTAATTTTGCAATTTATTGCTTATTTTTAGAAAAAATAGTCTACTCGTTTCTTGAGTTTCTCTCCCCCTTTGGCAACATCAAAAAGTCAAAAATACTGGACAAAATAACGAAGCCACAAAATCCAAAGCAATCATCACAAAATAACAAAAAGCTAATAATCCATAGCAACATAAAATAACCAAGTGTGAAATATCCAAAGTAAACACGAAATAACCAAGTGCTAAGTATCTAAAGCAAGCACAAAGGAACCAAGTGCTAAAATATCCAAAGCCAAATACAAGGCAGAAATAGTAAATTGTCCAGAAAATTAACGACTTATAATACTAGATAAAAGTAGGATGTAAAAGATTCTTCTAAGGATCCGCAAGAGGATCAAAGCAACGACAAATGAAGCTCGTGTCATCTTCAAGACGCGTGATGCGTGATTCCATAGCATCAAAACTATCACCGACGAAAGCCTGAAGATCCCTAAGCCCAATGAGAACGTCATTCAGTAAGGAAGAAGAAGAATCTCATTGCGGTGGTGGGGAGGGTGTGCGTTCATCAGGAATTGGAGGATGAAGGTCTTGTTTACGCACCCCTTGGCCATCCACATCCTTTCGGTATCCAATGGAGGCAACAACACCAGAACCAATAGCAAATGATCGTTTGACCTTAACGAATGGTTCATCCTCTAAAGGAACATTAAAATGTTGAAGAAACAAAGTGTCAAGATGAGGATAAGGAAAAGGTGCATTGGCCCATAATGCCTTATGCATACGGTACCTAACAAGATGGGTCCAGTCAATTTGGCGACCAGTTTGAAGAGTCCATAACAAAATTAAATCCTCCTCAAAGGCCTAAGCAAGATTTGTGGAATGTGGAAGTAAAACTCGACAAAGAATATAATGCATAATGTGACATTCAATGGTGAATGATCCAGCAAGCAATCTGTCGATCATATCAACATGGTCCTTACAGACCATTTTACGGGCATCATGACTAGAATAGATATGCTTCCAATCATCAACCAAAGTGCCCTCAAAAGGAACACCCTGACTACTCAGTTTTGTCAAAGAATAAAACAGAGATTGATCAACAACAATGGGTATTTTATGCACCTCAGAGAAAATGATACCATCCTGAATTTGCAAATTATTATAAAAGACTCGAACTAATTCATGATAGAATGGAAATTTTAGAGACATAAAATCAACTAACTCGGAATTTTGAAAAACCTGATAACTATCAAAGGTTTCCCCATCAAAGAATTCTATGTCTAGATATTTAGGATAGAGAATGACACGATTTGAGAATAGGGAATAGTACCTTTGACGTTGTTCATCTGAAGAAAATAGATTCAATGACCATGGAGAAGAAAAAGAAGGATTAGGTGGTGCTGGTGGGTCACTGGATGTGTCGTGGCGGCGTTGTCCTGCAACGGTGGTTGTGGAGGATGAGCCCTTTCTCTTCTTTGATGGTTCTTCCATTTGAGACTGTTTTTCCTGATTCTGATCGGTGGGGTTTATAGAGAATTGAAAAAGATGAAATTTAAACTTTGTTACTCTCTCACACATAATCATCAAAGACAATCAAAACTCAAGCAAAAACACTCATCAAGACTCAATCAAAAACAATCAAAACATAATCATAAACAATCATTTAAAAAAACATGCAAAAGTTAACAATCATAAGAAAAATAATGAAAAATAAACAAACAAAATATCTATTTATCTAAGTTATTTATGTCTAGGAGTCATAATTCTCTTCTAATAGCAAAGAAAGTTTCTTTAGGGAGAGGTTTTGTAAAGATATCAGTTAACTAATTCTTTGTGTCAACAAATTCTAGTACACAATCCCCTTTTTGAACATGATCTCTCAAGAAATGATGCCTAATTTCAATATTCTTGGTTCTCAAGTGCAAAATAGGATTTTTAGATAGATTGATTGTACTCGTGTTATCACATCGAATGGGAATATGATCAAGAATTAATCCATAGTTAGAAAGTTGTTGTTTCATCCAAAGTATTTGTGCACAACAACTTCCAGCGGAAATATATTCCGCCTCAACAATGGATAAAGCAACACTATTCCATTTTTTTACTATGCCATGATACTAGAGTAGAGCCAATAGAATGACAAGTTCCGCTAGTGCTCTTTCTATCAGTTTTGCATCCAGCAAAATCAAAATCAAAGTATCCTATTAGATTATAAGAGGAATTCTTAGGATACCATAATCCTAGATTGATAGTGCCTAATAAGTATCTCATGATTCTTTTAACTGCACTAAGGTGGTATTCTCTGGGATTTGCTTGAAATCTTGCACACATATAAACACTAAACATTATATCAGGTCTACTTGCAGATAAATAAAGAAGAGATCTGATCATACCTCTATATTTCTTTATGTCTATTGATTGACCAATTTCATCTTTATCCAGATAGTGAGCAGTACTCATAAGAGTAGTCATGTGTTTAGCATTTTCCATCCCAAACCTGTGAATTAGGTCTTTGCAATATTTTGATTGACTGATAAATATTTCATTCTTTGTTTGCTTTATTTGTAGTCCAAGAAAAAAGTTTAACTCTCCCATCATTGACATTTCCAATTCATTTTGCATATCTTGAGAGAATTCTTTGCAAAGAGAATCATTAGTTGACCCAAAATAATATCATCAACATATATCTGTACTAAGAGTATATCATTCAATTTTCTTTTAATAAAAAGGGTGGTATCAACCTTTCCTCTTAAAAAACCCTTTTCTAAAAGAAATTTACTCAGACGTTCATACCAAGCCCTAGGGGCTTGTTTTAAACCATACAAAGCTTTTTTCAATTTAAAGACATGATTAGGCTTTTCTGAGTTTTCAAAGCCAGGAGGTTGATCCATATATACTTCTTCTTAGATAAAACCATTTAAAAAGGCACTTTTAACATCCATTTGATAGAGTTTAAAGTCCATTATGGATGCAAAAGCTAATAACAATCTAATGGCTTCTAATCTGGCTACTGGAGCATAGGTTTCCTCATATTCTATTCCTCCTTCTTGATTATATCCTTGGCCACTAGCCTAGCCTTATTTCTAATTACTATTCCATGTTCATCCAATTTGTTTCTGAATACCCATTTGGTTCCTATAACTGGATGATTATTGGATTTGTCAACTAATTCTCAAACTTTATTTCTTTCAAACTGATTTAATTCTTCTTGCATAGCTATAATCCAATGTTCATCAATTATGGCTTCTTTTAAATTTCTAGGTTCAATTAAAGAAACAAAAGTCATATTATTGCAAACATGTTTAAGAGAGTGTCTAGTTGTTACCCCTTTAGATATGTCACCGATGATGTTATTAAGAGGATGGTATCTTGAAGTTCTCCACTCTCTTGGAAGATCTGTACTTCTTTTTGTTTCATCAATTTGAAAGTCTTCATCATTTCCCTTTTCCTTTGCCTTTGTGCTCTTCACCATGAATATGCATACCTTCTAAAGAATTTGAAATATCATCTAGAGTTTCCTTTCTTGGCCTAATTGGGTTAGTTTCATCAAAAGCAACATGGATAGATTCTTCAATAATCATAGTTCTTTTGTTATAAATTATAAATGCTTTCTTATTCAAGGAATAGCCAAGGAATATACCTTCATCAAACTTATCTAAGTTGTCTTTGTCGTTGTTTAGCATAAAACACTTGCATCCAAACACATGAAGATGAAAAATGTTCAGTTTTCTTTTGTTTATACAATTCATTTGGAGTTTTCTTCAAGATTGGTCTAATTAAATCTCTATTCATTATATAGCATGCAATATTTACAGCTTCAACCTAGAAATATTTAGGAACGATTGTATCATTAAGCAAACTTCTGGTTATCTCTTCTAAAGATCTATTATTTCTCTCAACTACTCCATTTTGTTGAGGGGTTCTAAATGCAGAAAAAATGTGTTCAATACCATTTTCATCACAAAATGATTCAAAATCCTTATTTTCAAGTTCTCCTCCATGATCACTCCTAATAGATGCAATTTTGAGATTTTTTATTTTGAATGATTTTAGCAAGTTTCTTGAAAGCATGAAAAACATCTCTTTTATGAGTGAGAAATAATGTCCATGTGAATCCCGAGTAATCATCAACTATAACAAGAGCATAGTAGTTTCCTCCAAAACTCATAGTTCTAGAAGGGCCAAAAAGATCCATATGCAAAAGTTGTAAGGGTTGAGTTGTAGACACAATATTTTTTTATTTGAAGGAAACCCTTACTTGTTCTCCTTTTTTACAAGCATCACATAATCTATCTTTTTCAAATTTAAGTTTTGGTAAACCAATAACTAAATCCTTAGAAATTAGTTTATTTAAATGTTCCATGTTTTATATGGACAATTCTTCTATGCCATAACCAAGAATCATCATCTTTACTAAGAAAACATTGATCATGATTTGATGTTTTATCTAAATTTATCATGTATACATTATTTGATCTAAAACCTATATGTTTTATATTTCTATCATGTTTGTTTTCAATAACACAATTATGAGAGTCAAATGATACTAGATAGCCTTTATCACATAATTGAATAACACTTAGTAGACTATGCTTAAGACCATCAACAAGTAGAACATTTTCAATGGAGGTAGATGAATTCGTACCAATTTTTCCGACTCCAAGGACTCTATCTTTATTGTTGTCACCATAAGTCACATGTCCACTATTCTTGGGAGAAATATGAGTAAACTTTGATGCATCTCCTGTCATGTGTTTAGAGCATCCACTATTAATGTACCAATTCTTCTTTAAAGAATCCTATATAATCATGTTTATGACTTAGGTACCCAAACTTTCTGGGGTCCTTGAATGTCAGTTTTCATAAAAGATTCTTTTGGAATCCATATCATTTTAATATTATTACTATTTTTCTTAAAATAGCATGTAGATGCACTATGTCCTTTGTTTCCACAGTAAAACATGTTAATAAAGGATAAGTATTCTTTTGAGTAAATGCAAAGAAATTTTTATATAATTTTTGTTGTTTATTAGGTCTATATCCTAATCCAGCCTTATCAAACACTCATCTTTACTTTCCTAGTATAATATCTAAATTATTTTTGCCAATAGTAAATTTGGCAAGAGAATTTTTCAGATCCTTGATTTCTTCTATAAACTTGCTACAACAATTACATGAGTTAGATGCTTCTTTACTATCATGTATTACTCTTATGGTAGAAGATTGATTTGTGTCAATTGGTTTTAAAGTTTTGACTTCAGTTCTAAGATTTTCTAATTCTTCATTTAATTTTAAAACTTCCTTTTCTAAGTTTGAAATAGTTTTCTTAGAAAATGAAACTAGTTTTTCAAGTTTGACTGATTCTTTATGTAAATATGTTAATGCATCTTGAAGTTCATCAAAGGAAATAGATAAGTTATTGTTAGAAGATGTTACGTCTTCATCGCTTTCATAATTTTTTGCCATAAGACTTATTAGATTCACGACTTCATTTTTTGAGTCTTCAGATGAATCCATATCGTTATTTTCCCAAGTGATGTAAGTTTTCTTTGCTTTCTTATCATTGAAGGTTTTCCTTTCAGATCTTTCCATTCTTTTCTTTAAACTCGGGCAATCAACTCTCAAATGTCTTGATTGATTACATTCATAACACTTTGGAACAGAAGATGAATCTCCTCCTCTTTTCTTTGGTTTGAAGTTTGATCTTCTTTGATTTCCTTTGTTTCTTAGGAATTTACTGAATCTCTTTATGAAGAAACTGAAATCATCATTTTCTTCTATTTCATTCAAGTCTTCTTTATCACTTCCTTCTTGAATTGAAGACGAAGCTTTAAGTGCGATTCCTTTCTTTTTATTGTCATTTTCTTCATGTTGATTTAGTCTCATTAGTTCCATTTTGTGTTCCTGAAGCTTTCCAAAAAGAGTTGCAAGAGACATGTTAGTAAGATCTCTTAATTCTGTAATTGTCGTTACCTTTGGTTGTCATTCCCTGCTTAAACATCTCATAACTTTGTTAATAAGATCTTCATTGGGAGATATCTTTCCTAATGATGCAAGATGATTTACTATATGTGTAAATATTTTTTGCATATCCTGTATAGTTTCATTTTGATTCATTCTAAACAATTCATATTCATGGGTTAGGATATTTATTCTAGATCTTTTTACATCAATTATTCCTTCATGGGTTACTTGTAAGGTGCCCCACATTTCTTTTGCATTCTTGCAGTTTGATACTCTAAAATATTCATCCATGCCAAATGTAGATGTAATTATATTTTTGGCCTTTAAGTTATATTTTACCATTTTCCTTTCTTCTTCATCCCATTGTTCCCAGGGTTTTTCTGTAGTTGCATTTCCTGCTACCATAGTATGGATGTAAGGACTGATTTCAATGGCTTCCTAGATGTTTAAATCTATAGCCTCTATGAAGATTTGCATACGAATTTTCTAGTAATGATAACCCACACCATTGAATATAAGAGGCCTATTAATAGAGTTGCCTTCGAGAAATAGAAAGTTTGATGAGGCCATAACTATTCTTGAAGTTTCTAAACCTTATACAAGAGTTAAGTTTTGATACCACTTGTTAAACAAGTGGCCTCAATAACTTAAGAGAGGGGTGAATTAAGTTTCAAAATTTTCCCTTAACAAATTTTAATTCTCTCTTCTTAAAAGATACATGCAAACTTAATATGCAGACAAAGAAGCAATGAACAATTTATTTGATGCTCTTTAAATGTGCAAAGTAAAATTAAACTGCAAGAATGTAAATGAGATTAGGGAAGAGAGAATTGCAAACTTAATTTATACTGGTTCGGCCATTTCATGTGCCTACGTCCAGTCCTCAAGCAATCCACTTGAGATTTCCACTATCCTTGTAAATTCCTTTACAACTTTTGAACCACCCAGGGATACCTTTCCCTTGTGTTCAGAAAAACTTACAAATCAAGAGACCCACTGCCTCTTGATTACAACAACAGTTTGCTTTTGAAGTACAATTTTTTTTTCTCTCTTTAAGAGAAGAATAATACAACTTGAAGAACTTAGAAGAATCCTTAATTGTTTTGCAAGTGTTTGGCCAAAGGTTTTCTTTTGAGAGAATAAGCCAATGAAGTTCTGAAAAACTCTAAAGATTTTCAAACACAAGTCACACATATATAGGTCTTTGGTGGCTTTTCAAAAACTCATGAAGGGATGTGACTTTGCAGAGTTATTTTTGAAATTTCCTCACTGGTAATCGATTATAGATCTTTGGTAATCAATTACACAGTTAATAACTGAGGAGTCATGTCTTTTCAATTTGAATTTCAAAAAATTCTGTTACTGGTAATCGATTACACAAAGGTGGTAATCGATTACAGCCTTTAAAATTCAAATTCAAACTTTCTGAAAGCTTCGCAAAATCATTTTTGCTTCTGATAATCGATTACAGCTTCTGGTAATCAATTACCATAGAGAAATATAATGTTTTTAAAGGTGTAAAAACACTTAAAAACTTTTTATAAGAGATTTGAAAATTTAAGCAACTAAGGCAAAACCTTTGCAATCTTTTAAGAGATTCTTTTAACAAATAATGGACTATTGTGAATCCTTTCTCTTAATCTCTTGATCTTGACTTAAATATTGTAGTAAACTTTGAATTGCTTCAATCTTTTGGCATCATCAAAATCTTTATATAGCATATGCAATCACAGAAGCAATGCTTAACCTTGAATGTTGGATTATACTTTGGCATCATCAAAACCCTGTATTCATACATTCACATTCTCCTCCTTTTTGATGATGACAATCATTATCAAGTGAATTCTTTTCGGCATCATCAAAACATGCATGATTCACATTCTCCCCCTTTTTTATGATGACAATCATTATCAAGTGAATTTTTTTCGGCATTATCAAAACCTGAAATCTGCATGATTTCACATTCTCCTTGTTTTTTATTATGACAACCATCTATAGGTTAGGAGTAAAAAGAATATCTATTTGGGTCGTCTACTCCCCCTTGATTTTGCAATGATTGCTTATATGAAACAGTTTGAAGATTTCATAATTTTCATATAAAAAAACTGTCTCAAAAGAATTAGATAATTCACTATCTTATCTTTTATCTATCTCTCCCCATTTGTCAACATTAAAAACAAATCATGAGCAGATAGGAGAAAAACATTCGGCAATTTACAATGAATTAATAGAGTAGAGCATGTCATACCGTTCAAAGTGCCATTTCTTGGCCTAATAGAGTTAGTCTTCATCAAAAGCAATTATGAAGATCGAATGATAGCAAAAAGCCTTTATCACATAATTGATGAACACTTGATAAACTATGTTTAAGACCATCAATAAGTAAAACATTTTCTATGGAGTTAGAGGAATTTGTATCAATTTTTCCAACTCCAACAATTTTACCTTTGTTGTTGTTTCCAAAGGTCACATGTTCACTATTTCCGGGAGAAATATGAATAAACTTTGATGCATCTCCCGCCATATGTTTGGAGCAATAACTATCAACGTACCAACTTTGCTTCAAGGAGTCCATCATTCATATATTCATATTTTGATTTTGTTACCCAAATTTTCTTGGGTCCTTGAATGTTGGTTTTAACTAAAGATCCTTTTGGAAACTATACCATTTTTCCAATGCTACTACCATTCTTTCTAATATAACACGTTGATGCACTATGATCTTTCTTACCACAGTAAAAGCATGTTAAGAAGGGAGAACTATTCTTTTGAGTGGAGGCAAAGAAATTTGTATGCATCTTTTCCTGATTTTTAGGATTATGTCCTAATCCAGCCTTATCAAAAACACATTTTTGTTTGCCTAATATAATATCTAAATTATTTTTACCAAGAGTAAATTTGGCAAGAGAAATTTTTAAATCTACAATTTCTTCTTTGAATTTATCAAAACATTTGAAATTCTGATATCAATGAGGACAGATGTCGTACCGGATGTCACGACATCACGCTTCAGAACATGGAGATTATATTTGACTGTATGAGCAGATTAAACAAGTAAATAACACAAGAGAATTGTTAACCCAGTTCGGTGCAACGTCACCTACATCTGGGGGCTACCAAGCCAGGGAGGAAATCCACTAAAATAGTGTTAGTTCGAAGATCTAACAGCCACTGTTTACAACCTTCTCACCTAACCACTACCCGTGCAACCTCTACCTAAGAGCCACTCTTAGATATGAGAACCCCTCTCACTCCCTCTCAAACACTCTCCCGTGTTTACAATTAAATCGAATACACACCAGAGATTGCTCTCTGAACAATAGAGATCAACTCCACACACTATAGAGATCAACTCTACACACTCAGGTCCAACACTTGATGTTAGGGTGACATCAAGGTGGCTCACAAAACACTCAAGTCCCAAAACTCACAAAATAACTCTTCAATCCCGGACTTGGTACAGAACCCGTGTAGCCTTCATGTTTATATAGCAGTGTACGTATCTGGGCTGCAACAACTTGCGCTGGATGAGATCTATCATTTTCCTGAAAATCTGCACTTAAAGATCTAAAAGATCAAGTTTGATCTTTTAGTTTTTATCTTTAATCTTTAATCCCTGAACGAACTATTCAAGTTTGTAATTCGAACTTTAATTATCTTTTAATTCGTTCCAAGAGATAGATCGTCTAATCTGTTGCTAACTGCACAATAATCTGTTAAAGAGATAACAGATTTATGTGTCCAGTATTTTCGGGCCGGATGTCAGGACATCGTGGATCCTGCACACTCTGTTAAAGATATAACAGATTTATGTGTCCAGTATTTTCGGGCAGGATGTCCTGGACATTGTATCCGACATCGTGGATCCTGCAGCTTCAATTCTTCATTTGACATTTTATCTTGCCTTGTGTATTGTGCAGCTCGATCTGATTCCTTGACATAACGTTGGACATCATGTGCAGCAACTCCAGCTTTCCTTCATTGTCTAAGTGCTTATGTTTTAACAAAATCTTAGCCAATCTTTTAAACACTCAGTAGAGCTAAGCACTAACAATCTCCCCCTTTGGCAAATTTTGTCTAAAACATACTTAGACACTTCCTGAGTAGGTACGAGCAGTTATGCAAGTGGGATCAGCAACTTTCATTATCAGAGTAATCAAGCACAGCGGAATTTGTAGTGGCGACAGCAAAATTCTGCAAGTTGCAAGTCGTTTCCAGGATGTCAAGACATCTCACGTGACATCAGCTTTCTGCTCCCCCTGTCTCCATGCTCTTACTGCTGTGAAGCAGTTCACTGCAGCATCTTCTATCAGCTACTAGTCTTTTCCAGGATGTCAAGACATCTCATGTGACATCAGCGTTCTGCTCCCCCTTACTGCAGCATCTTCTATCAGCTTACATCAGTCATCATCAGCAGCAGCAGTCTCAGTCATCATCAGCAGCAGCAGTCTCCCCCTCAAAATCATGAATCATGCATACATCGTATCATACAACTCCCCCTCAGAATCATGAATCATGCATGCATACATCGTATCCTACTACTCAAAATCATAAATCATGCATAGTACTATTACTCCCCCTTTTTAGACAGAATTTGACAAAAGTAGAATGCATGCAAATATTACAGACCAATAGCAATCAATTGTTCAAAGGGACATGCCCCTATAGCTAGTAAGAGTAAAAAGCAAAAATAAAGGTCTGATGGTCATGGGGTGGCTTCAGAATCATCATCATCGGATTCTGTATCTTCTGCTGCATCTTCCTCTTCCTCAGCAACTTCTTCTTCTTCCTCAGCTGCTTCTTCTTCCTCAGCTGCTTCTTCTTCCTCAGCTGCTTCACCATCATCAATGCCACTGTCTGTGAGTCTTTCGATCAGCCGTTCCAGCTCCATTTTCTTCTCTGTGGTGGCTTTGATGGTTGCCTCCAGCACCTTGCATGTGTCCTTGAGTTCAGCAATCAAGGCATCCTTGGACACAGCACCTGAAGCAGCAGCTTTCCCTGATGTCGAGACAATGTCTGGGACATGTGTCCCCTCAAACAGTTTGTAATGCAGGGATAGAGGAGATTCTCTCTTCATCACAGAGTCAATGTTGTTTAAGATATTGGGATGTTGACTCAACATAATGCCACACAATACAGTAGGGAAGGCAATGGGTAATTTGACAGCAAAAGATTCTGAATGCTTAACAGTTTGATCAAAAATATAGTTTCCAAAATTAAATTTGGACTTGGTTCCAACAGCATACAGAAATTTACCCAAACCTGTGGCAACAGTGGAAGTGTGATTGGTGGGTACCCAGTTTGCAGCGCCAATCCTATGCAGGATTGCATACTTCACACTTAGCTTCCCTGCAGACAGCTTCCCTTTCTTTGGCCAATGCTGGACTCGTTTGGCAGTGATTTCCTTGGCAATTTGATGCTCAGAAACAGCAATATCCACCACTCCTTCAGTAGGTCTGCCCAGGTATTTGTTGATTACAGCAGGGGAGAATCTAACACATTTTCCTCTGACAAACACTTTCTGGTACTCATCACTCTTTCTGTTTGTTATGTCAGAGGGAATGTTTACAATGAATTCCCTTACTAGACTTTCATAGCAATCTCCCAACTTGGAGACAGTTTTCAGCAGTCCAGCAGCCTTGATGAGGTCCATGATCTCCTTGCAATCCAAGGCATTTCTTCCCAGTTCTCTTTCTAAAGCAATCCTTCGTTGATATACAAATTTCCACCTTTCAACATTGCCAATGGAGTGAAATGAGATGTTGTCCAATGGTGCATCAGGGACATTTCCAGGCACCTTTTTCCCTGATTTCTTGGCCCGCTTGATGTCGGGAACATCTAGTTCGACATCATAATCAGAATCAGATGAGGAAATTTCTTTCCTCTTCTTGGAAGGGATTGCAACTTTGCTCCATCTGGATGTGGTAGGAGTGATTGGAGTGCTCTTCTTCTGTGCCATAGTTTTGATTCGTCCAGACCTCTTAACGGGGGTTTTTCCCTTTCTGCTTTGTAGTCTTTCTGCAATGCCAGGTGCCAACTTGTTGGCAATGGGTTCCTCATCAGATTCTACCTCTTCTAGGTCAATGAGGTCACTTGGAACAGGTTCTGGTGCCCTTGGTGCAGGGGTCTCCTCTGTGGCTTGATCCTCTTCATCTGTTGATTCCTCTTTACTGGATGAAGCGAGGACTTCAATATTTGGGGTGGAAGATGTTGGAACATCTTTATCAACATCAGGGACAGAAACATTCGGGGTGGAAGATGTTGGAACATCTTCATCAGCATTAGGCACAGAAGCATTTTTCAGAATGTTACTCACAATACTGCGGATCTTCTTATCCATCTCCGGGTCTACTTCCCTAGGACTTGTTGCAGGGCTAGGGTTTTCAGAAATCTTCACTCCCTGTTGTCTTTTGGGAACCAGTTTCTCAGGAACAGGGGCTGAACCAGGAATCATTTGGATGGGTTGGATATGGAATTCAGGTTGTTCCTGGTTTGATGATGGTACAGAAGGCGAACCAGGTGATGAAGTATCTTTTGGTGAGGTAGCCATGGAGAAGCAGAGTCTTTGGAATGGTTTCGTGAATTTCTGAGAGCTGTTGGGAAATGCTGAAGACGGGATTACCACGACAATATAAGTTTGAATGAGGAATGTAAAGGGACGTGTGAAGCAACGGTCGAATTTGTCTTGGCCCAGTAGAGAACGCGCTATTAACGTTTGAGCACGTTCAGATAACAGTAATTGCTATAAATCCTCTAGCAGACAAATGCCCAGCTTGCCCCTCAGTTTTTCAAACTGATTTGCATCCAATGCCTTTGTGAAAATATCTGCTATTTGTTCCTCAGTGTCAACATGCTTCAGTGTGATCACTTTATCATCAACAAGATCTCTAATATAGTGATGTCTAATGTCAATGTGCTTGGTTCTGCTGTGTTGAACAGGATTTTTTGAAATATTAATAGCACTCATGTTGTCACAGTACAATGTCATGACATCTTGTTCGACATTGTACTCCTTCAGCATCTGCTTCATCCAAACTAGTTGTGAACAGCTGCTTCCTGCTGCAATATACTCTGCTTCTGCAGTAGATAGGGACACACAGTTCTGCTTCTTGCTGAACCATGAAATAAGATTGTTGCCCAGATAGAAGCATCCACCAGAAGTGCTTTTTCTGTCATCTGCACTTCCAGCCCAATCAGCATCACAATACCCAACCAGCATTGAATCTGAACAATGACAGTACATAATCCCATAGTCACTGGTGCCATTTACATATTTCAGAATTCTCTTTACTTGAGTCAAGTGACTTATCTTGGGATTGGCTTGATATCTTGCACAAACACCTACTGCATAGGTGATGTCAGGTCTGCTAGCTGTTAAATATAGTAAGCTCCCAATCATGCTTCTGTACAGACTTTGATCAACACTGGTGCCAGCTTCGTCTTTTGTCAGCTTCAAGTGCGTAGGTGCAGGTGTTCTTTTATGGCTGGCATTTTCCATCCCAAACTTCTTGACAATGTTCTTTGCATACTTGCTTTGTGAGAGGAATATGGAGTCTTCCATCTGCTTCACTTGGAGTCCCAGAAAATAAGTCAGCTCTCCAACAAGACTCATCTCAAATTCAGATTGCATCTGTTGGACAAAATGTCGAAGCATCTCATTCGACATCCCTCCAAACACAATGTCATCAACATATATCTGTGCTATCATCAAGTTTTCAGCATCTTGTTTGACAAAGAGAGTCTTGTCAATTCCTCCCTTCCTATATCCTTGCTGAGTAAGGAATTCTGTTAGCCTTTCATACCAAGCTCTTGGAGCTTGCTTCAATCCATAGAGAGCCTTCTTGAGCCTGTATGCATGATCTGGATGAGTTGGATCTACAAATCCCTTTGGCTGCTCCACATAGACTTCTTCATTCAGGTATCCATTCAGAAACGCGCTCTTCACATCCATCTGGTACAGCTTGAATTTGAGGATGCAAGCTACACCAAGTAACAATCTGATGGACTCAAGTCTAGCAACAGGGGCGAAAGTTTCATCAAAGTCTACACCTTCAATCTGAGTGTAGCCTTGAGCAACAAGTCTGGCCTTGTTTCTGGTTATAACACCTTCTTCATTGGTTTTGTTCTTGAAGATCCACTTGGTGCCAATTATATTAGTTCCCTCGGGTCTAGGAACTAGCTCCCAAACTTCATTCCTTTTGAATTGCCCCAATTCTTCTTGCATAGCATTGATCCAGAACTCATCAGTCAGTGCCTTTTTCACATTCTTAGGCTCAATTTTGGAGACAAAGCATGAATTGGAGACAATCTCAATCTCCCTTGATCTTGTAGTGACCCCTCTGTTTGGATCTCCTATAATCAGCTCCTTGGGGTGCATCTTCTGGATTCTAATGGAGGGTTTCTTGTCAGGTTGGTTGATGTTTGGTTCATCTGTAGCAGAATCAGAGTTTTCTGCATTTTTTGCACTTTTAGTTGTATCTGCTACATTGTCTCCCGATGTTCTGACATCTTCTTCGACATCCTTCTTTCTTGCTGGAGTTAGATCATCAACAACCACATTGATGGATTCCATCACAGTTCTGGTTCTGGAATTGAATACTCTATATGCTCTGCTGTTTGTAGAGTATCCCAGGAATATTCCTGCATCACTCTTGGGATCCATCTTCCTCCTTTGCTCTCTATCTGCCAAAATGTAACATGGACTTCCAAAGATGTGGAAGTGCTTGACAGTTGGCTTCCTCCCTTTCCAGATTTCATACAGTGTGGTTGAAGTCCCTCTTCTCAGTGTGACTCTGTTGTGGATGTAGCATGCTGTGTTCATGGCTTCAGCCCAGAGATTATAGGGAAGTTCTTTGGCATGAAGCATGACCCTAGCAGCCTCTTGCAAAGTCCTGTTTTTCCTTTCAACTATGCCATTTTGTTGTGGTGTAATGGCTGCAGAGAACTCATGAGTGATGCCTTCAGATGTGCAGAATTCAGTAAACCTGCTGTTTTCAAACTCTCTGCCATGGTCACTCCTGATTCTCTTGATGACACAGTCTTTTTCTCTTTGAAGTCTTAGACTCAACTCCTTGAATACTTCAAAGGTGTCTGATTTCTCTCTGATGAAGTTGACCCAGGTATATCTGGAGAAATCATCCACAACAACATAGGCATACCTCTTTCCTCCAAGGCTTTCAACTTGCATAGGCCCCATCAAGTCCATGTGAAGTAGTTCCAGTACCCTGGAAGTGGTCTGATGTTGAAGCTTCTGGTGGGACATCTTGACTTGCTTTCCAATCTGACATTCACCACAGATTCTGCCTTCTTCTATTTTCAGATTGGGAATGCCTCTCACAGCACCTTTGTCAATGATCTTCTTCATCCCTCTTAAGTGCAGATGTCCAAATCTTTGATGCCATATTTTTACTTCATCTTCTTTGGAGGATAGACATGTGGAGGAGTAACTGGTTTCTTGAGGTGTCCATAGGTAACAGTTGTCCTTTGATCTGCTGCCCCTCATTAGAACTTCACTCTTCTCATTTGTCACCAAGCATTCTGACTTTGTGAAGTTTACATTGAATCCTTCATCACACAACTGACTGATGCTGATCAGGTTTGCAGTCAGTCCCTTCACCAGCAGTACTTTGTTCAGACTAGGAAGTCCATCATGGACTAGCTTTCCCATTCCAATGATCTTTCCTTTAGAGCCATCTCCAAATGTCACATAGCTAGTGGAGCAAGGTTCAATGTTCACCAGGAATTCTTTAACTCCTGTCATGTGTCTGGAACAGCCGCTATCTAGGTACCAATCTTCCTTAGCTGATGCTCTAAGTGAAGTATGAACAACAAGACTAACGGTCTTGTGTTTTGGAACCCACATCATCTTCCTTCCTCTGCTGCTACCTTGAGTTCCATGATGTGGATGGCCATGTAAATGATAGCAAAAGGGCTTTATGTGACCATACTTGCCACAGTAGTGACACCTCCACTTCTTTCTTTTGCTCTTTTTCTGCTGCGTTCCATGATGTCGAGACCGATGTTGTGACATCGTGGCTCCAGTGCTGTTTTTGGCAGGAACAAATTCTGTCATGGTTATTCTGCCAGCAGATTTATGATTAAACCCAAGTCCTCTCTGGTTTCCAACATTCTTCCCAAGCTGTAGCACCTCATCAAGCATATCTGAGCCTTTATTCAGCATCTTTATTGATTTTGTCATGTTTTCCAGTTTAGAGTTCAGAAAACCAACTTCTCCTTTAAGCTCAGAGATCTCCTCTTCATGTGCCTCCTTCTCAGCCTCCAGATTTGCAATGACCTTCTTTAGTTGTGCTTCTTGCTGAAGAATCTTCTCACTTTTGATGCATAGTTCTCTATAGGATATAGCAAGCTCATCAAAAGTGATTTCACTATCTGTATCACTTGAATCTTCAGCAGATTCAAATCTCCCAGTGAGTGCATTCACATCTCTGTCAGAATCACTTTCTTGTTCACTCTCTGTATCATCAGACCGACATACAGAAAGTCCTTTCCTCTGCTTCTTGAGATGAGTGGGACATTCAGCTTTGATGTGTCCATAGCCTTCACACCCATGGCATTGAACTCCTTTGCTGTGACTGGGTTTTTCATCTGACCTTTTCTGGTATTCACTACCTTTCCTGATGTCGAAAGGGATGTTCCGGACATGTGGTTTCTGCCTCCTGTCCATTCTGTTCAGCACTTTGTTGAACTGTTTTCCAAGGAGCACAACTGCATTAGCCAGACCTTCATCAGTATCCAGGTCATACTCATCTTCTTCTCCTTCATCATTGGACACGAACGCCAAGTTCTTGCTCTTCTTTTCAGTCCTATCCGAGAGTCCTAGCTCAAAGGTTTGAAGGGAACCAATGAGTTCATCTACTCTCATGTTGCAAATGTCTTGGGCCTCCTCTATTGCAGTGACTTTCATGTCAAATCTCTTAGGCAAAGATCTGAGGATCTTTCTCACCAGCTTTTCATCTGTCATCCTCTCTCCCAAGGCAGTGCAAGCATTGGCAATTTCAAGAATGTTCATGTGGAAGTCATGAATACACTCTTCCTCCTTCATCTTCAGATTTTCGAATTTTGTAGCCAATAGTTGCAATCTGGACATCTTCACTTTGGAGGTTCCTTCATGAGTGGTTTTCAGGATCTCCCATGCATCCTTGGCCACTGTGCATGTGTTGATCAGTCTGAAGATATTCTTGTCAACTCCATTGAATAGAGCATTCAAAGCTTTGGAGTTTCCAAGTGCCAATTCGTCCTCTTCTTTTGTCCAGTCTTCTTCTGGCTTCAATCCATCAGTGGGCTTTCCTTCTGTGTCCAGCATCTTGGGATGTTCCCAGCCTTTGATGACAGCTTTCCAGGTTCTGCTATCCAGTGATTTGAGGAAGGCCACCATCCTTGCTTTCCAGTATTCATAGTTGGTTCCATCCAGAATTGGTGGTCTGTTCACTGGTCCTCCTTCTTTCTCCATGTTCATCAGAATTTATCTCCCTAGATCTCACTCAGTGATTTCGAGTGCCTGCTCTGATACCAATTGAAATTCTGATATCAATGAGGACAGATGTCGTACCGGATGTCACGACATCACGCTTCAGAACATGGAGATTATATTTGACTGTATGAGCAGATTAAACAAGTAAATAACACAAGAGAATTGTTAACCCAGTTCGGTGCAACGTCACCTACATCTGGGGGCTACCAAGCCAGGGAGGAAATCCACTAAAATAGTGTTAGTTCGAAGATCTAACAGCCACTGTTTACAACCTTCTCACCTAACCACTACCCGTGCAACCTCTACCTAAGAGCCACTCTTAGATATGAGAACCCCTCTCACTCCCTCTCAAACACTCTCCCGTGTTTACAATTAAATCGAATACACACCAGAGATTGCTCTCTGAATAATAGAGATCAACTCCACACACTATAGAGATCAACTCTACACACTCAGGTCCAACACTTGATGTTAGGGTGACATCAAGGTGGCTCACAAAACACTCAAGTCCCAAAACTCACAAAATAACTCTTCAATCCCGGACTTGGTACAGAACCCGTGCAGCCTTCATGTTTATATAGCAGTGTACGTATCTGGGCTGCAACAACTTGCGCTGGATGAGATCTATCATTTTCCTGAAAATCTGCACTTAAAGATCTAAAAGATCAAGTTTGATCTTTTAGTTTTTATCTTTAATCTTTAATCCCTGAACGAACTATTCAAGTTTGTAATTCGAACTTTAATTATCTTTTAATTCATTCCAAGAGATAGATCGTCTAATCTGTTGCTAACTGCACAATAATCTGTTAAAGAGATAACAGATTTATGTGTCCAGTATTTTCGGGCCGGATGTCAGGACATCGTGTCCGACATCGTGGATCCTGCACACTCTGTTAAAGATATAACAGATTTATGTGTCCAGTATTTTCGGGCAGGATGTCCTGGACATTGTATCCGACATCGTGGATCCTGCAGCTTCAATTCTTCATTTGACATTTTATCTTGCCTTGTGTATTGTGCAGCTCGATCTGATTCCTTGACATAACGTTGGACATCATGTGCAGCAACTCCAGCTTTCCTTCATTGTCTAAGTGCTTATGTTTTAACAAAATCTTAGCCAATCTTTTAAACACTCAGTAGAGCTAAGCACTAACAACATTCATATGAATGAGATGTTTTATTGTTTTCCTGTATTAAGCATTTTGTAGAAAATTGGTTTTATCTACTGATTTTAAAATTTTAACTTCAGATTTAAGATTTTCTAACTCTACATTTAATTTCAAATTTTCCTTTTCTAAACTTGAAATAGTTTTCTTAAAATATGAAACTAATTTGGCAAGTTTGACAGATTCTTTATGCAAGTCATTGAATGCATTTTGGAGTTCATCAAAAGAAATAGATAAGTCATAGTTAGAAGACATTACCTATTCTCCGCTTTCATAGTCTTTGGCCATAAGGCCCAGATATATGATTTCATTTTCTGAATCACTTGATGAATCCATGTCATTATCTTCCTAAGTATTGCATGGTTTCTTTTCTTTCTTATCTTTGAAACTTTTCTTGTTGGATTTTTTCATTCTTCTTTTAAAGACAGGACAATCAAATCTCAAGTGCCCAGGTTGATCGCATTCATAACATTTTGGGGCTAAGGAGGAATCTTCTCCTTTCTTCTTTGGATTGAAGTTTGATCTCTTTTGATTTCCTTTGTTTCTCAGAAATTTATTGAATTTCTTCACAAAGAGTCTGAAATCATCATCTTCTTCTAAGTTATTTTCATTCAGGTCTTCTTTGTTATTTTCCTCATGAATAGAAGATGATGAGGCTTTGAGTGTAATTCCTTTATTCTTTTTGTCATTCTCTTCATGTTGATGGATTCTCATAAGTTCCATTTCATGTTCTAGAAGTTTCCCAAAGAGAGTGACAAGAGACATGTTGGTGAGATCTTTTAATTCTGTAATTGTTGTTACTTTTGGTTGTCATTACCTGCTTAAACATCTCAACACTTTGTTAATGAGATCTTCATTATGAAATATTTTTCCCAATGATTCAAGATGATTAACTATATGTGTAAATCTCTTTTGCATTGTATGGTCTCATTTTGATTCATTCTAAACAGTTTCATATTCATGTGTGAAAGTATTTATTCTATATCTCTTAACATCAGTTGTGCCTTCATAGGTTACTTGTAATGTACCCCACATTTCTTTTGCACTTTTACAATTTGAAACTCTAAAATACTCATCCATGCCCAATGCAGAAGAAATTATATTCTTGGTTTTTAAATTATATTGAACCCTTCTTCTTTCATCTTCATCTCATTGTTCTCTAAGTTTTTCTATAGTTGTATTTCCCACTACCATTGTAGGAATGAAGGGACCAATTTCAATGGCTTCCCATATATTTAAATCTATGGCTTCTATAAAGATCTGCATATGGGTTTTCCAATAGTGATAACCCTCACCATTGAAAACAAAAGGCCTATTAATAGAATCTCCCTCAAGAAATGGAAAGTTAGATGAGGCCATAATTATTCTTGAAGTTTTTAAACTTTAGACAAGAATCCCGCTCTGATACCACTTGTTATTTATACTAGTTCAGCCACTTCCCGTGCCTATGTCCAGTCCTCAAGCAACCCACTTGAGATTTTCCACTATCTCTGTAAATCCTTTACAAACTTTGAGCACGCCTTGGGATCCCTCACCCTTGTGTTCAATATTCTCCAAGAAACAACCAGTCTCTTGAGTATAATTCTCACAATCCAAAAAATAATCAGTCTCTTGATTACAACTGAGTTTTTGAGATGAACAAAAAGATTTCTCTTCTTTAGAGTAGATGATACAAATTGAAGATCCTAGAGGAATTTATCTCTTTTAGAGATGATAATACAAATTGAAGTTCCTAGATGAATTCTCAATAGATTTGCAAATGTTTTCCCAATAGTTGTTGAGAGAGAATTTGACAATTAAGTTATCTTAGAACATCTTTCTCCTGCTTTTTGAAGTCAGACACACATATATATAGGCACATCGTGCCTTTTCAAAATGGTTTGAAGAGATGTGTCTTTTCAAAAAGCTTTTCTGAAATTTTCTCACTGGTAATCGATTACACAGTTATATTTTGAAGGGTCATGACTTTCCAAAGTATTTTTTGAAGTGTCGTTACTGGTAATCGATTAAAGATTCAAAATTAAAATTTCAAAACCCTCTTTGAAAGTTGTTTGCAAACTTGTCTTCTGGTAATCAACTACACTAACTGGTAATCGATTACAAGTGTCTTTGATCTCTTGGAAACAATTTGTTTAAGGCAAAAAACTAATCAACCAGTGAGATTGTTTAAGGCCTTATCTTTTTCTTGATCTTTGTTTGCTTGACCTTGAATTAATCTTGAAGCAATACTTAACCTTGAATGTTTGATTATACTTTGGCATCATCAAAACCCTGTACTCATACATTCATATTCTCCCCCTTTTTGATGATGACAATCATTATCAAGTAAATTTTTTTTGACATCACCAAAACCAGCATGATTCACATTCTCCCCCTTTTTTATGATGACAATCATTATCAAGTTAATTTTTTTCGGCATCATCAAAACCTGAAATCTGCATGATTCACTAGATTGAATACAATGATTCTTGCGAACAGTTTGCATTAATCATTGTATTGAATCTTGAATTGTCCGTTTGGACAGTTTGGGAAAAGTCATATTTTTAGAGTACATTCAATCGTTAAGGTTAAGTTTATTTTCTTAAATTTGATGAAATAGCGGTACAATGCATTTCTCTTTGTTCTTTGAGTGCATACTTGATTGTTGTGGAATTCATCTCACCACTTTCATGTCATGTACTTGGAGACCAATGCGAAATGCTGCCGAAATTTTGTCAAATTTAAGAAAAGATACTTAACCTTGACGTATGAATGTACTATAAAATATGTCTTCCTGAATGGGATAGGGCCACACCTTTAATGAAAAAGTGAGATTTCCATGCATCAAAAAACTTTGTGAGTATCATACAGTTAATAATTAGATGAATCGAAGTTGGATGAATGCAAGTTGCATGAGCCCTTTGTATGATGAAGGTGTGGAACAGTTCTTGGAATTCGCCTTTGAAAGAAGTCAACCGGATGAGGATGGAAAATATTTATGTCCTTGTATAAATTGTTTGAACGAGGGATGACCACAACTTGACAACATACGGGGGCATCTATTGTGTGATGGGATTAAGAAGAATTATACGACATGGATATGGCATGGTAAATTGACAGACATGTAGAGGGACTCCCAATCTGAACCGGTTGATGTACAAATGAGAGATTACTTAGAGGAAATGATTTGTGATCTTGGACAAGAATCTTTTCAGCAAGCACAGGCCCCTATGTATGATACATTGCAAAGTGATTATAAGAAGCCTTTGTATTCGGGGTGCAAGAAATCTTTGACCCTGTTGTCAGTGGTGTTAAGTCTGGTTAATGTCAAGGCCAGATATGGGAGGAGTGACAAAAGCTTCACTTCACTTCTTCAAGTGGCGCAGGATATGCTTCTAGAGGAAAACACTTTGTCAAAAAGTTACCATCAGGCAAAGAAGATACAATGTCCGATGGGTATGGAATACCAGAAGATTAATGCATGCCCTAATGATTGCATAATGTACAAAAATGAGTTTGAAGAAATGCACAACTGCCCCAGATGTGGGGTATCACGGTACAAAGTGAAGGATGATGATGAGTGTAGCAATGATGAAAGCACCAAGAAAGGCCTCCCAACAAAGGTGTTGTGGTATCTTTTGATCATTCCAAGGTTCAAGCATTTGTTTGCTAATGTAGATGACACAAAAGACCTTACATGACATGAAGATGGGAGAAATTGTGATGGAATACTCCACCATCCGGTTAATTCCTCTCAGTGGAAGAAGATTAATAATTTGTATCCAAAATTCGGCAAAGAGGCAAGAAATCATAGGCTTGGACTTGCCAATGATGGAATGAATTTGTATGGCAGTTTAAGTACCCAACACAGTTCGTGGCCTGTTTTGCTAGTAATTTACAACTTGCCTCCTTGGTTGTGCGTGAAGCAAAAATACATAACATTGTCCATGATGATATTGGGCCCAAGGCAACCAGGAAATGACATTGATGTTTATCTCGGTCCCTTGATTGAATACTTGACAAAGTTGTGGGACGAGGGGGTTGTTGTGTATTTGGAAAGACCCAAAAAAAGGAAAAAAGTAAAACTTTCATATGAAAGAAGAGGTCGATATTGTTTGATCTTCCATACTTGTCTAATCTAGATGTTAGGCATTGTATTGATATTATGCATGTAGAGAAAAATGTATATGATAGTGTCATTGACACACTTCTTAACATTCAAGGCAAGACAAAGGATGGTTTGAATACTCGCCAAGATCAAGTTGAGACGAGTATGTGAGACCAGTTACATCCAAGGTCTGCAGGTAGCTGAGAGACTAGCGAAACCAATAGATATGTCGAATCCTGACGTTAATTTGTTGTACCTGATGACATTGACCATTCCGCAGCTTTTCCTGAAGTCGTTGCAAGTGTCGTGGGATGCTAGCGTATTTGGGGTGTATAATGATAACTTCCCATTGTACATAAAGCATGAAGATCTTTCTAAAATAGCTCACAATGGTCAATGTCTGAGCATCTCTGTTATACAATTGTGGATTTTGTAAGTCACTTTGCATTATTGTATATTACCTAACTAATTGTTTTATATTTATGCATAATGTACTATATTTTAACAACAATAGACATATGATTGAGACAACTATGCGAGTGGGGAATGTCAATGTGTATGGATTCCTTAGCTTATACAAAGATCTAGCCAATTGCAATTTGAATCAGAAGATTATATTAAGAAATGAATGCATAATTCATAAAGAGATTGTACCTAGGAGCCTACTTGAATAGGTAAGTTAAACTGAACAAATAAATTTAAATCATGTATGCTTTATAATAACGTAATGTTGTCCAATGCAGTGCACATTGGCAACTGGTCGTCATTTTGCCTAAGGACAATGTTGTCATCTGGTTTTGTTCCTTGCACAATAGGCCCGACAACTACTTGAAATGAATTATTAACAGGTCAGTTATATTTTGTAATACATTTACTTTATGATTAGAATTTGACTTCAATCTTTGTGTTGTATAATACACATGCATGTTTCTCTTAATCAGTGTTTTGAAATGATTCAACGACAATCAAGGAAGTAAATTCAAGGCTGCTACTAGATGGATGGTAGTTAAAGTAAGTCATTTAAATAATGTTTCATGTCTTAAAAATTAAATTTTATTACACTTCAGTTAACTTTGAATATCTAAATATCCTATTCAATTTAGTGTAATAAAAAAAAGGAAGCACAAAGTGCGGGTACTATGTAGTGCATTGGATGTCAACAATAGTCTTAGGAGGTTTCAAGAATAACCCGGAAATGGTAATTGTTTACTTCACAACTAATTCAATTTCTTATAATTGTTATTATTTAGACTAATTTATTAACTTATGTGTTTTATTATATCATGTAGTATTTCACTCATCAAAGACCATTGAAACCAAAGAGAATGAAGACAATTCGCATTCAGTAGGCAAGAAACCAATGTTGTTTTTGAATGACAACATCGATTTTTTGGAAAATTGATATTATTATTGATTGACAACATCGGTGTTCATAATGTGCACTTCTAAATATTTTATTTTTTTCTTTTTATGATACAACATAGATTTTATACAAAATCGATGTTGTGTAATTTACTTAACATCGATTTTGGAAAACTGATGTTAACGTTGGAACTTTTAACCCAGTGATTTCAATATTAATTAATAATCGATGTTAAAAGTCTATTTTTTTAGTAGTGTTTTACTTGTGTCAAAAACCACAAATGTCCCCAACTCACCAGGTAAATGGAAGACTTATTCACAAATGAAGGTAAACAAATACACCCTTTTAATCTAATAAAATCATACGTATTTAACTTGAAATTTTATATTTTACACATCCTAATTTTATGTTTTTGAATGCCCTAACTTATTGTCATGTGAAGGTAAGTAAATGTATGGATAGTTTTACGTATATGAATGGATGGTCAAAGTTTTTTTTTTTTTGGACATAATGGACGGTCAAATTGATTCCATAAAAGTTTATAAAAACAAAAAAGCGGATTAATTAGGCAGAAATAGTTTCTGCTATTATTCATTTGACTTTCCAAATATTAATTGATAGGATTTCCTCATTGTTAATTATGACTTTTGATCATAGGAGGAGTAGGCTCACATATCTCGTCCGTTGCCACCTAAAATAAAGGAAAACGTTCAAGCCACTAACGACTGGCTCCACTAAGTATGCACTTACCTTCTTCAACAACAAATACAATATATTATATTATATTATATTATTATTATTATTATTATTATTATATATATATCCTTTCTACTTCTAATATTGCTCCAAAATTTTAATTCCGCCTCAAATGTCTTCTGGTGTGGACTCAGTTCGTGACCCTCTCGATAACGCATGGAAAACGCTTCGTTTCCCCATCATCAAACCCAGAGAGCTTCTCCTTTTGTTCCTCAAAGCGGGTATCGCCGTTTCAATGCTCTTAATCATAACCCTCTTTATCACTCTCTACAATCAACCTTTTTATCCTAACAACAACCACACAACCATGAAATACATGCTCCAACAGAAAACCCCTGAGGAAAAAGCCTCCACCAACATCTCCCACCTCCTGTTTGGCATTGGCGGCTCGTCTGCTACGTGGCAGACGCGTCGCCAATACTCTGAACTCTGGTGGCGTCCTGGCGCTACCAGAGGCTTCGTCTGGTTAGAAAGTCACCCGCCAGACAACACGACTTGGCCAGAGACCTCCCCGCTGTACCGAGTCTCCGGCGACACGTCGGTGTTCAAGTACACGTGCTCGTACGGGTCGCGCTCCGCGATTCGTATAGCAAGGATTGTAAAGGAGAGCTTCGAGTTAGGGTTGGAGAACGTGCGGTGGTTCGTCATGGGCGACGACGACACCGTTTTCTTTACCGACAACCTCGTCACGGTGTTGTCGAAATACGATCACAACGAAATGTACTACGTTGGAGGGAATTCGGAGAGCGTGGAGCAGGATGTTATACACTTCTACACCATGGCGTTTGGTGGTGGCGGGTTCGCCATAAGTTACCCTTTGGCGAAGGAACTGGTGAGGATTTTGGACGGCTGCATTGATCGTTACGCTGAGTTTTATGGGTCCGATCAGAAAATTCAGAGCTGCATCAGTGAGATTGGGGTTCAGGTCACCAAAGAACCGGGTTTTCATCAGGTATATTCTCTCTTTTTCTCTGTTTTTTTTTAATAAATAAATTGGGTTTTTTCTGTTATGGTTTAAATCAATTTATGAGTTGGGATGATTTGGACTTCAAAATTACAATTAAAATTGATTAATGGGACTATGGGAGGTTGAATTGAATGAACAATTGGAGCCGCGCAAATCGCCATTTACCGGGGCTGATATGTACATACCAGATATCCGGTTAAATTGCATGTGTATTTCTGAATTTGAATAAATATATTAGTACAATGATCGTCTTTATCAGCGATCAAATCAAAATAGAAGTTTTAATTGAAAACGTCAGTTTATTGCTAAAAAGCTACCCCATTTATTTCATATTAATTGTTGTTTTAACATTAAAAATTATATTTATTAACATTTTCAGTTTTCAAAGAAATATAAATGTTATTTTGTTCTTCAAAAAATTTTATCTTGAAATATTTAATGATTTATTTGTAGAAATTAAGAGTAATGATATTTTTGAAAAATTAACCTCTTATAAATACTATTATCTTTGCACCAAAAAATAAATAAATACTATTATCTTTTTTATGAGAATAAATGTTACTTTATCTGTTCCAACATGATTATCTTCTTAGGTTGTTTCATAAAGATTTAGAAAACCAACAAACAAAAGAAATCAGTTAACCTTAGTATCATTAATTTATTAATTGATTTTTCTTTCTATCATTAATATTACAAAGATATAAGTAAAAAAATTATCAATGATGTTATACTAAAAGATAAAATGGAAATTATTTCGGGATAAATTTTTTCTTGATTATTATGAGATGTAGGAAGTATTTTCTTGAAATAACTATTTTTTTTATAATTGTTTTTTATAAAAATTATTTTTCTTAATTTGGGTATTAAAAAACACCTTAAATGTGAATGAATGAAACGGAAGGAGCAATCAATTTGAAATAAAATCATTACTTTAGTCAACAAAATGAAAAATATATTGTGGGTTGACTGATTATATATATTACTTAATTTAAATTATTTTATTTATTGGAGATAAAAATGTGATTTTGCTATTCTGTTAAAACTTTTTTTATATATATATATTACAGGTAGATATACATGGTAACCCATATGGTTTGTTAGCGGCACACCCGGTGGCACCGTTAGTATCGTTGCACCACTTGGACTACGTGGACCCCATATTCCCCAACACGACCCGCGTTAACGCCGTTAAAAAATTAATAACGGCGTACAAAATGGATCCGGGTCGGACCCTACAGAAGAGCTTCTGCTACGACCTCCGTAGAAACTGGTCCGTTTCGGTGTCGTGGGGATACAGCGTGGAGCTCTATCCCTCTCTGCGCACTTCCAAGGAGCTCGAAACGGCGTTCGAGACATTCCGCACGTGGCGGACCTGGCACGATGGCCCGTTCACATTCAATACCCGACCCGTCAGTGTCGACACGTGCGAGAGGCCGCACGTGTATGTGCTGGATGGGGTTCGTAATGTGGATGGGGACATGACCCGATCTTGGTACAGAAAAACCGTGGACGCTTCGGGGAAGGAGTGCGCGCGTGAGGAGTACGCGCGGGCTTTGGAAGTTCAATACGTCGACGTTTATGCGTCGCGCTTTGTGCCGGACAAGTGGAAAAAGGTATGTGATTACGTGAATGTGACTTTTTCTGGGGCGTGTTTGACACTCCTTAAACGTGCTACTTGATCTGATTTTAAAGCTCCACTAATAGTGGTGTGATTTGTTTACTTGGGTAGAATACTAGAATTCTATTAAAATGAGATACAAGCCTATCTGTCTTTTTCTTTTTTTTGGTACGGTCATATGTTTAACGAAAATGTCTTGAAATATACTTTTTGGGGTGTATTTTTATTATAAGATGCTATTTTTATTTCTAAAAAAACATTTTTTGAGTATTATTATTTTTGTTAAGACTCATTCCTGAATTGTTTTTAGATTATACATGATATCTCTCATTTTTTTCCCTACACTAATCCTCTTAGTTATTTAAAAATATATTGTTAATTAAAAAGTATTTTTCTCTATAACATATTAAAACAAAGGGGAATATAACTTTTTCTTAACCATTTATCTTTATAAAAATGAATCTTGATTAATCTGAAATTTGACCAAAAGATAATAAAAATTTGGCCAATAATAAGAAAAGTTTGACCATTAATTAATTCCTCCAAAGATGGAACTAACGATTTAATCTTTAACTTTAACATGAATCATAATTTATTTTAAATTAATGGAAAACATTTTTTAAGATAAATTGTTTTTAATGCATTCATTGTGATCTTTCCAGAACAATTGCTTTCATGTATTCCAAATACTAATTGATGCCTAACAAGATTGCATGTTGGGTGAATGAGCAGGCGCCACGAAGGCAATGCTGCGAGATAATGGACGGCGCAGATGGGGTGAACTCTAGTGTGGTTCGCGTCAAGATCAGAGGGTGTCGTCGATTTGAAAGCGTGACCCCTTCGTAGAAAATTACAACAAAGAAGGAAGTTGATTTGTATTTCATTCAAGTTTCTTGCGAATGGAAGACCACTACGAAGTGGGTCATCAGAAGACGCGTTTACTCACAAATATTCTACTCGATTTCTGCACGTATATAATGATATTGTGAGAGTAGAAGAGATTAGAGAGATTTCTGTAGAGTCAACTTGTCTTGAATGTTACTCATTCACAATTCTTTTTTTTTCATCTCTAATTTATGGAACACATTTTGCTAACTCCAAAAAAATATACGGTGACTTAAATTGGCATGAGATGATAGGTTTCCAAATATTAACAAATTAAGTATGGGAAAGTATTTAGAGGATTGTCAAATACAAAAAAAAAAAAATGGAACTTATTCGTTTTTGTATGGACAAATTCGAAAGAATTTTTTGCCACAAGGGCTTTGAGTTCGACATTTAAAAGTGAGGGTTATTTTAGGTGAACCAATACTATGAAGTAATGAAGATATGGGTTTAAATATTATTCAAAGGTGGAATGGTTTACTAGGTTGCTCACCAAAACCACCTGCGTGGAATGGAATTGTTTAACGGTAATCGATAGTGAGTTGGGAAGCAGAAGTTCACCTACAAATGATATGTTTGGTGTGTATTCCAATGCTGATCCAACATATGAAAATAAAATAAACTTCAAAATAAGAGCCCTAATTTGTTGACAAAATTATTTTTGATTAACCGAATTGGAAACTAAACATGCATTATGAAATGTTGAAAACACAGTTATCATACCCTAATAATCTTTTCTTCTTCTATGTCGGGTTTACTCAATCTGAAAAGTTGTCCTGTAATTTAATCATTTGTTTTGTACTGTTCTTCTGTTGTATCTTAATGCTTTTTTTATTTATATAAGAGAATCATTTAGTTTGTCGATTATATGAGAAACATAATAATAAATTATAGTCGCTCAATGTAACAGATTGGATCTATAAGATCCAACACGAAATTACATTTTCTCTAAAACAAAAGTAGGAAATATCAATCATCTTAGGGTGAAAACCTTGCACATGTAAGCTTAAGGTTCATTGAGGTTGTCCTTGAAGTGGTCAAAGAGCTTTTTCTAAAGTAGCATGCAGTTGGTTATGTAGGAGGTTTGTTGCCAAAGTTCGATGAAGCTAGGTTCAACTACCAAAAAGAATGAATTGAAAGAACACCAAAGGGCAGAGCCCACAAAACAGAGGTCACGCTTCATTAATGTAGCGAGACAAAGTGTCTGGGTGGTCAACAAGTATTGCATGAGACTCTTTGCCAATTTTGGAAACGATTGGTGAGAATATTTGGACTGTTAAAGTAAACCTACGACTAACACTTATGAAAACTAGTGATTGATGTAATTCAGGTTTTATTCTACTATAGATATAGAAGATGAGTTTGCCTTTGATTAGCGTTAACTGGAAGTAGAATCAATAATAGAAGTAGAACTACTAAGAAAATTAACCCACTCACATAGGTACCAAGAAAGTTAAAGCTACATAATTCACTAACCCATTTACATATTTTTAAAAATAAAAATTTGTGATGAAAGTAATCATACATCCTTTTAATTAAGGTCTACCAACCCCGGAGTATTTATGTTTCTTAGAGCCAACATCATCTAACCCTCAAAGTTTTGATGAAAATCAACAATATTTTATTTGATAAAAGCAAAGAAAAGCTAATGAATTTTACCATAGCAGGTAGCACCTTCAAGAAAGTGTCTCAAGAAAGGTTTAAAAGACCATTTACAAATCAAAGATTATGGAATGTCTTTAATTTTATCTTCTCAAGATTCAAGTGAAATTTAAGGGGGGGAAAAAAGAATCTCGCCTTTTATGCTTTACACGTTAAAAATCGGATGTTATAGAAAGTACAATTGATAAAGCACTCTACTCCTATATCACGAGTTTTAATAAAAGTAGCATTTTTGCATAGTTTTAAGTTCAATGTCAAATTTCCTCAAAGCAAAGAAGTTCAATGTCAAATTACATTAATGTATATATAGAGACAGTTTCAATTATATAGACGTTACACTGCTCGAGTTTTTCAATGGATCTATGAAGAAACACTCAAATAAATAAAAACACATGGACCACATGATGTTTTTTTATCGGCAGAGCAGATGATGTTGGTTACATAAAAACTACAAACATTAATTTCTCTCATGATTATTCTTTTTTTTTTTTCATTCATTGTACATTCATTTATTCAGCTTGAGCAACTATCGGTCATCAACTCATCCATGTGATTGAAGAGTGAGCCAGCGTGCAAAATGATTATTGAGCCCGGTATCGTTGCTGTATAATATTTTTGGTGTTGCGGTCCATTGGGCCAAACAATTTGAATCTTTTTATTTTTAAGAAATTGGAATCAAATAAGCACTCTTTCAATGCAATTGTTTCATGGGTGGTACTATTGGTCTCAACAAAATTTCTCTTGGCTCCTACCAGCCACAAAGAGTAATTATCTAACTATCATTTCCCGCTCCACCCTTTCCCACCTCCCCTATCTTCATTCCCCTGACCCTCATTCCCTTTCTTCATTCTCCTCTCCCTTTTCCCCTTTCGTCACTCATTCTTCCTTTTTATCTTTCTCTCTTTTTCATCTCTTCACTCTCTACACTCATATGTTGTTAGGTATTTTTTTGTGGAACAAGTTTTGTTATACAAGGGAATCAAAATTTCATTGTGCAGTACATTGTGTAACACAACATAATCACAATTTCGTGGTGTTGCATATTTATTGCACAGCAGATTCTTCATTTCATCGTGTAACAAAACCTGTTGCACAATAGAATCTTAATTTCATTGTCTAATATTTTGGACAACATAGTAGACTCATGATTTCATTGTGTTGTACACCATATTACGCAACGAAATCATAGTCATTTTTGTAGACTTTTTAAAATTATGAAAAAAAATGTACAATGGAAATATGATTCCGTTATACACAATATATAATGGAATCATACTTCTGTTGTGCATATTTTTTAAGAAAAAAATTATTAAACGAAAGTGTGATTTCCTTACACATCATACGATGAAATCATGCTTTTGTTGTACTGTCATTTTTAATCCCCCTTGTACAACGAACTCATAGTTCTACTGTGCATTTTTTCCCATACCAAGATACATTACAAAATCAGTATCTCATTGCATAACAGGGGTGCAAAAATTGTACACAACAAAATCACGATTCCGTTGTGTACAATTTTTGCACCCCTTATTATGTTACGGAATCACGATTCCATAATGCTTTTCAGGGATAGGTAATTTTGAAATTTTGAGGAATTGTAAGGATCAATAATAACTAAATCCATTGAGGCCAATAACAACTCTCTTGTTTCATGCACCTTGAGTGTTACTTCAAGTCCCTTTTTAAGCTTCTGGAACCCTATTATGAAATATAAAATTATATTCCACAATAGTCTTTTCAGAATGTAAATTTTTACATCATGTAAAGTTTTACATTCCAAAAGGCTATTCTAAAATATAATTTTACATTCTAGAATAAGTCTAGAATAAGTGTAGAAAACAATTAAGGAGATGTAGGAAGTAATTGTCCTTTTTCAAGTGTGAAGACAAGTTAAAACATGTCTTACTACTGGCACCACCTATTTGCTATTAAAACGTGCCCAAGACAATGTAGGTATTACTTGAATTGACCAAAATGCTCCACACAACATATGCATGTTTTCGTGATGTATATAAGCAAAATAAACCATGAAAACAAGTTTATGTTGAGTATAGGAGTTTCTTTGAGCAATGAAAACTTGTTTTTCATTGTGTAGTAGAGAATGTGAATGCTAATAAACAATGAAAATGAGTTTTCATTGAGTATAGAAACTCATACACAATAGAAATTTATTTTTGTTGTGTCTTACCATTTTGCAACCTTTGATATACACCAAAAAAAAGTTTTCATTCTGTATAGGAGTTTTATACACAACAAAAATAACTTTTGGTTGGTATAGGAGTTATATACCCAACGAAACTCTTTTTTTGTGCGTGTATTTTACTCAGAAACGCAGTAGAAACAAATTTTTGTTATGTGCATTTGAATTCAGTGGTAGAATAATGTATCAGTGGAAGACAAAACATCATTAGTGGCAAAAAAAAAAGAAAATTAACATTAGGTTCACAAGTCTCGAAAAGAGAATATTCAAAATATATAAATTACAATTCGTCTCTTCTAAGATCAACGTATTCATGTTTAGTTGAAACAAATGAAGAATTGAAACCTCCTAAGGGGCTTAAAATTAAAGTGATCCACGAACCTCTCTTGTACAGTACCATTCCCATAGAAAATCCAGCGGAGGAAGTGGGACAACATCCTTTAAATACACTTGTAACAATCAAATGGATAAATGAGTTATTCTAATACTTCAAAATATATATGAGAATTAGTTATATTATACTTGTACAAAATAACAATTATTAACAAAAGTAATGGCGATAATAGGAGAATGTGATTATGGTTCACTCTGAGAGTATCTTTCATAGTAAAATTCAATTTGAATTCTTAATTACTTTTAAATAAATCCTTTTGTGACATAACTTTTAACAACTCTTTGATTTTATGTCTTTTAATGGTAGAATCAATTTTCAAGTTCTTAAGTTAATGTGAGTGGCCTCATAATTTTTTTCTTTTTCTTTTTTCTTTCTCCTTTCTGCAATGCCCACCCTCTCCAACTCTGTTTCTACCCCCTCTCGTTGCCCCTCCGCTCAAGCCACAAAACTCCGCCGCGCCACTCCAACTCCGCCGCCGACAACCACAACAACGCATGCCTCGAAACCGCCACAAGTCGGAAGAGTGACAGTGGATACCGCGCGGAACCTGGCAGCCTCATCCAGATCTGCTTTTAGAAGGTACACCATGATGAAGGAGATAATAAAATGCCACAGCAACAGGCACACCGGAATCAAAGGTAGACGGCGGCGGTGCCCTCACGTCTCATTGCCGGATCGTCGCACCTTCGCCGGCGTGGCGAAGTTTGAAGATGCTCTCTTGTTGGGGTGGTTCCTCCGAAGTGAAAATTCGTCAACATATGCAACCCATTTTGTGTAATTTTAATTTTTTTTATTCAATATTGTTGATGAATTTTTGGACTGAAGTTGATCTTGTTGGATGAACAGTTATTGCTTTTCATCTGTTGTTTCTTCTTCATCTATTACTTTTCCTTTACTCCTTCAATTCGTTGTTTCGCTCCCAAATCCGTAGAACATTAGACATTAAAAGAATATTTTTTTTAGATCTTCAAGGTTCGTCTGAAAAAATCGAACCTGAGATATATCTCTAGTGGTTGAATCTTGAAAGAACATTTCTTGAGCTTAAAATTTCTCTCAATGATCCAGCGTTAAAAATACCCTAAGAAAGAGAAATACTATGCTTAATTTGGTCATTGGATAAAGTGGCCAACACCAATTTATAAGGAGAAGCATTAAGATAACACATGTATAAGTTGAAGAAAGTAAACGATATAAAGAAAAACAAAAGAAAACTAATAGCTACAATAAATATTGTAATAAAAAAATAACATAAAAATAATATACATGAATATAATAGCCTATCCATATCCGTATGTAACAAGTAATTATCCTCTTCCTCACAAATAAATTTTGGAGTACTTGCTTAAAAGCACACTAACTTTTTCTTGAATACTTTTTTATATTATTTTGATTTTTTAATATATTATTAATTATTTAATTTAAATTTTAATAAATGTATGATAATATATATGTCAATAACTTAGCAAAAAAAATATATGTTAATAAATATTTAAATGTATTTACGCATGCTCCATAAAATTGTTATTCCTAAGGTGAGGTGAGGTGTTATTGTAGGTAGAATGTTATTCACTTTAGTGATGTCTAACATGTTTCATTTTAATTTTCTTTTGAAAAAGTTAATTTAATTTATTTTTTATTTTTTTTATAATCATGTTATTGGAATGAAGTATCTAATACTTTAATTTAATAAAAAAAAATTACATGCTAAAAAATAACCATCTATATTCACAAATAAATTAAGAAATTGTCCTAATAAATACTAATTATACTCTTTTCTATGACTTCACGGGGCTTAGTAACAGACATTAATTTGTCTATTACCTCTAATTTTACCGTCATTAAATTACTATTCACAAATGATTTTTTTTTACATGAACACTTAATTTTTGCTATTATTCAAACTAGTTTTGTAATTATATTAAAAATTTAAAAATATACTTTTGAAATTTTGGATAATTTATATCCAAATTATTCTTTATTGTTCATTTGTTACTTGTACAAGCGAACATTGTTTTGTGGCGAAGTTGATAGTCTCTATTTGTGAAATATCGTGATTTTTTTGCTTTTGAAGCGTTTGGATTCCTAAAACTCGAAAAATGTTTTATGCTAGTGTGTTTAATCGTCTAGTATAGGTGTTTAACTATGCTTATTGTTTCTTTATAATTTAACTGCAATATTTTGGGTATGAATCATACTATTTAGAATTTAATTTAATCTGATTTTAGTCTAAATATTATTCATTTATTTATGGAACTAATGTTAATAAAATGTTAAGATTTAAGACGTTTGGTTTGATTGAGTAAGATTATTTTTCTAGTATGGTAGAATTGTTCTCTTTTAAAAAAAAAATCCTTTGAAGCCTTTTGTGTACCTGAAAAAAAAAAGATAAATTAGAAAAAATGAAAATAATATAATCTTACCTAAAAAATGTTAAATCAAATGAAAGGATAAATTTATTTGAAAAAAAAAAGAAAAGAAAGAAATATTATTATTAAAGAAAAATTAAATATATAAACTAAAAAAGAAAATATAAACTAAACCTTGTTGGAGTAATATGGTAAAGGTAAAATTGTATTTTTGGTCTCCCTAGTTGTTTCCAATTTCAATTTTAGTCTCCTTTTAAATTTATTCACCAATTTAGTCTCTCAATTATGTCAAATCATGTAAATGTGGTCTTCAAGCCCCATATGTAAACTGTCACAAAGAAACGTTGACTATCATGTGATTGGACATGAAAATGTGCGCTTAAGAGTCAGCTTTAACATTTTTTGTTCATCGTTCAATCAGAACGTGACACGTGCCAGTCAATATTTCGTGACACTCAACTTTTAAATTTGATTGGGGACCACATTTATAAAATTTGATATAATTAGGAACTAAATTCGTGAATAAATTTAAAATGAGACTAAAATCAAAATTCAAAACAACTAGGAGACAAAAATGTAATTTTGCGTGTAATAAAACTTCTCTTATCTTATTTGGTCAAAACCTCTCATTTAAGTCTTATGTATTATTACAATAGTTTGAAAGTAAAAAATGTAAAATAACATTAATAAATAAATATACAATACTATATATTAAAAAAATATGTAAAAAACATTCAAGTAAAATTGAAAAACATAAAAAAAATCTTACAATAGATAAAGAATAAAAAGTTTGATGTATTTGCTCCATTGGAACTGAATAAAATAAAAGGAATAAAAAGTATAAATAATTAACTATTTCAAAAGAAAATAATAAAAATGAAATTGAAAACAATAATAAGTTAAAAGTAAAGAAAATCTAAAATAGCATTAACAAACAAATTTTCAATATTAACATAAACAAATTGTGTAAAAAATATTCAAATAAAATTGGAAAAAATTAAAAAATATGGTAGAAAAAGAATAAAAAGATCATGTACTTGCATTTCTTGTTTGTATTAATCGATTTCTCTATTGAAACTAAATAAAATAAAAAAAAGTGTGGACAATCATCTATTTTAAAATAAAAAATAACAATAAAATTAAAAATAACTATGTACACTCATGTATTTATATATTAAATTCGCAACCAAATCTCCAAAAATCAACCTCCCCATGCCGAGAGCCAACCCAACCTATACCTCGACCAAATTAATCCATTTAGTTTTTTATTTTTTTCTTTTGTTAAACTCATAAAAGTGTCAATTTAAAAAAAAAATACAATAATTTCAATTTGACACAAACGCCCCCAACAGCCAACATATACGCCACCACCAAAATTTCAGTCAAAGGACCGGTCAAAACTTAAATAACAAATTTTTTCATCAAATGATTCAAAACCACTCAAACCTAGAAAGAGAGACGGAGAAGAAAGCGCGGTGTTGGTGTGGCTGGCCGTCCCCCCAACCCTTAGCCAAGGCATGGCTCGTTGTCCCGGAGCGACGGCGAACCTCTGCTTCCTCTTCTTCCACCACCACCACGAGCCGTCCCCGCCGCCGGACACCCTCGGCATCCTCGCCTTCGACGCCGCCAAGACCATGTGCCGCCTCGTCTCCCTCTACAACTCCCTTGACCACCAAGAAATCCTCCACCTCCGCCGCCACGTCATTAGGTCAAAATCCGTCTCTAAACTCAACTCCCGTGATGAGTGCTTCCTCCTCACCTTCGCCTGCGCCGAGCGCCTCGAGGACCTCAACCTCTCCGCCGCCACCGTCTCCCGCCTCGCCACGCGCTGCTTCGACTGCAACCTCGCCCGTTGCTTCGAGTCCGTCGACGCCCGGAAGCTCAAGTTCGGAACAAAGGACGTGGAGAGCAAAATTGAGAACATGGAGAAGCTCGTGTGCGCCACACGGAGCCTCCACAAGGCGATGGAGTCGCTGACGAAGATGGAAGCTTTGGAGAGGAAGATGCAAAAGTGGAGAGCCATTAGGGCAAACCATGGCCTAAAAGTGAAGGTTGAATGCTTCAATGATAAGATCATGTTTTATCAGAGACAGGTTGTTTATTTCAAGCAGGTTTCGCTTTGGAACCAGACATTTGACAAGGTTGTCGGGCTCATGGCGAGAATCGTTTGCATTGTTTACAACAGAATATGTTCGGTTTTCAGAACCTTTGTTACGGGCGATGTCAAACGTAGAAATCTAAACAACAACAACAACAATGGTGTTGTAAAACGACATATTGTCGAAAACAGTTGTTGTAGGATTGAGCATCGCGAGTTGTATAGGATGAATCTTTGCATGTTCGACCAAACCGAGGAGGCGTTGAAGAAGCGCGCGTGGGGGTGTTGTAACGCGAGGAAGAGAGCTCTTACCGGGGTTTTCCGGTTTCACCACGCGCCGCCGCGGGAGGGCGGCGAGGTGTCAGGTAACAACCGTGTCATGAGGCTGGCGCCGGAGAATACGGTTGGCGGGGCGGGGCTTTCGCTGAGGTATGCCAACGTTATTTTGTTGGCGGAACAGTGCATGCACGCGGCTGATGCCGCGATTGGGAACGACGCGCGTGTTGCGTTGTATGATATGTTGCCCGGGAGGTTGAAGGTGAAGTTGAGGGGGAAGTTGAAGAGTGAGTGGTTGGAATGGGAGAAATTGGAGGGCGGAGAAGAGGAGCATTCGACGGCGGCAACGCGACGGCACGCGGCGGCGGCGGAGGTGATGGAGATATTGGTGCCAGTGGCTCATGACATGGTGAGGTGGCAAGCGGAGAGGAACTTGGAGAAGCAAAAGTTTGAGACGAAGCCCACGGTGTTGTTGTTGCAAACTTTGCATTACTCGGATTTGGAGAAGGTGGAGGAGGCCATTGTGGAGGTGTTGGTTGGGTTGAGTTATATGTATTGGAACCGAAATTTATGATATGGTTTTGGTGTTTTTTCATTTCCAAGGTTTCATTTATTTGATTCTTTTTAAAAAAAAAATGTAGTGATTTTACACTAGCAAGTGTGATGAGTCATGCATGTTTGTTGCCTTTTGCATGTACCACATGAAATATGTCTATAGAATTCTGTGTAGAGATCTTGAGTTTGTATCTTTAGAAACAGTGAAAGCATCGTATAGTCTATCACTTAGGGGTGATTTGCTTCAATATCTTGATCAATGCACTAGTGGTTACATTTGATGTCCTTGGGCTGGTTCAAGGGACAATGTTGTGGAGGTTGTAAAGCATAAACTATATATATATATATATATATATATATATATATATTGACAAATCAAATTTTGTAATACCATCTCTAAGAGCTAACTAATGATTAAAATGCATTTTGTACTTTTGGGTTTTAGACTCATTTATTAACCTGTTTGTTGTTTACATTTCTTATCCCGTCTCTCACAGTTGATTTGATTTTATTAGTGGATAATTCTACCTCTTTAAATTGTCCATGCTGACTCCCATATCAGCTGTATATTGTGTGCCATACTCATATTCTATATGTAGCAACTCACAATTTTGTCATCTCATTTTAAACAAATTAAAGTGATATAAAATATAGCTACGTACGAGTTTTGGGTCTTGATGGTTGTTGAGAGCAGCCTGGTCCATGGTTTGCTGGCGGCTATTTGATCTCGTTGTAAAGAATTCAATAAAATGAATACGAATATAAGATTAAACAATCAAATTAAAATTTTAAATTTTGTTATATCTAGTCAGTGTTCGTGTTCCAGGTTAAAACGTTGAATGCTGAAGCTGACTCAATAGTTTTGGTACGTGCTTAAAATAACAAAAAAAAAAAAAAAACCGATTTGCTTAAAAAAAAAAAACCGAGTATGTTATTTGATATTTTTTTTTTATTGAAAACGGGGCTTAAGCCCAATAAAACGCATCTAAAGAACTGTCACGCAAAATGCTTGCTAGAGCATAAGCACGTCACTTTTTTTACAATCATGTTATTTAATACTTAGGGAGCTAAAGAAATGGAATATATATATATGTCAAACTATACCGTGATGAGGAATTCTTGAGCATTAAGGCATAGTCCACAATTTGACTCTTGACTACTATTAATAATGTTCCTCTATATAGATCCTGCAAGTGGCGAATCCAAGATCTTAAGTCAGTGATACAAATTATAAAAAATAAAATTAGTAGGTTCAATTATATAAATATAGATAAATAAAATATAAAAATATAAAATTTTATTTATAAATTTAATGAATTTTAAAAAATGAGGAGATACAAGTGCACACCCTCAAGTGGCTGTAGGTCTACCATTGGATCCTGCGTTGTTCCATCCTATTTAGGATTAGTCCTAATCGGACCTGTTTTTTTTTACATATATCTCATTATTTAGGACCCTATTAATTTCACCTCTTTAGACTTGTATTGAATCGAGAAATAAGTTTAATTAGTCCATTTTTTTTATAAAATATCTATCTACACATATATAGATAGATAATATATCCTCTGAATAATTCAAATCGAACCAATTGGAATAACCAATCAATAAAAAGACTCTAACACTCTACCTTTGTCATATATTCCATACATCACACTAGATAGATATCATATTCATGGAATATGATTCACTTTCAAGATGTCTTGATAATGAAATAGTAGACATGCGAGACTCAAAATCTCGTGCTAAAGAGCATGGAAGTTCGAGTCCTCTTCAAGACATAATATTGAAATCTCTTATTGAATTGAAATAAGTTCGACAACGAGTCATGAAATCTTGGTGATCTTTTTCTCTATCGAATGAATGTATAATCTATTTAGAAATCTTCCGTCCTACACATTCTCCAAAGAATATATGCTTCAACAAGTGGATAACCTGTCCAAAAACAACATATCAGGAAAATGCTACTAGCACTTTAAAATTAAAGATGCTATAAGCACTTGCAAAAAGATTTAAAAATGACATACTTTAAATCTAAGTTACTGCCAAGAGGAACAACTGGTTAAGAACATTAATTCAATTAAATAAATATATTGGAAATCTTTTATTTAAATTTATCATTACATGAGCAACAGGTGGTATTAAACTTTACAAAATGCTTGGTAAGTAGCAGTTTCCTCTAGCATATATATTTAATTTACTTGAATGGAGTTTCATGCATACATGAGCTTGCGCATAGAGATTATAAACAGTTCAAACTATTTTAAGACACTAGGTTGTGTTTGAAATGTTTCTCTTTCTTTATTTTTTGGGTGGTTTGAATTATGTGCATAATCATTAGAAGGATGACAATTTCTGCGTTGGATTTTGGAGCACAAGAGGTAGAGACAGAGTGGAAAATTTAATTTATACACTACTGCTTTCGTTCTTCTTTTCATAATATTTGTCTTTTGAGATTATTTTCTAGAAATTAATAAATATTATAAAAAAAATTTATTCTAATAAAATAGTTGTTGAATTTTTATTTTATTCTTCTTTTTTCCATTCCCCAATAAATTTATGTGTAAATTAATTAAAAATAAGAAAACAAATAAAAATATAATTGATAAAGAATAATTAATATAATCTTAAAGGTTACAAACAATAGAAAAATATTTTTTTTTCAAAAGTCCAAAAAAGAACGGGATGAGTCCATCAAGCCGCTGAAGAAGGCTGAAACCTGAAATGCATTATTTTTTTTTAAATTCGATATAAATGCATGATTTTAATTAAATTCTGAAGAAAATTATTGTCGGTATCATTTTAACCTTTGTGGGAAATGCTGGTATTGGTTGACACAGCAACATCAAACATAAAATGGTTCAGACTAAACCATACTGGAACAACATTTATGATTGCTATGGGCAGAAATATTTTATCCATGAGCATACCAGCCGTGTGTTCAACCAAAGTTAATGCGAGTATTGAATGAGGAGGTGTCAAAGACTCACACAGAATAAACTAATGCATGTGGCTTCAGCATTTTATATTAATGCTAGTTTTAAAAATTATCTTTTGTAAATATAAATTTTATAGGATATATATGTTTTCCTTCTCATTGAATAGATGTGTTTGAAGTATTATTAGAAAATAGATTTTTAATATCTGTTATTAAAAACTTTTAATAATAATTATTAATTGATGTTGAAATTACCGACATTAAGTTATCGACATTAACATCGGTTGTTTAAAAATTGATGTTATTATAGCAAAAAATAACATCAATTTTTTAAAAAAGCGATGTTATTTTTTTCTTTCCAACATCGGTTTTTTTGATAAAAAGAAAATATTAGTTTTTTGAAAAAATGATGTTATTTACTGATAATATCAATTTTTTGAAAAATTGATGTTGTTTTATGATTTATTTTTAAATATCGTATTTCTTTTTTTAATTAGCAACCTATAATTAATTCATATCACAACTTATCGTTCAAAGTCGTATAAAAGCACATAAAATCAGCTATGCACCAAAAGTTATAAACAAAGTATATCAATATATCATGCACCAAGAGTAGTTATAAACATTTATAAACAAAATAACATATTATAAACAAAAATTTACAAATTGATAATATATTAGAGTAGTAATCTACTTTAATTACAAATAAAGCCAAAATAAAACACAATTAGAAGTTGTATATGGAAACTCAAATATAATTAATTTGAGTTCCAAAAGCAAATTCTGAGTTAGTACAAAAGTTCTTCATCCATTTCCAATTTTTGTCGTCTTCATATGATGATTATAAACTATTCTACACTTTGTCTCTTCCAAGTTTAGATGGATGAATCCTACAGTTTTCATAAATGAGTACATGGTACTCGACACATCTTGAAATGCAAAAGAAATACATATTAGATAACTATATGATATCAAAATTTGACATACAAAGAGGAGTGTTTAATTACTCACCAAACTACTGCAAGTCACTTGATGACCTTAAAAGTGACTGAGTTAGGAATTTGATAGTACAAGGAGCGTCATTTAGGGAAAGCTTTTGGTTCAGAGCTACTTTTAAAGATGTGAGGAGGAAAATACTATGTCCATAATGGATCAAGGTGACCTGATGATTTCCAATGAGCCCACATAACTCTTTAAGTTCTGTCCATCCAGCAAGTAGAGTTGGGCTCACCAGATCTTGGTTATATGTGACAGAGTGCATATTGCCACTAGAGTGTAGCAGATGTCAAGTAGGCTCTAGTTCATCCTTCCATCTTACAACAAATGACATACTCACTTCACCTAAGACCACATTTAACAAGTAAATTAATATAAGTAAAAGTACTATTATATATCAAGTCATGTTTATTTTAGAATAGTCTTGGAATAATTTCTAACCTGATCAATAACATGAACAATGTTGAACATTTCATCTGATTCTTTGTTAATCTTCATCATTGTATTAGCCATTTCCTTTCAGTTTTGTTGATGTTCATCCATGGTTTTTAAACTCCATTTACAATATAAGCATGACATTAATATGCATGATACATTTGACATAACTATATGATACCAATAAATTTGTACAACCAAGAATTCTTTCACCAGCACAATATGATATTCCTATTTTTGGGGCCTAAGGCTGTGACAAAATTCTCACACCAGCACAAAGTCCCATTAACAAGCACATACACATAGAACCATGCAAACCAGAAACACAATTATGCAACCAAAGTCTATTTTCTAGTAGTGTGTACATGAAGCTACTACCATATACATACCCAAAAAGCCACAACTATATACAATAGGATGCACTACCATAAATTAAAAACACATGTATAATTTAACTTCCATGGTAATAACCGCAAACCAGGCAAAAATAAATATAAAAAAACAACAACCCTACCATAGCTTACGAACACAAGCTTCATTAGAGAATCACAATAACAACAACACTACCATAGCATTTACCACCATTATCAATTTCAGAGAGCACATTTTCAGACATAAAGCAAAGGTGTTGTGATGCCGTCACCACCTCACCCGCGTTTCATCTTCTTGAAACCAAATAGGGCTTATTTGTCACGAGGTATGGAGAAGACGAAATGCGACTAAGGTGATGACAACATAACATTGGAATGCGAGGAAGAGAGAAAGAGTGAGTCACTGACCAGAAACGGAGAGCGCGCGAAGAGGAAGAAAGAGAGAACAACAATGCAATGGCGAGAACGATGGAAGAGAAAATGGAAATGGAAAGCGTGAGAAGAGGAAGAAGGAGAAAAGGCAAGAAATACTAATGGAGAGACGACGACAACGCCACAACACAAGGACGACAGTGAGAGAGTGAGAAGGAGAGAACGAGAGGAAGAAAGAAAGATCAAAATAAGCGTGGGAAGAAGAAGAGTCTAGATATTTAATTTAACTAACACAACATCGGTTTTTTGGAAAAACTAATGTTAACATCAGTTGGTTAACGTTGATTTTGGGAAAACCGACGTTAATGTGATTTGGTTAACATCGGTTTTTGAAGAAAATGACGTTAACATTAATTAATTAACGTCAGTTTTTGAAAAACCAATGTTAACCAACTCATGTTAACGTCGGTTTTCCAAAATCGATGTTAACAAGATCATTTTAACATTAGTTTTTTCAAAAACCGATGTTAACCAACTCACTTTATTTACGAATATACCACCACATTTTTGTTAACATCAATTCTCTAAAAAATCGATGTTAACGTAATGATGTTATATCCATTCTTTATACTAGTGAAGAATGAACATTAATTATTACCAATTGCTCATATTATATTGACCAAAGATGAGCATTGAACATCTCCAAGTACAGAATGTACTCTATTGGATTTTGTAGAATCAGTTAGTTAGTTAGTACCTGTTGAGTCATTGACAAGCGTATCAAGTCGTCAAGTAATGTTTGATAAATAAAGGTTATCGTCCCATGAAGACTTGTGCAATATGTAGTAAATATAAAAAGTTTTTACTATTTAAACTAACGAATAAGCAAGGATCATTTGAACATAAAATTCAACAATAAAGAAAAGGCAAACAAAGCAAACAATTATGATATTTTTGGGATTTTTAGTTAAACACACAATAAAATGATAAATTTCAAGTGATAAAGGTTGTTGGGGTTAGATTTTTTCGAATCAAACTCTCTTTACACTTAAACATGATATTCAACTTGTAGTTCAATGTTCATATCAATCATAGTTTAAAAATAATATTCTAATCCCTAATTCCTTGGGTGAAAAGACCTAAATTCCTTCATTAAATGTCAATCCCTTGCACATTTAACAAATAAATTTGCTTTAAGCTCAATGACCCAAAGATAACCATTATCCCTTATCATATTCCTAGTTCCGAGGTTTAATGAGCATTTTACCATAGTTCAAGATAAAGAAAGTATTTTCCAATAGTAATTTCATCCAAAATCAAGTTAGGAGTGGTAAAATCATAACAAGCATGAAACATAGAAGTAAAAAGCTAAATTGAAGAACAAGATGAATATATAACACTATTTCAAAAGAAATACATGAGAGCATAAGGTTCGAATACAATCTAACCCCAACAACGAAGGGTTTAGCTACCCATCTCCATGAATAGCAACCAAAAGCAAGGAAAGTGAAGGAACTATGGGAGAAAAGAGTTAGGGAAGAAGAATTTTAGTAAAGAATGTGTTTTTACAAAATGAGGAAGCGTGTCCTAAAATGCACGAGACAATTTATAAAGACCAAAAAAATCTACACTTAAATGAGTGTCTACTCAAGCTAAAAACTTCGAGCTTAAACAAATACTACAGTTCTGCAACTTTGTCCAAATTCTACTTGAGCCAAAGCTATATTGCTGAAGTTAATTTTCCTTTGCAACTTTCTTTTTCATCTTCTCCAAAAAAGAACTTCAATATGGGTTCTCCAATCTTAACTTAAGCACATTTGAGCTGAAATTTTAACTTCAAGCTTTCATTAAACCTTGCTCTAAAAAAATGTTATTCAATTCAATTCAAAAATCCTACAAAATGGTCCATCAATAAGCATGTGAAATCTAACAAAATAACAAGTTAAAGAGAACAACCTACAACTTAACAATTTACATAAAAAGACATAAACAAAGTCCTAAATAAGGGAAAAGATGAGATAATTGCCTAAATTCACATGTCTCAATTAAGTATTTTTGGCAATTATCAATATCTAGTCAAAATTAAATTATAATTGCCTTTTGGTTTTGCTAAATTATCATTTCCTGGAACAAATAAGGTTTATAGACTAGTTTGATTACTTTGCTTCCTCAAGTTGGATTTTTTGTATTTAATGTTATTTATGTTTCAGCATGTGTTTCTATTAGAGGGTTGAGATTTAGTTTTTCTGTGTAAATAGACAAATTTTCATATACTTTTTCTGTCTTATTATAATTATCATGTAAGAAAAAAATTTAATTTCAAAATACTTCTTATGGACTCATATATAAGCAAAAATAATAATCATATATATGTTGACCTTAAATATAAGTAGATGTAACTAATTTTGTCTCATTTAAAGTTATTATTTCTAAAATATCATCATTTAATTCTAATTCTATTTTCGATAATTCTTTTTTATCCATGATAACAGGTTTCAACAAAGGATATTTTAGAAATAATATTATTTTTTACTTGAGATTAAGAAAATTTAATGATATCAACTAATTTTTTTAATCGATGTAAAATTAGTTATATATGCTTATATATGAGTTTAGAGGGAGTATTATCATTTTAGTTTTTCAATATACTATTAATTATTTTTTCCCACTTATATCCCTTATGATATCAATGATATAGGCTACAAAAATTAAAAAAGAAATAAATAATGATAAAGTTAATTTTATAAAATTATCATTATTTTTCATTTATTTATTGATTTTTTTAATTTATATAAAGCAATTTAAAACAATAATTAAAACACGACAGAAGGAAGTAAATAATTATTCTTATGACCTGAAACTTCTTTCATTGTTATTAAAACTAAGAATATCTGTCTATACGTGGTAACTAGCTTTTAATAAATTCATGGATTCATCATTAATTTATTTTCATATATACTAATTTGTTCTTTTTAATCTTTTCAATATCCCTCTAGAAAATAATCTTTTCAATTGCTTGCATCACTAAAACGGGGTTAAAGGCCATTGGATCGTTTACTAATAAGAGCTTACTTTCTGTCTAATTTTAAATTATTCAGAATCTACTAAAATTGAAGTTAATGGTCTATAATATACGTAGCAGTCTACATAAGCATGTCATGTTTGACCGTATGTTGTGGAACATGTGCTTGTGTATACTATATCCCTGGTCACTCTCCGGAAAAAATGGACAATTGATGATAATTTTTCCTCTCTTTAAACGGATATTTGTTGTGAAACATGATGATCCATGCCTCGACAGCTATATTAGTACCATTGGAGTAGATTTTGTAAGCATTCGTATCCTCCATTCAACCTTATTTCTATGTTATTTTGAAAACAAATATGTGACTAATTGCTTACCACATATAATCACAAAAGAAAAAAAATGCTTACCACATATATGCTCCATTCTATAGAAAATCCGCATTGTGATGCAATACAGGAAGACTATTAAAGTTCAAATAGAAAGTTATTTTTCTTTTTGTTTTCTTTTTATCACTTGTGTTCTTTCTATTTTTCCTCCTGTTATGACTTACTTTTTCAACAATACTTTTATTTTTGGGGTTAACAGGTAAATGAAATTTCATTAACTAAAGTATCGGTAGAGTCTTGAATCTAAATCAATTCATGATTTTTTTAGCTACTGGTTTTTCATTTAAGGGGCATTTATTAAATAAAAAAGTTAAATATTTAATAAATATAAAAAATGTCCCATGCATGTAATAAATCTTATCTCTCAACTTGATCTACATTACAAATCACAAGTTAAAATAATTTCAAAATTTCTAAAACTAGAAATATATGTTGATAATAAATTGAAGTATTGAACTACACAACGGTTTTTGTCTCGAGATTACTTAAGAATAGAATAAAATAAGACTAATATAAGTTTAATATTTTTGTCCTCTTCAAAAGAAAAAGTTTAATATGTTTGTCGTTTAATTTGAAACAATTTTTTTTAAAAAAAAAAAGTGGAAGAAAGGCAAAAGAAAAACAAGCTAAACAAGGATAAATTAGACACCTATAGATGGATCAAACAGGCTAAATAAAACTAATCATTTTGAGTATCTAAATAACATTTCTCGAATCAAGAAGAAAAAAAATTAACCTCACCCAAAAATGTTAAAATACATATCTTCATCTTGCATTTTTGTGTTAATCAAAATTAACATTTAGAAAGTGTAAATTAGCACAAAAATGCAAGATGAGGGAAGGATTGAGAGGCTGCCGTGTTCCTCACCCAAGCTGTTGCTGTAATTACTAAGATTTTTTGTCCAGATTTAAAGTCTTTGGTTTGTTCCTGCCATATGAACCTTCTCCATTATGGTCGGTCAGATAATTCCTAATTGGACATTTGGACCCATCCCATCACTGGCTATTGGCTTGCATAACTTATAATTTCATCAACTTTTTTTTCTAAATCACAAATATTTTTATTAGAAATAACAACTTTTTTTCTTTAAATATTTAACAAAGATATATACTCAAAGATTAACACGGGTAAAACTGAAACAACCATATATCAATTGCCTCCTATAACATTGATTGTAACATAATCATTTTTCATCTTAGAATATTCCATGCATCATGCAACTAGAGTCTAGTGCACTATTGCAGTAATAATAGACAAAATAGCAAGTCATAAGTTTGAGGAAAAAACCGTGTTGACTCTCGATCATGACGGAACGGATGTTAGTCAACTGGCAATGGAATCCGGTTGGCACGATTTTTGGTTCAGGATGGGTTTCAAAAGTGCAATTTATTTTGGAGTAATTCTTTTTAGAAGACTTAATAATTTTTTTGGCGAAATTAATAAATAAGTTAAACCATAGGCATATATATCCTGAGTTTATTTTAATCGGTGTCAGCCTCTATATGATTTCTAATTTTAATATATTATTTATTATTGATTAAAATTTATTAAAAAATACAAAATTATGATATGATTTATTAAATAAGAGTAAGATTCACAAATTTAATTACTTATTAATAAATTTCAGTTAATAATACAAATATTTAAATAATGTGTTAAAAGTGTTTCTTGACAAAAAATTTTTCCTTAATTGTCGTCCTAACCTAGAGATACGTAACATTACCAAGTACTAAACAATAGAAAAAAGATTAATGAACATTCAAATGTTATTACAAACCTAGAGATAAAGAGATAGAAGAGAAAAATATAGGTATAATAAATAATATTATGATATGACAGAAAGAGAAAAATAAAAAAGAGTGTTTATTAAATGTCTTTAAGAATATCTAAATATTAAGACCCTAAACAATAAAATGACTATGAACAACATTCCTTTACACAACCACACTGAACTATATGAAGTCCAGAACCCTCGGTCTCGAGCTTTGCCCCCAGTAATAGAAAAAGAAAAAAAAAATCTACACAGCCACTGAACCATACCCCTATCAAGATAATGTGGATATAAATATAAGGGAATGGGGCTTTAAACGTTCCTTTTATTCCAAATATAAAGAAAAGTAATGATAAATGTATATGCACACTTTTGGAAAACTTTACCAACATTCATAATTTTTTTTATGTCACATCATAATACTTATATTTTTTTTCCTCATTTGCTGTATAATAACATATTAAATATCCATGAACTGCAATGTGAATCGTTCGGAGCTTTAAGCATCTATAACAATATATAATAGAGATAGCCTCTTTTTTTTATTTACTTTTATTTAAGCATCTTTATCCATCAATTATTCCACTCTCTGTATCATAGTTGATATTTTAGCTCTCAAATGCACATTTTCATTTTTATTTAACTTCCGGTTTTTTCTTTTACTTTATATTTTATTTCAAAAATGTAGATAGGCGAATTTCTCCTTATGGAAATAATTTTTGAGGATATAGAACTCAAGGTTTAGTCCCCAATATACATTCCTATATCCAAACTATATATTTCTTCAATATACAGTTAGCAAATAGGTTTGGAGTAATGCACTAATGCCTGAATTGTAAGTAATCTTTCAAAGATTAGATTAGGGATGTATTAGTTTGTAGATAAAGAGGATAATTAAGAAAAGAAATAAACGGTAAAATGATATAAGGTTCACACTTTTACATTTTATTTTAATTCAAAACTTTTATCTTAATTTATTTATTTTTATTTCTTTTCATCCTACCAATAAAATATTAGACTAAGACAAAGGGAGAGAAATGTGATTGGCTTGGAGACAATATGTGTTATTTTAAAATCCCCGGAGTTTTATTGATTTAGAGTATTTTTTTTTTATATAGGACCGTTTTTAAATTATTTTTAAAGATGGAATAAGTCGTGACACCTTTTATAAGTCATAATATTTATTATAATTTATTATCTATTTATTTTTTAACCTAAGTCATAAAATTATTTAGGACTTTAATGTATTTTTTTATTTATAACTTCATAGTTATTACTTTTTTTTATTTTATGATTTCAAAGTCGTAAGTTATTTTAATTTTTTTATTTTACGACTTTGAAGTCATATTTTTTTTTTAATTTTTTTATTTTACTGTTTTATATATTTTACTTGTATTTTTTTGTTTTCAATTTTTTTAAAATGGTAAATAACTTTATTCATTTAATTATTAAATAAGTATTTTTAATTTTACTTGTTATTAGTTTTATTTAGTATCTTGTATATTTTTTATGGTTTTATTTAATATGTTATATATTTTTTTAACATTTTTTATTTAATATATTTTGTATATTTAAAATTTAGATAATATTTTAATAAAAAGAGATACTAAAATTTTAAAGCACTTTAATTTTAAAATTTAAGACATTTAAATAAAAATTATATGTTTTTAACAAAGAAAATTAATAATGAGACGATGCTCCAGAACATTCTAGATACGCGTCTTAAATTATTTTAAAATCCGTTATGAGACATCATCTCATTATTAACTTTTTTTGTTAAAAAATGTAATTTTTATTTAAATGTCGTTGATGTTTAAATTAAAGTGTTTTAAAATTTTAGTATCTCCTTTGAATTTTAATATATCTTTTTATTAAAATGTTTTCTAAATTTTAAATATAAAAATTAAATAAAAAAATATCAAAAAAATATATAAAATATTTTAAATAAAAAATATAAGATATTAAATAAAACCATAAAAAGTATACAAGATATTAAATAAAAAAATAACAAGAAAAATTAAAAATACTTATTTAATAATTAAATAAATAAAATTATTTATTATTTTTAAAAAATTAAAAAAATACAAGTAAAAAATATAAAAAATAAACAAAAAAACATTAAGACTTAAAAGTGGTAGAAAAACTTACGACTTTACAGTCGTAAAATTAATTAAAAAAATAAGTAAATAATAAGTCGTATTATGAGTCCACTCTCGTAACGACTTTTTTTTTTTTTTTGAATAATTTGGAAACGATCCGTATAAAAAAATCGGGGAAAAAAAAATCCCAATCGGTAAAATTCCCTTATCTACCGCTACCCACTATAATCTATTCACCTCCAATAACAAGAAGCAGTTACGGAATCTATTCATCCTTGGGCCTTGGCACCCCACCAATTGTCCAATTGAATAAAAGAAGCTGCATGGTTTTGATCTTAAAATTTTCTTTGGAATTCAACTCAACCTTATACAAACAAATAGTAAATCAGAAGATAAACCCATATTCCTTAATATTCTATGTGCTGTACGTACCATTCTTTCCAGTTATAACGCAGCAATTGGAACCTTTCTCATCTCATCTTCTTTAGAATAGTATCATGATAAGATTTGACTCAGGGCATAACTATTTGGAACATTATTGGGCAATAAGAATATCTTGATCATCAAGACACCAACAATTTTAACTTGAGGAAAAAAAAACTGTACTCAAGTGTGGAAAATTTGTGATCTAAAGTTTAACCTACGGACATTTTTTCAGTTGCGCTCAGTAATCATAGTATTTGTTAATAGACCACATTTTTTTTTGCTGTAGCGCAAAAAATAAATAGTGACCTCAAATAAAAAAATATCACTCTTTTTCAGATGTTGTCATACTTTTAATACCACGAATTTTTAGCTGTAGACAAATACACTAAGCTACAGCTACAATATTTAAACTATGCCTATATAATTGTTGTCTAAACCTATAAGACAGTTTTTTAAGTGTTGTCATACACGTTATATGTTTAAGCCACAATTATAAAGGAGAAAACATATATATTTTAGATAACACATTTTTTTAATGCAGACAAATAGTATAGGCAATGATTATATAATTTAGACCGTGATTTTTTTGTTGTAGTTTTTTTTATCAGCCAACATTAATTTTTGATATTTTTTTTAAATATTAGTTGGAGAATTCGAACGGACGCAGGTCTCTCTCTCCTTTTTCTTTCCATCCTTAAACTCCCTACGTACCCCCAACCACCAAGCCTTTGTAACTCCTAGTATATATATAGTAGATTGGTGTTTAAACCTCAGTTATGTAATTATTTATCATTCATTAATATTAAATAATTATAGAAATATCTAACTCAAAATAAAGCATTAATACAATTTTTTTTAAAGAGGATGAACGAAAAAATGATTTTTTTAAAGAAAATAACAAGCCTCCATATCCATATGACTTAGTTTGTGTTTGGTTGAGACGAGAATAATAAAGTAGATAGAAATAAAAAGCCTAAGATGTAATTTTGATCATCTTATTTTTTTTATATTCATAATTTTAGTCTTTTTTTAATTAAAATATTTTGTTTCTCACTTTAAAAAATTTATCATTTTAGTTCTCCTATTTTTCAGTTGAAACATTTTCTGCTTCACCTTTTTTACTTACTAAACAATTTTAATTCAACTATTTTTCTTCTATTTCATTCTATGTTCTAAACCAATCAAATTTTACTTTTACCCAATTTCTCTCATATTTATCTTCTTTTAATTTCTTACTTATTTATTTTTATTTTCTCCCTTTCTTTCCTCATAAATAAACAAAGGCATTAAGATGACGGGTCATAATTAAATGATATTGAGAGTATCTTTATCCGTGAAACTAAAAAAAAAAGAGAGACTTATATAGCTTTTTCATCATTTTTTTATGTACATTAGCAAATAATATTTTCTTGGAGGTAGTAGAGACCAGAGAGTACTACTTCCGTCTCTATTTATAAGATATTCTTTTAAAAAAATTCTTATATATAACTCTTTTTTTACTTGTTTATTGTATTAATTATTTTTAATCAAAATACCTTAATTTATTAAGTTCATAAATAATAAATATTATGAATTATGTCTTTTTCTCTCATGAGAATTGGAGAATGAGAGAGTTTAACTTTAATCATTAAAACTTTACTACTATATTATTCTTTCTCCATATATTAATTATTTAAGAATAATTTAAAAAAAATAATATAATAACGGATAAATTTAAGACTAAGTCTAAGATAGTTTTAAACAACTCCGGCTACAGATATTCTTGCAAATAAATTTCTTTTATAAAATTAAGGAGCATGCGCTGTCTATGGATTAAAATAATCTTGAGGCATCTAACCCAAAGTTTTTGTCCCAAATTCGCACTCCAAAAAGCTACTAAATTTTATAGTACATTTCTTTAATGCATAGTTGGCAAATGGGTTTGGAGTGTTATGCTGGTATGTTGAGTCGTCTTTCAAAGCTTAGACTAGACCAGGAAGATAAAGTGATGTGGACGACTTGGAGAGATTTTATGTGTGTTATTAATGATTCCCTTACCCACCCCGCAATATCAAGAAGCCTTTTCAAATTTTAGCTCATATTTATATCCTTTGGATCCCTGGTGGGATAGCTTTGAAAATTATGATCATAACTAAATTTGATATCCCTAAACAGGTGGAAAAAAATGATAAAAGGAGCGAACAAACAGGAAAAAAAAAGAAAAAGATAGACACTTCTTAATGTTTTAGATTAGATTGCTTTAAATTTGTATCGGATGAGAAAGTCTTACATGAACATTTCGCTCTTACTGTGAGACCCAAATCATCATTCTTGCCCCTTAATTAGGCTTGAATGGAAGATTTAATCTGATATATCATAAAGTGTCGTATTACTTAAGAGTATAAATTAAAGAAAATTCATAAATATTTTTTTTCTTTTAATTCATCCAGAAATTTTTTAAGGATAAAATTATAATAAACGATCGAGCATCAAAATAAATAATACCTCAAATAATGACTCTAACTATGAATAAGAATTTGAGTTCGGAACATATTCTTTTCTTTTTATATTTATAGAATAGACATTTTGTAGTATATTCATCCCTTAGTAGTTAGCAGTTAGCACCCTGCCAATCGAATAAATGAAGGTTGTGCGTTGAAACCATTTGGGTTTGTAGTGAGTCACTTGTTCACCTTGTTGGCCTTAGAAAAAGAGTATAATTAAGAAGAATGGAAGATTGACCACTGTTTCCTTAATCTTTATTTGTTGTACCAAACGTTCTTTACCATCAATGACGACAGTTGAAAATAGTTGGTATCTTTTTTTTTATCTCGTTTTAGATAAACATGATAAGATTTGACGCAGGACAAGTACATATTGGTTCAATAAGAATATAGATAATCAAGAAGCAAATAATCCGTTCAAACTCATTAGAGCCACCAATAAAAATCTTGTTTTCTCATTTCATCTCAGCATAACCATGGAGCAAGTGGTTCAATTTTTTTTTTTAATTATACAATTCTTCTTTTTATTATAATCAAGAGTTCAATTTGTTCTGTTAAATACTAAAAAATTCAACTTAATCCTCTAAATATTAAAAACATTACAACTATTCAATTAACCTTTGTGACCAGAAAATCTTCTCATACAGGATTGTCTATATCATTCCTTTCACATAGATCAAATGATAAAATTTCATATTAATGAAAAAAATATTTATTATCTCATTTATATAGATTAAAATAAAAATTTTCAAAATATATTAAAATATGGATCGATGTTCAACTTTGACAAAAATTAATCCATACAATCTTAATAATATACAAATATAATTTAATATTTTGATCGATAAAGCTAGATCACATTCTATATAAAATTATTAAATGATGTAATAATTATTTCAATTATATTGATATAATTTCATCCTTATCATATACACTTATGGTACTGTATAACTATTATAAACATCTGATTATTTTATTAATTTATATTTTTCACCAATTATAAAATTATATAACAAATATATACTCATAAAAAAAAACTACAATGAGCCAAAATGAATCATGGATCCATTATTGTTTAAAGAGAAATATCTAAAGAAAAGACACAAAATAAAATCTAATAAAAGTGACGAGAATTTTTTTTATAAAAATAAATACATATTTATACAAATGAAGAGAAATATATAAATATATTTTTTTAAAAAAAAATCCATCTCTTTCTCTCGAGACAGTGCAGTAATCTTGTTACCATTAAAGATGACAAGTACGAATTAGAGAATGGGAATTAAAAGAAGCATCCAAGTCAGCGTTCATTAGAATTTTGCACTAGCTTGGCATTGAAAATGACAGTACGAAATAGAGGATTTAAAATTATAAGAAGCAGCCAAAGGCAGTGGTGCCCAATTCCCCCACTTATCTTGTATTTTTGCCAAGTCTTCCATCTAGACTTTCTACTAAATCGGCTAGATTAAGAAACACGATTTTCATTTTTAATTATTATCAATTCATCACCACATTTATTTTCTTTATTAGTTCATTTCCACTTTATACACCACAAAAAATGAGTTTGATAGGTTCATCATATTTTTCCAAATTGCAAAGCCTCGAAAATAAAAGTGCACATGTCACTCTCAACATGTTTCCCTTTCAGTTCAGGAGTTTAAGAGAGGGATGGATGTTCCGTGTCTTATCTCATAACTAATTCAGGACCATGCGATCTAAGTTGTAAAATTAAATATATAATATAATTATATATATTTAGTTATAATTATGTAAAACTTAACAAATAAGAAATAAAACTAATAAAATTAGAATATATAATATATTTTATAAAATAATAGTATCTATTTAACTCATAAGTTCACAAAATTAAAGCAGCATTATTTATTTTTGCTAAAATACACCAGAAAAAGTTCTATACAACATTATTTCTCACAAAACTACGTGCATTTTTGTTCCCTTTATTGGAAGGGTAGACTTTTTTGAATTCTTGTGTAACGCTTTCGCTTTCACTCTCTCCTCTATAACTTCTTACCCATGTGAACCATTCATCGTGTGCTTTTTTCATTTCATAATTCATATCATTCCTCTTTACTCTTTAGCCACCCTCATCTCTTTCTTCCTTCAAGATCTATCTCACCAACCTTTTCTCTATTCAACAACAACAACCTATTATGCTTGTTCTTATCTCATTTTACACCACACTTCCATCAACTTTGTCATATCTCAAACTCTTCTTCTTGTCTTTCTGATTTCCATCTATTTTCTTGTTCATCATGGCTACCCTTTTGAAAATTTTATCTCTTACGGTGCTCCTTTTGATCCCAGTTTCATGCCAAGTTGACCAGCTTCTCTATGCTGGATTCAAGGATGTTGGTGCTAGCAACCTAACCATGAATGGGGTGGCTAAAATAGAACATAATGGAATACTCAAATTGACAAATGACTCCAGCAGGTTAATGGGTCATGCTTTTTACCCATCACCTTTTCAACTAAAGAACTCCACAAGTGGTAAAGTTCTCTCCTTTTCTTCCTCTTTTGCTCTAGCTATTGTCCCTGAGTACCCCAAGCTAGGTGGCCATGGCTTAGCTTTCACAATAGCAACTTCTAAGGATCTCAAGGCTCTACCTAGCCAGTACCTTGGCCTCCTTAATTCAAGTGATAATGGTAACATCTCCAACCACATCTTTGCTGTTGAGTTTGACACTGTGCAAGACTTTGAGTTTGGGGACATTAATGACAACCATGTTGGAATAGACATCAATAGCATGCAGTCCAATGCTTCTGCCAATGTTAGTTTGGTTGGTCTCACTCTCAAAAGTGGGAAACCGATTCTAGCTTGGGTTGATTATGATTCTCAATTGAATCTTATAAGTGTTGCACTTTCTCCAAATTCATCCAAGCCCAAAACCCCACTCTTAACCTTTAATGTGGATCTTTCACCCGTTTTTCATGATATTATGTATGTTGGGTTCTCTGCATCAACTGGTTTGCTTGCTAGCTCTCATTACATCTTGGGTTGGAGCTTTAAAATCAATGGTCCAGCACCACCCCTTGATCTCTCTTCTCTCCCACAGCTTCCTCAGCCAAAGAAGAAACAAACATCTTTGATAATTGGGGTTTCTGTCTCAGTTTTTGTTATTGTGTTATTAGCCATCTCTATTGGCCTTTACTTCTACAGAAAAATCAAGAATGCTGATGTGATTGAAGCATGGGAGCTTGAAATTGGGCCACATAGGTACTCCTACCAAGAGCTCAAGAAGGCCACTAGAGGTTTCAAGGACAAAGAACTTCTTGGGCAGGGTGGTTTTGGCAGAGTTTACAAAGGAACATTGCCAAATTCCAAGATCCAAGTAGCCGTGAAACGAGTTTCGCACGAATCCAAGCAGGGCCTTAGGGAATTCGTGTCAGAAATCGCCAGCATAGGCCGGCTTCGCCACCGGAATTTGGTTCAATTGCTCGGCTGGTGTCGCCGCCGGGGCGACCTCTTGCTTGTGTATGATTTCATGGCCAATGGGAGCTTGGACAAGTACTTGTTTGATGAGCCAAAGATTATCCTAAATTGGGAGCACAGGTTCAAGATCATAAAGGGTGTAGCTTCAGCTCTTTTGTATCTACACGAGGGCTATGAGCAAGTGGTGATACATAGAGATGTGAAAGCTAGCAATGTGCTGCTAGATTTTGAGCTTAATGGAAGATTAGGTGATTTTGGATTAGCAAGATTGTATGAACACGGGGCTAACCCAAGCACCACAAGAGTGGTGGGTACATTAGGCTACTTGGCACCTGAGTTGCCTAGAACAGGAAAGGCAACAACAAGCTCAGATGTTTTTGCATTTGGGGCACTATTGCTTGAGGTGGCTTGCGGGCGCAGGCCGATCGAGCCTAAGGCATTGCCAGAAGAGTTGGTGTTGGTGGATTGGGTGTGGGAAAAGTACAAACAAGGGAGAATACTTGATTTGGTGGACCCAAAACTAAATGGCTATTTTGATGAGAAGGAGGTGATAGTGGTGCTGAAATTGGGGTTGATGTGCTCAAATGATGTGCCTGTTACTAGGCCTAGCATGAGGCAAGTGGTGAGGTATTTGGATGGGGAAATTGAGGTGCCAGAGGACTTGAAAAAGCCAGGGGATATAAGTCACCATGAGGGGTTTGATGAGTTCTTGCACTCACTTGCATCTTCATCCTTTGATAAGATGAGTTCAGGCTCCAATTTTGGAAATAGAGACATGGAGTCTAGTTTTCTTTCCTTTGCTAATTCACCTCATTCCCTTCTCCATGGCAGAGGGGAAACTAGGTGATTCTGCATTATACTGAGCTGTGATATATATACTTTCTTTACTTATCTTTTCTCACTTGAAAATTTTCTTTTGTTTTTACATGATATGGTGTATGTCTCAATTATAGAAGATTTAAGATTTTAGATACGATGAAATGAGAAAAATCAGTAAGATACAATTGTTATGATGCCTTCCCTGGCACCCCATTTTTGTTGAGTCGTTATCTCCCCCTTCATTTCTTAAAATAGCTAGGAAAATCTTAATACCGATTAGATGAGCTTTCGTTTTGCTTGCTTCTGCATTTTTTGTTTCTTATGAATGGATAAATATTATAAATGTAGTTTTAAGTTGCAATTGTTGTTGTTCAAAAAAAAAAAAAAAGGTTGCAATTGTGGTTTACTTGGACTGCCTACAAGAATTGAATGGTTTTATTCTTTTTTCATTTGAAGTTGCCAAGCAACAACACTGCACGATCATTCCTTTTTGTTGGTGGGCAATGTCTTTACTTAAAACTAGTAAGTTACCCGGGCATTCGCATAGGTAGCTCCCCTGTGCTTCGTTTTTTTTTTAGTATTGATATTGTACTTAGATTAAAAAGTAAAAAAAAAATGCCAAAAAGAAAAAAAAATTGTAATAAAAAGTATAAAATAATCATTTTTAAACTAATTTTTGTTGTATAAAAATAGTTGGATTCTTTCTATTACTTTTAAAAATGGACATATGTATTTGTACTATACTTCACACAACACTAGCTATTACGCGTACGTGGTATGTCATGTTTCATATATTTATCATGATGTCCTATTTCTCTTTTTATTTTCAAAATTCTCATTTTGTTATTATCCAAGTGATGTGTCAATAATATATGATAAATTATGTCATATAATTGAACCAACAATTTATTGATTAAATAAATGAATGAAAATAACTTATAAACTTTAATGATGTTACCCTTTTCAACTCTAGTTTAATAAATAAATAATGCGCACAAATTATATTGTTAGTTAATCATAAAATTCTCATATATGATCAATTTATAAATTGTTATAATAAATAATTTGAAAACAAATTGTTCATTATTATAAACAAATGACATTAAGAGCAAAATTAGATAATTCAAGATGAATGTAAATTTAAATTACTCATAAAAATATATCACTCAATCATATATTATGTAGTTTAAAAACATATATACATTGTCAATGGAGTGTAGCATGTAGAAACCACAATTTGAAATGTAGGAATAAACTAAATAATACAACCTCAAATCTTTTAGTTTAAAAACAACTCTCGTATTCTCTAGTGAAATCTATTGGAAGATCAACTCATCAACTACACAAATAATATCTAAACAATCATAGAAATGAAAAACATTTTATAAAAAGATGACTTTTATATATTTGCAAAAGGGATTTAAAAATGAGGGGCTAAAGAATAGCTGTACTCCCCAACCAACAAACCGCGCTCAAAGTTATCGCTAATGACATCGACAAATTTAATAAAATTATGTGTTTTTAAAGGCACATCAACCAAATCAGTCTTTCTAATAACAGTCACTCCAATAAAGATCAATTTATACGGGTGTGCACAAATTCTGTATTGACCGACCACTTTAAAATTGTGCATCATATAAGTACAATTCTCTTTCAAAATTGGCTTCCATGACTTGAGTTGGTCTCGCTTACAAACCACATGAATTTGGTCACCCTGCTTATGGCAAAGCATGTAACAAATGGTTAGTGAAAAAAATAATTTACTAAAGAACAAAACTAAAAAAATGTTAAATAATTATGATACATGTTGGTTAATTTGAAAATTGAGATAATACTGGATAAATCTGAAGTCGTGTATAACACTTTCAGATTGAATCAAATTTCGGGATTCAACCAAAATTGTTCAATCGGATAAAATCAGAAGATTATAATTCAAGAATTTTGTTTTGGTCTTGTATGTTTTGTCACCCGTTATGCTTTCTGAACCAGAATGATTATTTATGATTAAAGAACAGGTGGTTTTTGGCGGTTGATGAAAGTTTTTTTCTTTTTAAAAACTGTCGTTGATGGAAGTTTTAGTAACTTTCATGTAACTTCCAACCGTTGATGGAAGTTTTAGTAACTTCCATGTAACTTTCAAAATTTGCTTAAGCCGAACATCTCGTTATTACGTTAAAACAAGCGTGCACTCTTATTTTAACATAATAAAGAGATCAATTACACAAAAATGTCCAACAAACCTCCCCCATTTTAGTGTAATTACCGATCAAATCACCAAAGTCATAACATACAACAAACTACTGCATAGATGGAATATCGTGACGATTGAATTTCATCTTAGCAAATTACACGTTTCAAATATTCGAATATCAGGGTGTCACTAAGGATTGAACCCTTTCTATTCATAATGAATACATGAAGATAATTTGCACAATAGTTTATAACATTACTCTTGCTCGACACTAGTTTACTAGCCTATGTTGCTATCCTTCATAAGCATATCAAAGCCAAGTCCCAGCTTCTTGAAGCGGCTAAACTTCATGCTTATATAGGTAGTCCTTTTCTTTCTTGCACCTGCAAATGCAATTTTTCAAAAGAACCATTGAGAAGTTATACTTCAACCTCCTTAACTTACAGCACCGAACACATTCCTTTTGGGATACTTTCGATGATGTGTTCCAATCTCTACATGTTAAGCTTTCCACATTGAATCCAGCACCTAATGTCATATTAGATGGGAATTGGGTATCTTAACATAAGAGATTTCAGATGGACTTTAATCCTAATCCCACAGTCGACCTTTTCACGAGATCTTTACTTAACCTTTTGGTTAAATGATCGGTCAAATTATGCTGAGTTCTCACAAACTCCACTGATATCACACCATGCATGATTAACTCCCGAACCATGTTGTGTCTAACACCCAAGTGTCTAGACTTCCCATTATACACTTGACTATATGCCTTAGCCAAAGTTCATATGGGGTAAGCTTATTCCTTTTGTTAGGAATTCGGTTCAACAAGTAACAGGCTGTCAACATAGCCTCACCCCAAAATCCTTCACTTAAACCCGAATAGGATAACATGGAATTCACCATTTCTTTCAAGGTTCTATTCTTCCTTTCGGCTACACCATTCTGTTGTGGTATATAGGGAGCTGTAGTTTGATGTATTATTCCAGTAGATTGAAAATAAACCGGATCATAATACTCACCTCCCCTATCCATACAAAGAGTTTTGATTAGCCCATTTTGACGAAGTTCTACATCTTTCTTATAAATTTTAAATTTATCAAGAGCTTCATCTTTTGTATTTAATAAATATACATAACAATACCTTGATGCATCATCAATAAAAGTAACAAGATATTTTTTATGACCTAATGATGGAGTAGCATGCAAATCACACAAATCACTATGAATAAGGTCTAAGACTTTAGTGTCACTTTTAACATCCTTAAAAGGTTTCCTAGTGATCTTGGTCAACATGCAAGTTTTGCATTTTTCAATGTTCATATCAAAAGGAGGAATCATACTTGTTTTTGACATATCTTTTAATCTTTTGTAATGAACATATCCTAATCTAGCATGCCAAATTTTTGATTTTGTCATATTAGTTATAGAACTACACGAGGCCATATAAACAGATTCATGAACAAAAGGAACATCAATGTTTAATTTAAACATTCCATTACAACGATAACCAAATCCAACAAACGAACCATGTCTTGACAAGATGTACTTGTCACTTTCAAGTACTTTCTTGAAACCACAATTATTTAAAACCATACCAGACAATAAGTTCTTACGAATACCAGGTACAAATAAGATATTATCCAAATACAAAATTTTTCCGGAAGTAAAAACTAAATTCACACAACCTAATCCTAGAATTGGTTCAGTTGCAACATTGCCCATCTTCACAATAGAGCAATCATCGATTGGTCTAAATTCCTTGAACCAACGACGATCTTTGCACACATGACTTGTTGCTCCCGAATCAAACCACCAAGCAACGTCATCATCCTGCACATAGAATGTATCAGATATTAGTGATACATAATTTGAATTCGTATTCGAATTAAAATTATTCACTACAATCTGACCTTGTTGCTTTTCAGGATCATTAGACCCACTTAGACCAGCCTTGTTCTTTCCTTTGAACACCCGGCAATCCCTCTTTAAATGACTAGGTTTCCCACACTTCCAACATGACAATTTTGTCTGTTTGTTTGGACCTTTGTTCTTATTTCCTTGAAATTTTCATTTGTTACCTTTAGCATTGTAATTTTGCTTAACTGTTCCATTTTCCTCTACCATATTAACGGAAGAGGAACCTGCTACGTTTTTATCATTAACTTTGTCAATTTCCTGAGCCCTCAGCGACTCCTCAATCATGAAATGACTACCGAGTTGAACCAGAGTCAACTCTTCCTTCTTATGTTTTAAGGTATACTTGAAGTCTTTCCAAGAAGAAGACAGTTTATCAATTATAGATGAAACTGCAATGGATTCATCCATTTTCAAATCATGTTGAGTAAATTGACCCAAAATCCGCATCAGTTCATTATATTGTTCCATAACAGACCTCGAATCAATCATTTTGTAATTAAAGAAATTACTAACTAAGAATTTGTTACTTGAGGCATCTTCTGCCATATACTTGGATTCAAGAGAGTCCCATAATTCCTTAGCAGACTCAACATTTTGATAAATATCAAAGAGAGAGTCAGACATACCGTTCAGAATGTGTCCACGACAAATGTAATCGTTGTTCTCCCATTTCGAACGCTTCCTTGTTTGATCTAGAGTTTCATCTTCCATATACACCGACATCGGTGTACTCAGCACATACACCACATTCAATGTTGTCAAGAGAAAGTGCATCTTCTTCTGCCATCTTCTGAAATCCTGCCCTTCAAACTTGTCCAACTTCGCAAACTTGCTTGTCATCTTCGAACTATCGTTCGTCATCTCGAAAAATTTTGATTCAATCTTTTGTTGGTTAATTTGAAAATTGAGATAATACTGGATAAATCTAAAGTCATGTATAACACTTTCAGATTGAATCAAATTTCGGGGTTCAACCAAAATTGTTCAATCGGATAAAATCAGAAGATTATAATTCAAGAGTTTTGTTTTGGTCTTATATGTTTTGTCACCCGTTATGCTTTCTGAACCAGAATGATTATTTATGATCAAAGAACATGTGGTTTTTGGCGGTTGATGGAAGTTTTTTTCTTTTTAAAAACTGCCATTGATGGAAGTTTTAGTAACTTCCATGTAACTTCCAACCGTTGATGGAAGTTTTAGTAACTTCCATGTAACTTCCAAAATTTGCCTAAGCCGAACATCTTGTTATTACATTAAAACAAGCGTGCACTCTTATTTTAACATAATAAAGAGATCAATTACACAAAAATGTCCAACAATACATTGGAATTTACTATAACCATCCCTGCTTGCTCGGACTTGTCTCGTGTTCCAACAAACCAAAGGTCAGTTATTCTGACAACAAGTTATAGGGTTTCTTTAGATCTATTTATATCTTTTATCTTGTTTGGAAAGTGAGCCATCTTTCTATTTAAAAATGTAACAAAAAAATATATCATCAAAGATTACAAAAAATTTAGAACAGGAGAAGTAAATTGAAAGAAATATGGACAAAAATACATTTTTTTAAAATGGTTGAAAAATATGAAAAACAAAAAGCAAATTTGAATCACAACATCACAACAACAAGCAAAATTGAGCTGCTAGCCAAGAGGGTAAAAAAGATTAAACAACAGTCACTCAAACAAAGTCAAGAGGAAAAAAATAAACACTTAACAACAACATGAGAACAGAGGAAGAGTAATCAAGTTTTCAGTTGTTGCAACAACATATTTCCCCGCTCATTTTGTCTTAGCTAACTTACCAGGGAGGTACGCACGGGTTGACTCATTCAAAAATGGAAGAATGATAAAAAATAGTAAGAGAGAAATCAATTCTCTGCACCCAAGTGGATTCAGAAAAAATATCCTTCAAAAAATTGAACACATAATTGGCCCCAATTAATCCATTAACTATAAATATTGAATGTTTTAGACACATTGTTTTTTTGGTTTGAAATTCTACCCGCTAAAGTGCTAATAATTCATTCATGTGTGTTTTTTTGAAGAAGCAAAATATCACTGTCACCCATGAATCGGTACTCAATCCGAGTTCATACTTAGATTTTTGTTGTTTTGCTATCAACTCAGAACTATCTCACTTTCCTTGTCTATATTCTCTTCTCTCCCTCCTGTGTCTTAGAAATTCATAGGAAAAAAGTGGGAAGCAGAAGAATACCGTTTCTGAGGCCAATACTAGACAAAACCGAGAAAACGATTAAGAAAAAAAGAAATGGGTAGCAGAAGAATACCATTTCTGAGGACAATACTTGACTCTTCGGTGTTGATGTTGTAATCAATGAAATGGAAATCCTAAACTCAAAGAGCAACAACGAACATTATAGAGACCATAAACTCAAAAAGAAACAACGAAACAAAACCCATTAAAATTACAAATTTATCTGTTACTACTCCTTTACATATATTTATACCATGAAACCTTAACAGAAACCCAAAATACAACACCAACCAAGAGAGAGATGATGAGAAGAGAAAATGAAAGCTTAGGCTTAAAATAAAGATAGAAATAATGGATAGGTATTTTGCATATGGGTTGAGGGAGGGAAGAATGACAATTTTTCTTACCATCCCGTCCCGTCCCATCTTATCTTGTAGTCTCTAATGGACATCAGTTGCACAAGCTACCATTTTTTTTTCGTTTTTTCTTTCTTAGTTAGATGGAAAAGAGAGGGAGAGAGAGCTTTTTTTATTTTTCTTAGCCTCACCTTTTCATTGGGTAGAGAGAGATATTTTTTTTTTAATTTTCTTCTCTTTCCCAAAATAGTCAAATATGCACATTTTCTCTAAGAATTTTTTTCTCTACTGTATAACTTTCCTAGTCTAGTCTTCTATCGTTAGGCAGAGAAACAATTTTTTTATTTTCTTCTCTCTCTCAAATCAGTCAAATCTACATCTTTTCTGTGATTAGATATATTTTTTTCAAGTCCCAAATCTTTATAATAATAAAAAAATACCAGAGAGTTTTTTATTTTTTATCTCTCTCAAAGTTGTCAAATCTACATCTTTTCTTCTCTGCCCATCACTATCACCTGTTTCATCTATCTCAGCTTGATCAATTTCTTCTTCTTCTTCTTCAATATTGATAAAGTTATCACCTAACCTTTATCATGATCATCTACACTTGTTGCATCTGGATGCCTTACAGGTTTTAAATTTTTCTTAATGACCCACAAATATTTAAATATTTTCACATAGAGCCATGTGTTAGATAAATAGCAAGACATTGAAGACACTACATAAGCCATGATATCTATGCCAAATTTAAATTAGGAGTTCGGCCAGAGACAACTAAGTTTTCTTAAATAACATTGTCTTTCAACAAAGTACTTAACATTTCTTACTATCACTCTACACAATTGCCAAATTTACATTTCTTATATCAAAATATAAGTATACATGTTACGATGAACAAAAAAATAACATTGGAAACACAACATCAAAAAATACAAAGGAAAATGGATAATTAAAACAAACACAAAATTACATAGGCACAAAACACATCCCCAAAAAGAAGAAATCGGAGCTAGCTCATTTGCATGACGTATAAGAATTTTTCTGCTGATCCTCGAGAAATTTATTTAAAGATAAAAACAAAAACTCCTTCAATTCTTATTTTACATACACCCCAACAAAAAATAAAAAAAACAGAGAAAGGGATAAAGAAGCTCATCTCCATGATGTAGGAGGATCTTTCTGCGGATCCTTGAGCTCTTTCAAGATGTGTTTCGAAGCCATACCTAAGCTTTAAAGAAAAAAAAAACAAAATCTAAAAAATGAATGAAAATAAAATAAAAATTATCATAAAAGAGCATATTTTGAATTAATTAACTGTTACAACATAATCTAAATCAAAACTCATGTCTGAATCTAAAAAATGAAATCTAGATTTAAGATAAAAAGATGTCCATTTTGGACATTTCCACACACTACTCCTTTACATTAGATATATTAGATAACACATTGCAATAAATATATAAATATATAATCACAAATAATAGTTTTTGTTACATACACCCCAACAAAAAAGACGAAAAAAAACAGAAAAAAGGATCGAGAAGCTTATCTGCATGACGTAAAAGGATCATCCTGCAAATCGTTGAGCTCTTTCAAGATGTGTTTGGAAGCCATACCTAAGCTTCAAAGAAAAGAAAAAAAATCTGAAAAGGGCATATTTTATCTATAGACTAAAGGGAGGTATGAAAAGTAAAAGAAATCAACCAAAGCAATTATGGCAATCTAATTCAATAACAGAAGCTAGCAAAAGTAAAATAGTTATTGTATTCCTGTTACAACAGATTAACATCTAAGTCTTTTCAACCAAACTTAAGAAGAACCCTATGTTCTGAATCATAACTAAAGTATACATATAAAAAGTATAAAGGGCTTATGTATATATAGCACCTTGTGTTTCCCATTGATATCAACTTTCACTTTTCCCTCTTTTGAAGTTTCAACAACAACAACATCAAAAGCGACCAGAAGAGCTTCATTTCTGAAATCATAAATAATTGGGGTAAAAAAGAAGCAAATATAGACTTGAACATTCAATAATTAAGAAAATACATGAAGTTTGATCCATATAATTATTGAACCCACCTTTGCATAAGTAAAGCAATATTAGCGGCCTTAGGCTTTTGCTCTTCTTTTTGCTTACCATAAGTCAACTTAAGATCTGCCTGGGCACATGCCTCAGGGGATAATTCACAACCTATTGTAGCCTCCAAATCTATATTATGGGAAGAAAAAAATTATAAACATACTAACATAAGGGAAATCATGTAGTTATTTGTCCCTACTTCTTGTTGAGCTTTCCTATAATACATCATCCCTCAAACTATGCATTTCAAACAAAAAAGAACATAGAATGTAGTAAATATCTTGCTGGAGATACCTTCTTTGACAATTCCATTTCCTCTTTTGTTATTTCCCTTAATAGGGGTTAGTCAATTAAATTGTGATTGGTGCTTGTATTAAAAATTTACTAAAATACAAATGTTCCTTTACTTTCAAGTGAAACTTAGGAACATAAAATTATTTGTAACAAACTTTGAGAGGGAATTTTTTGTCATGTTCAATATTACTAAAACAAAATATTTTATTTTAATGATATAATATGTTTAGACTAATTTCTCTGTCCTTGCACATCATGCTTGCTATAATCATGCTAGTTGTGTGATACTTATACATACAATGAAACCAGAAAATGCAGTGCCATTAAACTTTATCAAGCAACCTTTGATATTTTCTAACAATGGAAGCAACTTAATCTAAGAAAAATTAATTAGCATGAATGGTTTTGAGGTATATATTTTTAAGAGAGTAAATATGTGAGGAAAATCAGAAAATTTAACCATTAATTTTAATATATATATATATATATATATATATATATATATATATATATATTTGTGTAGAGGGGTTTCATCATCAATTTCATCATTGACAATAACAAATAGAGAATATTAACAACAAAATAAACAACAAACTCATGAGAAAAATCAATACCTAGTTTTGAACATACAAGTCTTCTCAATGGCTTGAAGATTTTTCTTTGTCAAAATCTCTTCAGTGCTTCCACATAATTGACAGAAGAAGCAAGTCTGCCAAGATGACAAGAAGGATGAAGCACTTTGAGTATGAAGGGTGGAAGAACAATTGTCAGAACCTTTTGGTCTTTTCATCTTAAACTGAGTTGCAGAAAAAATAAAGGAAAGTGAAAAGACTCCATTTGGTGAGGGAAGACTCTAGAATATAAGAAAAAAAAAGAAGTAGGGACACTTTCCTTTCTGGACATTTCCAATTGGTGAGGGAAGACTCTAGAATATAAGAAAAAAAAAGAAGTAATTACAATTTTATCAATTAGCAAGCCAAGTGTCAACAATAAAATATGTCCATTTTGGACATTTCCACGTACTACTCCTTTACATTAGATATATTAGATGATTTTCTCTTTTTTGAGTGTTTTATAAGAGACCACTGTTGCAGGGGAAGTGGCTTTTTGTCATGAGTCGGTTGGTGTATTCCTTTTTTTTTTTTCTCTCAACAGAGGGAATTAACTATTTGCTTAATATTTTTTTGGTGTGTACCAATTTTATTGAGTCTTGAGTTGCATATAACTTGTGCTTAATTTAAGTATTTTTATTATTTATGTAATGTTTTTGTTTATAAAAAAATTGTGATAATAGCTGCGTGTTGATTACCAAAAACATGGATAACTATGCAGTTGTAATTGCCCCGATGTTGTTATTGATAGGAACTTCTAAAATTATAGCGTGTTTAGAAATTTATTGAGAAAGAAGAAATTATGTTTGAAATGTAGAAATTGTAATTATTAATTTCTTAGAATCACTTTGACTCGCTAGATAAGTGAACCTACTCGCTTTGACCAGACAATCAGACTATTTTTTATCTAATCAATTAACCTTAACCTACAAGGGTATGTTTGGATTTTTAGTGGGAGTGTTCCAAAAATAAGTTTGAGAGTAAAATTAATTTTCAAATCATATTTGGTAGGTGTAGCTCAGTCGATAATACCATGAGTTTGTGAAAAAGAACTTGAATTCAATTTTCGTAGCATATACTCTTTGGAAAGAGAGACAAAGAATTTTAAGTGTGATTAAGTTTTAATTGAAAAATTAATTATAAATTAATCCAAATGGATGAAGTTTATAGAAATACATTGAGATATTACTGGGGAGTCTCTAATTATGATAGTACTAAATCAAAAATCATATTTGGTTATCTCAAAATGTATGTTTGAGAAAAAATTAATATTTACCGAGAAGTTCAGTTTTGAAGAAGCAAACTTTAATACTAATTTATACTAAGATGTTGGTCCGATTAGCTCACAGGCTACAATTTCACATTGACACGCTAGAAACGGCAAATTTGTGGCAGATCAGTTAATAATTGATGAAAATGAAAAAAGGAGAAAGCTGTCCAACTCCACAACGAAGTTAAAAGTTCCATATCTGAATATGATTGCCCAGTTTTTATGGGTAAGGATAGTTACAGTTCCATAACGCAAATATTTTGCAGGAATATTAAGTTATCGACATACATATATATCTATATGGTACCAACTTTTGAATTTCTAGATTGCCTGCCTTGCACGGATTACATATGATCTTGTATTGCGAATGGCAGCTACGTGATCATTGTGTAAAGGTAGCTACTCAATACAGAATATAGAAAGTATGCAATAAAAAATAGAAAGTAAAAGAGAAGTGTAACAAAATGATTGGCATGCAGAGAAAGAGAATTTTTTTTTATCATGTGATTACACGAGAGAAAAGAAAATAAAGACAAGAGAAAACATGAATTATAATTTTTCTGTTGAAGAGAAAATAGAAGAAGAAAAAGAAAGAAAAACAGAAATAAAATTTCTAAATTTGCCTTCTAATTTTTTTAAAAAAACTCAAAATTTTTTATCTGTACTTTGCACTCCAACCAAAATGTTTTCTATATAATATGTTTTTAATAAAAAAGTTAATTAACTTATGTACAAACAAAATTTATAAATATACAACTACTTTTTTTTTTTTTTACTTTCACCTTATTTTCTTTTTCTTTTTTATCACATCTATAATTTTTTGTCCATTTTTTCCCTTTCTAAAAATAAATAGCAATTAATAAACATACATCTACTTTCTTTTTTATTTGATTTTCACCTTATTTTGTTTTTTTTATCACATCTATCACTTTTTTCTGTCTATTTTTTTCCCTTTCTATCTCTCTTCTTATAATCTAAATCTGCCTCAAAAAGAAGTGGACATTTATCACTGTGTTTAGAAACATATATGGATGCATATATGAGTGTATATTATTTATAATTTTTCACATCTTGGTTCTTGACTAAAGTAATTAGTTCTCGCTTTCACGTTATGGGACCGTTGAGCATGATAAACCAAATATGTAAAAGCAACTGTAAGTCTGTAACGGATCTTGCTTCTTTCACCTTTTTAAAAGCAAGCTACACATTGCAAAGCCTGTCTCGCTTAGTTTGGAGCATTTTAACCGGCCTAAAAAGTTAAGCTACAATTGCCAAAAAGAATCAAGCCATGTTTATTTAAAATTCAGACAAATAGTTCAACAACCGTAGTAATTATATATGTCAGTACTGATACGAGAGAAGGAAGACCATTAGATTAAATGATTGTTTGGATTGTTATTAGGGCAATCCCAACCTAAGTTTCCAGAAGCACGATCTTTGATCCTTCTGCGGTGAAGTAGCATTGGATTTCTTGTTGCTGTAAGTCCACTGTGAATACAAACATGCGCTAAATAGATGAGATATATAAAAAGATCCTAGATAACTTGCATTTAAGAATTAAGAGCAGAAGCAAATTAAGAGTTGTTTAAGTTGTAAAATATATACAAAGAGATAAATTTTTAAATAAGTTTGCTTGGTATCATGGTTAGAGATGTTGTTTTGCTGAATATAAAGTATGATGATAACGTGTTTGATTTCATGTGGATGACATGATTTTTTACATTTAATTAGAAGTTAGTAGTTATACCTTCCTACGTTTCTTAAATAAAATTGATAGGATCTTTCCCTTTATAATAAATTTCGGAACACGGGTTAAATTAACCATCTAACAAAACCCCACAACATAATCCGTGCATAATGAGGTCGTGGAGAGAAAGGGAATTCTGATACAGCAAAGTGAAAGAAAAATAACTTTAACAACTACTTTTAGATAATGAATTTAGAGGGGAAGATAAAGCTCATATTTTTAAATTAATCATAATTTATTTTTATTTATTTTATTTTAAACAAATAAATATAATTTCCATAAAATAAGAAATTTGACCACATGCATGAAGAATTGAAAAGTAGGGAAGAACTTGATAAGGATTAAAAGCTTTCCGGGTACTTCCTTATCTAACTTCTTTACATTATTTCTATCTCTCGCTAATCCCTCTCTCTCTCCATCATCTGTTCACTCTCATTAAATATATTTTGCATTTTTTTTCTCATTTGTCTTTTTAGCTAGAGAAGCAAGAAGAAAGGAGAGTATCCATTATCCAATTTTAGATGGAGGCATAGAGATTGTTGACATAAAAAAAAAAGTATAAAATCACATAATGGATCCACTTTTTATATATTCACTACTTTTATGGCTCCTTTCTTTTCGGTCAATTCCAATGTCTTACAATATGGTTTTACATAGAGGCATTGATTAAAAAATAAGTAATAGAGACATTGATTAATATGGTTCATCAGCAGTTGTATTGACGATGATGAGTAGTGCGTTAGAAATTGGATTGATAGAGCGTTTGGAAACTTGTTGAAATGGATGAATTACAGTTATGACGTAAAAGTTATAATTATTAGCTTCTAAAAATTAGATCTAAAATATAAAAAATTACATTTAAAACGTGAAATCAAAACATACTGTGAATCACTTGGTTAGATTGATGAATTGGTGAATTGATGAACTATTTGGCTCAAATGAATTATAAAAAAAATTTAGAGAAACAATAGTAAAAAAATTAAAAAATTGGTTAAAAAACAGTAAAATGTTAATTTACAACAAGTTAATAAAAAATATATGATACAATGTTATTTTAAGTTTTTTTTTTATAAAAATCAACTTCATGTGTTTTGGAAATAGAGACCTGGGTACTAGCTTTCTTTCCTTTGCTAAATATTCACCTCATTCCTTTCTCCATGATAGAGGGGAAATGATCTGATTCTGCATTATAATGAGCTGGGATATACTTCCTTATCTTTTCTAACTTTGACAAATCTCGTTTGTTTTTATATGCTATTATCTTTTCTCACTGTGACAAATTTCGTTTGTTTTTATATGCTATGATGTACGTCTCGATTATAGAAGATTTTGGATATGATGAAATGAAATGGGAAAATCAGTAAGTAACAATTGTTATGGTTTCCCTCGTTGGCACCTTATTTTGTTGAGTGGTTATCTCCTCCTTCATGACATTTCTTATCATTTACTTCTGTATTTTGTGTACCTTATGAATGGATAAATATTAACGTAGTTTTAAGTTACACTTTTTAAAAAATAAAATGAAGAAGTAGTGACGTTCAATGTCCACTTAATTGGTCATTTTAACTGGTAACCAAACACTCACTTTTTCGTAAAAATTGTCCCTTCTACTTCTACACAAACACTCAAAAGAAAAGGACTTGCATAAAAAATAAAATAAAAAACTTGTTATTTTTCCCATTCATGTCAACTATACCGCAATATTTGCATATAATTCAAGTTTAAAAAATGTCAAACCAAAGTGGATAGAGATGACTTTGATTGGCTTATTGAGAAGCACTTTTCCCCTTGGTTTACATTCTTTTGAAACCTAGAAAAATTGAGTAATTATCAATGTGCACCAACTTGTCACTAAAGTACATGCTGCTATGAAAAAAAAAATCACTTTCCAATCATGATAGCCTTGAATGAAAGAGATCCCAGCAGTGATGGCCACTATTGAAAGAGAATACCTTTAGGAATGAAAGCACGCCAATAAAAAAAATGTGAAAGAAAAGGTAGCTTAATGTGAATGGTTAAGGAAAAGGAGATTCCACATGCTTCGGTAAGACAAATTGCTTTGAAACTTACAATACAACCCACTTGCCATTCTAAGATGATTGGGCATTTGTCTCATTGTTGTTTTGTCTTCTATGATTGGGCCATTGCTTCCTGTACCTAATTTTTCTTCCTGCACCCTAGAGAAACATGAAACAACTTGAAGGAATAAAAATACATACCCTCTTTTATCTCTTTTACTCACTCACCAGGCACCTCACCCCACTCTCAAACCCTAAAGCACCTCCCTCCCTCTGTCCTCCCCACATGGTGCTCATGTCTCTCCCTATGTCGACCATCGCCATTGTCAACAGCCATGCCTTTGTTGTCGGTTCTTGTTCGCAATTAGCGACAACTACATCCTTATGCACTGCAACCACGACGTGTTGTACACACCGGAGGTGAACCTCGCACTGTCGCTTGTGTTGGTGGAGAATAGGAAGGTGTCATAGAGTATGTGCTCACACCTTTGCATGGTTGCAAAAACTTGACTCACCACTCAGTTTGTAAGGTCAATATACATACATGTATAAATTTGTTAACTAAGTATCTGCCAATAAAATTAGCAAGGATCTAGTTTACTCAATTAAGCATGATACATGAGTTGTTAATTTCCTAATGTGTGTTTGATTTAACTTTAGAAGACTCCAAACGACAATTGAATCAAAAGCTCCAATTTCTTACTTGCGAATTTTTCCACTGAATCAAAGGCTTAATTACACTTTTTTCAACCATTTTTCACTTTTCCCGTATTTTGCTTCTGAACGATAAAATTTGCATATTTTGTCTCAAAACTTTCAAATTTTCATGCATTTTTTTACCCAACTATTTTTTTTTTCAAATTTTGTCACTTGACTTTCAAAATTTAGCGCCTTTTGTCACTTGATTTTGAAAACAAAAATGCTTAATTATAATATAGGGGACAAAATGTGCAAAAATTTGAAGATGGTGTGGCAAACTGCACAATTTTTTGAACGTTGAGGAGTAAAATGTGCAAAAAAAAGTTGAGTGATGAAATATGTAAAATTCCAAAAATTTGGTGACACAACATGCAAATTGCATGGTTTGGTGGCAAAATTTATGAAACATTAAAAAATAGGGGGCCAAAAAGTTCAATTACGCCTATTTTGTATAATCTTAAGGTCGTTTGGTTAGGAATTTTATAATTCTTAGTTAGCGTGTGTCGGGGATGATTGCAAAAATTGAATTATTTCAATAAGATCATTGTTATAATCAACTATAATAAGAATTAATTTTTGTTTAGATAAGTTTGTTGAAAAGTGATTTTAAGATAATTAATTTTGTTTGTAAGAAAAAAAAAATTGTTGCATAATAAAAGAGTATGAAAATAACCTGTAAAGGTTAAAAGTCACAAAAAGAGAGTTGAAACGAGATTTAAAAACTTTCACAACTTTTTTCGTAAAATGCACCCGCAAGAAGTTTTTTTTTTTTTTTTTTTTGTTAAAAGAGAGATATATCAAAGAACAACAACATCTAACAACACTTTTCATGTTATATGATTTTTTTTCCAGCATAACAGTAGCATCTAATAACTATTTCAATCCACTAACATGAATATAACAACATCGTAACAACATAAAAACAGTATCAAGAATATAAACATGCATTCATAGAATCAAAATAATGAAATGAAAGGACTTATGAGGTCCATCGATCTCCACGCCCTCATGGAAGAACATCATAGAGAAAAATACAACCCCACCCATTACCTCTTTCTTAGCTTGATGAAGAGCATAAGAATTTTTATAAAGAAAAGTATTACTGTGGAGAGTGCACAAAATAGTTGAAGCAATTTAGTGTGATATTTCTCATGCTTTTCCAATTTAGCGCAAAAAGATTTCAGAAAAACCCTTGATGGCCAATGGTTCATATTCAGAATAGAGAGTAGGGGAAAACATCAAGAATAGAAAAGAGTGGGCCATGTATACGATAGGAGGCTTGCTTGCAGGAAGGACCTGGAACTTGTGCGCACTGTTGTACGCGAAATTCCGCCGTCGTAGGTTGGATGTGGAAGCTGTGCCACACGATGGCGTAGTTTAGTGAGAGGGGTTGTGTTTTGGCCCTTTGGAAGAACCTTTTGTAACAGGTATAATTTACATGATCACCTTCTATAGCAGGTAAAATTTGGCTTGTACACTGCGTCTCTCTCTTGGGCTACTTGACCCAATCAAGCAACGTAAAATAAAAATGTTCTTAAAGAATTATTTGCAATTTCTTGCATTTATAATTTTATATATTCAAACAAGATTCATTTTAAAAATATTAAATTTCCTGAAATATATCAACAACATAAATTAGGTGAAAATTTAAATGTTTATAAAAGATAGTATCTTGCTCTAAGTTATTGTTATGGTTAAAGATCTTACATTGATGAATATATTGGAGTTTGTGTTTCCAAGTTTAACAACCTATTATGTCAATTCCATATTATTAATAATGTGAAAGCAAAAGTCCTAAGGAAAATTAGGAAAGATACTTCATGTTTGGAATGGATTAATGTTATCTTTGATATATATATATATATATATATATAAATTTTTCTTTTCAATTATATTTATTTTCTTTTAGAAAGTTTGAACTTAAATTTTATTTAAGAGATTCGAACATAGTTATTCTTAGACTAATAATATATTGATATTTTTTATTCCTTATTTATTATCTCATTTTGTTTATTTGGAATTTTTTATTTATTATTTGGTTTGTACTAAATAATATTTAAATAGATATTTGTTATAGATAATTTTTAGAATTATTGGTAATGTGCATTGAAAAATTACTTTTAAACTATTCCTAAATGATCTATCTAGTTATAACACGTTTATAATAGAACAAATTGCAAGTTTGCAACAGTAATGTGAATATTATCATTCCTGTATCTTGACCCGAGTTTTGTAAATTATCACTTATTTGTTGTTCTCAAGATCTAAAAATAAAGTATTTTTAAATTCTCTATTTAGAGTAATATCCTTAATTTTAAAGATTTAGTTGGGAATGTACTTATACATTTGTGTTATCATCTTAGTGATATTTCTGGAAAAATAACTTTGTTATATACTCAATGTCATTTATAAAAGATGTGTTTGTAATATATATATATATATATATATATATATATATATATATATATATATATATATATATATATATATATATATATATATCCTCTCTTAATAAAGGAAAATTGCTCACTTTTATTTTCGTATAATAGGAGAGATGACTTTTGTGAAAAGAACGCAAGAAATGTTTTTTTTTATTCTTCTTTTTTACAGCAATGCATGAAAGTTTTAGTAAATTATGAGATTTAGATTCACTAAACGACTAAAGGAAAGAAATATAAACGAATTAATTAGGAGAAAAATGCATTAATCACTTAGGTATTGGGAAGACAATAAACCAAGAATTAGCAATTCTACATATAACGTAATTATAAGCAATTTTACTTATAGAGTAACCAGATAGATCAATCTTCAACTTTAATAGATTATAATGGACACTTTAATTTAAGCCACCGAGAGAGGGAAAAGCAGGAAGCAAAAAAAAAGAAGAAGAAAAAAAGATGCAAATTTTGAATGAAAAAGAAAGCAGAGCAGATAGATCCAATACAATCCAAAGCTAACAAAAGAATCTCAATTGCTGTGATCAGGTGGAATGATAAAGTGGAGCTCCTCGATTCGATTTCCACGGAAAGCTAATGCCAACAACCAAAATAAAATGAAAAAGAATCAAAAACAAGGAAATAAAAAAAGGAGTGCAAAAAAGATCGAGGGGACACGTTGGTGGAGTTAAAACTTTGATAATTTACTCTTTTAAAACATTCTATATTTTGTTCCACTAGTTTTTTTGGTCAAATCACAAATATAGATAAAGTTGCAAAAAAAGTGTGAAATTGAGGAATGAAATGATTAATTTAATAAATTAGGGCGGAAAATGAAGTAAACTTAGAAATTAAAGAGATAAAGTGTTTTTCTATACATTATTTTCAGTAAAACAGTGTTGTTTTTTAAATGCTTGTTTTTATAGTGTATATAATTGATAATTGATAAGATATTAAAACAAATTAGAAGTTAGCATTTAAAAAATATTAAAAATTATTAAAAAATTTATTTATCCAACATTCAAATAAGTTGTTTAATTAGTAAAAACAAACTAAACTGTCAAATATAGCTATATTAGGTTATAATGCATCAACTTTAAATTCTTTTACAGTGTAGTTAATGTTAAATTATTTAAATCTTTTTACTGTGTATATAAATTGACTCATCATCTTTTCCTTATCCTTGAAAACATGTATGTAGTCATAAACTTTTTGAATTCACCCAGCGCCATGAAAGTGAGAACCAACTTTATTCGTCTCACAAGATACCTGTGAGTGAAGCAAGAATTAAACAGGCTTTATTCTTGTTTCTTATTTTTCTCTTTATCTTTCCTCCCCCTCTCTTTTGTCCCTTTTTTTCTTTTCTGGCAAAAAATATAAAAACGTACAATATATCACCCGTAAAGAAAGGGGTCCCTACTCACCCTCTTTGTCACGTAATATTTGACCGTAGTTGCAATATTAGGAACCTTCCCTAAACACAATTTCTCAATTTCGCGTTAATTTCCCCCCTAGCTACTACTATAGTGTTACCATAATATTGATTATTATGACAATAGAAAGAGAATAATTCACTAATAAAATAATAGTTTTGTCTGTGACGTTTTTTTTTATGACATCCGTTAATCACTATGCACCTGTATCAAATGATAACTTAGTTCGCAAATTAAACAGTGACATACAATTTTGAAAAAGAAAAGTGTGAATGGACAAAGTGAAAGTGATGTATCCGATTTTTGGCATAGATAAAATTGTTGGTAGTCTTTATCTTTTGCAGTCACAAATCTTTGAATGGTCACTTCCTCGTTTAACACCTAGAGACGCAACCATGAGGAGGTTCGTTTTCTCTACAGTGAAAGTGCCAGGATCTTTCCTAGTGGATCACAATTGAAATTTTCAAATGTGTTGTACACGTTTTTGGACGCTCGAAAAAAACAACATAGGAAACAAGCAATAAACTTTGTTGGTGAGAAGAAGAAGCATATTGAAAAACAGAGAAAAGGAAACCATGTCTCTCAAGGTTGTAACAGTGGTGTTTTTGCTGGCAACAATAGTAGTAGCCAGTGATGACACCAGTTTCACCTATAATGGATTCCAATCTTCTTATTTGTACCTTGATGGAAGTGCTGAGTTCACCACCAATGGCATGCTTAAGCTCACCAATCACACCAAGCAACAAAAGGGTCATGCTTTCTTCCCAAGTCCAATAGTCTTCAAGAACACCACAAGTGGAAGTGTGTTTTCTTTCTCCACCACTTTTGTGTTTGCCATAAGGTCTGAGTTTCCCAATTTGAGTGGTCATGGGATTGTGTTCGTGGTTTCTCCAACAAAAGGGGTTCCACATTCTCTTCCAAGCCAGTACCTTGGCCTCTTTGATGACACCAACAACGGCAACAATAGCAACCATATTTTTGGGGTGGAGCTTGATACAATTCTGAACACCGAGTTTGGTGATATCAATGACAACCATGTTGGAGTTGATGTTAATGAATTGAAGTCGGTTAAATCAGCTGCTGCAGGGTATTACAGTGATGAGGGGTTTAAGAATTTGAGTCTCATCAGTGGCTACCCAATGCAGGTGTGGGTGGAATATGATGGCCTAAAGAAGCAGATTGATGTTACTTTAGCTCCAATCAATGTCGGTAAACCGGAAGGCCCTTTATTATCATTGAGCAAAGACCTTTCTCCAATTCTGAACAGTAGCATGTATGTTGGATTCTCATCCTCAACTGGGTCAATTCTAAGTTCTCATTATGTTTTGGGTTGGAGCTTTAAGGTGAATGGCAAGGCTCAACAGCTTGCAATCTCTGAACTCCCTATGCTACCTAGACTAGGTGGTAAAGAAGAGTCAAAGGTTCTTATTGTAGGGTTGCCTCTGATATTACTCAGTTTGATTCTCATGGTGGCTCTAGCAGTGGTTCATGTCATCAAGAGGAAGAAGTTCACGGAGCTGCTTGAAGATTGGGAGCAAGACTATGGTCCTCATAGGTTCAAGTACAAAGATCTTAGCCTGGCAACAAAGGGGTTCAGGGAGAAGGAGCTGTTGGGGAGTGGTGGATTTGGTAGAGTCTACAAAGGGGTGATGCCAATTTCCAAAATTGAGGTGGCAGTGAAGAAGGTGTCCCGTGAATCAAGGCAAGGGATGAGGGAATTTGTGGCAGAAATCGTTAGCATTGGCTGTCTCAGGCACCGGAATTTGGTTCCCCTTCTGGGGTACTGCAGGCGCAAAGGAGAGTTGCTATTGGTCTATGACTACATGCCAAATGGAAGCCTTGACAAGTATCTCTACAACAAACCAAGAGTGACCTTAAATTGGAGCCAGAGGTTTAAAATCACAAAAGGGGTTGCTTCAGGTCTGTTTTATCTACATGAGGAATGGGAGCAAGTTGTGGTCCACAGAGACATTAAGGCTAGCAATGTGCTACTTGATGCTGAATTGAATGGTAGATTAGGGGACTTTGGTCTTTCAAGGTTGTATGAACATGGAACTGATCCTCACACTACTCATGTGGTTGGAACTCTTGGTTATCTTGCACCTGAGCACACTAGAACGGGTAAGGCAACTACAAGCTCTGATGTGTTTGCTTTTGGTGCATTTATGCTAGAGGTTGTGTGTGGAAGGAGGCCAATAGAGAAAGGAGGGGAATCCGGGAGCGAAATTCTGGTCGATTGGGTGTATAATTGTTGGAAAAAGGGTGAGATTCTTGAGTCAATGGATCCAAACTTGGGCGCAAATTATAGGCCAGATGAGGTGGAATTGGTGTTGAAACTCGCCTTGTTGTGCTCACATTCTGAGCCTTTGGCTAGGCCAAGCATGCGCCAGGTTGTGCAATACTTGGAGAAAGATGTGCCTCTGCCTGATTTGTGTATGCTTAGCTTATCTTCAAATGGCTTAACTTTTGGTTTGCATGAAGATTTTCAGGACTGTCCAATGTCTTATCCTTCATCTATGAATAGGCCAATATCTCATACTTCTTCAATTGTTGAATCACTTCTCTCTGGGGGTCGTTGATTTTTAGAAGACACATGAAATGTGCATGCATGCATGAGCAGTTTCATTGTGTTTGGTTTCATCTTATTCTTAATTGGTCTATTTGTTATTTGTTTATGTATTATATTCTAAAATGAAATAGATTATCGAAAATAGAAAAGAACACAAACAGAGTTTGGTGTCTTGTTTTCTTACTCTATTTTGCTTATTTAATGGTCATAGATCTATTGTTCGAGTTTTTGTCTCTTGAGCAGGTGAAATAAAACTTGGATCATTCAGTAATGTGACAAAAGATCAGTGTGAAAAGAATGCCGCATACTTAGAGCACTAAAAATCCCATTAAATGAAATTAGGAACATATAAACTCGTACAGAAGAATAGGTTAACTGCTCTCTCGACGCATTCTCTAATTTTGAAGGACATGCATGATTACATAGTAACAAAACTTTTTTTTTTCTCATGTCTTTTAAAATTTGACAGATTGGAAGATTAAGTCCATTCAATTATTACATATTTTTTTTTCTTATGGAATATCTTTACAAGCTTGGACGAGTGAAGGTTAAGTAAACTCCTCTACCAAGTAGTGACAAAAGTTCAATCCCTGTAAAATTTGTCTGGTTCACAATCTATTTTCACTGTCCAATGTTGAATTAATTCTCATTTGCTCAAAGGTTTTTCCAGCATTAATAATTTATTTATGTTAATATAATATAATCTGATACATGTATGATGTATGGCTATGTAATTTTTGAATGAACTCAAATACATCTAAGGTTGGGTTGTCAATTTTTATAAATAAAAAAAGGCTGGGTTGCGACTAATGCAGTAATTTCGGCCTAAACAAAAAGTGACTTGTTTATTCAGCTATCTTTTTTCGGTCCACTCGCTGGACTCTTCTTAGCTCCATGTGCTTAGTTAGGCCCACATGAAACTCACTTAGAAACATGATTTATTGTTGGGAGTTACTATTGGCTTCATAGCCATTGTTAATGGCCCCTACCAATGGGTTGACACCTATTTTTTTCTTCAAAAATATCATTTTCATGAAAATACGATTCCGTTGTGTTAAAGGGATTGAAAAATAAAAGAAATATGATTTTGTTGTATTATTTCGACAAAATCATATTTTCGTTGTTATTTCAATGACGGTGGTGCGTGGTGTGGACAGAGTTACAAATGTGGCTTTGTGGTGACATGGTGGCGGCTGCACCATGGTAGAGGGGGTTGCACACTTTCTTAGACTTGTAGGGACCAACAACAAAGAAGGTAGTGACCAATAGTAGTTTCCATTGTTCCCTTGGAAATTTTTAATGGAGTACCACATAACATTGAAAGGGTATTGCTATTGACACTACTATTTTTACTATTGACACTACCCATGAGGGTACCTTTTAGTTATATTACCAAATTTTCCCTTGGATGGAAACACAACAAAAACGTGTTTTTGTTAAATAAATGAGGGTGAAAAAACAACACAAAGGAAAAACAATTTTTGTTATGCACGTGTGCAACAAAATCGTGTTTTCGTTATATGTTGTCTTTTTCATCCTCATTTATGCAACAGTTTCATTGCACATTTGGAAATTTACAAAACAAAATCGTGTTTCCGTTGTTTTTTTTCCACCCCCATATATGCAACAAAAACATGATTTCATTGTTGACCCGTATAATTATAAAATAAAATCATGTTTTCATTGTTTACTTTTTCGCTTACATTTTACAAATTGAAATCATGATTACGTTATTGTCAGGGTTGCGACCCACAACAGAATCATGACTCCGTTGTTTGAGTTTTGACACACAATGGAATTATGATTCTGTTGTGTGCTAAAATCTAGACAATTAAAATTATGATTCCGTTGTAGATTTTGAGAATAAAATTTAAAAAAAATGAAATAAAATTTTTATTGTGCCAAAGACACAATAGAATCTTGATTCTATTAGGTAAAAGAATTTAAAAAAACTTACCTTTTAGCTCAGATTGGTCCGACGAGAAAGATGAAAAGATGAATTGGGAAGGGAAAGGGTTGGGGTGTCGTGAAAATGAAGGGAGAAGTGAGAAAAGAAGAGAGAATTGATGGAGGAATGAGAGAAAGGGTTGGGGAAATTATCTTTTCTAAGACTTGGTAGTGCCAATAGTAATTTTGACGGTGATTTACAAGGGTCCAAATGGGCTAACATTTTGTGGTAGTTAGAGCTGCTAAAAAAATCAGTTTTTTTTTTAAATAATCATAACTAAATATAACTAGTTATATAATAACCGATTATATAAAAGTAGTTATAAAAATTATAATAAATTTATAAAAATGATTATTTTAAATAACTTATTTTTATTTAAAAAATAATTATAATTATAAAACTATAATTAATTTTAAAAAATAACTTATTTTTTGTTTATTCATAATCGATTATATAACTAGTTTTCTATATGACTTGTTATATAACTAGTTATATTTATAAACGGTTATATAAAAGGTTTTTATAAACAATAATCATTTGTAACAAATTATAACTAGTTATACAATGCTATTATTAGTTATGATTATAATTATTATAATCATTTATAATCTAGTTATTTATTATTAGTTACGGTTATGATTATATTAATAATCAAGAGCACCCTAATTGTAGTATATACTAGTACTACTTGTTTGGACAGTCACGTATTACACATGCAAGTCAAACAACTTCTGTATTAATTGAAGCAAATGAACACTTGCCAAAGAGAATACCCGTAAGGAAGAAATAATAGTAAATCACCGCTTTTGAAAGTGTATAGCGTGGTTATATAGTCCTTGAAACCTATGAAATTCCAAATAAGTTCTTAAAAGTGCTATTTGGCAAATATATTAGTCCAAAATTAAAAAAAAAAATACATGACTTAATTGGTAATATTAACATATGCTTAAGAATCAAAATGATAGTAAATGATAAATTTAAAAACTTCGATGGAATAACTGAAAATTCTAAGAACTTATTTAATTTTTTCTTAGTTTCAGGGAAATAGTGTAACTGTGTGTAACACTTTCATGAACTAAAATAGTAATTTAGTCCAGAAATAAATTCAAACAAAAGCATGGCTAGACCAGAAAGTTTACTATACACTCCAACACATAAAAAATGGTATAGGAACTTTTCGTGTTTAAGATCAAATGGAGAAACACCACAAACCCGGCCAGTAGAAGAAGAAAGGTTCAGCTCCTCCTTAGAAGCCCAGCTCTTCACTGTATATTATTTGTTGAGTCCTATGTAAGAATAAGTAAGGCAATTAAGTCATGTGACTATCTCAATGTTCACGTGTTTTAATAGATATTGACTAATAACAAATTATTCTTGAAACCAGTATACTATTGAATACTTAGTGAAAAAGATATAAAAGAGAAAAAAGTCAAAATATTACAGGTGATATAGTATGTTAGGAAGAAAGATAGAGAGAAATAATGGATATTAATTAGATGTTTTTTAAAAAATAAGAGTCAAAATAACTAATTCAAATGTGTTAAAATTAGTCTGCCATAGTCTTGGTAACCTGCTATGAGACTTAATTTATCTAGTTTTTTTATTAAAAATATATATTTATAACATTCCTAAAAAACGTGTCCTGGTTTTTGTCATTGAATATGCAATGACAATGGTTGACCAAGTAAACTGTTATATAATCTTAAGCCAGCAAATAAAATAAATAAATTAAAGAGTCGAATATAACTCAAATTTCAAAAAGAGTATTGCTACAATGAAATAGAAACTCTTCTAATTGTAAAGTTACCGATGGATTTGGATTTTCTCCTGGAGCTGCCAGAACTATAATGTCATTATGAGACGTAAAATTGATTAACCATAGAAAATATTCGAATTTCTTATAACCATTGCATGCAGCTCCAATAATAAATATCTCTAGTGCAAACTCTATCTATGCAGGGGATCCAAATTCCAAACTCAACTTACTGATAAATCTAGGTATATAGATACCCATTAGTGCATTACCCAACCACACTTATGGTTACACGTAGGTACTTTGTCAAGTCCACCTTGTTCCAATCTCAACCACACAAAAACAAGTGGAAATAAGAAAATTGAAAAAGAAATAGATAAGGCGCAGGGACAAGGAATGGTCTTGGTGTGAACCATAGCAATGGCAACTTCTTCAACCACGCTATTGCTATCATCACTCACACTTGGAAGCACCCCATCAATCAACTCCCGAAACCTTTCATTTTTTTTGCTTCAAAATCGTTCTTTGAATCGACCCAAGAAGCGAGTTTCCTTCGTTGTTCAAGCAGCCAAGCCCACTGTTGGTATATGCACTTCCATCTTTTGCTTCTTAATTATGCCATACCACTTATGTTATTTATTTTTTAATTTGTTGATTATGAAGCAATTGGGCATGTTTGTTTCTTCAGGTGGAAATTCCAAAGGTGCAGCCTCAATTTTAGCCTCCGTTTCTTGGGTTGACTAAGACTGCAGAAATATGGAACTCTAGAGCTTGCATGATTGGAATCATTGGAGTTTTTATTGTAGAGTTTGTGAGTATTTTATATCTGCATTTTAGTTTCACGTATACAATAATGCTTTTAAGCTTTTGAATTGATAAAACTGTGTTGGTATAATGAGAAATTGAGATGGAATTGAGGTGGAAAGTGTTTATTTTGAAAATTGATGTCATTGATATGTGTTGGTTGTTAAGGACATTAATGAAATTGAATTTATGAGAGAAGAGTTTCTTCTTATTTTATTTTATTTTATTTTCTTACCACTCTTCCATTGAGCATAATTATTGATGCTGAGTTTGGTTATTAATTGTGTGCTTGTGCTATATTTTGCAGATAATAAACAAGGGAATACTTCAGGTGATTGGGCTTGAAGTTGGCAAAGGCCTTAATCTTCCTCTCGGAACATTATTTTTGGTTGTGCTCGTGAATGTTGTCATGCATAAAGTCAATTTTAACCTTCTTTTTATTGATTTCAAGAAATTTTTTTGAAGTGTCATTTAGAAATCTTCTGTAATCTAATATCTGTATCGAGGTATGTTTCTGATATTCTTGGGTTGGTATGTGGAACTCGAAATTGTTTGTCAAGCTATTTACGAAGTTATTCATCCATTTAAATTTTGCAACGAAAAGAGATATAAGAAGCGAAGACAGAGTATGAGATGAGATGGTTGACAACCTGATATGATAAGAAAAAAATAATAATCTTATAGAAAATGTTTGTTGTATAAATATATGAATTTGTTATATAAATAATTGCTATCTATTTTTTTTTTTTACCTAGCTCTATTTTGTCTTCTCTTCTGTTTCCTAACTCTTGTGCCTTATCCTCTTCTTTTACTTTCAAGATACTTAGGTAAGAAAAGAATAGGGTGTTTATATATAGGGAAATGCTGATTAGTAAGAATAGGGTGTTTATATATAGAGAGGATGAATTCACTTAATCCAAGAGTAATTTTTAATTTTTTTTTCTTATTTTAATAATTTATTTTCTTGAAATCTAATGGTTAAGATTAATTACTCATTATAACCATTAGATTTCAAGAAAAATAAATGATGAGGACAAGGAGTAACGGTAACAGAGTTACTCGAAGAGTAATTTTAAAAGAGTTACTTCCATTCTAACATTATTTTCTTGAAATCTAATGATTAAAACTAATTATCAATTTCAACTATTAAATTAAAATGGAAGGTCTAAATTAAAAATATTTTAAATGCAAATTAAAACCTTATTTAATCAAAAAATTACCAAATAGAAAATCAAATATCTAAAAAGGTCTAATTTATCACGTCCTAAAATATCTCAAATTATCATGACCGTCACTGTCACCACTGTCATAAGCACCACCACAATCATTATTATGATGGCAGAGAGCATGACATCTTTAACTTGCTTACTAAGGAATTGTGGATCAGAGATAATAAGGCTTTTGGGAGAAGAGAAATCCCAATGGCACTTGAAGATATTATAAAGCCACATCCACAATTGTTGCAAGCATAAGAGAAATAAGTGCTCTGTCGTTTCCTCACAAAGAGCACAATGATCACAAAGAGAGATTATCACCATACTTTTCTCTTTTAATATGTCATCCGTTGCCACTTTGCAATGTATGAATCTCCATAAAAGCGATGATCTAGAAGGAGGTATCGAGGGTTGCCAAAGAAGGTTGCTCCAAGCTACTAGAATTTTCCTAGAATGCATAAAATCATAGGCTAGTTTAAAGGACAACGTACTAGAGGCAAAAAGACACCACACTAGATTATCAAGAATTGAAAGGACTCAATATATTCTCTTTTTGTAATCTGATCTTGTGATTTCTTTGTTCTTTGTCTTTGTTGTGTCTATCATCCATCTTGTTCTAATCATATTCTTTGTTAGCCTTTGTTCCTTAAATTCTAAGTCACTTGATTGTTCCTTTGCTATCTTGAAAAATAATCATTGATAAGGTTCTCACTTAAGAACTTACAAGAGGAAGTTGAGTGGTAAAAGGCAAGAGTGGTGCGATCATCATTGGGAAAAAGCCTTGGTTGTGTAAAACACGAGTGATCCCATTATTTGAGTGAAAAACTTAGTGAGTGGAGAGGATCCATATTTTTTTCTTGCTTCTTGTTGATTGAAACTATGACTACTCATTTGGACTTTAGTATGGATGGGTTGGAAAGGAAAAATTGGAGACATAAAGAAACATGGAAAGATTTAGAAATTTTGAAGGATTAGGTTCCAAGTTTCAAAGGAAGGAGTGATCCAGAGGCATACTTAAAGTGGGAGATAAAAACAGAGAAAGTATTTGCATGTTGCCTATATAGTGAAGTAGAAAATGTTAAGGTAGCAACTCTAGAGTTTAAAGATCATGCTATAATTTGGTAGGATCAATAAAAGAAATATAGGAAGAGATTCAATGAAAAAGAAGAGCTAATGAGAGAGATGAAAGGTTAGGTTGGAGGACCAAAAAAAAGAATAAGGGTATCTCTACTAGTGCTAAACTCACTACATCTATTCATCCAACTAGAAGTAGGGAACTTGAATGTCTCATGTGTTCTGGGAAAGGGCATATGACCTCCTAATGCCTAAGGTGGAAGACATTGACAAATGAATTAAAAGAAAAAGAGACGAAAGAAAATGAGTTAAGAGAAAATGAGATGAGAAAAAATGAGTTTAGGGAAAAAGAAAATGAAATGAGAGAAAAAGATATTCAAAAGAAAGAAATGAAAGAAAAAAAAAGATGAGAGAAAGAGAAATAATTGAAAAAGAGAGTGAAAAAGAAAGAGAAAAAGAGAAAGAGAAATATGACTACTCTTATTTTTATTACAACCAATAGTTTGATTGTCATGATCATCTTGTGAAAGGATTTGAAGAATTGCTTTCAAAAGGAGGAAATAAAAGCATCAAAGGAATATCAACTTGAGTTTTGAAAGACACTTGATGTTAGACAAGTGGCCTCAGATATCTTAAGAAGGGGGGGGTTGAATTAAGATATTCCAAACTTTTCCCCTAATTAAAAATCTATCTTACTTTTTACTTAAGTTATGAATTCCCTTAATGACAATCTTCTTAAATATTAATTCAAATGAAGCAACTTGAATATGAATATAAAGCAATAATAAATAAAGAAGATTAAGGGAAGAGAAAATGCAAACTCAGTTTTATACTGGTTCGGCCACACCCTTGTGCCTACGTCCAGTCCCCAAGCAACCCGCTTGAGAGTTCCACTAACTTGTAAATTCCTTTTACAAGTTCTAAACACACAAGGACAACCCTTCCTTTGTGTTTAGAGATTCTTTACAACAAGAGACTCACAGTCTCTTAATCCCTTAGAGAATGAGAAGTAGAAGAGGAACAAATCTCTCTTGAAAGAGATGGATTTTACAGATTGAGCACTCAAATAATTCCTTAAAGAATTGCAATCAAGTTGGCCAAGGAATTCTTAAGAGGATAAAATGAAATTGCTTTTTGAGAGGATAAACACTTTGTTGTTCTGAAAATCTCTAAGCAATTTCGTGTTTAAGTCACATATATATAGACCATTGGTGGTCATGAGTAAAGCCTTTGAAAAGTTGTGACTCTTGAAATTATTTTTCTGAAATTCCTGTCTGGTAATCGATTACAGTAATTGTGTAATCGATTACAGCTTTTAAAATTTGAATTAAAACGTTTACTAACTGCTGGTAATCGATTACCAAAATTGTGTAATCGATTACAGCTTTTAAAATTTTGAATTCAAATTTTTATAGCTGTTATAAAACGTATTTGGCCACTGGTAATCGATTACATCCTCTGGTAATCGATTACCAGAGAGTAAAACCTTTGAAAAACACTTTTTATTTTAAATCACTTGGCCAAACCTTTGCTAATTCAATTAGGAATTCCCTTCCTAATATTCTAGTGATCATCTTGATGTTGTGCCTTGTAATCTTGAAGTATTGTCTTGAATTTTAATCTTGAAAAGCCCATTTGCATCAATTGCAACACATCATCATGAGCATCATCAAAACATCAAAGCCAATTGCATCTACAATCTCCCCCTTTTTGATGATGACAATACAATACCTGAAATCAAGATTCAAGCAAGCAACAAACAATTGTATATAGATAAAATGTGCATCCGTTTTCTCCCCCTATATCTCGAAATACATGATCACTTGATTTCTAAGTTTGTTAAGCTTTTTCTTAAGCTTATGCTACAACCTTTTTATTAAGCTTTTTCTTAAGCTTATGCTACAACCTTTTTCTCCCCCTTTGGCAACATCAAAAAGCCAAAGAACTCGGGAATCAACACAGTTATAACAATGGAGTAGCAAGATATAAGCATCAGAGTATTAAATATAATAAGCCAAACTCACAAACAAGAAATAATTAAACCAGAATCCAAATAACTGAAAATGTCAACAACCACAAAACATCCAAGACTGAAGTGTAAAATCCACAAGATAAATAAGCAAAGTACTTAGCATAATAATGTAAATTCTAAGAAACTAAAAGCCAAAATACACGGCTTATAAAAGATAAATAATCATAACCTAAAAACTAAGACGACGGAGGAGGTGGTGGAAGATCGAAACTCTGACGAATGTAGCCGACATCCTCTTCAAGCTGTGTAAGACGAATGTCCATACCGGCAAAGCGTGAATCTAACGAGTCAAAGCGGTCACCAACATATGAACGAAGACCCCGTAATTCGGAGAGGACTTCATTCATGAGAGCGGAATCCTCACGTTGAGGAGGAGGTGAAGGAGTACGTTCATCTTGAGGAGGGAGTGCATCCTTCTTCAGCCATTGTCCATTCCGATCTTTACGATACCCAAAGGAGGTCACTGCACCAGCACCAATTGCAAAGGAACGCTTGACTTGAACAAAGGGTTCATCATCAAGCGGAATTTGAAAATGACGCAAAAACAGAGTAATCAAGTGTGGATAAGGAAGAGGTGCATTGGCTCGTAATGCCTTATGCATTCGGTACCGAACCAAATGGGCCCAGTCGATCTGACGACCGGTTAGAAAAGCCCACATAAGAATCAAATCCTCCTCAGAGGCTTGTGCTAAATTTGAAGACCGAGGAAGCAAAATCCTAACAATGATATAATGCATGATGCGATTATCAAAAGTTAATGACCCGGCCAACAATCTACCGGTCATATCAGCTTGATCATTGCAGACCATGCGACGAGCATCATGACTTGAATAATCGAATTTCCAGTCATCAACAATGGTGCCCTCAAAAGGTGCACCTTGACTGGGTAAATGAGTCAAAGAAAAGAAAAGTGACTGATCAATGACCATAGAAGTACCATGCACCTCAGACATAATAATACCATCCTGAATTTTCAAATTGCAGTAGAAGACCTTTACAAGTTCAGGATAATATGGCAATTTAAATGACATGAAATCAACAAGACCAGAATTTTGAAACACTTGATAGCAATCAAACGTTTCATCATTAAAGAACTCTACGTCTAGGTACTTAGGGTCTAAGATTATTCTAGAAGAAAACTGAGAAAGGTACCGTAGACGTTGATCATCGGATGAAAACAGTGTTGATGATCTTGGAGATGACAAAGAAGGAGGAATAGGTGCTGTGGGTGCTCCGGATGGGCCGTGACGGCGATGGGCAGCAGCGGTGGCGGTGGAAGATGATCCCTTTCTCTTCTTTGATGGCTCTGCCATTTGATGAAGTTTTTCTGGATTTTGATCGGTAGAAGTGAAAGAGGAGTGAAAAAGAGGAAGATTGGGCTTTACGGGACGTGATTTGGTGAAGAATCGAGTGAGAATCGAAGATTTGAAGTTCTAGGTATGGAGGAAAACGTGGAGGAGGCTTTGGCTGCGCACGAGCTCCGATTTCGTGAGTATTTATAGAAGATGACGCATTGTAATCGATTACAGGTATTGGTAATCGATTACATGCCCAATAAGCCTTCTGGTAATCGATTACAGGATGTTGTAATCGATTACAGGCTGCCTGTTCATGTGTAATCGATTACACTGATTGGTAATCGATTATCAGAGCCTATCCTAGGCTAGTTTCTAAGAGAATATCTATATTTAGGCTCAAATACATCCTATATGACTAATTTTCACCACTAATACACTAAATTCAATCATTCAATTACTATATACACAAGAAATCATAAATTCTATCATAAAACAAGAATTCAAACAAGATCAAACAAAATAATCTACAATCAAAAGGTAAAAAAAATAAATCAATCAATCAATCAACCAATCAATCAACCAATCAATTCCTATTTTGCTAAATCTCTTACATCTAAGAGACCTAATTCTCTTCTAATAGAGAAAAACACTTCCTTGGGGAGAGGTTTAGTGAAAATATCAGCAAGTTGATTCTTAGTATCAACAAATTCTAATACACAATCTCCCTTTAAGACATGATCTCTAAGAAAGTGGTGTCTAATCTCTATGTGTTTAGTTCTTGAATGTTGAACTGGGTTTTTGGATAGATTTATGGCACTAGTATTATCACACTTAATAGGTATGCGATCAAGAATGATGCCATAGTCAGATAATTGTTGCTTCATCCATAAAATTTGTGCACAACAACTACCGGCAGAGATATACTCCGCTTCAGCAGTAGATAAAGCAACACTGTTTTGTTTCTTACTATGCCATGAGACAAGAGCCGATCCAATAAATTGACAAGTTCCACTTGTACTTTTTCTATCAGTTTTAGATCCGGCAAAATCAGAATCAGAATATCCTATTAAGTTACATGTTGAATTCTTAGGATACCATAATCCTAAATTGATTGTTCCTAATAGATATCTCATGATTCTCTTTACTGCACTTAGATGTGATTGTTTGGGGTTGGATTGAAATCTAGCACATATGCATACACTAAACATAATGTCAGGTCTACTAGCAGATAAATAAAGAAGAGATCCGATCATACCTCGATATTGTTTTATGTCTATAGACTGACCAGATTCATCTTTATCTAAGTAACAATTAGTGCTCATCGGTGTAGACATGTGTTTTGCACTATCCATCCCAAATCTTTTGATCAATTCTTTGCAGTATTTGGATTGATTGATGAATATACCTTCTTGAGTTTGCTTGATTTGTAATCCCAGAAAGTACTTTAGTTCTCCCATCATTGACATTTCAAATTCACTTTGCATATCAAGGGAAAACTCCTTGCACAATGAATCATTAGTGGATCCAAAAATTATATCATCAACATATATTTGAACCAACAAAATATCATTATGCTTTCTCTTTATGAATAATGTGGTATCCACTTTACCTCTGGAGAATTCTTTTTCAAGAAGAAAATTACTTAATCGTTCATACCATGCCCTAGGGGCTTGTTTCAAACCATAAAGAGCCTTTTGTAATTTATAAACATGGTTTGGTTTATCAGAAATTTCAAAACCAGGGGGTTGTTCAACATATACCTCTTCTTGAATTAAGCCATTTAGAAAGGCACTCTTAACATCCATTTGATAAAGTTTAAAGTTCATTATGGATGCATATGCCAAAAGCATTCTAATGGCTTCTAATCTTGCAACAGGAGCATATGTTTCTTCATAGTCTATTCCCTCTTCTTGATTATACCCTTTTGCTACTAACCTGGCTTTATTTCTAATAATAATACCATGTTCATCTAGTTTATTTCTAAAAACCCATTTTGTTCCAATGACAGGATAATTTTCAGGTTTTTCTACTAATTTCCATACATTGTTTCTTTCAAATTGGTTTAGTTCTTCTTGCATGGCAATGATCCAATTATCATCTACTATGGCTTCTTTTATATTTTTAGGTTCAATCATAGATACAAAAGCCATATTATTGCATAAATCTTTAAGAGAATGTCTAGTTGTTACCCCTTTTGAGATATCACCAATAATATTGTCGAGGGGATGATCTCTTGAAGTTTTCCATTCTCTTGGGAGTACATCATTGGATTTGCCTTCTTCTGGAGGATCTTCATTGTTTCCTTTGTCATTTCCTTTGGAATCTTGTTCATGAATGTTCATATGTTCTAAAGAATCTGCAATGTCATCTAGCATATTCTTTGTTGACAATATAGCATTAGATTCATCAAAGGTAACATGAATGGATTCCTCTATATTCATAGTTCTCTTATTATATATTCTATATGCTTTGCTTTGTAAAGAATATCCAAGAAAAATGCCTTCATCAGATTTTGCATCGAATTTTCCTAGATTATCTTTACCATTATTAAGTACAAAGCACTTGCACCCAAAAACATGTAGATGAGAAATATTAGGTTTTCTACCGTTAAATAACTCATATGGGGTTTTCTTTAAAATAGGTCTTATCAAGGCTCTATTCATGATGTAACATGCAGTATTGACAGCTTCAGCCCAAAAATACTTTGGAAGAGAAGTATCATTTAATAAAGTTCTTGCAATTTCTTCCAATGACCTATTTTTCCTCTCAACAACTCCATTTTGTTGAGGAGTTCTTGGTGCAGAAAAATTATGTTCAATACCATGTTCATCACAAAATAATTCAAAATCTTTATTTTCAAATTCACCCCCGTGATCACTTCTAATGGATGCAATCTTGAGATTTTTCTTGTTTTGTATGACTTTAGCAAGTTTCCTAAATGCATGGAATGAATCACTTTTATGTGTAATAAATAATGTCCAAGTATATCTAGAGAAATCATCAACTATAACTAAAGCATAGTAATTTCCTCCAAAACTCATGGTTCTAGATGGACCAAATAGATCCATATGCAATAACTGTAATGGTTGAGTGGTTGAAACAACATTTTTAGATTTGAATGAGACTCTTGTTTGTTTGCCCTTTTGACATGCATCGCATAATTTATCTTTTTTAAATTTCAATTTAGGCAAACCAACTACTAAATCTTTTGAAATTAATTTATTTAAGTGATCCATGTTTATGTGAGCAATTCTTTTATGCCATAACCATGGATCATCATCTTTACTAAGAAAGCAATGATTGTTTTCTTGTTTTATGCTTAAGTCTATCATGTAAACATTATTGACTCTATGTCCTACATGCTTTATATTAATGTCATGCTTATGTTCTATAAGACATTTCTGAGAATCAAATGATACTAGATAGCCTTTGTCACATAGTTGACTAACGCTAAGCAGGCTATGCTTAAGGCCTTCAACAAGTAGAACATTTTCAATGGAGTTTGAAGAATTTGTACCTATTTTACCCACTCCAAGAATTCTACCTTTGTTGTTGTCACCATATGTTACATGCCCGCTTTTCTTTGGAGATATGTGTGTAAAATTTGATGCATCTCCAGTCATATGTTTTGAGCATCCGCTATCTATGTACCACTTCTTTCTCAAAGATACCTGCATAATCAAGTTTTTGACTTAGGTACCCAAATTTTATTGGGTCCTTGCATGTTAGTATTAACTGAGGATCTTTTTGGGACCCATATCATTTTAATATTGCTGTAATTTTTCTTGAAGTAGCAAGTTGATATGCCATGTCCTCTTCTTCCACAGTAAAAACAAGTGATAGAATTAGAATTACATTTTTGTGTGGAAGTGGAAAAGTTTTTATGAACCTTTTGTAGTTTTTCAGATTTATACCCTAGTCCATTTTTATTAGACACATATCTTTGTTTACTTAATATAACATCTAAATTATTTCTACTATATGAAAATTTTGCAAGTGAATTCTTTAACTCTTTAATTTCTTTTACATATTTATCACAACAACTACAAGAATCTGTTATTTTCTTGTCATTTATAGTGGAGATATTAACTTTTTCATTTGATTTAGAGATTGAAACTTCATTTCTAAGAAGATCTAATTCTTTGTTTAATTTTGAAATTTCATTTTCTAAATTTGAAATTGTTTTCTTTGATGATGAAACTAATTTTGCAAGTTTAATTGATTCTTTATGCAAATCAGCAAATGCATCTTGCAATTCATCAAAAGAAATAGATAAGTTGTTTGAAGATGTTACCTCTTCATCACTTTCGTAACTTTTTGCCATAAGGCAAAGATTTATCTCTTCATTTTCAGAATCATCAGAGGATTCCAAATCATTTTCATCCCATGTGATGTATGCTTTCTTTAGTTTCTTCTCACTATGATTTTTCTTTTCAGATTTTTCCATCTTTTTCTTGAAGATGGGACAATCAACCCTCAGATGTCCAGGTTGATTGCATTCAAAACATTTTAGAGTAGAGGGTGAATTTTCTGTCCTTCTCTTTGATTTAAAATTTGGTCGCCTCTGATTTCCTCTTACTTTAAGAAATTTGTTGAACCTTTTTACAAAGAAACTTAGATCATCATCATCATCTGCATCATTATCCTGATCACTTTCTTCTTGAATTGAGGATGATGCTTTAAGAGCGATTCCTTTCTTTTTCTTGTCATTTTCTTCATTTTGGTGCAATCTCAATAGTTCCATCTCGTGTTCCTGCAACTTACCAAATAAAGTGGCAAGAGACATGTTAGACAAATCTCTTGATTCAGAAATAGCCGTTACTTTGGGTTGCCATTCTCTACTTAAACATCTTAGCACCTTGTTTATAAGATCTTCATTTTGAAATTCTTTGCCTAAGGCTGCTAGATGATTTACTATATGTGTAAATCTCTTTTGCATACTCTGAATATTTTCATTTGTATTCATTCTAAATAATTCATACTCATGAGTTAGTGCATTTATCCTAGATCTTTTAACATCTGTAGTTCCTTCATGTGTTAATCGAAGAGTGTCCCACATTTCCTTAGCACTCTTGCAATTTGAAACTCTGAAATATTCATCCATTCCTAGGGCAGATGTTATTATGTTTTTGGCTTTTAGGTTGTATTGTACTCGTTTTCTATCCTCTTCAGACCATCTATCTCTAGGTTTTTCTATGGTTATGCTTTCACTTGATGAACTACCATCTATTGAAACTCTTTCTACTGTGGTGGGTATATAAGGCCCTATTTCAATGGCTTCCCAGATATTTAAATCTATTGCCTCGATAAAAATTTGCATCCGGGTTTTCCAGTAGTGGTAACCCTCTCCATTAAAGATTGGAGGTCTATTGATAGAATTCCCTTCTGGAAATAAGGAATTTGCTGAGGCCATCTTTTTCTTGAAGCTTCTAAACTTTGTACAAGAATGAAGCTCTGATACCACTTGTTAGACAAGTGGCCTCAGATATCTTAAGAAGGGGGGGGTTGAATTAAGATATTCCAAACTTTTCCCCTAATTAAAAATCTATCTTACTTTTTACTTAAGTTATGAATTCCCTTAATGACAATCTTCTTAAATATTAATTCAAATGAAGCAACTTGAATATGAATATAAAGCAATAATAAATAAAGAAGATTAAGGGAAGAGAAAATGCAAACTCAGTTTTATACTGGTTCGGCCACACCCTTGTGCCTACGTCCAGTCCCCAAGCAACCCGCTTGAGAGTTCCACTAACTTGTAAATTCCTTTTACAAGTTCTAAACACACAAGGACAACCCTTCCTTTGTGTTTAGAGATTCTTTACAACAAGAGACTCACAGTCTCTTAATCCCTTAGAGAATGAGAAGTAGAAGAGGAACAAATCTCTCTTGAAAGAGATGGATTTTACAGATTGAGCACTCAAATAATTCCTTAAAGAATTGCAATCAAGTTGGCCAAGGAATTCTTAAGAGGATAAAATGAAATTGCTTTTTGAGAGGATAAACACTTTGTTGTTCTGAAAATCTCTAAGCAATTTCGTGTTTAAGTCACATATATATAGACCATTGGTGGTCATGAGTAAAGCCTTTGAAAAGTTGTGACTCTTGAAATTATTTTTCTGAAATTCCTGTCTGGTAATCGATTACAGTAATTGTGTAATCGATTACAGCTTTTAAAATTTGAATTAAAACGTTTACTAACTGCTGGTAATCGATTACCAAAATTGTGTAATCGATTACAGCTTTTAAAATTTTGAATTCAAATTTTTATAGCTGTTATAAAACGTATTTGGCCACTGGTAATCGATTACATCCTCTGGTAATCGATTACCAGAGAGTAAAACCTTTGAAAAACACTTTTTATTTTAAATCACTTGGCCAAACCTTTGCTAATTCAATTAGGAATTCCCTTCCTAATATTCTAGTGATCATCTTGATGTTGTGCCTTGTAATCTTGAAGTATTGTCTTGAATTTTAATCTTGAAAAGCCCATTTGCATCAATTGCAACACATCATCATGAGCATCATCAAAACATCAAAGCCAATTGCATCTACACTTGATGTTGCAACCAAGGGGCATTGTCTTTTTTAAGTGGTTGAAATGATCAATGATACTGCTTATAACCTTTAATTTCATGGTAAGTATCAAGTCAATGCCACTTTTATTGATGTTGACTTCACTTTTTCTCATGTAGATGATGAACTTGATTTGAGGATGAATCTTTTTAAAGAGGGAGGGAGTGATATGATCCAGCAAGGGTCCAATGACTTCAAATATCTTTTGCAATGGATGAAAGGCCAAATGACCAAAAGCAAGAACGAAAATAACTAAGAAGCTTTTCCAAAGATTAGTCATGCAAGAGCCCAAACCAAGAATTGTCTCATTTGTAGAACTTGAAGATAAATTAAGCAAACTTAAAGACAATAAGTTGAAGAGCATAATGAGCCCAAGAGTGTATACCCAAGATGCATCTATGGGCTAAAGTTTATCTGGATGGATTACATAGCTTTTGGTTTAAAGAACTAATTAAGGCCCATTTTCTAATTTTCCTTTAATTTTCATAGTTAATTTTCATGTAATAAGTTCAGATGGTTGTTGACATCTTTTAGGTTAGTTTTTATGTTTTTAGGCTTCCCAAGTTATTATAGTGGCTAGTGGGGTTTTATTGCTAGTGGATATTTAATGCTAGTGTGAATTTAATTCTAAGTGGAAATTAATTCCTAGTGGGATGTTTAGAAGGAAGCCTAGCCTATAAATAATAGGAACTTTGTAGCTTTGAGGCAGATTTGAATCTAAATGAAAGTTTGAGTTTTCTACCTTTTGTGAGAGCTTCCCTTGGTTCATGGGTAAAGAAATGAATATGATCTTATCAAGGCAACTTGTGGCGATCAAATCTATGACTTATCACTCACCTTCTCACCTATTTCTTAAGTGTGGTGTCAATATCCTTCTATAAAAGAAAATTAAGTCAATTTCTAAGTCTGAAAACTTCAAGGCGATCCGCCCCATTTCTGTGTTCATATCATGGACGATAGAGATAGGGTAGACAACAACATTGGTTGTCTAGTCTAGTACTTTTGTCTTCTATATTGGTCGTTAAATCTTCTATAATTTGGTGGAACGTCCAGTAGGTTGTGTTGTAATTGTAACTGTTTTTGGTTTTTCTATTGTAATTGTTTTCGGTTTGATAATTAGTTGTTGTCTCCTTTATAAGAAGCTTTGTATTTTGGGTTTAGTGAGCTAGAGAGTGTTTTGAACCCCTTCATTGTAAATTTTGTTATTCGTAATAAACTTAACAGTTTGTGCGATATTTCTTCTCCTTCTTTTATTTGAACTTTCCTATCTGAATATAATTTCTCGAATCTTTCTCAACAAATTGGTATCTAGAGCTTCGGTTCAAGATCATTTTCACATCTATTTCATGGTAGATCAAATCATCAGTGATTAACCATTCTGTTTGTTATTTGTTCGTATTGTGTCTTCAAGATTTTATTAAGAAGATGGTCAACACAATCAAGATTGAGAAATTCATAGGGAAGAATAGCTTAAACCTTTGGCGCATCAAGATGCGAACCTTGTTGAAAGAATAAGGTCTCTAGGCTCCTCTCTCCAGTCAACCATCAAAGATTGATAAGCCAGTGCTTGAGTTACAAGAGGAAAAGGCACATTCACAAATTCTCTTGGTGGGTTCTTTATGAAGTTTTTGAAGAATTAATTGATGTTGGTTGGGCTTTGACTCAAATTGAAGAAATTGAGGTTATCAAATTTGAGAGTTTATGTAAACTCATAAGAGGTCCATAGACTCGATTCATAAACTCAACTCGTAGACTCATAAGAGTCCATTTCATATAAAAATAATAACAAAATGTCTATAAATAACATACCAATTAAACATTTAAATAATATAATAAAGCAAAATAGTAAATCATAAATTTCATAATACTTAAATAACCAAGTCTAGTAATGCCTCATTACTAGATAATAACTTGCTTATAGTAGTGGTAGATCATTCCCATCAAGGGTTTGATGTTATTAAAGAACAAGGGTTTGATGTTATTAAAGGTGAGAATTTTTTTATTCAAGAACAATACACTAAATGAAGGTATGTTGAACACTAAACAGACAGAAAACAATCTAAAATGACTTACATTTTGGTCTAATTTTTTTAACTTGCTGACTTGTTGATTCAGTAGTAAACTTGAGAGTTCACCGAGTTTACTTAGAGTTTATAAAGTCTACCCAGAGTCTACTAACAATAGAGTTTACACACGAGTCAACTCGCAGAGGGTAAGTGAACTCGTAAACTTGCAAGAGTTAACGAGTTAACTCGAGAGTTTGATAACCATGGAAGAAATTCTTCACGACTAAATCAATCTCCAACAAGTTGCTTATGGAATAATGTTTGTTTGGCCTCCAAATAAGGGAATGTGTGCCACTAAAGAAACATCTTGATGAGCTAAACTTTGTTCTGATGGAGCTACGCGACAGTGGTGTCAAGATGGAAGATGAAGATTTGGTGATGATTTTGTTAGCCTCTCTCCCTCCCTCTTATGATAATTTAATGAGTTGTCTTAGTGTAGTCAAGGACTCCATAACACTTGAAGATTTCAAGTCCAATCTCTATTCTTGAGAGCTTCGACTAAAGGTGTCTGGGAATGGTGATAAAGCTTATGCATTCGGATTATCGGTGACTGATTCTGCCAAAGGGTAGAAGAAGAAGAAAGGAAAAGGTGGCAAGAAGAGAAAAACTGATCATAAGGACATATGCAATTACTGCAAAAAAACCGGGTCATTGGGAGCGAGATTGTCCAAAGAAAGTAAAGAACTATTATATTGCTGCCCTTGTTCAGAATGACTCCTTATCGAAAAGGGATTTGGTTATGGTCATTGGTGAACAACTACAACATTTTGAACAATGGGTATTGGACTTAGGTTGTTTTTATCATATGTGTCTACACAAAAATTGGCTTGTGACATATGAGGAGAAGTTTGGTGGTAATGTCCTTATGGGTAACAATACTCCTCGTAAGTATGTTGGTATAGGTTCTGTACAAATCAATATGCATGATGGTGTTGTTAAAACCTTAACTAAAGTTTGTCGCGTTCCAAAGCTTAAGAAAAATCTTGTATCTGTGGGTGCCATTGATTTGATAGGTTTTTTTTGTTGGGTTAAAGGTGGAGTTATCCATATCAGAGGGAAATGGAAGTATGTGGTAATGCAGGGAACCAAGCAAATAAATTTTTACATGCTTCAAGGGTCCACTACGGCAGGCTCTGTCTCTACTATTTCACAATCTGGAAGCCATGCGTCTAATAATTCTCTATGGCATCTGCGTTTAGGCCACATGTGTGAAAAAGGTTTGGATATTCTGAGCAAGCAAGGCTTACTTGCAAATCACAAGGTGAAACCTTTTCAGTTTTGTGAGCACCGCATCTATGGGAAGAAGCATCAGACAAAGTTCCCAAAGGATGAGCATGCAATAAATGACATGTTGGACTACGACCATTTTGACTATTGGGGACCTTCGAGAGTTCCATAAGTGGGAGGGACAGGGTATTTCCTCTTTATCATTGTTTATTACTCCAAGATTAATTGAGGGGACCGACTAGACGAGTCAAAATCATTTGAAGCAACCAAAAACCACAACACCCAAAAAGTCACAAAGGAAAATCAAAACTCGTAAAAGATATGACTTTAATATAGTGCCTTATGCACTACAGATAGCAAAAGACATTGATTCATTCGAACCAACCAGTTATTAGGAAACAATTTTCTATTCTAAAGCCAGACAATGGCTATGAATGAAGAGATGAAGTCCTTTAAGAAGAACTAGACTTGGGATTTAGTTGAGCTACCTGAAGACAGACGAGTAGTGGGGTGTAAGTGGGTCTTCAAGAAGAAATCTGGATCATCCACTAAAGAAGTCATCCATTATAAAGCATGAATGGTAGCTAAAGGTTACAATTAGAAGGAAGGAATGGACTACCACAAGATATTCTCTCTAATAATTTGACACACCTCCATATGTGTTTTGATGGCCCAAGTGGCACCTCTGGACATGGAGTTAGAGCAACTGGATGTTAAAATTTCCTTTCTCCAAGGATGGCTAGAGGAAGACATTCTGATGCAACAACCTAAAGGTTTTAAGGTGAAAGAAAATGAAAATTTTGTCTGTAGATTGAAGAGGTCTCTTTATGAGTTGAAGCAATCACCAAGGTAATGGTAAAAGAGATTTGATGAGTTCATTTTCTCTCACGGGTACATCAAAAGTCCCTATGACTTGTGTGTTTATCATAGCAAGGTGGAGGATGGTTCCAACATCTATCTATTACTTTATGTGGATGGCATGCTTATAACATTTCAAAATTTGTTGGCAATTCAGAAGCTGAAGTCATTACTTAGTAGTGAATTTGAGATTCAGGACATGAGAGCTGTTGAAAAGATTTTGGGCATGGAAATCAAGAGGGATCGAGTCTAGAAGAAAATATTTTTGTGTCAGAAGAAATATGTTCGCAAAGTATTGAATCATTTTGGGATGACATCCACAAAACTAGCCCAAGGTTAATTTCCCACAGACACGTACCAACCAAGATTCAACATAGCACCCTGATTAAGGGATCGAAGGGATCTCACACCCAAGCCTTCCTCTTCTAAAGGTGAACATGCTTTATGCTAGGACATTGCTACAAGCTTATGCTTAAAAATATCACTTGTCCAAACAAAATTCTGAATCCATGTATCCAACATTTTGAGGAAAGAAACTAGCCAAGCATAGACTTGAAAACTATAAAGTAGGGAACCTTGAATGATAGATTTGATAAGCTCTACATGAACTATACTAGACAAAAGAGAACTCTTCCATGAAGATAGTTTAGCCTTTATACAATCAACAATAGACATAAGATGATTCCTTTTTGGCTTACTTAGGAAGAGAGGCACTCCCAGATAACAAAAGGTATTAGGCCAGCCTCGAAAACCAACACATTGTGAGTAAAAGTGGATTGTGCTAAGAAAGGCGAAGGGCCATAAAATGACATTTATGGATACTCAAACATTGTGCCGATTTAGCTTCCTATTCCTTAAAGAGTTGCAAAGGGTTCTCTAACCCCCATTTCGTTCCTTTACAAAAAATCATAATGTCATCTGCAACGAGAGAATGACTAGGTTGTAGAAGCAAGCTTCATGATGAATCAAGATTGATTCAAAGAGTTTTGATGATAACAAAGATGATGACAAAAAGCTCAAAAGTCAAGAACACTTCATGATAACAAAGATGATGATCTCAAGAATCAAAGAATGAGTTCAAGATTGAATCAAGTACACTTCAAGGATCAAGAGGAAAGTTGAATTCAAGAATCAAGAATCAAGTTTCAAGATTCAAGTTCCAAGAATCAAGATCAAGATTCAAGACTCAAGATTCAAGAATCAAGAGAAGACTCAATCAAGATAAGTATTAAAAAGTTTTTTCAAAAACTGAGTAGCACAATAATTTTTCTCAAAACCTTTTACGAAAGAGTTTTTACTCTTTGGTAATCGATTACCATATTATTGTAATCGATTACCAGTAGCAAAATGGTTTTCAAAAAACTTTCAAATTGAATTTACAACGTTCCAATTAATTTCAAAATGTTGTAATCGATTGCAAGTATTTGGTAATCGATTACTAGTGTGTTTGAACGTTGAAATTCAAATTTAATTGTGAAGAGTCACATCCTTTCACAAAAATGCTTTGTGTAATCGATTACAACAGTGATAGTTTCTGAACAAAATCAAAAGATGTAACTCATCCAATAGTTTTCAAGTTTTTCTAAAAGTTATAACTTTTCCAAATAGTTTTTAAGTTTTTCTAAAGGTTATAACTCTTCTAATGGTTCTCTTGACCAGACATGAAGAGTTTATAAAAGCAAGACTTTGATTTGCATTTCCATATCTTGAACATCCTTTAAAACTTTTCCCAATTGATTTCTGAATCTCTTTGAACTCCTTCTCCTTCTCCTTTTACCAAAAGCCTTCAAAAGTTTTCTGGTTTTCAAAACCTTGAAAACTTGTGTTATTCATCTTTTTCATTCCCTTCTCCCTTTGCCAAAAAGAATTCGCCATGGACTAACCGCCTGAATTCTTTTTGTGTCTCTCTTCTCCCTTTTCCAAAAGAACGAAGGACTAACCGCCTGAATTCTTTTGTGTCTCCCTTCTCCCTTGTCAAAGAATTCAAAATGACATAGTCTGAGAATTCTTTTGATTCTTCCCTTTCCCATATACAAAAGATTTCAAAGGACTAACCGCCTGAGAATTCTTTTGTATCCCATTCACAAAGTTTCAAAGGTTTAACCGCCCGATAACTTTGTCTTAACACATTGGAGGGTACATCCTTTGTGGTACAAGTAGAGGGTACATCTACTTTGTTGACTGAGAACAAGAGAGGGTACATCTCTTGTGGATTAGTTCTAGTGGAGGGTACATCCACTAGGTTGTTCAAAGAGAACAAGGGAGGGTACATCCCTTGTGGATCTTTGCTTGTAAAGGAATTTTACAAGGTTGAAAAGAAATCGCAAGGACCGCAGGTCACTTGGGGACTGGATGTAGGCACAGGTTGTTGCCAAACTAGTATAAAAACTCTTGTGTGTTTGTCCCCTTCTTCCTTACTCTTTTAATTTCCGCAGTGCACTTTAATTCCCGCTTTTACTTTTGGTTAAGTTTCTTTTCTATTCTTCATTTACTTAACAACATAGTAAAAGTCTTAGAAGAGTAAATTTTTAATTAGTAAAGGTTTAGGAATAATTAATTCAACCCCCCTTTCTTAATTATTATGAGGCCACTTGATCCAACATAGGTGCCTTGATGCCCTTAGGACCAAGTATGGGTAGGAGTTTTCCATCATGAACAAGCTTGGAAATACCCCTACTTAGAACTTCCTCTGCAAGAGAAAAAAAGAAAAAGAGACAAGGAATCCCCTTGTCGAACCCCTCTTTTACAAGCAAAGAAACCCACCTCCTTACCATTCACTGAAAGTGAAAGCTTGGTAGATGCAAGAATGACACGTATCCAATGGCGAAAAGTCTCATTAAAACCAAAATCTTGCAACACTTTAAGAAGAAAACTCCAGTCTAAAGTATCGAAGGCTTTTCTAATATCAAATTTCAACACAAGATTACCTCCAAAGGCTTTATAAGGAACCATATTAGCATCATCAGAAGTTGTACAAATGCAATCAGATATATGTCTATCCTAAATACAACCATGTTGCTTGGGAGAAATAATCTTAAGGGCAACGTTAGTAAGATGAGTCACAAAGACCTTTCATTATAATTTTAAATTTAAAATTTGCAAGTGCTATTGGTCTAAAGTTTTCAATCATGCCACTTCCAGGAACTTTGGGAATAAGGATCACTATATTAGAATTCAGATTGTGCAAAATCCAACCTTGTTTAAAGAATTGAGTAACAACACGGACCACATCTTCACCAACTATATCCCAATATTGCTGAAAAAAGAAGCCTAACCATCCAGTCTAGAAGCACCATCACCATTCATTTCAAACACAAGGCTCCTAACTTCTTCTCGAGTAGGAACATTCATTAGCATACAATTATCCTCAACAGAAGGGATAAGACTTTCCACCAAACTTGTGTGAACAATAGAGTTCTCTAATGCATAAATATCAGAGAAATAATCCACAACAATTTTTTCAATATCAGATTGGCCATCAAATAAATGACCATCTTTCTTAAGAAATGATAAATGATTAGCCATATATCTAATCTTAGCCATTTTATGGAAAAAGGCAGTGTTACTATCAACAAAACAAAGCCACTTCATTTTGGATTTTTGTTGCCAAAATACCTATTCATAGTGAAGTGCTTGCTGAAGATTCAATTTCGCTTGAATTTCTTTGTTACGAAGGATCTCTGTAACGCCCTATTTTTCGTAAAATAAATTAAAAATGATTTTATTTAAAAATAAATAGAGTTTTAAGAAAATAATGAGATTTTTTGTAATTAAATAAATAAGGAGAAATAGTTTTATTTATTAAAATAATGGTTTTAAGGTAAATAAAATAAATATATGTTCTTAGAAAATAAAAAAGATGTTTTATTTATTAATTTGATAGGGAGTAAAATAGAGTTTCTTTTTATAAAATAATAAAATAAAGAAAAATAGATTAAATAATAAGTAGAGAGTACCCTATCTATAAATAGAGACATATTAGGTCATTTTTTGCATTTAAGATACACGTGTCTATGCTTTCTATTTCTCTCAAATTCGTTTTCCCTTCTCCCTCTCCCAAAACCCTTTTTTTTCACGCATGCACCCAAACCTGTCCCAGTAAAACTACGATCCCAGACTCATTAACCATTGGATCGCTGTGAAATTTGAACACAAGGTTCAGAATTTATTTGCGTACATCTTTGTGGAGAGAGAAATTATCCTCGCACGGAGACAGTGAAATGGAGGCTCCAATCCCTTCTCCTTCTTTCTAATGCTTGGAAATCCTAAGAAAGCAACCTGAGGAAAAGCTTGAAAAATCTTAGGGAACCACTAGAGATGCTGCCATCGTTGTCGAACTACACAGTGAGCCCGCTTAGAGGTAAGGGATGAGTTTATCGTAGTTGGGGTTAAAATGAACATGTGTAGGGATCCTTAGAGGATCAAATTGGGGTTTATTTTGGGATGTTTATTTTATTATAATTCTTCCTTTATGATTATAATTACGAGATTTTTGTATTTAACAGACCAATTGATGCCCTGATGCAAATTGGTTGATAAAGTTGAGTGCTCTTGGTGTTTTCGTGTTTTTGACCTATGATTTTGATTCCTTTGAATTTGATATGATTATATGAATTTTTTTGAGGGTTTTTACTCTCCATGTTGTGAGAAGCATTTTTGTATAATTTGTTTGTGTTTTGGATAAGATTTACTAGATTAGTGTGATAAATTGTTGTTGTATTGGGATCATGAAATTGTGATTGAAATTGTGTGTAAGGGATAAATTGAATATGTATTAATTTGTGAGATACACATAAACATGTGATGGTGGATTGTGACATTGTGAAATGTTAAAATTGTGGACATGGAATTTGGTTGTGAATAAGTGTATGGTTAATACTTGTGGTGATATTACTTGTGTTGTGAGTTGTGAATTATACAATAACATGATTGGTGTTTACCTTAAGAAAAATGTTTATGTGCAAGGTGTTAAAAGGAAGTGTAAGGTTCCAAGTTAGGAACCTGAGGTGTTAAATTGTAGCACAATGCGCGAGATGTTAAAAGGAAAGTGTAGGGTTATAAGTTAGGAACCCGAGGTGTTAAATTGTAGCGCACTATGTTAAATGTGTTAGAAAATAAGTGTGAGCTCGTGGGTATTGTATAATTCATGAGCAATGTATGCATACAAAATTTGTTTTAGGAGTTAGACTTGAATCAGGAAGGTGAGACCCTAACTTATTATTTGAAGTCTAGGCCTTGGGGGTAAATACACTTGGTTTGAGTGTTCCTTTAGGCCTATGTTGATCCCATATGGTTGGAACATTCTCGCAAAACAGAATGACCCTGACTGGTCACCTTATGATTTCACTTAGTGAGAGTGACCTGACGTACCCATTGTGTGGTGTGTCTTGTCATGTACTCCTAGGCGTCATGGTGTTGTTTTTCACTGACATGGTACCATATTGCATATAGGGTTAGGTCTTAGTGTATCTGTTGCATAACACTTGTGTAATGGTCATTGTGACTTGCTACGTGATGGTGGGTAATAAATTGTGTGAGTGTGAGATGTTGTGTTGTACTTGAGATTTATTGTTCTGAACACGTGATTAATGTGAATGTGTGGAATGTAATTTTGTGATTAAATCCTTGGGACAAGTGATGCGAATTATGCTAAGTTGAACTTGTTATACTTATACTATATATATGTGTCTTCATTTATCTCTTATTGTTTAGGAATGTGATAACTCACTCCCCGTGTGTTTTTTGTGTTTGGATCCTGTGATGATCTCGAACCATGTGTTCATGAGAGCAGATGACTAGGTAGATTGCTTTAAGGAACCTCATGCTGGTGGACTCTGGGACATAATGCTCTAATAGGATGTGACATTGGGGCATGAGTTTCTGTTTTAATTGCATGATGTTCCAAACATGTCACTTCAGTATATTTTATTCTGCTACTTAACTTGAGTTCATTTGTAAACTTGAACGGCCTTGTGTTGAGCCATGAATGTTTTCATACCCTTATTTGATAAGTTTTTAATTTGATGATTAACGTGGATGTGATCTTTTACCCACGTGAAATCTTTTATGTTTATTGAATAAAATCTCTTTAATTAATTCCGCATTTTCATGTATGATATTATATAAATATGTATGTCAGGATAGAGGGTGTCACAATCTCATCATCATTTGTGGGGTTCTCTATTTGAAGCTGAATAGCATCAACATCATTCATAGCCCTCTTAATTTTTTCATGAACCGAGTTCAACTCTAATTTCAAAGACTTCAACTTCTAAGTAAGAACAAACATAGGGAAACCATAAAATGGTTTCCTCCATGTTTCTATAATAACCCAAAGACTATTAGGATGCTCATACCACATTTTCTAGAAACAAAAAGCCTTAGCAAAAGTTATGGAATTTTGGTGACACTGAATATGAATAGGGTGATGGTTAGACTGCATCCTAGTAAGAGTGCAACAGGCTATGGATGACCAAGTAGAGATCCACTAATCATTACATAGAAACTGATCCAAGCGCAAATCGATCTTGTGAGCCCCTCGCCTTCCGTTAGACCAAGTAAAGAACGGACCAACAGATGGAAGATGTGTAAGAGCACAACTATCTAACTAAGAGTGAAACTCATTACACAAGATTTGGGAAGGAGACCAACCTCCTTTATTTTCATCCGCTCCGAACACCGTGTTAAAATCACCCATAAAGCACCATGGTGCATTGTGAGATTGTTGAAGGAAAGCAAGATCCTCCCATAAAGAACGTCAACCCATATAAGTTGTGGCAGCATGCACAACAACAAAGAAACAAGTACAACCCTTCATATCAACTAAAAAAGAAACTACTTGAGAAAAAGAATGTATAAGCAAAGGAGCATACTTTTCCAAGTGGAAAACCCAAAGATTGGATCTACAACCTTCTCTATCACTCACAGCAAACAAACGAGGATGCAAGTATCTCCAAAAAGAAGCATTTATAAAAGAAAAATTTGTCTAGGGCTAAGTAATAACTAGAAAATTTGAACGATAGCTACAACAAAGCTTTTTAAGGAATTATTTGGTGGGCTAATTAGTCACACTCCTAGCATTCCATAACAAAGCTTTCATCTGAAAGGTTTAGGAGATCCTCTTGCCTTAGCATAGGCTTTACCATCAACAACACCTTTATCCTTAGGTACATATTTGACAGAAGTCTTCTTCCCTTCTTTAGGTAAGCTGTGTTTTTGTTGCTCCTTACCTTCCCTAGAATTAGATGCTACCACCCCAAACTTTTTCCTACATTTGTTAATAGAATGAAAAATTATCTTATAGGAAGAACAAAAGGCTAGAAGGCGTTCATAACCTATATCCACAAAAAAAGCATAACCCGAGCACTCTACTAGGATTTGCTCATGAAGCAAACATGTGAGATCAACATCAACAAGCACCCTAGCAAAGTGTCCATATGTTGTATTACTGTTGGCCTCATCAAGAGCTAAAGGCACCCTTGCACCTCTTGTAATGGCAAAAAGAATTTATTCATCCAATATTCTTGGGGGAGACCATCAAAAATCCTTAACTAGAATTGCGCATTGGATTGATGCAGGAAATTGGGTTAAATGTCTGGAGTCCAAAAGAAAAAACACAGTGCTCCTGGATTTAGACTCCAAGAACCCACTGCCAAAACTTTGCGCAAACTTTCCACCGAAGCACAAGAAAACTCAAAGAAACCTTTACCAAAAGGTATCATCCGCCATTGACCAAGGGGGTTGCCACTGCTTCGTAAGTTGAGTACGTAGGTCATGGATTTTAGGAGGATTGTCCCCTTTAGAGAGAAATAATCTACCATGGAGATTATTTTTACAACCATCAAGGCCTCGTTTATACCCTTCCTCCAAGATCATAATAGATAAGGCATCACCTTTCAAGCAAGGTATATGCAATTGACTTAAAGGTATATTACATGCATGATTGACAATTTATAAAAATTACTATTTGTCATGCTTAAATAAAATCCTTATTCTTGATAATGAGGTTATTTATTATTCTTGAAGATATGAATTTAACCCTTTTAAGACAATCATATAATTAATTATAATTATTTGGTAAAAATCATAAAAGAGTTAATGCATGAGTAAATAATACTATTCTTTTCAAATTTGAATTCTCTAAATATGAGTGCATAGCATTTTTTTTATATAGAACTAGCTTACCTTCCCGTCCTTTATATGGATATTAAATTCATATTTTATAACTTATAAGTGTATTTTTATATTATTATATATTTTTAATATATTATTAATTATTTAGTTTAAATTTTAATAAATTAATATAAATATATGTCAATAAATATTAAAATATATTTTCATATACATACATGCTCCATAAAATTATCATTAAAGGTACTCTTTTAGGTATAATTTCCTTCACTTTATTAATGTTTTGCATGCTCCCTTTTGATTTTGTTTTTTTAAAAAAATGATTTAGTTAATTTTTTATCTTTTTTGTCTGTAACATGCTATTGATGTGAGATCTTTAGCGACAAAAGTGACATTTGTCCACATGACGAAATCTTATTTTATAACATAGTATAATAATATATACTTCCTGTAAATAAATTTCTTATCAATATTATCATTATTATAATTATAATTACTTAATATAATAAATATTTAATGTAAATTATTATAAAATAATGAAATAAACAAAAAATATATATAATTGTAATACGTATCCACAGTAAATTATTATAACATAACAATTTATTATCATTATAATTGTAATACATATTTACCATAAATATTATAAAATTATGATTACAATAATAAATAAATAACCACCATAATTGTAAAAATTCACTACTAAAATAACATGATTTTATGACGCACATTCGACATCGGTTCTTAGAAACCGTCATAGAAGAATAAGCGGTGGCATTTTTGTAATCATGATGCGTTAAACGACGACGATTTTACTCAACCCGTCTTGAAATGAACAATACAACAATGACTGTTATTTGCACCATCATAGAAATGAGAAATCCATGACGTTGCTAGTATACATCGTCATGGTATGCACTCTCAATTAAGTGAGTAACACTCACGCCTGAAGTCACTAGTGACTCACGTTACATTCCCCCCCCCCCCCCCCCGTCACTCAGCTCACGTCCTGGTCTCCGTGACTCATCGACTGTCGTAGGTGTCTTCGAAAACCATCCTGTCATCAAACATCTTGTGCCACCGTCGTGGTGTAACATCGACATTGTTCAAGGTTTGTTTTGAGTCTCTCATTTTCACCTCTAAGTTTCATGCTTTATAGGGTTGAATGTGTAATGAACTGCCGGGGGCTGAATTGAGCATTAGTTGGCCTTGTTGAATGTTCACCCAATTTGTATTTTGAACTCTTTGATGGTATTTTGGCACTAGCTAGCTCGAGGTCATACTGTTCCTTCGCTAGGTTCTTCTCTAGGTCACTAGTACTATTTGTGCTTCATTTTCGTCCCTATGGTACCTTCATGCCAAATGAGTAATGGTCATTCATGGTATTCAGTGTAACACATGGCAAATGCTTGTCAAATTATACTTACTATCATTTTCCCTGATTTGTTAACATAATGTATTAGTATCAGCAGGTAGGTTGCCTATAAACATCTTATTTTATTAATAATTTAATCTGTTGGTGGTGTTTTAAATAGATTAAAATCCATACAAGCTAATAAAATTTTGTAATGATATGTTGAAAATGTGTATGTTGTAGCATGGCATTGGTTGAAGCAATCCATGTTTCTTATCAAATATAATTGTTCAGAAGAATGAGATAAAAGCTTGTCTGATGAGTTTCTACTTTCTACATATATCAGGATACACCATTACTTTGAATTGTTCTAGAATAGGTTGTTGATGCCATTACTCCATCCCTACTTCCCTCTATTGCCGAATCATTAATCATTTATATTGATTGTAGGACAAAACAATATTGCATGTGCTCTGACTCGAAGCTTGCACTCCAAAGGGAAATCATGTTACATCCTTGAGGGTGACAATATTTGAGTTGGTCTAAACCAGGATCTTAGTTTTAGAGCAGAAGATCATTGTGAAAACATTAGAAGGATTGGTGAGTTTAGCTATATTTTTGTTTGGTAATTTTTCCCCAATTTCTTCTAGTCATATGCTGTTTTATTAATAGTCCAACATGACGATTTTAAAAATTTCAGGTGAGGTGGCACAACTCTTTGCAGATGGTGGTGTTATTTGCATGACTAGTTAAATATTACCATACAAAAAGGATACATATGCATGCAGACCACTACTTTCAAAAGGAGATTTGATTGAGGTAATATTGTTTTTTGGTGATCCAAAATAACAAATGTTAAGTCATGCCTCAATAATTGAGTTATACTTTATTTAAATTGGTCAAGGAACAACAATTTTGTTACTGATTTGTAGTAACCCTGCGTGAACCAATAATTGAATCATTATTGACATTAACCATAGAATTGGTTAATCAATAACTGAGTAACCATTAACCAGTATGAAAATGGTGTAAATCTAAAGGGGAAATTGGTTGTGTTTTGGATGGGGTACTTTATTTTGTTTCATTTTCTAATTTGTTTTGGTTTTGCTTGGGTTCTCTGATGTTTTGTAGATATACCATAAGCTTTCCATATAAACCAAATCTTTCATAGTTATGAAGTACTTGGCTTTGAAAATTGTTACCAGTACTACCTATTTTAAGTTTGGTTGGCACGAACAAACTACAAAGGCTTCTTGTTTAAGTAATGTTCATGTACTTGTGCAGGAGTTGATATTGTGTATAGTTTAAAGTCGTTGTAGTCAACCATAAGTTGTTGCTTGCGTTTTTAGAGCCGATGTCACCATTTTCAAAGCTGAAACCAGGTTTGAATTATCCTCTAAAATGTTGAGTATTAAATTATTAATTAAACTTGTATTGTATTATGAGTACTTCTTCATTATGAAGGAGGTTCATTTAAAGTAGGACTATTATTATCACTTTTAAAAATTACAAATTACATATATAATACATTTTGAAATACCAAATTAACAGTTTAGTCAAGTCATTGTAGCTGTAAGCCTATCAGTTCCCAACTACTGATTAGAAATAATAAGTTCAGTTGGATGTTAACTATATAAACAAATGTAATTATAGAAGCTAACAGGGATAAGCACAAGTCATTAAGGATTCTAAGTTAACTCTTATTTTTTTTATGGATGTGGGTTCAATTTTGAAAATGGACACTTTTGAACACATGTTTTTGTTATTGACTTAGACCTATATATGACAATATAAGTTATTGTTAATTAAAACTTGGGTTATTGACCAACTGCTAAAAGGATGAGTCTTTTAAGGATTGGATTGGTCATATCATGTTTTAGTTGCTAGTATGTTTCTCTAAATGGGTTGGGGATCTGGGGATGCGATGTTGCTATTGCTATTTTACAACATTAATACTAAATTAAGGTAATCAATTATCTTTGACTGTTGGATTAGGAAGAGTCTACTACCAAAGTCAGTTTCTATTTCACTGTGTAATGAATCATACCATGTTGGTTAGGTCTTGTGTCATACTAATCCAGTGATGCCTCTGGAATCAAACAATTCGCTTCTATTTGCACATGCAAGAAATTGGAAGATTATTAGCTATTTGCTTCTATTTAAGATGCTATGTGTTACCATTGACATTGACAATTTCCCATTTGGAGTTGAATTAGTAGTCAGTAACAACTTCTTATTTTATATTGTATTAGTAGTCAATGTCATAAGCATGATGTCTCTTGTCTTGCTTCTGAATTTCATACAAGGAGTAACAAACCGTAGAGTGCCTCTAAAATCATGCCCAACTTTGTGTCCTTTAGCAATTGAAGCAAAGGTGACACAATGGAAGGTCTAATGGCCCTACCTTTATTTGTAAGGTTGATATATAAGTTAAAAAGGGCTGTAACAGCATGTTTTTTCCCTCTGTTAGGAGTTCTACAAAAAAAGTGTGAGTTTGTTGTTCCTATAAGGGTTGTGAGAATTGTTTTGAGCTAGGGTTGTGAACACATCTCCCAAATAGGAAATAGACTTGTTAAAAAATTGTGCTTCCTTTAAGTCTTTCCCATGTAACTTCACACTTGTCAACTTGTTCACTTCCAGCTAGGTCTACTAAGTGCAAGTAGCTGCAAATGGAGCTCCCTAACAAATCTTTACCATTAACATGCACAGTATTTAAGCTGAGACCCATTGAGCAGCCCTATCAGTGCCTAAAATAAACCCAACTACTTTAGTTAACCAAATTCAGTTAGCAAAACCAGTGAAAAGTAGAATTTCACCTATGGGAACGACTACTCTTATTGTTCATTGAAGTCAAAATGACAGCACGATTAACCTGACCAAGTTTCATGAGGGTCAGAACATCAGTTGGAGACTTCAGCAAATGCAATCTAGCACGAGGAATGCTAAACCCGTCATCATTACAGCTCTGGATTTCTAATTTGAGGTTATTTAAGGAGATAAAATATTTGTAAATATTAAGATCAACAGACTAGAAATAAAGCTTTGTCTTCCTAATCTCTTATTAGTGGTGTGAAAATGTTTGACCCTATCAAAAGGATATTTATTATCTGTTTTGTCCTCTGCAAGTAGGTCTCTATCTTATTCATTGTAAATCTCAACCATTTGCACATAAATAGCATAACTTATGATGTCCTTCCTTTCATTAGACATTTGAAACAAATCATGAAGTGCCAGATAATTGATTCCCATATCCTTTGATGTCACTCCTCATAAAGGACCACTCTACAACAAGAAAGAAATATTAGATGGAAACATCTTGGTTTTCAATTTGCAAATGTAATAGACAGTCATTCTTGTTTCTTGCATTCATCAACATCCAAGATAAAAGTGCAATAATAGTATATTTCATATCTAAAATGAAATTTTACACTTGATTTTTCTTCTTTTAAAATCAATTGAGATGTTATTAAGAATCTTACCATGGTGTAAGTCTTCCCTGATCTAGTTTGACCATAAGCAAATTTTTTAAAAATAGTACCCATCCATCACAGATCTAATTAATGGTTAAGTATCCTTATAAACCTCATGTGAGAAAATCAATAAAATCCAACAAAGAGATGTAAAGAAAGAGAAAAAGGTAGTCAAAATGGTGCAAAAATTTCAGTAAAATTATTTTGTGGAACTCTACCTTTATCAGCTGTTGGACCAAAAATTCGATTAAACTGAAATACTTTCCTTCCATCTTTTAGTGTTTTGTTGGATCTAAAATGAATAGATAACCATGTTCCCCAATGAAATCAACAACATTCTGGGATTCAGGATGGAACGAGGGCCTGATTCTGTAGTAAACTCAAATATTACCTAAGTTTTGAATTTGAAAAGGATGACAAAATCAACTCATGGTCAAGAATACTCAAAAAGAAAATGACCCTTTAAATTAAACATACTCATAACTAAAAGTACACCAACCTTTCAAATCTTGAACCATGTTGTATAGTTTCCTATTCTGTTATACTAGTGAAGCGCTACAAACACAACCAAGCGTTTATGAAAAACATTGTTTACTTTTCCAAATGTGAATGTTTTAACTTGTAATATTCCACTTGCAACTATTTTAAATGAAAGCAAAATGTTGTTTGTAACTAACTATGAAAATCATTGTGTCTCATGTGAGTGTGACTGGGAAAAGAAAAGCCAACCCAAGCGCCTTCCTTAATCTTTATTTTCCAAAAAAGTAAAAATTTTCAAGTCTTTTAAGCATAGTCAAAGTGAAAGTGAAGTAGGTCATTTCCCCAAAAAATATTCATAGATGGAAAAATCTTGTCAAATGTTTGAATGCCAATAATACAATGGATTAAAAGAAAAATAAGGGGACTTAGGTAGCTAGTTTTTCATTATGATCCGTCACTTTGGCTATGCAAGTTCTTAATTTTTCTTTGCCATTGTTACTCTTATTAGTAAACAACCATGCCTGTGTGTCCATACACACTCACCAAACTGTCAAGCAATGTTAATCCAAAGCAAAAGATGAACAAACACATAAAAGGGAATAATCATCCAGATGGCAACGTGACCATATGTGTCATGTACATTGACAGTGTTTCTAGCCAACTTGGCTTTTATGTATATACGTCAAACTAAACTCTTGTTCTTGTTTTTATTAATTATTATTATTATTATCATAACAAAATAATAATAATAATAATTGTGTCTACGGGCTTTCATAACATTGTGATGATGATGCAACTAGAAGTCAAACATGCTTTTGATTAATTTCTTGTACACAACTTGACGGTTTATGAAGACCTTAATTGGGTGGTCAATTTTTTGACTTTTAGGTACTGCATGCAGTCCTTGGGCATGTCTTGCTTCAATTCTCAACTTTTCCAGCTCAATGTTATATTTTTTCTGATTAAATGAATAACCACAAGCAAAGTTTACTTGCATTTGGGAGTTGTATCTAATTGGAATTTGCTGAAGCAATAGTGTGAGTGGTTAGGTGACCATAGTATTTGTAACCCTATTATTTTATTATTCAATGCCACCTCATAAGCCAATAAGGGCATGTGACATTATCAATTTTCCGCACCAATAAGATATGCATACCTTAGCCATTTAAAGTCCATTGTCCTTTTTGAGTAATGGGTACTGTCTTAATTTTTTCTCGTTTCTCATGACACTAATTTTAACCACATCAAAGGCTAGTGGTGAAGTGAACCATCAGATTCAGATCCCTCAAATATTTATAAGGATTTTGAATGAAATAGTAGCAGCAATGGCACAATAAAGCAAACACCCACCCTCCCAAACATGACCTTAAATAGATTAGGAACCTCAATGTTGCCTTCTTGCAAGTGCCATTTACCCATTGGGTAGACAGTGGCAGAAAATATACCCTTATGAGAAAAAAAATGATCCAATGCGTTGATGTCAAACATGCATGTCACTCACCATGTTATTACACTTTCGCTAGTAGTAGTATCACATCATCCATAATGTGAAAAACAAGTTTATTAAACATAAGTTAGAGGTTCAATTTCTGTCATATTCAACATTAGAAGGGTAATATACATATTATATATATGCTTACAATTGCAACACTATGCTTGTCTGCACGGGTTAAGAATACAAAAAGTGTAGAGAGAACAACAGATATCAAGTTTGTACCAATTGTTACTGTTTGTGTATAACAAATTAATAGGAGTTGGTTCATTTCATTCTCTAACTCTCTACTTCAGTCTTTAATCATCGAGTTTGTTGTCCCATGGCATGTTTATATGCCATTGTTTCGCTTAAATGCTTGTTGTTTTGTTTTCTTTTTCTTTATATTTTTCTCACTTTTTACCATTGGGCTTATACAAATAAATGCAAACATAAGTTGGTTTACCTTTTTTTTTCTTTTAATTAGTCTTCAATTTCTAACACTTAGTCTTCAAGCACTATACTTGAGTCGACAATTGTCTATAATATAGCACTGCCCTGGTCGCACTCGTTGTTGTGGTTAGTCACCATCTTATGAGGTATGTATTTGATTGTCCCACACCTATCATTATTACATGCTTGTTGATATATCATTGTTGTTTTACTTAAGCAGTTATGTGCATTACGAGTGAACCTTAGTTTCCCGTTTGAGATCCAATACAATGATTAATACGGACAGTTTGCATTAATCAATGTATTGAATCTTGAATTGTCCATTTGGACAGTTTGGGAAGACTCATTTTTTTAGTTGATTCCTATGTATTGATTAATTTTCTTTTGTTAAATTTGACGAAATTTTGGTGTACTGCATTTCAATTTGTTCTCCAAGTCTATACTTGAATGTGGTGGATGATCATATGCCACCGCTTTCATGTTGTGTACTTGGAGACCAATGTGAAATGCTGCTGAAATTCATCAAATTTAACAAAAGACAATTAACCTATACGTACCAATCAACTATAAAAAATGTCTTCCTGAATGGGATAGGGCCACACGTTTAATGAAAAAAGTGAGGTTTTCATGCATGTCGGATAACTTAAAGAAGTGTCACAGCAAATGGGAAACATGGATCGAAGTTGGATGAAAGCATCACGCGTTACTGAAGAGTATGAGAATGGTGTTGAAGACTTCTTGCAATTTACTGAACGTAATGCGCCATCTTTGTATGGAAAAATTTTATGTCCATGTGTTAATTGTGCAAATGGGAGACGCCAATCATTAAGTGACATAAGGTCACATCTTATATGTCACGGGATCATTCCTAATTACACAAAATGGATATGGCACGGGGAACTACCAGATAGGCCAATAGTCTCTCATGCAAAACCAGTTATCATTGACATGGGACATCGTATAGAAGACATGATTTGCGATCTTGGGCAACACGGTTTTGAACAAGCACATGCACCTTTATTTGAAAAAAATAGAAAATAATTCAAAGAGGGCTCTATATACGGGGTGCACAACTTTCACAAGGTTGTTAGTGTTAGACAAGTGGCCTCAGATATCTTAAGAAGGGGGGGTTGAATTAAGATATCACAAAACTTTTCCTAATTAAAAATTCTTTTTGATTTAAACCCAAATCCCAAGATTCCTTTCAAAATGAAATCCTAGATAATTAAGCAAATTAATCTTACTGAATAGAAGCAATAAACAATAATCAATAAAAGAGTTTAAGGGAAGAAAGATTGCAAACTCAGATTTAAACTGGTTCGGCCACACCCTTGTGCCTACGTTCAGTCCCCAAGCAACCCGCTTGAGAGTTCCACTATCTTGCAAAAGCCCTTTACAAGTTCTGAACCACACAAGGACAACCCTTCCTTTGTGTTCAGATTGCTTTACAACAAGAGACCCTCGGTCTCTTAATCCCTTTTTAGAAATAAGATGAAGAGAAGAAGAAATCTCTCTTGAAGGAGATAGATTGAACAATTGGGCACTCAAATAATTCCTTATTGAATTGCAAGTGTATTGGCCAAGGAATTTTTAAGAGGATAAGGTGATTTTTCTTTTTGAGAGGATAAAACCTTTTTGTTCTGAAAAACTCTAATCAAATCCATGTTCCAAGTCACATATAAATAGACCTTTGATGGCCATTAAAAATTCATTTGAACAGATGTGACTCTTGGAAACTATTTTCTTAAATTCTCCTCTGGTAATCGATTAAAAGATTTGTGTAATTGATTACAGGCTTTAAAATTTGAATCAAAACGTTCAATATTTGCTGGTAATCGATTACCATCAATGTGTAATCGATTACACAGTGTAAAATTTGAATTCAAATTTTTAATGGCCGTTATAAATCATTTTGGCCACTGGTAATCGATTATATCCTCTGGTAATCAATTACCAGAGAGTAAATCTCTTGAAAAAGACATTTTAGCTTAAATTTCTTGGCCAAACCTCTTGCTGTTTCAATTTGGAATTCCCTTCCTAAATCACTAGAGATCTTCTTGATGATGTATCTTGAATCTCTTGGATTTTTTTCTTGATCTAAAGTTGAGAAGCGCATGTTCACATGACATCAAAACATCGTGATCCTATGACATCATCAAAACATCAAAGTCAAAGTCTTTGCTTCTACAATCTCCCATTTTTTGATGATGACAATTTAATTCCCGAAATCAAGATACAAGCAAAGTATATGCAAGATATAATGTTACGTTCACTCATTTCATACTCCCCCTATGTTTTGGAATTAATGATCACTTGATTTCAAAGCTTCTAAACCACCTTGTTTCTCTCCCCCTTTGGCAACATCAAAAAGCCAAAGAACGTGGTAAGCAACACAAGATGGAAGAATAATAATCAAATATAACTAAAGTTCACATAATCATTCATAAGTCAAAACCAAATATAATCCAATCATAAAATACTAAGTGCCAAATACCAAAATATAACGAAAGTTCAGAAAATGATAACTTAAAAAGCATAGCCAAATACACGGCTTACAATAAAAGATAATAATAATCTAAAACTAAGAAGGTGGTGGAAGGTCGAAGCACCGATGAAGATAACCCACATCCTCTTCAAGCTGGGTGATGCGGGTATCCAGACCATCAAAGCGACCATCCAAGGAATCGAATCGTTCACCAACATAGGTGTGGAGGCCCCATAATTCTGAAAGAACTTCATTCATAAGGGTTGAGGAATCATCTCGTTGAGTAGGAGGAGAAGGAGTATGCTCGTCTTGTGGAGGTAGCGCGTCCTTCTTCAGCCATTGTCTATCACGATCCTTACGGTAATCAAATGAAGTTAATGCACTAGCACCTATAGCAAAAGATCTCTTGACTTGAACAAAAGGTTCATCATCAAGAGGAATTTGAAAATGACAGAGAAAAAGGGTGACCAATTGAGGATACGGAAGAGGTGCATTGGCCCGATATGCCTTATGCATTCGGTACCTAACCAAGTGAGCCCAATCGATCTGACGACCGGTAAGGAAAGTCTACATCAAAATCAAGTCCTCCTCATATGCTTGAGCCTGATTATAAGAACGGGGAAGCAAAATTCTAACGATAATATAGTGCATGATGCGACAATCAAAGTTTAATGATCCGGCCAGCAATCTACCGATTATATCAGCCTGGTCATTACAGACCATACGACGAGCATCATGACTTGAATAGTCAAACTTCCAGTCATCAACAATGGTGACCTCAAAAGGTGAACCTTGATTGGGTAATTTAGTTAATGAAAAGAGCAAAGATTGATCAATGATCATAGAAATACCATGCACCTCAGAACGAATAATACCATCCTGAATTTTTAAATTACTGTAAAAGACTCTAACTAGTTCAGGATAATAAGGCAATTTTAAGGACATAAAATCAACTAATCCAGTGTTTCGAAACACTTGATAACAGTCAAATGTCTCATCATTAAAGAAATCTATGTCTAGGTACTTAGGGTCTAAGATGATCCTAGAAGAAAATTGAGAATTGTATCGTAGACGTTGATCATCTAAAGAAAATAGAGTAGATGATCATGGAGATGACAAGGAAGGATGAATTGGTGCTGTGGGTGCTTTAGATGGTCTGTGGCGGCGATGGCCAATAGTAGTGGTGGTGGAGGACATTCCCTTTTGCTTCTTCGACGATTCTGCCATTTGTTGAAGTTTTAACGAATTTCAATCGGTGGAATCGAAAGAGGAGTGAAAATGATGAAGATTGGGCTTTGTGGGACGTGTTTTGGTTAAGAATTGAGGAAGTTATAAAGATTTGAATATTAGGGAAAAAGAGGCACGTCGAGAGGAGTGTGGCTGTGCAGCGCTACTGGTTTACGTGGCTATTTATAGAAGATGGTGTTATGTAATCGATTACAAGGTTTTGTAATCAATTACAGGAGTATTTAGCCTTCCGGTAATCGATTACAGGAAGCTGTAATTGATTACAGGCTATCTGTTCTTGTGTAATCGATTACACATAATCGTAATCGATTACCAAAACACTAACTAGGCTTTTTCCTCTAAAAGTTATCTATGTCTATGCGAAAAACGTCTAATTGTATCAATCATCAACACTCATACTTATTTAATTCAATCAATCAAGCATCAATCACACAATAATACAACAGACAAACATAATCAAAGTCTTAGAATCAGTTACAATCAATTAATCATCAAACATAAATATTTCAATCAACCAATCAATCCTTATTTATCTAAATCACTAATATCCAAGAGGCCTAATTCTCTTCTAATGGAAAAGAATGTGTCTTTGGGGAAAGGTTTTGTGAAGGTATCAGCAAGCTAATTCTTTGTATCAACAAATTCTAGCACACAATCTCTCTTTAGAATATGATCTCTTAGAAAATAGTGCCTAATTTCTATATGCTTGGTTCTAGAATGTTGAACTGGATTTTTGGAAAGATTGATTGCACTTGTATTATCACACCTAATAGGTATATGGTCAAGAATGATTCAATAATCAGAGCGTTGCTGCTGCATCCATAAAATCTGTGCACAACAACTGCCGGCAGAAATATATTCCGCTTCTGCAGTGGATAAAGCAACATTGTTTTATTTCTTACTATGCCAAGAGACTAGAGCAGACCCAATGAATTGACAAGTTCCACTTGTGCTCTTTCTATCTGTTTTAGAACCGGCAAAGTCTGAATCAGAGTATCTTATTAAGGTGCATGAGGAATTCCTAGGATACCATAAACCTATATTCATAGTGCCTAATAAATATCTTATGATTCTTTTAGCTGCACTAAGATATGATTGTTTGGGATTTGATTGAAATCTAGCACACATACATACACTAAACATTATATCAGGTCTGCTAGCAGATAAATAAAGAAGGGATCCGATCATACCTCGATATTGCTTAACATCTATTGACTGACCGGTTTCATCTTTATCTAAATAGCAAGTAGTGTTCATTGGTGTAGCCATGTGCTTAGCATTTTCCATGTCGAATCTGTGAATTAATTCTCTGCAGTACTTGGATTGATTGACGAAAATTCCAGCCTTGGTATGTTTAATTTGTAATCCAAGAAAGAAATTAAGTTCTCCCATCATTCACATTTCAAACTCACTTTGCATGTCATGAGAGAATTCCTTGCACAATAATTCATTATTAGATCCAAAAATAATATCATCAACATAAATTTGAACTAATAAAATATCATGTGATTTTCTCTTTATAAAAAGGGTAGAATGTACTTTGCCTCTAGAGAAATCCTTTTCTAAAAGGAACTTACTCAGACGCTCATACCAAGCCCTAGGGGCTTGCTTTAAGCCATATAAAGCCTTTTTTAATTTAAAAACACGATTAGGCTTGTCTGAGTTTTCAAATCCAGGGGGTTGATCAACATATACTTCCTCTTGAATAAAGCCATTTAAGAATGCACTTTTTACATCCATTTGATAAAGCTTATAATTCATTATGGATGCATAGGCTAATAGCATTCTGATGGCTTCTAATCTAGCAATTGGAGCATATGTCTCCTCATAATCTATTCCCTCTTCTTGATTATATCCTTTGGTGACTAATCTAGCCTTATTCCTTATAACTATGCCATTTTCATCTAATTTATTTCTAAAAACCCATTTTGTTCCAATGATTGGGTAGTTTTCAGGTTTCTCAACTAACTCCCAAACATTATTTCTTTCAAATTGGTTTAGTTCTTCCTGCATAGCTATTATCCAATTTTCATCTATTATGGCTTCATTTAAATTTTTAGGTGCAATCATAGATACAAAAGCCATGTTATTGCATAAATCTTTGAGAGAGTGTCTAGTTGTTACCCCTTTTGAGATGTCACCAATGATGTTGTCAAGGGGATGATCTCTTGAAGTTTTCCACTCTCTTGGAAAATCATTATTTGCTTTGACTTCTACTGGTGGATCTTCATTGCTTCCTTCTCCTTTTCCTTTAGAATCTTGTCCATGAATGTGCATTTGTTCTAAAGATTCTACAATATCATCTAAAATATCATTTCTTGGAGAAATAACATTAGACTCATCAAAGGAAACATGAATTGATTCTTCAAGATTCTTCAATTGTCATTGTTTTCTTATTATATATTCTATAAGCTTTACTATGCAAAGAATATCCAAGGAAAATTCCTTCATCTGACTTAGCATCAAATTTTCCTAAGTTTTATTTTCCATTGTTTAATACAAAACATTTACAACCAAAAACATGAAGATGTGAAATGTTTGATTTTCTACCATTGAACAGTTCATATGGGGTTTTCTTTAAAATGAGTCTTATTAAAGCACTATTCATGATATAGCATGTAGTATTAACGGCTTCAGTCCAAAAATATTTTGGAAGAAGAGTATCATTTAATAAGGTTCTAGCAATTTCTTCCAAAGACCTATTTTTCATTTCAACAACTCCATTTTGTTGAGTGATTCTAGGTGTAGAAAAGTTATGTTCAATGCCATGCTTTTCACAAAATAAATCAAATTCTTTATTTTCAAATTCACTCCCATGATCACTGCTAATAGATATAATTTTGAGATTTTTCTTATTTTGAATAACTTTTGCAAGTTTCTTAAATGCTTGAAATGCATCATTCTTATGAGTGATAAATAGTGTCCAAGTATATCTAGAATAATCATCAACAATGACAAGTGCATAATAGCTTCCACCAGAACTCATAATTCTAGATGGACCAAACAAATCCATATGTAATAACTGTAATGGTTGAGTAGTTGAAACAATGTTTTTGGATTTGAAAGAAACTCTAGTTTGTTTTCCCTTTTGACATGCATCACATAGTCTATCTTTTTCAAATTTAAATTTAGGCAAACCAACAACTAAATCTTTTGAAATCAATTTATTTAAGTGTTCCATGTTTATGTGAGCAATACATTTATGTCATAGCCATGGATCATCATCTTTGCTAAGAAAACATTTATTATTATCTAGTTTTAGGCTTAAGTCTATCATATAAACATTGTTAACTCTATACCCTATATGTTTTATATTTGTATCATGTTTATGTTCAATGAGACATTTTTGAGAATCAAATGATACTAGATAGCCCTTACCACATAATTGACTAAGACTAAGCAAGCTGTGCTTAAGGCCTTCAACAAGTAGAACATTTTCAATGGAGTTTGAAGAATTCATACCTATTTTTCCAACTCCAAGAATTCTACCTTTGTTGTTGTCACCGTAAGTAACATGCCCACTTTTCTTGGGAGAGATATGTGTGAACTTTGATGAATCTCCCGTCATATGTTTTGAACAACCGCTATCTATGTACCATTTCTTCTTCAAAGATACCTACATGATCAAGTTTGTGACTTGGGTCCTTGTGTGTTAGTATTAACTAAAGATCCTTTTGGGACCCATATCATTTTGATATTGTTGCAATTTTTCATAAAATAACATGTAGATGTGCCATGCCCTTTTCTTCCACAAAAAAAACATGTAATGAAAGGAGAATTATATTTTTGTGTGGAGGCAAAGAAATTTTTGTAAAATAACATGTAGATGTGCCATGCCCTTTTCTTCCACAAAAAAAACATGTAATGAAAGGAGAATTATATTTTTGTGTGGAGGCAAAGAAATTTTTGTAAAATTTTTTGTTGTTTTTCAGGTTTATATCCTATGCCTTATCAAAGACACATCTTTGTTTTACTAATATGACATCTAGATTATTTTTACCAATAGAAAATTTAGCAAGTGAGTTTTTCAAATCTTTAATTTCTTTTTCATACTTGCTACAACATTTACATGAATCAGATATTACTTTTTCATCAGGAATAGCAGAGACATAAACTTTATCATTTGATTTAGAAATTGAAACTTCAGTTTTAAGATGATCTAATTCTTTATTTAATTTTGAAATTTCATTTTCTAAATTTGAAATTGTTTTCTTAGAAGATGAAACTAACTTTGCAAGTTTAATTGATTCTCTATGCAAATCAGCAAATGCATCTTGTAATTCATCAAAAGAAATGGATAAATTGTTATTTGAAGATGTTACCTCGTCATCGCTTTCATAACTTTTAGCCATTAGACATAGGTTTATCTCTTCATTTTCTGAATCCTCAGATGATTCCATATCATTGTCATCCCATATGATGTAGGCATTCTTCATCTTCTTTTCACTAAAATTTTTCTTTTCAGATTTCTCCATTCTTTTCTTGAGGATTGGGCAATCAATCCTCAAATGTCCAGGTTGATTGCATTCAAAGCATTTTGGATTAGAGGATGAATCTTCTATCCTTCTTTTAGGTTTAAAATTTGGTCTCCTTTGATTTCCTCTGAATTTCAGGAACTTGTTGAACCTTTTTACAAAAAGGCTAAGATCATCATCTTCATTCAAATCAATTAAGTCTTCTTTATCACTTTCTTCTTGGATTGAAGATTAAGCTTTAATAGCAATTTCCTTCTTTTTCTTATCATTTTCTTCGTGTTGATTTAGTCTCAATAGTTCCATTTCGTGTTCCTGTAACTTTCCAAATTGTGTAGCAAGAGACATGTTAGATAAATACCGAGATTCAGTAATGGTTGTTACCTTAGGTTGCCATTCTCTGCTTAGACATCTCAATACTTTATTTATGAGAGCTTCATTTTGAAATTTTTTCCCTAAGGATGCAAGATGATTTACTATGTGTGTGAACCTTTTTTGCATGTCTTGTATATTTTCATTTGCATTCATCCTAAATAGTTCATATTCATGAGTTAATGTGTTTATCCTAGATCTTTTAACATCTGTTGTGCCTTCATGTGTTACTTGTAGGGTATCCCACATATCCTTTGCACCTTTACAGTTTGATACCCTAAAGTATTCAACCATTCCTAGGGCAGATGTAATTATGTTTTTGGATTTTAAGTTGTATTGTACTAGTCTTCTTTCTTCCTCACTCCAATCTTCCCTAGGCTTTTCTATTGTTGTATTCCTTGCAACCATGGTGGGAATATAAGGCCCTACTTCAAATGCATCCCAAACATTTAAATCTATTGCCTCTATAAAAATTTGCATACGAGTTTTCCAGTAATGGTAACCCACTCCATTAAAAATAGGAGACCTATTTATTGAATTCCCTTCAAGAAACAAATAGTTTGATGAGGCCATTATTCTTGAAGCTTCTAAACTTTATACAAGAATGAAGCTCTGATACCACTTGTTAGACAAGTGGCCTCAGATATCTTAAGAAGGGGGGGGGGGGGTTGAATTAAGATATCACAAAACTTTTCTTAATCAAAAATTCTATTTTGATTTTAACCCAAATCCCAAGATTCCTTTCAAAATGAAATCCTAGATAATTATGCAAATTAATCTTACTGAATAGAAGCAATAAGCAATAATCAATAAAAGAGTTTAAGGGAAGAAAGATTGCAAACTCAGATTTAAACTGGTTCGGCCACACCCTTGTGCCTACGTCCAATCCCCAAGCAACCCGCTTGAGAGTTCCACTATCTTGCAAAAGCCCTTTACAAGTTCTGAACCACACAAGGACAACCCTTCCTTTGTGTTCAGATTGCTTTACAACAAGAGACCCTCGGTCTCTTAATCCCTTTTTAGAAATAAGATGAAGAGAACAAGAAATATCTCTTGAAAGAGATAGATTGAACAATTGAGCACTCAAATAATTCCTTATTGAATTGCAAATGTATTGGCCAAGGAATTTTTAAGAGGATAAGATAATTTTTCTTTTTGAGAGGATAAGACCTTTTTGTTCTGAAAAACTCTAATCAAATTCGTGTTCCAAGTCACATATAAATAGACCTTTGATGACCATTAAAAATTCATTTAAACAGATGTGACTCTTGGAAACTATTTTCTGAAATTCTCCTCTAGTAATCGATTACAAGATTTGTGTAATCAATTACAGGCTTTAAAATTTGAATCAAAACGTTCAATAACTGTTGGTAATCAATTACCATCAATATGTAATCGATTACACAGTGTAAAATTTGAATTCAAATTTTTAATGGCTGTTATAAATCATTTTGGCCATTGGTAATCGATTACATCCTCTGGTAATCGATTACCAGAGAGTAAATCTCATGAAAAAGACATTTTAGCTTAAATTTCTTGGCAAACCTCTTGCTGTTTCAATTTGGAATTCCCTTCCTAAATCACTAGAGATCTTCTTGATGATGTATCTTGAATCTCTTGGATTTTTGTCATGATCTAAACTAAAGAAGCGCATGTTCACATGGCATCAAAACATCATGATCCTATGGCATCATCAAAACATCAAAGTCAAAGTCTTTGCTTCTATAGTTAGCGGTGTTAGCTTTGGTCAACTTGAAGGCACGATTTGGGTGGAGTGACAAGAGCTTCACTGAATTTCTTATATTGTTGAAAAAGATGTTTCCTGAAAATAACATGTTGCCGAAGAATCACTATGAGCCAAAGAAGATTTTATGTCCAGTGGGAATTGAGTACCAGAAAATCCATGCATGCCCCAATGACTGCATATTGTACAGAAATCAGTTTGCATAAATGCGTAAGTTCCCCACATGTGGTGTATCACAATACAACGCCAAGGATGAGGAAAGCAGTGATGATGGAACCACAAACATCGAATGCCCAACAAAGGTGTGCTTTCCAATAATACCAAGGTTTAAGCGGTTATTTGCTAATGGACAAGATGCAAAAAACCTTAAATGACATGTAGATGGCAGAAAAAGTGATGGATTGTTGTGACATCCGAATGATTCTCCGCAATGCAAGACAATCGATCTTTTGTATCCAGATTTTGGGGTCGAGGCAATAAACCTAAGGCTTGCTCTTGCTTCCGACGGAATGAATACCTTTGGTAACCTAAGCAGTAACCACAGTTCATGGCCTGTTTTGTTGATGATTTACAACCTGCCTCCTTGGTTATGCATCAAGCAAAAGTGCATAATGCTTTGTATGAGGATAATGGGTCCAAGGCATCCAGGGAATGATATTGATGTGTATCTCACTCCCTTGATTGAAGACTTGAGAAAATTGTGGGAAGACGTGATGCATGTGGAGAAAAACATTTGTGATAGTTTAATTGACACCCTTCTTAACATTAAAGGATGGTTTGAAGTGTCATCAAGACCTGGTTGAAATGAGTATACGAGAGCAGTTGCATCCGATATCACACGATCGACAAACGTATCTGCCACCAACATGTCATACAATGTCAATAATAGAGAAGAGAAGTTTTTGTCAATATCTGCGGAGTCTAAAAGTCCCACAAGGATACTCTTCAAATATTAAGAGCCTTGTATCCGTCAATGATTTGAAATTGGTTGGCTTGAAATCTCATGATTGTCATGTGTTAATGCAACAAATATTGCTTGTAGCCATTCGTGGTATCTTGCCTGACAAAGTTAGGGTAGTCATAACTTGTTTGTGCTTTGTTTTTAATGCTATTGTAGCAAAGTTATTGATCCTTGACAATTGGATGATTTGGAGAATGAGGCTGCCATTGTCCTTTGCCAAATGTAGATGTATTTTCCTCCATCATTTTTTGACATAATGGTTCACTTAATAGTTCATCTCGCGAGGGAGTTCTGATTGTGTGGTCCTATTTTTTTATAGTGGATGTATCCAGTTGAGCAGTACATGAAGGTTTTAAAGGGTTATACCAAGAATCAATACCGCCCAGAAGCTTCCATTGTTGAAAGGTACATTGATGAAGAATGTATTGAGTTTTGCTCCCATTACATTGAAATAGTTAAATCTGTTGGGGTTCCTGAAACTCGTCATGACCAGACACGGTGAGGTAAGGGTACACAAGAATACAATGTTGTTACAATGGCTCGACAGGAGGTCTCACATGCGCAATTATATGTATTCAAAAACACAACAGAGGTGTTTCCGTATATAGAGACTCAAAAAAAATGTCAATGTTAGTCACCCAAAAATGAACATGATGAGGGTGTTGCAAGAGCACAATAAAACTTTCATCAACTAGTTTAGAGAAACAATATTTGCTGATGAATGCTTCCAAAACATAAAGATTGTTAGCTGTTGGACCAAATCTCAATGTCCTTACTTGGAAGGGATATGATATCAATAATTATTCCTTGTACACCAAGTTACAGGATGATAAAAGTACCATGTAGAACAATGGGGTAAGTGTTTATGCTGATTCCGATCACTTTTGTAGTGCATCAAACAACAATCCAATTTGAGCCTTCATGCCTTACTTTGGAGTCATTGAACAAATTTGGGAATTTGATTATAGTGAATTTAGAGTGGCTGTATTTAAGTTTAAGTGGGTCAATGCGAATACCAGTGTGCATCAAGATCATTTGGGATTTACTTTAGTTGACCTTAATAAGGTGGCTTACATGGAAAACCTTTCATTATGGCAGAATAAGCCAGACAAGTCTTTTACGTCGAAGATCCATGTGATTCAAGATTGTCAATGGTTCTACAAGGAAGAGCAAGTGGTATCAGTCACGAAAATGATGATTCAACACTTGACATTTGTGAGACGCCTGCTTTTTGCAAATGAATGCCTTCTATAAATGAACACAATGACGTCGATGATGTACATGCAACCCATACTAATCATGATGAAAGGTTATGGGAGAACATTCCTCTACAACTGCATTGTATGAAAGTAATGTATACCATAATGCGTTATTTGTAACCTATTTTTTTAATGTCGATATTTATAATTTCTTATTATGTCTATTTGTAATCGATTTACATTAATGAATTTGTTTTATTTGCATAGGGTCATGGGATCACCGCCAAGCTCCCCTCCGCATTCAGATGGTCATTCACAAGATGCATCTAAGAGAAGTAGACAATCCACTTGACTCAGAAGGTTGACTTTGAGAACCTTAGATCAGCCAAACCAGCGGTTAATGTCAATCTTACAATTGGTAGAGGACCAGGTCCACATAAAGAGAAGTTTCATAGCTATCTGGGAGTAGTAGCTCGAGAAAAGATTCCAATTGTACATAGCAATTGGATAGATGTACCAGAATCTCTAAAGGAGCTAGTGTGGAACGGCATCTTGGTAAGTCCACTTAACGGGGAGGTTCATTTTATTTTCTGTTATGAACAGTTAAAAATATTGATATCCAAATTTCTTATGCATGCCAAATTTGATATCCCGAAAGCAAGAAATGCGAAAAAGAAAGTCATGTCAATAGTGGCCACTAGATGCAGGCAATTTAATTCTCACATGACGACCAAATTTGTCTATGCTAACAAAGAGGGACAATATAAAGAAGATCATTTTGTAAAATATGGTATAGATCCACAAACTTGGAAGGAATTTGCTGCAACCCGAAAAACACCTAATTGGTAGATTAGATGAGGATGTCTTTAACTATTATTTTCAATTTAATTAAATCATTTCATTTTAATTAATTTGATGGAAATTATATATTATGCATGATAGGGAATCAGGAAAAGAGCACGGGAAATTCAAAAACACAATGACTGCCCCCATTTACTGTCTCGTGGGGGATATGATTTGCTTGAAAATAAGTTGTTAGACGAGAAAATTAAGAAAAGACAAGATGAGGCAATGTTGACTGAGAATATGCCATAGATTAAAGACCCCTCATCTCCCATCGAAAGACATGTTAAGTGAAAGTTGGCCTGCACAAAGCGATATGTGCAGATGACATCTCAGGCAGCACAGGAAATATCTGATAAAATTTTGAGTGCATCTTTTATATTTTATTTGAATAATTTGTTGTGTAAAAAAAAACAGCGGCATCATTTTGAGTTTATGGTTGATATAGGACTCGCTTGAAGAACTGACGACATAGGGATCCTTTGTTCCCCAAGATCCTGAAGACATATTGACCACTTCCATTGGGCAACCAGAGCATAGAGTTCGTGTTCGTGCAGCAAAATCTGGTGTGACAATATCGCAATACTATGGAAATGGCATCATGTGGCTCAAGCACCTCCTCCACATCCATCAGCCAACAACAGTTGGCTGAGATAATTGGAAGCCTTAAGGAAGAGTTGAGGAATGAGATTATACTCAACCTTAAGGAAGAAATGAGGAATGAAATTGAAGAAGAAAACAAGTGGACTCTAGAGAAAATGAAACAGGAGTTGAAGGATGTGACACCCTCTACCCCGACATATAAATAAATAAAATATATAAAAAAATATCGGTAACCAAATTCACACGGGTAAAAGGTTCACATTCACTTCACTATTATCAATTAAAACTTATTAAAAATATATTCGGCTCAAAACAAGGCCGTCAAAATTTACAAAAATATTTTGTTAAATCAGTGAGATAAAATAAAATAGACTAACATTATGCAGTTAATATAAAACTTATGTCCCATTGTCACATCCTATCAGAGCATTGTGTCCCAACGTCCTTTAGCACAAGGTTCCTTTAAGCACTTCACCTAGCCATCTGCTCCCCTGAACACAAGGTTCAAGATCATCAC